>NC_134098.1:132285863-133498303 GCF_000715075.1 Nicotiana tabacum
CACATTAATCAGACCTTACATCAAATTCTTTTCCCTCGAATATAAAATATACTGTGTAATACCAGAGCAGAAAGAATCTTCTTTTGTCAAATCCACATGCACTATAGATCAATTGTTAATGTGGATCTGTCAAAAATAGTTAATAGGGGACCAAAGGTGCAATTAAAATGAATTTAACTGACAAGGAAAAAGGAAATTCATTGGGCTAACAATTGTCCAATATACCAATGTGTAAAAGTTCAAACCATATTAATATGCAAATAATGTAGAAGGATACTTCTACATTATTACAAGGCTGCCGTATTACACCCATTGATAGGCAATGATGAAAACTTTGTTTACACTTGCATAGAAAGAGAGGAAATTTTGTCCATATCTTCTCCTAAAAGTGGTACTACATTCATCCTTCTGATGCTATTGGAGCATAATACTCCATATGTATTGAGTGAAAATACAGACGAATTCTTCTAAGAATACAACTTTTGACTGGTTGAAACTACATAAACGCTACAAAAAAAAGTCTATATTTTACATGCTTGTTTGATGAGAAATGATTAATTGACAAAACACGAGGACAGACGTTCAATTTGGGTGGGGCGATTATTTTAGCTCGTTAAAGGACTATATAACTTTTATATTGTGATTTTGTTAGTAGTAATAATATATGATGTAACTCCTTAACTTTTCCATGAATTTATTCCAGGTATTCTGGATATTTATTTTGATGAAGGTATTCTAGATATTTATAATCACATTATGTACCTTAAACATCAAAACATGCATTATGTGTCAGACATCTTTCTATTTATCATCATATAAACTCTCATAATTGGCTGAATGAATTTTTGAGTACAACATTATTGCAAGTGCTAAATTTCCTATGATTAACTTCAGTACAAGAAAACATTCCTTTCTAAAACCTTTTTCCCATCCGTTTACAAATAGTTTAGTCTCTATGTTAGCACGCATTTTTACAGCTTCAAAGTTGGAAAATTTTACTCATTTCCCAAGACCAATATATTAGTAATCAACTATGCCTCAATCCTAAATTAGTTGTGTCTGTTATATGATCCATATGGCTTTCTTAACGTGGTATAAAAGATGATTCATTAAAGTTCAATTATTTTATCTAACAGTTAACCTATCACAACCCTCGTCCCTTAACTGAACTTGTGACCAAGCTCCTTAAGCAATGTTACCCATCCACAAACACATACTGTACCATAATTCGTGTGAAGAATATCGCATAAATGAGCCAAAGGAGTTCACTTACGGGGAAAAGTTCAAATGGAACTTGCTTGGCTGGTCGAAAACTGCCACCTCCAAATCCACCACGCCCTCGACCTCGGAAGGCCATCTAATCGAACCCTCTATCAGGGCCTGTATTAATGCATTACCCAAAATAAAACAGTAAATACACCACAAATCTTTTGTTGCTTAAATAATAGGATAAATGTTAGTAGCGGTATACATGGTTCACTCTGAGTCGATTTTTTCTTTTAAAAAAAGAAGAAGAAGATTTTAAAAAAGGAAGAAGAAGAAAAACAACATATGTAGACCAAATCAAACCAATTCACCAATAATTGAAATGAACAAAGTTTTTTAACTACATCCTTATATTGACAGGCGTAGTAGATGAGAAAATCAGAGTGATAAAAAACAAAGAAGCTCCCCAAAATTACTGCTATAATGCATTGGAAATTTCATTCGCGAACAAACTGCGACAATCTATAAACTATGAACCCAGCGCAAAAAAACATGGATAGCACAAAGCAAAAGTATGTTGAGAAACTTACACAGAAGCAGCAATTTCTGAGTTTCTGGCTTTCTGCAGACAAAAATTTTCAGCGCGAGAATGATAGAGGAGGAGTCTGGTTGACGGACAAGAAGCGAGGGGAACTATAATTCTATTTTTTTCTTTTAAAGAGAAGTCAGAACTTAAATGAGTAGTCAGTCCTCTGGGTCTTGAATTAAAAATGGGCTATAGTTGCTAATTTGCACTCTAAGCCCATTACAAATCACCTTGTGCCCAGCCCTTTTGCTAATAGCCCATTATATAACTTATGTATATTGGTAAAAAAAGTTAAACAGTAAATTTGATTGGCTACTTGTGTAAAAGATCCCAAAAAGTTTTGTCATCTAATTGACAATTGAATGAAAGAGAGACTTTTGACCGGCTTTCCGTTTGCTAGAGTTGACTCCATTCTCCTCAATTCCCCTCATAAGAAAGGAAATAGAAAAAGAACTACATACCTAGGTATGAATAATGGATAAAATATGATTGATTACCTAACTGTATAGTGGAATCATTCCATACTATTGTAGCTTGATTTCTACCTAGACTAACTAATAAGTAGCTTGTTTCACTAAACTTGGTGTGATGATCCAAAATGTCATCTTTAAATTTAATTATTAATTATGTATTTTAAGACATCAAAAAATACTATTTATCACTTCTCGAATTGCGTGCGCAGTCCATAAAATTTTTCGGAAAGCTTTTATGTGAAAAATGGATTAAAATGTGAAATAAAGCTTTAAAACTCAACTGAGTTGACGTTGGTCAATATTTTGAGCAAACGAACTCGGATCAGTATTTTGACAGTTCCCTAGGTCCGTATCGTGATTTGGGACTTGAGTGTATGCCCAGAATCGAATTCCGAGGTCCCTAACCCGAGATATGGAATTTTGATGAAAAATTAAAGTTTGAAAGCTTAATAATTTTTAAGAATCTACTGATGTTGGATTTATTGATACCGGGTCTGTATTTTGGTTCTGGAGCTCGGTGTAGGTCCACTATAATATTTAAGACTTGTCTGCCGAATTTGGTGAGAAACGGAGTTGATTTGACGTGATTCGGACGTCCCGTTGTGAAAATATAAGTTTTAAAGTTTTCTTGAAATTTTCATTCGATTTGGGATTCAATTCGTAGTTCTAGGTGTTATTTTGGCGATTTGATCGCGCGAGCAAGTTCGTGTGATGTTTTAAGACTTGTGTGCATGTTTGGTTTGGAGCCCCGAGGGCTCGGGTGAGTTTCGGATAGCCTACGGACCATTTGAACTTTGAGAAAAATCTGGTTTTTAGCTTCTTTTGTCATCTGGTGTTTTGTGCTTCGCGCTCGAGAAGCCATTCCTGCGATCGCGAAGAGGAAAGTTGGACTGGCACAATTATGCTTCGCGTTCGCGACCGAGGGCACGAGTTCGCGAAGGGTTGAAGTGCAAAGCTTCGCGCTCGCGATCGAATCTTCGCGTTCGTGAAGAGGAAATGAGGCAGAAGCTAGGGTACTCAAATTTGTTCTTCGAGTTCGCATGAAACGGTCCGCGATCGCATAGGTCTACGGGATCATGCTTCGCGTATGGGATGTCGCGTTCGCGTAGTGCAAATGGGCAGCCTGTGCAAATTGTGCTTCGCGATCGCGAAGCCATTTCTGCGATTGCGAAGAGTAAAATGAACATGGACAAAAGTGTTCTCCGCGATCGCGAACGAATTTCCGCGATCGCGATGAATAAAAATCTGAAAAACAGAACTTAAGTTCTGGAAATGGGATTTCGACCCATTTTCAACCATTTTTAATTTTTGAGCTCGGGTAAGGTGATTCTTGGGTGATTTTCACGGAAAAATATTGGAGTAAGTGTTCCTTATCCTATATCGATTATATTTCATAATTTCATACTCATTTACATCATGAATCCGTGGATTTATGGGAGAAAAATCATATTTTTATAAAATCTTCCAAAAATGAAAATTTAAGATTCGAGGGTCCATTTGACATCGGAACTTGATAATTTTTATATGGTTGGACTCGTCTCGGAATGGGTGTTCGAATTTCGTAGGTTTTTTCGAGATTTGAGATGTGGGTCCCACTGCCGAATATTAAAATAAATTTTGGATTTTTATCCGAAAAATTAGTAAATTCATATGGAATTAATTCCTATGATTCGTATTGAGTATATCGAATTGTTTGCGAATAGATTTTTGGGGACAAATTCAAAAGGAAAAGCCGTGGTCGAATAATTATTGGAATTTGCAAAGCGAGGTAAGTGTCGTGGTTAACCTTGACTTGAGGGAATAGAACCCTTAAACTATTTGTTATGCGAAATGCACGTGAACGACGTATGGGCGAGGTGACGAGTGTCTATACATCGTCAAATTAATTGTTTGCATAATTGTTTGAAAAATCATAAATCGTTTTAAATCATGAATTAATTGTTATAATAATTGTTTCTCTCCTATTCTTTGTAAAATATTAATTCTTGAATTCCTGCAACAATTGTTACATGCTATTTGATTTATGTGTCTTAATTGTTATTTGATATTTAGCATACTAAATATTAACTGCCTATTTTCTCCATAATTTTCATAATTAATTGATAATTGCCATTGTTTGCTCATAGATAAATTATAATTATTGTGTGTCTTGATGCTTAATAGTTTCTCATTGGACGTGGTATTTATTGGAGTAATTTTTATTACATTTATGAGTTGTTTAAAGTTATATTAGGGGATCGGGTTGCACGCCGCAACAGACTTATTAAAAAGTCCATATTGGGAGATCGGATTGCATGCCGCAACAGACTTATTTAAAAGTCTATATATACTTGATTAAAATAAATATATGGGAGAATTGAAAATGAATATGTTGTGTGAGCGGGTTGCATGCTGCAACAGAAATTGATGGAAATAATATTTGGTCATGACTGTTGAATTGGCTTTAACTGTTAAAATTGAGTTACCTGATTTATTTTTATTATTGTTGTTATTACTATTATTGCGTACAGGTTATTGTAAGTGACCTGCCTTAGCCTCGTCACTACTTCGTCGAGGTTAGGCTCGGCACTTATCAGTACATGGGGTCGGTTGTACTGATACTATACTCTGCACTTCTTGTGCAGATTTCGGAGTTGGTCCTAGCGGTGTACCATAGACTTGCTCGAATTTCAGCTACCATAGGAGACTTGAGGTATAACTGCACGACGTCCGCAGTTCTGAAGTCTCCGTCTACTTTACTTTAGCTGTGTGTTTGTTTTCAGACAGCTTTATTTTATTCAGACCTTTATTTGTATTATTCTAGAAGCTCGTGCACTTGTGATACCAATTCTGGGATGCTATTTAGACACCGTTATTTTATGGATTATTCACTAAATTTCAGACTTTACTTCCGCATTTAATTCTTTATTATTAATAAATTTAATAATTATTTTAAAATGGATAATATTATTCTAACGTTGGCTTGCCTAGCAAGTGAAATGTTAGGCGACATCACGGTCCGAAGGTGGAAATTTCGGGTCATGACAGTTGGTATCAAAGCACTAGGTTACATAGGTCTCACGAGTCATAAGCAAATTTAGTAGAGTCTGAAGGATCGGTACGGAGACGTCTGTACTTATCTCTCAGAGGTTATGAAGCTTAGGGACAATATCATTTCTTTCTTATTATGTCGTGAGATTTTATTCTATCATCGGTGATTAAACCATTCTACTCTTATTCTCTCGCAGATGGTGAGAACACGTAATACATCTATCGATGGTCAGGGACCAGAGCCCTCAGTGGCAACTATGGCCAGGGGTAGAGGTCGAGGTCGTGCTAGAGGCCGAGGCAGAGGTAGAGGTAGAGCTCAGTCTAGAGCTCGAGCAGCACCTGTTGTAGAACCTCAAGTGGATCTTCCGGAGGAGGTTCCAGTTCAGAATGTACCAGTTGGACCAGTTCAGGTCCCGGAAGGATTCATAGCTACTCCAGTGCTTCAGGACGCTCTAGTCCGTTTGGTGAGTCTTATGGAGGGCGTGGCCCATAATGGTACATTTCCAGTGGCACCAGCCGTCTCACAGGCTGGGGGGAGCACAAACTCCCACTACTCCCACTCCGGAGCAGATGGCTCCCCAAAACGAGGCTCCAGCAGCCCCGCTAGTTGGGGTAGTTCAGCAAGTTGCTGCGGCACAGACCGATGATAGGCCCGCCATGTCTTTTGAGTCCTTATTGAGACTGGATAAGTTTACTAAGCTCTTTCCAGTTCACTTCAGTGGTACACCTCCTGAGGACCCACAGGATTATCTTGACCGCTGCCATGAGGTGCTGCGAAACATGGGTATAGTTGAGACCAATGGAGTTGATTTTGCTGTATTTCAGATGACGGGTTCCGCTAAGAGGTGGTGGAGAGATTATACATTAGCCAGACCAGTTGGATCGCCTGCACTTACCTAGGAGTAGTTCTCTCAGCTATATCTGGAGAAGTTCCTTCCTATCTCACTGAGAGAGGATTTTCGCAAGCCGTTTGAGCGTCTACAGCCGGGCAGTATGACTGCTACTCAGTATGAGTCCCGTTTTGTGGATTTGGCCCGTCATGCTCTCCTTTTACTACCTACTGAAGGAGAGAGAGTGAGGAGGTTTATTGAGGGACTCACTCACCCTATCAGGCTTCAGATGGCCAAGGAAACCGAAAGTGATATTTCTTTTCAGGTGGCTGCTAATGTCGCGAGAAGGATCGAGATGGTTCTTGCACAGGAGAGAGGGCAGAGGTCTGATAAGAGGCCTCGTCAGCTTGTGGTTTTAGTGGTGCCTCGCCTGGGGGCAGGGGTAATTTTGGTATGGGTCATCATCCCAGAGCGTTTCATTCAGCACTTCATGCATCTCCCGGTGCTTCAGGGAGTTACGATCCTATTATGCATTACTCTGGGCAGCCAACATTTAGTGCACATTTAACTCATATCAGTGCACCACCACTCCAGAGTTACTACAGCGGTTATCCGGCCCATTCGGGTCAGCTTCAGCTTCAACAACCACGACATCAGGATGGGTGTTATGAGTGTGGGAACATTGGTTATATTAGGAGGTATTGCCCTAGGTTGGTGAGTAACATATCTCAGCAGGATTCTCGTGCCATCATACCGGTACCGGTTGCTTCACCGCCTGCTCAGCCAGCTAGAGGTAGGGGTCAGGAAGCTAGAGGTAGAGGTCAGACCATTAGAGGTGGAGGTCAGACCGTTAGAGGTGGAGGCCAGCCAGTTAGAGGTCGTCCTAGAGACGCAATTAAGAGTGGTGGGGCCCAGCCTCGATTTTATGCTTTTCTAGCTAGGCTTGAGGCTGAGTCATCTGATGCTGTGATCACAAGTATATCATTCCAGTTTGCCATAGAGATGCTTCATTTCTATTTGATCTAGGATCTACTTATTCCTATGTGTCCTCCTATTTTGCTTCATATTTGGTTGTGCCTTGTGATTCTCTGAGTGCTTCTGTGTGTGTATCTACATCGGTGGGAGACTCTGTTGTAGTTGATCATGTCTATCGTTCGTGTGCGATTACTATTGATAGTCTTGAGACTAGTGTCGATCTTCTACTTCTTGATACGGTAGATTTTGATGTCATCTTGGGTATGGATTGGCTATCACTGTATCATGCTATATTGGATTGTCATACCAAGATAGTGACCCTAGACATGCCGGGGTTACCTCAGTTAGAGTGGAAAGGACTCCTGGTCATTCTGCCAGCAGGATTATTTCTTATATGAAAGCTCGGCGTATGGTAGAGAAAGAGTGTCTAGCCTATTTGGCTTATATTCGCGATCCCAATGCGTATGTCCCTTCTATGGACTCGGTACTAGTTGTTCATGAATTTCTAGAAGTATTTCTTGCAGATTTGCCGGAAATGCCACCCGACAGAGATATTGACTTCTGTATTGATTTGGCTTCGGGCACTCAGCCCATTTCTATTCTACCATACTGTACGGCCCCGCCAGAGTTGAAAGAATTGAAGGAGCAGTTATAAGACTTGCTTGATCAGGGATTCATTAGACCCAGTGTCTCGCCCTAGGGTGCACCAGTACTATTTGTAAAGAAGAAAGATGGATCTATGCAGATGTGTATAGATTATCGACAGTTGAACAAGGCCACTATCAAAAACAAATATCCGCTGCCAAGAATTGATGACTTATTTGATCAGCATCAGGGTGCCGAGGTATTTTCGAAGATCGATTTGAGGTCTGGTTACCATCAGTTGAAGATTAGGGCATCTGATATCCCTAAGACAGCTTTTCGGACTCGATATGGGCATTACGAATTCCTAGTGATGTCATTTGGTTGACAAATGCCCCAGCAGCATTTATGGATTTGATGAATCAGGTGTTCAAGCCCTATTTAGATTCTTTTGTGGTCGTATTCATTGATGATATCTTGGTTTACTCCAGCAGTCAGGAAGGAGCATGAGCAGCATCTTTTAAGTGTGCTTCATACTTTGAAGAATAATCAGTTATATGCCAAATTTTCAAAATGTGAGTTTTGGTTAGACTCAGTTGCCTTTTTGGGGCATGTTGTATCGGCAGAAGGCATAAAGGTGGATCCTAAGAAGATAGAGGTTGTTCAAAATTGACCTAGACTTACTTCATTTACAGAGATCCGGAGTTTCCTGGGTTTGGCAAGTTATTATCGTTGGTTTGTGGAAGGGTTTTCATCTATAGCAAGCCTATTGACCAGATTGACCCAGAAGGGTGCCCCATTTAGATGGTCAGACGAGTGTGATTTGAGCTTTCAAAAGCTCAAGACCGCTTTGACTACAACGCTAGTGTTGGTATTACCCACAGGTTCAGGATCGTATACGGTATATTGTGACGCCTCTCACATTGAGCTTGGTGCAGTATTAATGCAAGATGGCAAGGTGATTGCATATGCGTCGCGACAGTTGAAAGTTCACGAGAAGAATTATCCGGTTCGTGACTTAGAATTGGCAGCCATTGTTCATGCGCTGAATATTTGGAGGCATTACCTCTACGGTGTCTCGTGTGAGGTATGTACTGATCATCGTAGCCTTCAGTATCTATTCAAACAGAAAGATCTTAATTTAAGGCAGAGAAGATGATTGGAATTTTTGAAAGACTATAATATCACCATTTTATATCACCCCGGAAAGGCCAATGTGGTAGCCGATGCTTTGAGTAGAAATGATGTGAGTATGGGCAGTCTTGCGTATATTTCGGTTGGTGAGAGGCCATTAGCTGTAGTTGTTCAGACTTTGGCTAATCAGTTCATGAGGTTAGATGTTTCAGAACCCAGTTGGGTTTTAGCTTGCACAGTCGCTCGGTCTTCTTTATATGAGCGCATCAGAGAGAGGCAGTATGATGATCCTCATTTATTTGTCCTTAAGGACACAATGCAGCATGGTGATGCCAAACAGGTTGCTGTGGGGGAAGATGGAGTTCTACGAATGCAGGGTCGTATTTGTGTGCCTAATGTTGATGGGCTTCGTGAATTAATCCTTGAAGAGGCACACAGTTTCAGGTATTCTATTCATCCAGGTACCGCCAAAATGTATCAAGATTTGCGGCAACATTAATGGTAGAGGAGAATAAAAAGGATATAGTTGCATATGTAGCTCAATGTCTGAATTGCCAGCAAGTTAAGTACGAGCATCAGAGACCGGGTGGTTTGCTTCAGAAGTTAGAAATTCCTGAGTGGAAATGGGAGTGTATCACTATGGATTTTGTTGTTGGACTCCCACGGACTCAGAGAAAATTTGACGTAGTTTGGGTCATTGTGGAAAGGTTGACCAAGTCAGCACATTTCATTCTAATGGCAATTACCTATTTTTCAGAGCGGTTAGCTGAAATTTACATTCGTGAGATTGTCCGCCTTCACGGTGTGCATGTGTCTATTATTTCAGATCGAGGTACGCAGTTTACCTCATACTTCTGGAGGGATGTACAACATGAGTTAGGCACGCAGGTTGAGTTGAGTACATTATTTCATCCACAGACAGACGGACAATCAGAGCGCACCATTAAGATATTGGAAGATATGCTTTGCGCTTGTGTTATAGACTTTGGATGTTCTTGGGATCAGTTCTTGCCACTATCGGAGTTTGCTTATGATAATAGCTACCAGTCGAGCATTTAGATGGCTCCATATGAGGCATTATATGAAAGGCGATGTCGTTTGCCAGTTGGCTGGTTTGAACGGGAGAGGCTCGATTGTTGGGTACTGATTTGGTACAGGATGCCTTGGATAACGTCAAGGTTATTCAGAATCGACTTCGCACAGCTCAGTCTAGGAAAAAGAGTTATGCCGACCGTAAAATTCGTGATATTACATTTATGGTTGGAGAAAGAATATTGCTCCGGGTTTCACCTATGAAAGGTGTAATGAGGTTTGGAAAGAAGAGCAAGTTGAGCCCTAGGAATATTGGCCCCCTTTGAAATTCTTGAAAGGGTGAGTGAAGTAGCCTACATGCTTGCATTACCACCTAGTTTATCAGCGGCTCATCCGGTGTTCCATGTGTCTATGCTCCCTAAATATCATGGTGATCCGTCACATATGTTAGATTTCAGCTCAGTCCAATTGGACAAGGATTTGACTTACGAGGAGGAGCCGGTGGCTATTCTAGCCCAGCAGGTCCGACAGTTAAGGTCTAAGAGTTATCCTTCAGTTCGGATGCACTGGAGAGGTCAGCCGGTAGAGGCATCTACCTGGGAGTCTGAGTCGGACATGCGGAGTAAATATCCATACTTATTCACCAGCTCAGGTACTTTTTCTAACTCCGTTCGAGGACGAACGTTTGTTTTAGAGGTGGAGAATGTGATGACCCAAAATGTTATCTTTAAATTTAATTATTAATTCTATGTTCTAAAACCTCGAAAAGCACTATTTATCACTCCTCGACTTGCGTGCGCTGTCCGTAAAAATTTTCGAAAGTTTTTATGTGAAAAATAGATTAAAATGTGAAATAGAGCTTTAAAACTCAACTGAGTTGACTTTGGTCAATATTTTGAGCAAACGGACTCGGATCAGTATTTTGACAGTTTTGATAGGTCCGTATCATGATTTTGGACTTAGGTGTATACCCGGAATCAAATTCCGAGGTCCCTAGCCCGAGATATAGAATTTTGATGAAAAATTAAAAGTTTGAAAGCCTAATGATTTTTAAGAATCTACTGATGTTGGATTTATTGACACCGGATCCATATTTTGGTTCTGAAGCTAGGTGTAGGTCCACTATAATATTTAAGACTTGTCTGCCAAATTTGGTGAGAAACGGAGTTGATTTGATGTGATTCGGACGTCCCGTTGTGAAAATATAAGTTTTAAAGTTTCGTTGAAAATTTCATTCGAATTGGGGTTCAATTCGTAGTTCTAAGTGTTATTTTGGCGATTTGATCGCGCGAGCAAGTTCTTATGATATTTTAGGACTTGTGTGCATGTTTGGTTTGGAGCCCCGAGGGCTCGGGTGAGTTTAGGATAGCCTACAGACCATTTCAACTTTGAGAAAAATCTGGTTTTTAGCTTCTGCTATCATCTGGTGTTTTGTGCTTCGCGATCGTGAAGCCATTCCTGCGATCGCGAAGAGGAAAGTTGGACTGGCACATTTATGCTTCGCGTTCGCGACCGAGGGCACGAGTTCGCAAAGGGTTGAAGTGCAAAGCTTCGCGCTCGCGATCAAATCCTCGCGTTCGTGAAGAGGAAATGAGGCAGAAGCTGGGGTACTCAAATTTGTTCTTCGCGTTCGCATGAAACGGTTCGCGATCGCGTAGGTCTATGGGGTTATGCTTCGCGTTCGCGTATGGGATGTCGCATTCGCGTAGTGCAAATGGGCAGCCTGTGCAAATTGTGCTTCGCGATCGCGAAGAGTAAAATGAACTTGGGCAAAAGTGATCTACGCGATCGCGAACAAATTTCGGCGATCGCGATGAATAAAAATCTGAAAGGAAATGGGATTTCGATCCATTTTCAACCATTTCTAATTTTTGAGCTCGGGTAAGGCGATTCTTGGGCGATTTTTATGGGAAAACATTGGGGTAAGTGTTCTTTATCCTATATCGATTATATTTCATGATTCCATACTCATTTACATCATGAATCCGTGAATTTATGGGAGAAAAAAATCAGATTTTTATAAAGTCTTCCAAAAACGAAAATTTAAGATTTGAGGGTCCATTTGACATCGGAATTTGATAATTTTTGTATGGTTGGACTCGTCTCGGAATGGGTGTTCGTATTTCGTAAATTTTTTCGAGATTTGAGACGTGGGTCCCACTGTCGAATATTAAAATAAATTTTGAATTTTTATCCGGAAAATTAGTAAATTCATATGGAATTAATTCCTATGATTCGTATTGAGTATATCAAATTGTTTGTGAATAGATTTTTGGGGACAAATGAAAAGCCGTGGTCGAATAATTTATTGAAATTTGCAAAGCGAGGTAAGTGTCGTGGTTAACCTTGACTTGAGGGAATAGAACCCTTAAACTATTTGTTATGTGAAATGCATGTGAACGACGTATAGGCGAGGTGACGAGTGTCTATACGTCGTCAAATTAATTATTTGAAAAATCATAAATCGTTTTAAATCATGAATTAATTGTATAATAATTATTTCTCTCCTATTCTTTGTCAAATATTAATTTTTGAATTCTTGCAACAATTGTTACATGCTATTTGATTTATGTGTCTTAATTATTATTTGACATTTAGCATACTAAATATTAACTGCCTATTTTCTCCATGATTTTCACAATTAATTGATAATTGCCATTATTTTCTCATAGATAAATTATAATTATTGTGTGCCTTGATGCTTAATAGTTTCTCATTGGACGTGATATTTATTGGAGTAATATTTATTACATTTATGAGTTGTTTAAAGTTATATTGGGGGAACGGGTGGCACGCCGCAACAGACTTATTAAAAAGTCCATATTGGGGGATCGGATTGCACGCCGCAACATGCTTATTAAAAAGTCCATATTGGGGGATCGGATTGCACGCCGCAACAGACTTATTTAAAAGTCTAAACAGACTTATTTAAAAGTCTATATATACTTGATTAAAATAAATATATGGGAGGATTGAAAATGAATATGTTGTGTGAGCGGGTTGCACACTGCAACGAAAATTGATGGAAATAATAATTGGTTATGACTGCTGAATTGGCTTCAACTGTTAAAAATGAGTTACGTGATTTATTTCTATTATTGTTGTTATTACTATTATGGCGTACAGGTTATTGTAAGTGACCTGCCTTAGCCTCGTCACTACTTCGTCGAGGTTAGGCTCGGCACTTACTAGTACATGGGGTCGGTTGTACTGGTACTACACTCTGCTCTTCTTGTGCAGAATTCGGAGTTGGTCCTAGTGGCGTACCATAGACTTGCTCGGATTTCAGCTACCAGAGGAGACTTGAGGTATAACTACACGACGTCCCCAGTTCTGAAGTCCCTGTCTACTTTACTTTAGCCGTGTGTTTATTTCCAGACAGCTTTATTTTATTCAGACCTTTATTTGTATTATTCTAGAAGCTCGTGCACTTGTGACACCAATTATGGGATGGTATTTAGACACCGTTATTTTATGAATTATTCACTAAATTTCAGACTTTACTTCCGCATTTAATTCTAACATTGGTTTGCCTAGCAAGTGAAATATTAGGCGCCATCACGGTCCGAAGGTGGGAATTTCGGGTCATGACAGTTGGCAGAAACGTTTGAGACCCCTAAATTTGGTAATTTTTGTTTAGTTCCTCCTTAAACTTCATGTGATATTTAATACCCCCTCTGAACTTGGATAATTGATAGTTTTTAGCCCCGTAGATACTGTTGTGGCAAAGAGCATGGATACCCTCTCTATCGAAAAACCAGCTCCCAAATGGTGTATATTTTAAATATTAATTGTCACATAATTAAATATAATAATTGATTTGTTCTAATTGTATTTCTCGTTGTTTCTTCTTAATATACATTACATATTCTATCCGAATTGTATTTTTGTTAGATTCAATGAATATATGTTTCAACTATATAATTTTTATCTTTTTCGGTCCAAATCTACAAAAGTTAGTTGAACTCTATTTATTTTAGCCAAACAAAAAGAATATTTGGCCAAAGTAATGAAGTTCAAATGGTGTATTTTCTATAAAAAGAATAAAAATACTGGGTATTTTTATTTTCTTGTAATGACTATTTAGTTAAACTATGCATTTTTCTTTTTCGAGTCAAATATGTAAATATTTAGTCGGAATTTTACTATTTTTAGCTAAAATATTTATTTAGCCAATATATGGAGTTCCAATAAAGTATTTTTTTTTTGGATGCAATGAATAGTATGTTCTAATTGTGTATTCATTCTTTTCCTGACCATGACAAAATTATTTATAATAACGTTGTTTCAAGTTTTTTTTTACAGATTTTGGCACGAAAAAAAAAATTATATAGTTGGTGGACAGATAATATATATATATATATATATATATATATATATATATATATATAAATCACATGGACAATAAATTCACATGACAATGCAATGTCACACTCCCATGGATTGTCACCGTCCAGGGGTCGAGGCATGGACGGATCGACATACTAAATTTGGGTACTTCAGCACCTATTAACCTTACCACATGGTCTGTATTAGCTATATAGAAAATTTGAGGCGTTTGATATATTAAACCAGGAAGCACCCAAAGAACAAAAAGGCTGATGGGTGTTTTGGTCAAGCAAGGATAATGGCCCCTTTAGTAGTGTTAAGGGGGTGGTGGGAGTTCGAAACTCACTACTTTCTTCCTTTACCCCATTTAGGTCTCCTTTTAAAATTTTTATCCTGTAGCTATATTTTTAATCCAATACTACTACTTTATTTATTTCCATTCCAGATTACTTTTTCCCTGAATTTTATTTTACCTCTCCTTTTTTTTTTTATAAAGTTTTTCCTTTTGTATTTTACCTAGTAATTTTCTATAACAAAGAAAGAAAGAAACTCCAAAGTTCGACCCTTTTAAAAACAAATAGTTCCTCTAGAGTGAAAAAATCCATAAAAATAAATTCTCGCCAGTTGTATTTTTTGTTACACGCGTTTATAATATTAATACGAGTTTTTTTATTAACTTTTTTACCGTCATGTTTAAATAGTTTTGTACTTATACTATGTGATTGATAGTAATTGTACGTCAAGAAAAGTTAAGCACCCACGAACCCAAAATTCTGGATTCGCCACTAGTCGAGGCTATAAAATTGCCAAGTTCAGGAGGCGTTAAAGACCACGTGAAACTTAAGGGGGAGCTAAATAAAAGTTTCCCAGTTCGGGGAGGAGGTCCTGAACTATTCTGCCACTAAACTTCTATGGATATTAAAAATTGTTACTTTCAATTTTTTTTTAAAATGTACTTATGTGATGACCCAAAATGTCATCTTTTAATTTATTAAGTAATTTCATGTTCTAAGACCTCGAAAAGTACCATTTTTTTTATTTCTCGACTTGCGTGCGTAGCTCGAAATTTTTTTTGAAAAGTTTTCATGTGAAAAATGGATTAAAATGTGAAATAGAGCTTTAAAACTCAAGTGAGTTGACTTTGGTCAACATTTTTAGCAAACGGACCCGGATTAGTATTTTGACAGTTTCGGCAGCTCTGTATCCTGATTTGGGACTTGGGCGTATGCCCGAAATTTAATTTGGAGGTCCTTAGCTCAAGTTATGACCATTTAACGGAACTAGTAATTTAAAGGCTAAAGATTTCCAAGTTTGATCACGGGGTTGACTTTTTGATATCGGAGCCGGAATCTGATTCTAAAAATTTGAACAGTTCCGTTATGTCATTTATGACTTGTGTTCCAAATTTGAAGTCATTCCGGAATCATTTAATATGTTTTGGCACGAGATTTGCAAATGGAAAAGTTTAAAACTCAAAGTTCGAATCGAGGTGTGAATTATAATTTTGATGTTGTTAGACGTGAATTGAAATCCCGAGTAAGTCCATATTATATTTCTGGACTTATTGGAATATTCGGACGAGGTCCCGAGTGGCTCGGATGAGTTTCGGACGAGCCACAGAGCAATTGGAACCTGCTGCCCAGTACTGGTTCTGGTGTGTCGCACCTGCGACATTTTGTGTGCAGGTGCGTGGCCGCTCCTGCGGAATACCAGTCGCTTCTGCGACACTGGACAGCCTTGCCGAGCTCCGCTTCTGCGAAGAAATGAGCGCAGGTGCGAAACCGCATCCGCGATGGATAAGCCGCTTTTGCGGTCACTTGTGCGCTTCTGCGATGTCGCAGGTGCGACAATTTTGGGCGCAGATGCGGCCACTGGTCAAGCTGCCCTCCTCTGCAAATGCGAGCTTTGTCTTGCAAATGTGAGACCGTAGGTGCGAAAATATAGGCCGCAGATGCGAAAATGCTGGGCAGAATACATAAAATCGGGTCTTAGCCAGTTTTACTCATTTTTGAGTTTTAAGTCTCGGATTTTGGCGATTCCAAAGGGGTTTTTTCACGACTTTGAATTGGGTAAGTGTTCTATAACCAAAATTAATTATATTTCACGAATCCATGTCTATATTCATCATTTATTTCGGATTTAGATGGAAGAAATTGGAATTTTTGTAAAACTTCCCAAAAACAAAAAAAATTAGATTTGAAGGTCCATTTGATATCAGAATTGGACAATTTTTATGTGGTTGAACTCATATCGGAACGGCTGCACGGATTTTATGAGTTTTCTGGGATTTGAGTCCCCACTATCAAATATTTAAATAAATTTCGAATTTTTATCCGAAAAATTTGTAAATTCATATGGAATTAATTCCTATGATTAATATTGAATATATCAAATTGTTTGTGAATAGATTTGAAGCTTTCAAAGATAAATTTAAAAGGAAAAGTTGTGGTTGAGTAATTGATTATAATTTACAAAGCGAGGTAAGTGTCGTGGTTAACCTTGACTTGAGGGAATAGAACCCTTAAATTATTTGTTATGTGAATTGCATGTGAACGACGTATAGGCGAGGTGACGAGTGTGTATACGTCGTCAAATTAATTATTTGCATAATTATTTGAAAAATCATAAATTATTTTAAATCATGAATTAATTATTATAATAATTGTTTCTCTCATATTTTTTGTCAAATATTAATTCTTGAATTCCTGCATTAATTGTTACATGCTATTTGAATTATGTGCCTTAATTATTATTTGACATTTAGCATATTAAATATTAAACTGCATATTTTCTCTCTGATTTCCATAATAATTTGGTATTTGCCTTTGTTTGTTTCATAATTAAATCATAATTATTGTATGCTTGTCGTCTTATAATTTTATATTAATTGTTGTATTTATTTGGGAAATTTCTTCTATAAAAATTGGTAAATAAATATGTTGGAGGATCGGGTTGCACGCCGCAACAGAATTGATTATAATGAATATATTGGAGGATCGGGTTGCACGCCCCAACATACTTAATTAAAATGAATATATTTGAGGATCGGGTTGCACGCCGCAATAGAATTGATTATAATGAATATATTGGGGGATCGGGTTGTACGCCGCAACAGACTTGATTAAAATGAATATATTGGAGGATCGGGTTGCTCGCCGCAACAGACTTATTAAAAGTCCATATTGGAGGATCAGGTTGCACGCCGCAACAGACTTATTTAAAAGTCGACATACATGTATATATTGGGGGATCGGGTTGCACGCCGCAACAAACTTGATTAAAATAAATATATTGGAGGAGCGGGTTGCACGCCAGAACATAATTGAATGTGAATATATTGTGAGAGCGGGTTGCACGCTGCAACAGAATTGAATGGGAATCTATTGTGAGAGCTAGTTGCACGCTGCAACAGAATTGATGGAAATGACAATTGGTTATGACTGCTGAGTTGGATTCAATTATTATAAATGAATTACCTGATTTATTTCTATTATTGTTGTTGTTATTAATATTGCGTACAGGTTAATGTAAGTGAGCCGCCATAGCCTCGTCACTACTTCATCGAGGTTAGGCTCAGCACTTACCAGTACATGGGGTCGGTTGTACTGATACTACACTCTGCACTTCTTGTGCAGATTTCGGAGTTGGTCCCAGCGGTGTGCCATAGACTTGCTCGGATTTCAGCTATTCGGAGGAGACTTGAGGTATAACTGCATGGCGTCCGCAGTTCTGAAGTCCTCGTCTATTTTACTTTAGCTGTGTGTTTATTTCTAAATAAATTTATTTTATTCAGACCTTTATTTGTATTATTCTAGAAGCTCGTGCACTTGTGACACCAATTCTGGGATGCTATTTAGACACCGTTATTTTTATAGATTATTCACTATATTTCAGACGTTACTTCCGCAATTGTTCTCTGTTATTAATATATTTAAAAATTATTTTAAAAATGGATAATATTATTCTAACGTTGGCTTGCCTAGAAAGTGAAATATTAGGCGCCATCACGGTCCAAAGGTGAGACTTTCGGGTCGTGACAATTGGTATCAGAGCACTAGGTTACATAGGTCTCATGAGTCACGAGCAAGCTTAGTAGAGTCTGAAGGATCGGTATGACGACGTCTGTACTTATCTCTCAGAGGCTATGAAGTTTAGGAACAATATCACTTCTTTCTTATTCTGTCGTGCGAATTTATTCTATCATCGATGATTGAACCATTCTACTCTTATTCTCTCGTAGATGGTGAGAACACGTAATTCCTCTACCGATGGTCAGGGACCAGAACTCCCGGTGGCAACTATGGCCAGGGGTAGAGATCGAGGCCGAGGTCGTGATAGAGGCCGAGGCCGACGCCGAGGCAGAGGCCGAGGTAGAGCTCAGTCCAGAGCTCGAGCAGCTGCACCTATTGAAGAACCTCAGGTGGACCTTCAGGAGGAGGTTCCAGTTTAGAATATACCAGCTGGACCAATTCAGGTCCCGGAAGGATTCATTGCTACTCCAGTGCTTCAGGGCGCTCTAGTCTGTTTGGTGAGTCTTATGGAGGGCGTGGCCCAGAATGGTACATTTCCAATGGCACCAGCCGTTTCATAGGCTGGGGGAGTAGCACAAACTCCAACTACTCCCGCTCCGGAGCAGATGGCTCCCTAGAATCAGGCTCCAGCAGCCCCGCCAGTTGGGGTAGTTCAGCCAGTTGTTGAGGCACAGATCGGTGATAGGCCCGCCATGTCTTTTGAGGCCTTATTGAGACTGGATAAGTTTACCAAGCTCTTTCCAGTTCACTTCAGTGGTACACCTTCTGAGGACCCACATGATTACCTTGAACGCTGCCATGAGATGCTGCGGAACATGGGTATAGTTAAGACCAATGGGGTTGATTTTGCTGTATTTCAGATGACGGGTTCCGCCAAGAGGTGGTGGAGAGATTATACATTGACCCAACCATTTGGATCGCCTGCACTTACATGGGAGTAGTTCTCTCAGCTATTTCTGAAAAAGTTCCTCCCTATCACACTGAGAGAGGAATTCCGCAAGCAATTTGAGCATCTACAGCAGGGCAGTATGACTGTTACTTAGTATGAGTCCCGTTTTGTGGATTTGGCACGTCATGCTCTCTTTTTACTACCTACGGAAGGAGAGAGAGTGGGGAGGTTTATTGAGGGACTCACTCACCCTATTAGACTTCAGATGGCCAAGGAGACCGGAAGTGAGATTGTTTTTCAAGCGGTTGCTAATGTCGCAAGGAGGATCGAGATGGTTCTTGCACAGGAGAGAGGGCAGAGGTCCGATAAGAGGCCTCGTCAGTTCGGTGGTTTCAGTGGTGCCTCATCTGGAGGCAGATGTAATTTTGGCAGGGGTCTTCCTCCCAGACCGTTTCATTCAGCACTTCATGTATCTTTCGGTGCTTCAAGAAGTCACGGTCCTATTATGCCTTACTCTGGGTAGCCAACATTCAATGCACATTCAGCTCCTATCAGTGCATCACCACTCCAGAGTTACTACACCGGTTATCCGGCCCATTTGGGTCAGCTTCAGCAGCCACGACATCAGGATGGGTGTTATGAGTGTGGGAACATTGGTCACATCAGGAGGTATTACCCTAGATTGGCGAGTAATATATCTCGGCAAGATTCTTGTGCCATCATACCGGCACCGGTTGCTTCACCGCTTGCTCAGCTAGCTAGAGGTAGAGGTCAGGCAGTTAGAGGTGGAGGTCAGGCCATTAGAGGTGGAGGTGAGACCGTAAGAGGTAGAGGCCAACCAGTCAGAGGCCGTCCTAGGGACATAATTTAGAGTGGTGGGGCCCAGCCCCGATTTTATGCTTTTCCAGCTAGGCCTGAGGTCGAGTCATCTGATGCTGTGATCACAGGTATTATTCCAGTTTGCCATAGAGATGCTTCAGTTCTATTTGATCCAAGATCTACTTATTCCTATGTGTCCTCCTATTTTGCTTTATATTTGGTTGTGCCTTGTGATTCTCTGAGTGCTTCTGTCTGTGTATCTACACCGCTGGGAGACTCTATTGTAGTAGATCATGTCTATCGTTTGTATGTGGTTACTATTTGTAATCTTGAGACTAGTGTGGATCTTCTACTTCTTGATATGGTAGATTTTGATGTCATCTTGGGTATGGATTAGCTGTCACCAAATCATGCTATATTGGATTGTCATTCCAAGACAGTGACCCTAGCCATGTCGGGGTTACCTCGGTTAGAGTGGAAAGGAACTCCTGGTCATTCTGTGTGATGACCCAAAATGTTATCTTTAAATTTAATAATTAATTCTATGTTCTAAGACCTCGAAAAGCACTATTTATTATTTCTCGACTTGCGTGCGCAGTCCGTAAATTTTTTCGGAAAGTTTTCAGGTGAAAAAAATGGATTAAAAATGTAAATTAGAGCTTTAAAACTCAACTGAGTTGACTTTGGTCAACATTTTGAGCAAATGGATTCGAATCAGTATTTTGACAGTTCCAATAGGTCCGTATTGTGAATTGGGACTAGGGCGTATGCCCGGAATCAAGTTTCGAGGTCCCTAGCCCGAGATATGGAATTTTAATAATAAATTAAAAGTTTAAGTTCAAATAGTGACCGGATATTGAATTATGTGCAAACGACCCCGGAATAGAATTTTGATGAGTCCAACAGCTCTGTATGATGATTTTGGACTTAGAAGCATGATCGAAATTTTATTTGGATGTCCGTAGTGGAATTAGACTTGAAATGCTAAAAGTTGAATTTTTGTGAAGTTTGATCGGAGGGTTGACTTTTTGATATCGAGGTCGGAATCTGATTCTGTAAATTGTAATAACTTCGTTATGTCATTTATGACTTGTGTGCAAAATTTGAAGTCATTCCGGATTGATTTGATGTATTTCGGCACAAGATATAGAATTTAAAAGTTCAAAGTTCATAGATTTTTATTTGAGGTGCGATTCGTCGTTTTGATGTTGTTTGATATGATTTGAGGCCTCGAGTAGGTCTGTGTTATGTTATGGAACTTGTTGGTATAGTGGGACGGGGTCCCGAGGGCCACGGGTGAGTTTTGGATGCTTAACGGATCGAATTTGGATTTGGAGGAGGAGCTGAAGCAGCTGGGCTGCTGGTATGATCGCACCTGCGCGAAAAAAGGCTGCAGGTGCGAGCTCGCGGATGCGAGGAATGATTCGCAGAATCGAAAATGCATGGGCTTTCCAGACACCACGGGTGCGAAACAAATCACCGCGGGTGCGAAAACAGTCATCGCGGGTGTGAAGACTGCGGGTGCGAAAACAGTCATCGCGGATGCGAAGACTGCAGGTGCGAAGAAATCACCACGGATGCGAAGACCGCAGGTGCGAAGAAATCACCGCGGATGCGAAAATCCTGGACAGAATGTTAAAAACAGAGAGGGTTCCGAGTTTTGCCATTTTTGGACCTTCAAGCACGGTTTTTGGGGTGATTTTGAGAGAGAATTCAAGGGAAACTTGAGGTAAGTCACATGTGATCATTGTTAGTCAATTATATTGGATTATCATTGAATATTGCGAATAGATTATATATTTTTGAGGTGAAATTAGAGATTTGGGCATAGGGATTTCAAAATAAGAATTTGAGATTTGGAGGTCAAGTTGATGTCGGATTTTTGTAAAAATGGTATGGTTGGACTCGTAGTTGAATGTGCAATCATATTTCGTAACTTTTACCGGATTCCGAGACGTGGACCCCATGAACCAATTTTGAGTTAATTTCGGATTTTTATTGAAAAATGTAGTATTTTCTTACAGAATTAATTCTATAATTTTTGTTGACTGTATCAAATTAATTATGACTAGATACGAGTCGACCGGAATCGAAAAATCGGGGAAAAAGCATACTACTTGGTTAAATTGGAGCAAGTCGAGGTAAGTGACTTGTCTAACCTTGTGTGGGGGAAATTCCCCTAGAATTGGTATTAATTGTAATGTGATGAAAGTCGTGTACACGAGGTGACGAGTGTGTACACGAACTAAATGTGAAGGATTGTGTTTTTAAATTGTGAAGATCATTATTGCATATTAATTAATTTATTAAATCTTGTTATATTCTCCATTATTGATTTGATTTGTATACTTTAAATTTGTTTGACCTTTTCCTGCTAATTGTTTTACCTGTTTGGTTGAAACTTGGTTTCTTTTATTCTGTGCATTATTTAAAATTGATTTTCTTTAAAATTTAATATGAAGTATTTGATATTTTAAATTTGGTATTGAAGCAACGTATTAAAGATTTTGAAATATTATTTTGCTAAATTATTTATTTCTGAATATTTTTGTAAGATTTTTGTACTCATTGTGATGGAGCCGTGGGCTCTTTATTATGGAAAAATATTATTGATGATTATGTTGGCATGAGCCGGGAGCTCTTTATTGTGAAAAATATCGTTGATTTATTTTGGCAAATTGAAATATTTGGGCACTTGAGGTGCAAATTGTGATATTGATACGCATGCGGTGGTATAAGGTCTGGGTATTGAAACGCATGCAGTGAGATAAGGGTGGCTTAATACGCGTGGCTAGTAGGGAAAACTACTAAAAGTCATGCGGTGTGATAAGGATGGCTAAAACGTGGGATGCTATTTCGGGAAAAATATTTTCTTTAAAATAAATTGTGAAGGCTCTCGCGGTGAGATAAGGAAAATGAGATATTGTGAATTTATTTATGATTTGAGACTACGAGGCGGTACCTCGGGAGTGCCCTGTTGATATTGATTTATGGCCGCAGTTGCCTTTGATTATTTGTTGTGATTTCTTGAAGTTGAAAGGAAAGTTTGTTTTGTTTCCACGAGATATTAATTGCAATTATTTGATGTAATTAAATGTGATATACTACTTGAATCATTTTCATTGTCATTTTATCTTATTATATTATTTAAACATTTTACCATGTCATTATTTATTCTCCAGTAGGGCCTGACTTGACCTCGTTACTACTCTACCGAGGTTAGGCTTGGCACTTAGTGGGTACCGCTGTGGTGTACTCATACTACGCTTCTGTACATCTTTTTGTGCAGATCCAGGTACATCTTATCAGACCAGGCATCATTAAACTAGCTGTACGAGGAGACTTCGAGGTATATCTGCCAGTGTCCGCAGACTCTGGAGTCCCCTTCTATCTTACTATGTTGTCTTCCTTATTTGCTTTAGACTCTGATGTATAGAGACAGAGAGAATAAATTCTTAGAAGCTTGTGACTTATTTCTACCGGATTTTGGGAGTTGAAATTGTTTGAATTGTAGTTTATTTATTTCAGATAATTATTATTATTCCGCATTGATAGGCTTACCTAGTCTTAGAGACTAGGTGCTATCACGACCTCCTATAGAGGGAATTTGGGGTCGTGACAAGTTGGTATCATAGCTCTAGGTTCATAGGTGTCATGAGTCACAAGCAGGTTTAGTAAAGTCTTGCGGATCGGTACAGAGACGTCTGTATTTATGTTCGAGAGGCTATGGAACTATTGGGAAATATTCACTTTTTTGATTCCTTATCGTGCGACATTGATTTAGCTTGAAACATATATCTTATATTCCTTTGTATCCACTCGTGTATGACATTGCGCACTCAGTATCAGTTGTGCGTCGACAGTTCGTGATGCCACAGATGGACTAGGAGGGAGCCAGAGATGCTCAAACATTGCCTCGATGTGTGGTTCTGACTGAAGATACGGGCGTATTGAGAGATCACCTAGTGAATCATGTGGAGGGTGCAACGAACGTTGGCGTCCAGTTGATTTATACGAGCTGTGAAGGTTATTATTGTGGATCATCGGATGTTGTGACCTATTACTTCGTGCTGAGTGGGGGGAGTCCATTATCAATGGGTGGATTGCGGGGTCATGTGTCCGTTTTGGCCTGAAATGTATATATGTGGTACTGAAAGGTTCCCTAAAATTTACACATGTTTAAGGCCTGAGATTTTGTAGAGGATAAGGCTGGGACTTGCGGTATGTCCGCCTCCTTAATAATCTTATACTTCAATACCAAAGTAGTTATAGAAACAACTCTAAATTTGTAGAAGGTCTACTCAGCGTGGACGTCACTATTGCAGATTTTGGGGTGCTTCGGAGGAAGTACACTTGTTGACGAGAGTCTGGACTATGTGGTTCGTGACAAGATTTGTCTGTATGGAGCTCTACTTTTGTGATCGTTATGTATAAATAGGGGTAAGGGTTACCCCAAAGAAGAATCGAAGAGTATGTTGAGAAATGGGTCAGCTCAATAGTGTTGAGTCAGCATAACAAAAGAAGAAATTTGCCTTGGGAGAGATAATTCTCAATCGGTGTTCGTGGCAAGCCTATGAAAAGGCAGACCAGCCAATGCAACACCACCCACTTGGCTCAGTTCTCAAAAATGCTTTTGAAAGAGTTTGTTTCCTGAACTCACCGTAATGCGTGGCGCATAGGGTTTGAATGGTTACGTCAGGTCACCATTGACGGTGTTAGAATATGCCATCAAGTTCAATAAGTTAGCCCGTCATACTCCTACTTTGCTTCCTACAGCCAGAGGGCGAGTCCACAGACTCATTAAAGGACTCAATTATGATCGTAAAATTTTGTACGACTCGGGAGCTAAGAGCTGATACTTTATTTCTACTAGTTGTACAAATTGCCAAGATATTAGAATGTGTTCGGGGTGAGTAAAAAAGGAAACTAAGGAGACCAAGACGTCTCGAGGTTCTGGGGGATTCAGTGGATTCTAGTCTGCAAGTATAAATCATTATGGCAGGGGCTCGGGTAGTCGGCCAGCCCAGTCCGCACATCGGATTACTCGGGGTGCTCCAGTAAGTTCTTTTAACGCACCACCGACATAAGTTCCTACAATGGTTATTCCAGTTATCTGGCACAGACTCAATATGAGCAGCCTAACCCGCAAAGGGTTTGTTATGAATACGGTGATACTAGGCACATAATGAGAAAATTGTCCCAAACTTGGGAGAGACTTATTTCATCAAAGCACTCAGGCTACGTGCCCTATTTCAGTTACTACACTACCCACACAACCAGTTAGGGGTGGAGGACAGACGGGTAGAAGGCGTCCTAGAGGTGGAGACCCAGCCGTTGATATATTTGTTTTATGGTATGGCGGAGGTCGCTACATCAGTTGGTGTCATTACAGGTATGACCTTGATATAATATAAAGGAATAATTTCCTTAACTTGATTCGGTTCGGAGTATCAAGATGAGTCCTCCTATTGTGCTCCACTTATGAGTGAGTTTCATAATTCTATAATCTACTTATGTGTTTACTCCTGTTGGGAGATTCCATGGAGATAACTATGCCTATCATTCCATGTTGGTCACTAATAAGACCCGTGAGACTAAATGTGGCTTTCTGTTACTTATTTCGGTAAGTTTTGATGTAATTTACGGATAATTTATTACAAATTGTGAATTATATACCCTATCGGTATGGGGTTCATTATGTGTTGTGATTTTGTTTAACGAAAATTATTTAGAAGGAGCAAATGAAAAGTTTCGATTGACACAATGTGCATATTACTTGTGATTCAAAATCGAGGATGAGATCCTAGCGTTTTAATATTAACTGATATGTTTAAACCGGGCTACGAGCTGCCGTGGAAGTTATATAAGGACGAGATCCTTGTGAGGAAAATTCTTGTGTTTAAGTTCTCCCTTGTGAATTTTAATTTGTACTATAGTACTAATAGGGAGTCATGCCTGTTAGGCTTATTTGAAAATTCTATATGAAATTCTCTGTGCATAGTTGCCAATTTTGTGTTATAATTATTAAGTTTTAACCTACGAGGTAGGTTCCCGCCCAGGTGACGTTAAATGTGACTCATTAATTCGGGTAAATGATTATAAGGTCTTCATGCCTCGTATCTCGTTATCAGTATTGTGAAGGTTTGAAACGAGATTTTTGTTAACATGAAGTTAATTGACGATTTTATAATTGATTATGAACAACTATTAAGACCAGATTGACCCAGAAGGGTGCTCCGTTCATATGGACCAAGGAATGTGAGGAGAGCTTCCAAAAACTCAAGACAGCTTTGACTACAGCCCCAATGTTGGTATTACCTACAGGTTCAGCGTCTTATATTGTGTATTATAATGCGTCGCGTATTGACCTCGGCGTAGTGTTGATGCAAGACGGTAGGGTGATTGCCTACGCGTCCAGACAGTTAAAGGTGCATGAGAAGAATTATCCTGTACACAACCTTGAGTTAGTAGCTATTGTTCATGCCTTAAAGATTTGGCAGCATTATTTGTACGGTGTCCATTGCGAGGTCTACACCGATCACCGAAGTCTACAACATTTGTTTAAATAGAAGGATCTTAATTTACGGCAGCGGAGATGGTTGGAGTTTCTTAAGGATTATGATATCACCATTCTCTATCATCCTGGGAAGGACAATGTAGTGGCCGATGCCGTAGTGGACAATGTAGGGAGAGTTTGGGCAGCTTAGCATATTTACCGGTAGCAGAGAGGCCTTTAGCCTTGGATGTTCAGGCCTTGGCCAACCAGTTTGTTAGACTGGATGTTTCTGAGTCGAGCTGAGTTTTGGCTTGTGTGGTTTCTCAGTCTTCTCTTTATAACCGTATTAGGGAATGTCAGTATGATGACCCCCATCTGCTTGTCCTTAAGGACACAGTTCAACATGACGATTCCAAGGAAGTCACTATTAGAGATGAAGATGTATTAAGGATGCAGGGCAGGCTATGTGTGCCAAATGTAGATGATTTGCGTGACTTGATTTTCCAGGAGGCTCACAATTCGCGGTACTCCATTCATCCGGGTGCTGCAAAAGATGTATCAAGACTTGAGACAACACTATTGGTGGAAGCGGATGAAGAAAGACATAGTGGAATATGTAGCTCAGTGCCTAAATTGTCAGCAGGTGAAATATGAGCATCAACGACCGGGTGGATTGCTTCAGAAGTTGGAAATTCCAGAATGGAAATGTGGCAGATCACTATGGATTTTGTTGTTAGGCTCCCACGGACTCGGAGGAAGTTCGATGCAGTTTGGGTGATTGTGGATAGATTGACCAAGTCAGCTCATTTCATTCATGTGATTACTACTTACTCTTCAGAGCAGCTGGCTCAGGTATATATTCGCGAGAGTGTCAGACTTCACGGTGAACTAGTATCTATAATGTCTGACCGGGGTACACAGTTTACCTCACGGTTTTGGAGGGCTGTACATCGAGAGTTGGGTACTCGTGTGGAGTTGAGTACAACATTTCACCCTCAGGCAGACGGGTAGTCCGAACGCACTATTCATATACTGGAGGATATGTTTCGTGCGTGTGTGATAGATTTTGGGGGTGCTTGGGATCAGTTCTTACCACTTGCGGAGTTTGCTTACAACAACAGTTGCCAGTCAAGCATTCAGATTGCTCCGTATGAGGCCTTGTATAGTAGGCGATGCCGGTCCCCAGTGGGTTGGTTCGAACAGGGTGAGGCTAGGCTATTGGGTACAGACTTGGTTCAGGATGCCTTGGAAAAGGTTAAGTTGATTCAGGATCGACTTAGTACAACCCAATCTAGACAGAAAAGTTATACGGATCGGAAGGTTTGTGATGTTGCATTCATGGTTGGTGAGCGGGTATTGCTTATGGTTTCGCCTATGAAGGGTGTGATGAGGTTCGGGAAGAAGGGCAAGTTGAGCCCTAGGTATATTGAGCCTTTTGAGATTCTTGAAAGAGTTGGAGAGGTGGCATATAGACTTGCTCTACCACCTAGTCTCTCTGCAGTTCATCAAGTATTCCATGTTTCTATGCTTCAGAAATATCACGGCGATCCGTCTCATGTGTTAGACTTCAGTTCGGTTCAGTTGGACAAGGATCTATCTTATGTTGAGGAACCAGTGGCTATTTTAGATAGGCAGGTTCGAAAGCTGAGGTCAAAGAACATTGCTTCCGTGAAGGTTCAGTGGAGGGGTCATCCGGTCGAGGAGGTGACTTGGGAGACCGAGCATGATATGCGCAGCCGTTATCCACACTTATTCACCAGCTCAGGTACTTTTTGTAACTCCGTTCGAGGACGAACGTTTGTTTTAGAGGTGGAGAATGTGATGACCCAAAATGTCATCTTTAAATTTAGTAATTAATTCTGTATTCTAAGACCTCAAAAAGCACTATTTATCATTCTTCGACTTGCGTGCACAGTCCGTAAAATTTTTCGGAAAATTTTTAGGTGAAAAAATGGATTAAAAATGTGAATTAGAGCCTTAAAACTCAATTGAGTTGACTTTGGTCAACATTTTGAGCAAACGGACTCGGATTAGTGTTTTGAGAGTTCCGGTAGGTCCGTATTGTGAATTGGGACTTGGGCGTATGCCCAGAATCAAATTCCGAGGCCCATAGCCCGAGATATGGAATTTTAATGAAAAATTAAAAGTTTAAGTTCAAATAGTGACCGGATGTCGAATTATGTGTAAACGACCCCGGAATAGAATTTTGATGATTTCAACAGCTTTGTATTATGATTTTGGACTTAGGAGCATGATCGGAATTTTATTTGGAAGTCCGTAGTGGAATTAGACTTGAAATGCCGAAAGTTGAATTTTTGGGAAGTTTGACCGGAGGTTTGACTTTTTGATATCGAGGTCAGAATCTGATTTTGTAAATTGTAATAGCTTCGTTATGTCATTTATGACTTGTGTGCAAAATTTGAAGTCATTCCGGATTGATTTGATGTATTTCGGCACAAGATATAGAATTTGAAAGTTCAAAGTTCATAGATTTTTATTTGAGGTGCGACTCGTCGTTTTGAGGTTGTTTGATATGATTTGAGGCCTCGAGTAGGTCCTTGTTATGATATGGAACTTGTTGGTATGTTCGGACGGGGTCCCGAGGGCCTCGGGTGAGTTTCGGATGCTTAACAGATCGAATTTGGATTTGGAGGAGGAGCTGAAGAAGCTGGGCTGCTGGTGTGATCGCACCTGCACGAAAAAGGGCCGCAGGTGCGAGCTCACGGATGCGAGAAATGATTCACAGAAGCGAAAATGCATGGGCTGTCCAGGCACTGCGGGTGCGAAAACAGTCATCACGGGTGCGAAGACCCCAGGTGCGAAAACAGTTATCGCGGGTGCGAAGACCGCGGGTGCGAAAACAGTCATCGCGGATGCGAAGACCGCAGGTGCAAAGAAATCACCACGGATGCGAAGACCACAGGTGCGAAGAGATCACCACAGATGCGAAGACCGCAGGTGCGAAGAAATCACCGCGGATGCGAAAATCCTGGACAGAATGGTAAAAACAATGGGGGTTCCGAGTTTTGCCATTTTGGGACTTTCAAGCACGATTTTTGGGGCGATTTTGAGAGAGAACGCAAGGGAAACTCTTGAGGTAAGTCACATGTGATCATTGTTAGTTAATTATATTGGATTATCATTAAATATTTCGAATAGATTACATATTTTTGAGGTGAAATTAGAGGATTTGGGCCTAGGGATTTCAAAATGAGAATTTGAGATTTGGAGGTCAAGTTGATGTCGGATTTTTGTAAAAATGGTATGGTTGGACTCGTAGTTGAATGGGCATTCATATTTTGTATCTTTCGTCGGATTCCGAGACGTGGGCCCCACAAATTATTTTTGAGTTAATTTCGGATTTTTATTGAAAAATATAGTATTTTCTTACAGAATTAATTCTATAATTTTTGTTGACTGTATCAAATTAATTATGACTAGATACGAGTCGACCGGAATCGGAAAATCGAGGAAACAGCTTACTACTTGGTTAAATTGGAGCAAGTCGAGGTAAGTGACTTGTCTAACCTTGTGTGGGGGAAATTCCCCTAGAATTGGTATTAATTGTAATGTGATGAAAGTCGTGTACACGAGGTGATGAGTGTGTACACGAACTAAATGTGAAGGATTGTATTTTTAAATTGTGAAGATCACTGTTGCATATTAATTAATTTATTAAATCTTGTTATATTCTCCATCATTGATTTGATTTGTATACTTTAAATTTGCTTGACCTTTTCCTGCTAATTGTTTTACCTGTTTGGTTGAATCTTGGTTTCTTTTATTATGTGCATTATTTGAAATTGATTTTCTTTAAAATTTAATATGAAGTATTTGACATTTTAAATTTGGTATTGAAGCAACGTATTAAAGATTTTGAAATATTATTTTGCTAAATTATTTATTTCTGAATATTTTTGTACTCATTGTGATGGAGCCGTGGGCTCTTTATTATGAAAAAATATTATTGATGATTATGTTGGCATGAGCCGGGAGCTCTTTATTGTGGAAAATATCGTTGATTTATTTTGGCAAATTGAAATATTTGGGCACTTCAGAGGTGCAAATTGTGATATTGATACGCATGCGGTGGTATAAGGTCTGGGTATTGAAACGGATGCGGTGAGATAAGGGTGGCTTGATACGTGTGGCTAGTAGGGAAAACTACTAGAAGTCATGCGGTGTGACAAGGATGGCTAAAACGCGGGATGCTATTTTGGGAAAAATATTTTATTTAAAATAAATTGTGAAGCTTCCCGCGGTGAGATAAGAAAATGAGATATTGTGAATTTATTTATGATTTGGGACTACGAGGCGGTACCTCGGGAGTGCCCTTGTTGATATTGATTTATGGCCGCAGTTGCCTTTGATTATTTGTTGTGATTTTTTGAAGTTGAAAAGAAAGTTTGTTTTGTTTCCACGAGATATTAATTCTAATTATTTGGTGTAATTAAATATGACATACTACTTGAATCATTTCCATTGTCATGTTATCTTATTATATTGTTTAAACATTTTATCATGTCATTATTTATTCTCTAGTAGGGTCTGACTTGACCTTGTCACTACTCTACCGAGGTTAGGCTTGGCACTTACTGAGTACCGCTGTGGTGTACTTATACTACGCTTCTGCACATCTTTTTGTGCATATCCAGGTACATCTTATCAGACCAAGCATCATTAAACTAGCTGTACGAGGAAACTTCGAGGTATATCTGCTAGCGTCAGCAGACTCCGGAGTCCCCTTTTATCTTACTATGTTGTCTTCCTTATTTGCTTTAGACTCTGATGTATAGAGACATAGAGAATAAATTCTTAGAAGCTTGTGACTTATTTCTACCGGGTTTTGGGAGTTGAAATTGTTTAAATTGTAGTTTATTTATTTCAGATAATTATTATTATTCCGCATTGATAGGCTTACCTAGTCTTAGAGACTAGGTGCCATCACGACCTCCTACGGAGGGAATTTGGGGTCGTGACATTCTGCCAGCATGGTTATTTCTTATATGAAAACTCGGCGTATGGTAGAGAAAGGGTGTCTAGCCTATTTGGCTTATATTCGCGATCCTTGTGCGGATGTCCCTTCTATGGACTCAGTACCAGTTGTTCGTGAATTTCCAGAAGTATTTCCTGCAGATTTGTCGGAGATGCTACCCGACAGAGATATTGACTTCTGTATTGATTTAGCTCCGGGAACTCAGCCCATTTCTATTCCACCATACCGTATGGCCCCGCCAGAGTTGAAAGAATTGAAAGAGCAGTTACAAGACTTGCTTGATCAGGGATTCATTAGACCTAGTGTCTCACCCTGGGTTGCACCGGTATTATTTGTAAAGAAGAAAAATTGCTCTATGCGGAGGTGTATAGATTATCGACAGTTGAACAAAGCCACTATCAAAAACAAATATCCGCTGCCAAGAATTGATGACTTATTTGATCAGCTTCAGGGTGACAAGGTATTTTCGAAGATCGATTTGAGGTCTGGTTACCATAAGTTGAAGATTAGGGCATCTGATGTCCCTAAAACAGCTTTTCGAACTCGGTATGTGCATTACGAATTCCTAGTGATATCATTTGGGTTGATAAATGCCCCAGCAACATTTATGGATTTGATGAATGGGTGTTCAAACCTTATTTAGATTCTTTTGTGGTTGTATTCATTGATGATATCTTGATTTACTTCAGCAGTCGAGAGGAGCATGTGCAGCATCTATGGAGTGTGCTTTATACTTTGAAGAATAATCAGTTATATGCCAAGTTTTCAAAATGTGAGTTTTGGTTAGACTCAGTTGCCTTTTTGGGGCATGTTGTATCGGCAGAAGGCATAAAGGTGGATGCTAAGAAGATTGAGGCTATTCAGAATTGGCCTAGACCTACTTCAGTTACAGAGATCTGGAGTTTCCTAGGTTTAGCAGGTTATTATTGTCAGTTCGTGGAAGGGTTTTCATCTATAGCAAGCCCATTGACCAGATTGACCCAGAAAGGTATCCCATTTAGATGGTCAGACGAGTGCAAGTTGAGCTTTCAGAAGCTCAAGACCGCTTTGACTACGGCGCCAGTGTTGGTATTACCCACAGGTTCAGGATCGTATACGGTATATTGTGAAGCATCTCACATTGGGCTTGGTGTAGTATTAATGCAAGATGGCAAGGTAATTGCATATGCGTCGCGACAATTGAAAGTTCACGAGAAGAATTATCCTGTTCATGACTTAGAATTGGCAGCCATTGTTCATGCGCTGAAGATTTGGAGGCATTACCTCTACGGTGTCTCGTGTGAGGTATTTACTGATCATCGTAGCCTTCAGTATCTTTTCAAACAAAAGGATCTTAATTTGAGGCAAAGAAGATAGTTGGAGTTGTTGAAAGACTATGATATCACCATTTTGTATCACCCCGGAAAGGCCAATGTGGTGGCCGATGCTTTGAGTAGAAAGACTGTGAGTATGAGCACTCTTGCGTATATTCCGGTTGGTGAGAGGCCATTAGCTGCAGATGTTCAAATTTTGGCTAATCAGTTCGTGAAGTTAGATGTTTCAGAACCCAGTCGGGTTCTAGCTTGCACAGTCGCTCGGTCTTCTTTATATGAGTGCACCAGAGAGAGGCAACATGATGATCCTCATTTACTTGTCCTTAAGGACACAGTGCGGCACGGTGATGCCAAACAAGTTATTGTGGAGGAAGATGGGGTTCTACGAATGCAGGGTCGTATTTGTGTGCCTAATGTGGATGGGCTTCGTGAATTAATTCTTGAAGAAGCACACAGTTCCAGGTATTCTATTCATCCAGGTACCGCCAAAATATATCAAGATTTGCAGCAATATTATTGGTGGAAGAGAATGAAAAAGGATATAGTTGCACATGTAGCTCGGTGTCTGAATTGTCAGCAAGTTAAGTACGAGCATCAGAGACCTGGTGGTTTGCTCCAGAAGTTAGAAATTCCTGAGTGGAAGTGGGAGCGTATCACTATGGATTTTGTTGTTGGGCTCCCACGGACTCAAAGAAAATTTAACATAGTTTGGGTCATTGTGGACAGGTTGACTAAGTCAGCACATTTCATTCCAGTGGCAGTTACCTATTCTTTAGAGAGGTTAGTTGAAATTTACATTCGTGAGATTGTCCGCCTGCACGGTGTGCCCGTGTCTATTATTTCAGATCAAGGTACGCAGTTTACCTCACATTTCTGGAGGGCTGTACAGTGTGAGTTAGGAACGCGGGTGGAGTTAAGTACAACATTTCATCCACAGACAGACAGACAGTCAGAGCGCACTATTCTGATATTGGAAGATATGCTCCGCGCTTGTGTTATAGACTTTGGAGGTTCTTGGGATCATTTCTTGCTATTTGCAGAGTTTGCATATAATAATAGCTACCAGTCGAGCATTCAGATGGCTCCATATGAAGCATTATACGGAAGGCAATGCCGATCGCCAGTTGGTTGATTTGAACCGAGAGAGGCTCGGTTGTTGGGTACCGATTTGGTACAGGATGCCTTGGATAAGGTCAAGATTATTCAGGATCGACTTCGCACAGCTCAGTCTAGGAAAAAGAATTTTACCGACTGTAAAGTTCGTGATATTGCATTCATGGTTGGAGAAAAAATATTGCTCCGGGTTTCACCTATGAAAGGTGTAATGAGGTTCGGAAAGAAGGGCAAGTTGAGCCCTAGGTATATCGGACCCTTTGAAATTCTTGAAAGGGTGGGTGAACTAGCCTACAGGCTTGCATTACCACCTAGTTTATCAGCGGTTCATCCGGTGTTCCATGTGTCTATGCTCCGGAAATACCATGGTGATCCGTCCCATGTGCTAGATTTCAGCTCAGTCCAATTGGACAAAGATTTGACTTACGAGGAGGAGCCGGTGGCTATTCTAGCCCGGCAGGTCCGACAGTTGAGGTCTAAGAGTTATCCTTCAGTTCAGTGGAATGGAGAGGTTAGCTGATAGAGGCATCTACCTGGGAGTCCGAGTTGGACATGCGGAATAAATATCCACATATTTTGTCCAGCTCAGGTACTTTTTCTAACTCCGTTCGAGGACGAACGTTTGTTTTAGAAGTGGAGAATGTGATGACCCAAAATGTCATCTTTAAATTTAATAAGTAAATCTATGTTCTAAGACCTCGAAAAGCACCATTTTTCATTCCTCGACTTGCGTGCGCAGTCCGAAAAATTTTTCGGAAAGTTTTCATGTGAAAATTGAATTAAAATGTGAAATAGAGCTTTAAAACTTAAGTGAGTTGACTTTGGTCAACATTTTTAGCAAACGGACCCGGATCAGTATTTTGATAGTTTTGGCAGCTCTGTATCGTGATTTGGGACTTGGGCGTATGTCCGAAATTTAATTTGGAGGTCCCTAGCTCAAGTTATGACCATTTAACGGAACTAGCAATTTAAAGGCTAAATATTTCAAAGTTTGACCACGAGGTTGACTTTTTGATATCGGAGCCGGAATCCGATTCTGGAAATTTGAACAGCTCCGTTATGTCATTTATGACTTGTGTGCCAAATTTGAAGTCATTCCGGATTCATTTAATATGTTTTGGCACGAGATTTACAAATGGAAAAGTTTAAAATTCATAGTTCGAATCGAGGTGTGAATTGTAATTTTAATGTTGCTTGACGTGAATTGAAATCCCGAGTAAATCCGTATTATGTTTCTGGACTTGTTGAAATATTCGGACGAGGTTCCAAGTGGCTCGGATGAGTTTCGGACGAGCCACAAAGCAATTGGAACCTGCTGCCCAGTGCTGGTTCTGATGTGTCGCACCTGCGACATTTTGTGCGCAGGTGCGTGGCCGCTCCTGCGGAATACCAGTCACTTCTGCGACACTGGACAGCCTTGTCGAGCTCCGCTTCTGTGAAGAAATGAGCACAGGTGCAAAACCGCATCCGCGATGGACAAGCCGCTTCTGCGAGGACTACCGCTTCTGCGGTCACTTGTGCGCTTCTGCGATGTCGCAGGTGCGACAATTTTGGGCGCAGATGCGGCCACTGGTCAAGCTGCCCTCCTCTGTAAATGCGAGCTTTGTCTCACAAACGCGAGACCACAAGTGCAAAAATATAGGCCACAGATGCGAAAATGCTGGGCAGAATACATAAAATCGGGTCTTAGCCATTTTTACTTATTTTTGAGTTTTAAGTCTCGGATTTTGGCGATTCCAAAGGAGTTTTTTCACGACTTTGATTTGGATAAGTGTTCTATAACCAAAAGTGATTATATTTCACGAATACATGTCTATATTCATCATTTATTTCGGATTTAGATGGAAGAAATTGGAATTTTTGTAAAACTTCCCAAAAACAAAAAATTTAGATTTGAAGGTCCATTTGATATTGAAATTGGACAATATTTGTATGGTTGAGCTCGTATCGGAACGGGTGTTCGGATTTTGCGAGTTTTTACGGAATTTGAGATGTGGGTCCCACTGTCAAATATTTAAATGAATTTTTTATTTTTATTCAGAAAATTTGTAAATTCATATGGAATTAATTCCTGTGATTAGTATTGAATATATTGAATTGTTTGCGAATAGATTTGAAGCTTTCGGAGATAAATTTAAAAGAAAAATCTGTGGTTGAGTAATTGATTGGAATTTGCAAAGCGAGGTAAGTGTCGTGGTTAACTTTGACTTGAGGGAATAGAATGCTTAAATTATTTGTTATGTGAATTGCATGTGAACGACGTATAGGCGAGGTGACGAGTGTCTATACGTCGTCAAATTAATTGTTTGCCTGCTTACTTAAAAAATCATAAATTATTTAAAATCATGAATTAATTATTATAATAATTATTTCTCTCATATTGTTTGTCAAATATTAATTCTTGAATTCCTGCATTAATTGTTACATGCTATTTGATTTATGTGCCTTAATTGTTATTTGACATTTAGCATATTAAATATTAAACTGCATATTTTCTCTCTGATTTCCATAATAATTTGCTATTTGCCTTTGTTTGTTTCATAATTATATCATAATTATTGTATGCTTGCTGTCTTATAATTTTATATTAATTGTTGTATTTATTTGGAAAATTTCTTCTATAAGAATTGGTAAATGAATATGTTGGAGGATCAGGTTGCACGCCGCAAACAGAATTGATTATAATAAATATATTGGAGGATCGGGTTGCACGCTGCAACATACTTGATTAAAATGAATATATTGGAGGATCGGGTTGCACGCCGCAACTGAATTGATTATAATGAATATATTGGAGGATCGGGTTGCACGCCGCAACAGACTTGATTAAAATAAATATATATTGGAGGTTCGGGTTGCTCGCCGCAACAGGCTTATTAAAAGTCCATATTGGAGGATCGGGTTGCACGCCGCAACAGACTTATTTAAAAGTCGACGTACATGTATATATTGGGGGATCGGGTTGCATGCCGCAACAGACTTGATTAAAATGAATATATTGGAGGAGCGGGTTGTACGTCACAACAGAATTGAATGTGAATATATTGTGAGAGCGGGTTGCACGCCGCAACAGAATTGAATGTGAATATATTGTGAGAGCGGGTTGTACGCTGCAACAGAATTGAATGGGAATCTATTGTGAGAGCGGGTTGCACGCTGCAACAGAATTGATGGAAATGACAATTAGTTATGACTGCTGAATTGGCTTCAATTATTATAAATGAATTACCTGATTTATTTCTATTATTGTTGTTGTTATTAATATTACGTACATGTTAATGTAAGTGAACCGCCATAGCCTCGTCACTACTTCGTCGAGGTTAGGCTCAGCAGTTACCAGTATATGGGGTCAGTTGTACTGATACTTCACTCGGCACTTCTTGTGCAGATTTTGGAGTTGGTCCCAGCAGCGTACCATAGACTTGCTCGGATTTCAGCTATTCGGAGGAGACTTGAGGTATAACTGCATGGCGTCCGCAGATCTGAAGTCCCCGTCTATTTTACTTTAGCTGTGTGTTTATTTCCAAACAACTTTATTTTATTCAGACCTTTATTTGTATTATTCTAGAAGCTCATGCACTTGTGACACCAATTCTGGGATGGTATTTAGACACCGTTATTTTTATGGATTATTCACTATATTTCAGGCGTTACTTCCGCAATTGTTCTCTGTTATTAATAAATTTAAATTTTTTTTAAAAATGGATAAGATGTAACGACCCGGCTGGTCGTTTTGAGAATTAGAGCCCCGATCCCCTAATATCTGCTTTCCCCATATTTGTTTCTACTTTTGGGACTTGCCGGAGTGATTGGTTATGGAATTCAAAGAGTTTTGGGACGCTTAGTCCCTAGTTGTGAGTTTAAGCCTTGGAGTTTGGACCGTAGTCGGAACTGTGTGTAGACGGATCCGTAATCTAATTCCATCGACTCCGTTAGCTCAGTTGAGTGATTTTGGGGTTAGGAGCGCGTCCGGAATGTGTTTTGGAGGTATGTAGTAGATTTAGGCTTGAATTTGCGAAAGTTAGTTTTTCGGCGATTTCGGCCGATAGTGGAAATTTTGATATCGAGCTCGGAATGGAATTCCGAAAGTGGCTGTAGGTTCGTAGTGTCATTTGTGACCTGTGTGTAAAATTTGAGGTCATTCGGACTAGATTTGATGTAGTTCGGCGTCGTTTGTAGAATTTAGAAAATTTTAAATTCTTAGGCTTGAATTTGTGCTTAATTCAGGATTTTGGTGTTGTTTGATGTGGTTTGAAGGCTCGACTAAGTTCGTATGGTGTTTTAGGATTGGTTGGTATGTTTGGTCGAGGTCCCGGGGGCCTCGGGTGTGTTTCGGATGCTTAACGGGGAGAAATTTGGACTTAGGAAAATCTGGTGCATTGCTGGTTCTGGTGTTTCGCAGATGCAGAGGGGCGTCCGCAGGTGCGCTTGGGCATTCGCAGATACAGAAATGGACAGGGCATGCTGGGCTCGCAGGTGCGGCTGGTCGTCCATAGAAGCGGAGCCGCAGATATGGCCCACGGGTCGCAGATGCGGACCCGGCCCAATAAGTGACTTCCGCACCTTCGTTGATTTTTCCGCAGGTGCGGGACCGTAGATGCGGCCCCATGAGCGCATATGCGGAAATCGCTGGGCAGAAAAGGGGATTTCGAGGGTTTGAAATTTCATAACACAGAATTTGATTTGAAGCTCAGTGGGAGACGATTTCTCGAGGGATTTTGAAGGAGAACTATTGCGTAATGAATTCTAACTCTATTTTGATCATAATACAATAATCTATTGTTGTTTTCCTAGTCTAATTAAGGAATTTGAGGGTAAAAGTTTGGAAATGGGGGAAAAGGTTCCCCAACTGAAAATCTGAGATTTGAATGGGAATTTGACGTCAGATTTAGATGATTTTTGTTCGAGTGAACTCGCGAGTGAATGGGTGAACTCGTGAGTGAATGGGTGTTCATAATTTATAATTTTTACCCGATTCCGAGACATGGGCCCAGGGAGACTTTTTGGTCATTTTCCCTAATTTCACGCTTTAGCTTCGAATTAATTAGTTAAATTAGTTACTTTTAGTTATATTTACATTATGCAATTAATTTGAATAGATTCGGGCCATTTGGAGTCGGATACTCGTGGCAAGAACATGATATCGAGTTGATTTGAGCGGTTCGAGGTAAGTGGCTTGCCTAACCTTGTGTTGGGGACTTTCCCCTTAGGATATCTTGATATTATTTGGTGTGTGGGCGCCGTGTACGTGAGGTGACCAGTACGTACACGGGATGTTATTGCAAAAATCCTGTTTATCCTTTTTAAATCATAAATTGCTTCTCTTATTAAATTGTACTAATATGTTTAATTGTTTAGTTTAGACTAGAAAAGCATGCTTACGTGTTTTAACTGCCTACTTGACATTCTGTGCGCCATGCTTAGTTAAATCCCTATTTTCCTTATCTGTGTTCAATATAAACTGTATAACTCGATGTCATACCTGCCATTTCATCTTGCGTTGCATATTTAAATTGGTACTACAGATGTATTCCGGGAGATCCCCATGTCTTGCATATTTATTTTGGGACTACAGATGTATTCCAGGAGATCCCCCAGCACTGCATATTTACTTTGGGACTACGAACGTATTCCAGGAGATCCCCCAGCACTGCATATTTACTTTGGGACTACGGACGTATTCCGGGAGATCACCCAGCACTGCATATTTACTTTGGGACTACGGACGTATTCCGGGAGATCCCCCTGTACTGCATATTTATTCGGAACTACAGGACGGTATCTCGGGAGATTTCCCACTGTGTTTACCTTGTTTTGAGCCGAGGGCTCCCTTAACTATTAAATTTTCGAGAATCTCTTTAACTATGTCACCATAAATTTTACTTATATCTTTTATTGTTTAATTTATTATATTTACTCCGGTAGGGCCTTGACCTGACCTCGTCGCTACTCGACCGAGGTTAGTCTTGGCACTTACTAGGTACCATTGTGGTGTACTCATGCCCTTCCCTGCACATGTTTTCGTGTGCAGATCCAGGTGTGAGCTATCAACCTCGGGGTTAGTACGTGCTACTGATTTTAGGAGACTTCAAGGTACTACTGCTTGTGTCCGCAGATCTTCGGAGTCCCCTTCTTCTCCCTCGCCTAGAGACTTTCTTTATTATCTTCAGACTTTTGTATACAGCTACATAGATTATAGTAGCTTGTGACTTAGTGATATTCCGGGTCTTGGAAAATTATTTTGTATATGCCTAGTGGTACTACTCTTGGCTATTTATAATATGTTGTTTATCTTTAAAATGCTGTATTTTCTTTATATTTTTTGCAATATTAGGCTTATCTAGTCGTAAAGACTAGGTACCATCACGACACCTTATGGAGGGTTAATTTGGGTCGTGACAAGTTGGTATCAGAGCACTAGGTTCGTAGGAGTCGTGAGTCACAAGCCGGTTTATTAGAGTCTCGTGGATCGGTGCGAAGACGTCCGTACTTATTTTCGGGAGGCTATGTAACTGTTAAGAACAATCATATTTCTTTGATTTCCTTGTCGTGCGAGTTATTGACACCAAAAAAAAAATTCTAAGCTTCTATTCTATTCTTTCTCACAGATGGTGAGGACCCGTACTGGCAGGACCGACGATCAGGCACCCGAGCCCCCTGCCAGAGCCGCTAGAGGCCGGGGTCGGGGTAGAGGACGACCACGTGGTGCAGCCCGAGCACCTGCGAGAGCTGCGTTAGAGGAGCCCCCATCAGCTCCAGCTGGAGGGCCAGCGCCGGAGATCCATATTGCTACTCCAGCCCTCCCGGAGACTTTAGCTCAGTTCTTGAGCATGTTCAGCACTCTAGCTCAGGCTGGACTATTTCTGACAGAACCCGCTACATCTCAGGCCGGGGGAGGGGCACAGACTCCCGCAACCTGCACTCCTGAGCAGAGGGTCCAGGTTGATCAGGACCTAGAGTATATTCTAATTCCCCTAGTGGCTCCGGTTCAGCATGAGATCAGGGTAGCTGCTTCTGAGGCAGAGCAGCTCAGACTTGAGAGGTATAAGAAGTACCACCCACCTACTTTCAACGGACTAGCTTCAGATGATGCTCTGGGTTTTCTTGAGGAGTGTCATCGTATTCTCCGCACTATGGGCATTGTGGAGACGAGTGAGGTTTCTTTCACCGCTTTTCAGCTGAGGGGAGCAGCATATCAGTGGTGGCGTGCATATGAGCTGAGTAGTCCGGATGAGGCATCCTCACTCACTTGGACTCAGTTTTTAGAGATGTTCTTGCGAGAGTATATTCCTCAGAGCCTCAGGGATGCTTGGCGCACAGAGTTTGAGCAGTTGCGTTAGGGTGCTATGACTTTGTCGGAGTATGCAGTCCGTTTCAGTGAGTTAGCTCGCCATGCACCGGCTCTGGTTGCTACAGTCAGAGAGAGGGTTCGTTGCTTCATTGAGGGACTCCACCCCAGTATTCGGACTAGTATGGCCAGGGAGTTAGAGATGGACATTACTTATCAGCAGGCAGTGAGCATTGCCAGGAGAGTGGAGGGCATGTTCGCCCAGAACAGAGATGAGAGAGAGGCCAAGAGGTCTCAAGAGACTGGTCATTATTCAGGAGCCCGTGCACCAGCAACACGCTATGGTAGGGGTTTTGTGAGTCGCCCTATTCATTCAGCTCTTCTAGCAACCAGCGGTGTTCCAGCTCCTTTTAGGCCTCAAGAGCCCTATTATGCACCGCTAGTATCCAGTATGCCTCCTACTTGAGGTGCTATTACCGGCCAGTCCAGCAGGCCAGGTCTGAGTCAGTCTCAGCCGCCGCGTCCTCCGAGAGGTTGTTTTGAGTATGGTGACACTCGTCACCTGGTTAGAGATTTCCCCAGAGCCAGGAGGGGTGCACCTCCACAGTCTTATCAGCCTCCACGTGCTCCACCGGGTCCTCCGTCCATTCTTCCAGCACCAGCTGCCACCCCACCTCCTCAGCCAACTCGAGGTGGAGGTCGGGGAGGTCGAGGTCGCCCTAGAGGGGGAGGCCAGGCCAGGTACTATGCCCTTCCAGCCCGTTCAGAGGTTGTTGCTTCAGATTCAGTCATCACAGGTATTGTCCCCGTCTGTCATAGGGATGCGTTGATATTATTTGACCCAAGCTCTACGTACTCATATGTGTCTTCTTATTTTGCTCCACATTTGGGGATATCTCGGGATTCTTTGAGTTCCCCTATTTATGTATCTACTCCCTGTGGGAGATTCTCTCGTTATGGACCATGTATATTAGTCATGTTTGATTGCTTTTAGTGGTTTTGAGACCAGAGCCGATTTGTTATTTCTCAGTATGGTAGATTTTGATGTTATCTTGGGCATGGACTGGTGGTCGCCCCATTATGCTATTCTTGATTGTCACGCTAAGACCGTGACGCTGGCTATGATAGGTTTGAGTGGTGAGGTACCTTAGAGTATACTCCCCGCAGGGTCGTTTCATTCCTTAAGGCTCAGCGAATGGTTGAGAAGGGGTGTGATGGATATTTGGCCTATGTGAGGGATGTCAGTATTGATACCCCTACAGTTGAGTCAGTTCCAGTAGTGAAGGACTTTCCAGATTTGTTTCCAGCTAATCTTCCGGGTATGCCGCCCAACATAGATATTGATTTTGGCATTAATTTGTTGCCGGGCACTCAACTCATATCTATTCCTCCATATCGTATGGCTCCTCCTGAATTAAAGGAGTTGAAGGAGAAGTTACAAGAGTTACTTGATAAGGGCTTCATTCGGCATAGTGTGTCACCTTGGGGTGCTCCTGTCTTATTTGTGAAGAAGAAGGATGGTCCTATGCATATGTGTATTGATTATCGGCAGTTGAACAAGGTTACAGTGAAGAACAAGTATCCATTGCCTCGTATTGATGACTTATTTGACCAGTTACAGGGTGCCAGGGTGTTTTCCAAGATTGACTTGCGTTTTAGCTATCATCAGTTGAAGATTCGGGAGCCGGATATCCCGAAGACTGCTTTCAGGACCAGATATTCACTATGAGTTTCTTGTCATGTCATTTGGGTTGACCAGTGCCCCAACAACCTTTATGCATTTGATGCACAATGTATTCTGGCCTTATCTTGATTCCTTTGTCATTGTGTTTATTGATGACATCCTGGTATATTTCCGGTCTTGGGAAGATCATGAGCAGCACCTGAGGACCGTGTTTCAGACTTTGAGGGATAAGAAATTGTATGCAAAATTTTCTAAGTGTGAATTCTGGTTTGATTCAGTGGCATTCTTGGGCCACATAGTGTCTTGTGATGGGATCAAGGTAGATCCGAAGAAGGTGGAGGTAGTGCAGAGTTGGCCTAGACCGCCGTCGCTTTGTGGGGTGATTTTTATCCATTGAAGCACATATGACCAGGCTGACCCAGAAGGGTGCTCCGTTCAGATGGACCGAGGAGTGTGAGGAGAGCTTTCAGAAGCTCAAGACAGCTTTGACTACAGCACCAGTATTAGTATTGCCTACAGGTTCGGGGTCCTACACTGTCTATTGTGATGCCTCGAGGATTGGCCTTGGAGCGGTATTGATGCAGGATAATAGGGTGATTGCCTACGCGTCTAGACAGTTGAAGGTGCATGAGAAGAATTATTTGATTCATGATCTCGAGTTAGCAGCTATTGTTCACGCCCTGAAGATCTGGCGTCATTATTTGTATGGGGTTCCCTGTGAGATTTACACTGATCACCGGAGTTTGCAGTACTTGTCCAGGGAGAAGGACCTTAATTTGCATCAGCGGAGGTGGTTAGAGCTACTTAAAGACTATGATATCACTATATTGTACCACCCGGGGAAGGCCAATGTAGTGGCCGACGCCTTGAGTTGCCGGGTAGAGAGTTTGGGGAGTTTGGCATATCTTTCGGCAGCTGAGAGGCCCTTAGCCTTGGATGTTCAGGCCTTAGCCAGCCAATTGGTGAGATTGGATATTTCAGAGCCTAGCCGGGTATTAGCTTGTGTGGTTGGTCTGTCTTCTCTTTATGACCGTATCAGGGAGTGCCAGTATGATGATCCTCATCTTCTAGTTCTTCAGGACAGGGTTCGGCGAGGTGATGCCAGAGATGTGACTATTGGTGATGACAGTGTGATGAGGATGCAGGGCCGGATCGGTGTGCCCAATGTAGATGGGCTTCGGGAGTTGATTCTTGAGGAGGCCCATAGCTCGTGGTACTCTATTCATCCGGGTGCCGCGAAGATGTACCAAAACTTGAGGCAGCACTATTGGTAGAGAAGAATGAAAAAAGATATAGTTGGGTTTGTGGCCAAGTGTCTCAACTATCAGCAAGTTAAATTTGACCATCAGAGACCAGGTGGATTACTTCAGAGGTTAGAGATCCCAGTGTGGAAGTTGGAGCGGATCACCATGGACTTTGTGGTTGGACTTCCTCGGACTTTGAGAAAGAAAGTTCGATGCTATTCGGGTGATCGTGGATCGGCTGACCAAGTCAGCTCATTTTATTCCAGTGTTGACCACTTATTCTTCTGAGAGGTTGGCTGAGATTTATATCAGAGAGATTGTCCGCCTTCATGGTATTCCAGTATCCATCATTTCAGACAGAGGTACACAGTTTACATCACGGTTCTGGAGAGCCGTACAGCAGGAGTTGGGTACTAGGGTGGAGTTGAGCACAACCTTTCACCCTCAGACGGACGGGCAGTCCGAGCGCATGATTTAGATTCGTGAGGATATGCTCAGTGCCTGTGTGATGGAGTTCGGAGGGTCATAGGACCAATACTTGCCACTTGTAGAGTTTGCCTACCATAATAGTTACCAGTCCAGCATTTAGATGGCACCGTATGAGGCTTTGTATGGTAGGCGGTGCCGGTCCCTAGTGGGATGGTTTGAGCCGGGCGAGGCCCGATTGTTGGGTACAGATTTGGTCCAGGATGCCCTGGATATGGTGAAGGTGATTCAGGAGAGACTTCGCACAACCCAGTCCAGGCAGAAGAGTTATGCAGACCGTAAGGTTCGTGATTTGGCATTTATGGTTGATGAGCGGGTCTTGCTTCGGGTATCGCCTATGAAGGGCGTCATGAAGTTCGGGAAGAAGGGCAAGCTGAGCCCGAGGTTCATTGGTCCTTTTGAGATATTGCAGCGCGTTAGGGAGGTTGCTTATGAGCTTTCCTTGCCTCCCAGCCTAGCAGGAGTTCACCCGGTATTCCACGTGACAATGCTCCGGAAGTATCACGGTGATCCGACTCATGTATTGGATTTCAGCTCAGTCCAGTTGGACAAAGATCTATCTTATGTTGAGGAGCCAGTAGCTATTTTGGACAGGCAGGTCAGAAAGCTCAGGTCAAAGAATATTGCTTCAGTAAGGGTCCAGTGGAGAGGTCAGCCGGTCGAGGAGGCAACTTGGGAGACCGAGCAGGATATGCGTAGCCAGTACCCTCATCTTTTCACAGTTTCAGGTATGTCTTTATACTCGTTCGAGGATGAACGATTATTTTAAGAGGGAGAGGATATAATGACCCGGCCGGTCGTTTTGAGAATTAGAGCCCCTATCCCCTAATATCTTCTTTCCCCATATTTATTTATACTTTTGGGACTTGCCGGAGTGATTGGTCATGGAATTCAGAGAGTTTTGGGATGTTTAGTCCCTAGTTGTGAGTTTAAGCCTTGGAGTTTGGACTGTAGTCAGAACTGTGTGAATATGGATCCGGAATGGAATTTTGTCGACTCCGTTAGCTCCGTTGAGTGATTTTGGGGTTAGGAACGCGTCCGGAATGTGTTTTGGAGGCCTGTAGTAGATTTAGGCTTGAATTGGTGAAAGTTAGTTTTTCGGCGATTTCAGCCGATGGTGGAAATTTTGATATCGAGCTCGGAATGGAATTCCAAAAGTGGTTGTAGGTTCGTAGAGTCATTTGTGACCTGTGTATAAAATTTGAGGTCATTCGGACTAAATTTGATGTGGTTCGGCGTCGTTTGTAGAATTTGGAAAATTTTATATTCTTAGGCTTGAATCCGTGCATAATTCAGGATTTTGGTGTTGTTCGATGTGGTTTGAAGGCTCGACTAAGTTTGTATGGTGTTTTAGGATTGGTTGGTATGTTTGGTTGAGGTCCCGGGGGCCTCGGGTGTATTTCGGATGCTTAACGGGGAGAAATTTGGACTTAGAAAAATCTAGTGCATTGCTGGTTCTGGTGTTTCGCAGATGCGGAGGGGAGTCCGCAGGTGCGCTTGGGTGTTCGCAGATACAGAAATGGACAGGGCATGCTGGGCTCGCAGGTGCGGCTGGTCGTCCATAGAAGCGGAGCCGCAGATGTGGCCCAGTGGTCGCAGATGCGGACCCGGCCCAATAAGTGACTTCCGCACCTGCGTTGATTTTTTCTGCAGGTGCGGGACCGCAGATGCGGCCCAATGAGCGCAGATGCGGAAATCGCTGGGCAGAAAAGGAGATTTCGAGGGTTTGAAATTTCATAACACAGAATTTGATTTGAAGCTCGGTGGGAGACGATTTCTTGAGGGATTTTGAAGGAGAACTATTGCGTAACGAATTCTAACTCTATTTTGATCATAATACAATAATCTATTGTTGTTTTCCTAGTCTAATTAAGGAATTTGAGGGTAAAAGTTTGGAAATGGGGGAAAAGGTTCCCCAATTGAAAATCTGAGATATGAATGGAAATTTGACGTTGGATTTAGATGATTTTTGTTCGAGTGAACTCGTGAGTGAATGGGTGTTCATAATTTATATTTTTTACCTGATTCCAAGACGTGGGCCCGGGGAGACTTTTTGGGCGTTTTCCCTAATTTCACGCTTTAGCTTCGAATTAATTAGTTAAATTAGTTACTTGTAGTTATATTTACATTATGCAATTAATTTGAATAGATTCGGGCCATTTGGAGTTGGATACTCGTGGCAAGAACGTGATATCGAGTTGATTTGAGCGGTTTGAGGTAAGTGGCTTGCCTAACCTTGTGTTGGGGACTTTTCCCTTAGGATATCTTGATATTATTTGGTGTGTGGGTGCCGTGTACGTGAGGTGACGAGTATGTACACGGGATGTTATTGCAAAAATCCTGTTTATCCTTTTTAAATCATAAATTGCTTCTCTTATTAAATTGTACTAATATGTTTAATTATTTAGTTTAGACTAGAAAAGCATGCTTACGTATTTTAACTACCTACTTGAAATTCTATGCGCCATGCTTAGTTAAATCCCTATTTTCCTTATCTGTGTTCAGTATAAACTGTATAACTCGATGCCATACCTGCCATTTCATCTTGTGTTGCATATTTAAATTGGGACTACAGACGTATTTCGGGAGATCCCCCTATCTTGCATATTTATTTTGGGACTACGGACGTATTTCGGGAGATCCCCCAGTACTACATATTTACTTTGGGACTACGGACGTATTCCGGGAGATTCCCCAGCACTGCATATTTACTTTGGGACTACAGACGTATTTCGGGAGATCCCCCAGCACTGCATATTTACTTTGGTACTACAGACGTATTTCGGGAGATCCCCTTGTACTGCATATTTTTTCGGAACTCCGGGACGGTATCCCGGGAGAGTTTTCACTGTGTTTACCTTGTTTTGAGCCGAGGGCTCCCTTAACTGTTAAATTTTCGAGAATATCTTTAACTGTGTCGCCATAAATTTTACTTATATCTTTTACTGTTTAATTTATTATATTTACTCCGGTAGGGCCTTGACTTGACCTCGTCACTACTCGATCGAGGTTAGGCTTGGCACTTACTGGGTACCATTGTGGTGTACTCATGCCCTTCCCTGCACAAGTTTTCGTATGCAGATCCAGGTGCGAGCTATCAGCCTCGGAGTTAGTACGTGCTGCTGATTTTAGGAGACTTCAAGGTACTACTGCTTGCGTCCGCAGATCTTCGGAGTCCCCTTCTACTCCCTCGCCTAGAGACTTTCTTTATTATCTTCAGACTTTTGTATAGAGCTACATAGATTATAGCAGCTTGTGACTTAGTGATATTCCGGGTCTTGAGAAATTATTTTGTATATGCTGAGTGGTACTACTCTTGGCTATTCACAATATGTTGTTGATATTTAAGAATGTTGTGTTTTCTTCATATTTTTCGCAATATTAGGCTTACCTAGTCGTAAAGACAAGGTGCCATCACGACACCTTACGGAAGATTAATTTGGATCGTGACATAATATTATTCTAACATTGGTTTGCCTAGCAAGTGAAATGTTAGGCGCCATCACGATCCGAAGGTGAGAATTTCGAGTCGTGACAACTTGCTTTTGGAGAGTTGAAGGTGGTTGGCCTTGAAGGAAAAAAAAGTGAGCTTTAACATACTTTGGATCGCAATTTTGCTCTCACAAGTGTTTTTTCGAAGAGATTGGTCAAATTGTCTACGACCTAAAGTATTTCTATGTAAATAAATTAATTTGATAAAAGTGTCTTTCACCATAAATAAAATTTTGAAAATTTGGCAAAGTGAGCCCTTAAAAGTAACAAAATGGCTTATTTCTTAACACCTTTATTTGAACGCATTATTAGATGGCATATCAATTTATTTACACTAGTTTTAGGGTACGTGCGTTGCACGTGTATATTACGTTTTGTAGTACATATTTTTAAGAACTACATAAGTATTATTAAAGTATGTGTATGAAGTGTAAATAAATATTGAAGGCTAAAAAATGCAAGATCAATTAGCAAAATGCAAACTCAATATTAAGTGCTATGCTATCGCAACTTGTTAATTATCATTTACTGTGTTATAAAAGGACAAAGTAATTAGCTTGAACTTTTTATTTTCGTAAAATATTTAACCTTAATTTAAATTATGACTAAAAGCTAATATGAAAAAATATGAAATATAACATGAAAATATTATTAGCACTCCGTCAAGTGTCAACAAATGTTAGAGTCCATCGAATGTCTTATTTGTTTTATTTTCTTAAAAATGACATTAGGTAGCCACTTGTAGTATCCATATAAAACGTATCCAGCTTTTGATAGTTACCTAACGTATAGCAAGCGTTGGCAAATTTCATACTGAATCTTTTTCTTCTCCAAACCTATCGAATCTGAAATTTTGGACTGCCATAATCTAACTTTACACTCGAAAGTCTGAAATTTTAACTATCAAAATTAAAATTTCGGACCTGAACATCTAGAAACAAAAATGTTATAACAAATCCTCTCATGTTCAAAACATGAAAATGTGAATAACCTTTATTTATTTTTGTAGCTCGAACTAACGTGTTTGATTAAAAAAAATTAAGAAGTTTTTCTCGTTTTAAAGATAAACAATTGCTTCCATATTTTTCAATGAAAGATGTATTTTCCACTTTGAAAACACTTAAATCTTTTGCCAAATACTTTAATTACCCCCAAAAGAGTTCTGGAGCGATTTTGCTCGCTTAGCACGTAATGTCTTAGGAAGTTGTTGTGTTCGGATGTCTCAAAGAAGACTATCAATAAAAGGTCTGAAATCTTAATATAAAAAACCAAAAAATAAAGCCATCCATCGAAACAAAATGCAGGAGTAATTAGGGAAGACTTTTTTTTTTTTTTTTTTTATAGATGTAGCACCTCAAACTATTATCTATTATAGGAAAATATTAAGAGAGAGAAAAAAGAAAGAAATCGGCAAAAATAAAATGTTATGCCAACGAATCACTTACCCCAACTTGTTCCCACAATTGAAAAACGAGATGTAACATCAAAATAAACATGACATGTTTTTACCAACATATCCTATTGCAAATTATCCTAAATACGACAAAGAAGATTATTATCATAGGGGTACAAACACCAAATATAATTTAAAAAGCTGCTAAAAATATTTTTTTTGAAATTTCTTTCACTGGTAAATTGTAACGACCCGACTTGTCGTTTTAAGAATTAACGCCCCGTTCAGTGGCTTAAGGTCTCGAGAAGTTTCGTAATATGTATTATGACCCGTGGGTGTGGTCGAGTTTGATTTTCGGAAGATTCGAAATTTAATTAAAAGAACAATTCTTATTTAGAAGCTTAAATGGAAAAAGTTGACCAGAGAGTTGACTTTTGAGCAAACGATCCCAGAATGGAATTTCGATGATGGCAATAGCTTCGTATGATGATTTCGGACTTAGGCGTATGTTCGGATTCGGATTTGGAAGTCCGTAGGACAATTCGACGCATTTTGGCGAAAGTTAAAAAAATAAAAGATTTTTGGAAAATCCTACCGAAGGGTGAATTTTGTATAACAAGGTCGAATTTCGATTCTGAAAATTTGAATAGCTCCATTTAGTCATTTATGACTTGTGTGCAAAATTTGAAGTCATTCTGGATTGATTTGATACGTTTCGACGCAAAATATAGAAGTTGAAAGATTTAAAAACTCAAAATTTGATTCGACGCGCGATTCATAATTTCGGTATTGTGTGATGTAATTTAAAACCCCGAGTAGGTCCGTATTGTGTTACGAGACTTATTGGTAAATTCGGACGAGGTCCCGAGTAGCTCGGATGAGTTTCGGACGAGGTTTGGATCGAATTTGGACTTGTAGAAAATGCTGGGATTTCTGATATTTCTGGGCAGACCTATTGGGATCGCACCTGTGGCAATTAGGTCGCAGGTGCGACCATCGCAGAAGCGAGATGAAGCTCGCAGAAGCGAAATTGGCTGGGCTGTACTGAGGCCGCAGGTGCGAAGAATTTCTCGCACCTGCGTGAGCGCAGAAGTGGAAGCTCTTCCGCAGGTGCGAGGGCAGCGACAGTGGACGTCGCAGAAGCGAGAATTGGGTCGCAAAAGAAAGATCGCAGGTGCGATAAAATGGTCTGCAGGTGCGCAAACGGAGCAGAATGTTAAGGACCAAAAGTGGTCATTTTGCCATTTTCGGTTTGGGATTTTTGGAGCTCGGATTTGGGAGATTCTGGGGGGATTCTTCACAAGCTTGGTTGGGGTAAGTGTTCTATATCCTAAAGTGATTATATTTCATGAATCTATGATTATATGCATCGTTTTATTCAGATTTAAATGGAAGAAATCAAGATTTTTATAAAATCTTCCAAAAACAAAAATTTAAGATTTGGAGATCTAGTTGTTATTGGAATTCGATAAAATTGGTATGGTTGAACTCGTATCGGAATGTGTGTTCGGATTTTATAAATATTATGTCGGGTTTCGAGAAGCGGATCCCGCGTTGACTTTTGTTGACTCTTTGGAATAAATTTTTAAGTCGACGTATTATTATCCGGAATTTATTTCCAATGAATTTTAACGAAGTTATACAATTATTTTGGATAGATTTGAGCTGTGCGGAGGTCAATTCAAGCAAGAAGGCGATTTTGGAATATCGGCATAACTTTTAAAAGGTAAGTGTCTTGCTTAACCTCGAGTGGGGGAATTACCCCTTAGGCATCGAGTCTTATGTGCCATTTGTGAAATGTGAAAAGCCGTGTATGCGAGGTGACGAGTACGTACTCGGCTTATATGTATACATTTTATTGAGTTAAAGTCTTGAGCATATTGTGTGGTAAATTGGATAATTGTTGGTATATATTTAATCATCTGTTTGTCGTGCCTAAATCCTTGTTGTTGTTGAATCTGTTGTTATATGACAATTTGATGTGATTGTTACTTGATTATTTATGTAATTCCGTGAATTTGTTGGTTTGATAATTATTGAAATTTAATTTTATTATGGATTTTCCTCTGCAAATAATTAATTAAATGAGCTTAAGAAGAGGTATTTATATAATTATTGAAAATTTAAATTTAATGAAGACTTTGCTTTATGTTGAGTAATTTCTATATCTATTGATTATTTTTGGGTATTGTACACATTATGTGGAGCTTTTGGCTATTTGTTGTGAAATTAATTGACTTGGTTGTAGCTTTGAAATTTGGTTGTGGCCATTGGGCAAATTGTGATATGAATTGATTTTGTTATGTTGCTGTGATAATTTTTCGTGTAAATTGTTGTGTTGTGTTAATTATTATTTTGAGGATATAAGGGTGGCATTTCACCGTTGATATTATGTGGGTATAAGGGTGACATTTCACTGTGGTTGTGTTTGTAGAAATATTGTTTGGGCGTAGCGATAAGGGTGGCTATAGGAGTGATAAGGGTGGCAATAGGAGCGATATTGATATTGTCTGGGCGGAGCGATAAGGGTGGTTATAGGAGTGATAAGGGTGACAATAGGAGCGATAAGGGTGACTATTGTCAGGGACGATATGTGATGATGTGGAGTTGTGGTGTTGATGATTTTCATGTGGAGTTGTGATTTTCTTGTGTTTATTTTTATACCTTGTGCAATTTGTCTTGTTGTTGGTAAATTGATAACAATCTGATTTATGTTAAAATTGAGAGCCTGTGGCTATGGCCAGGCGGATTATAAAATAAAATGTGGGCACGAAGTGCCGTGAGTAAATAATGAGGATATTTGGCACGTGAATTATCCGTGCAGTTGAGATATGAAATGTGGGCACGAGGTGCTGTGATGAAATGATAATGATATTTGACACGTGAGTTGTCCGTGCAGTTGTGATATGAAATGAGGGCACGAGGTGCCGGAAAAATATGATGATTTAATTATGGGCATGAGGTGCCGTGAAAACATGAAAAATGGGCTGAGACCCGTGTTTACGAAAAATATGAAAATGGGTTGAGACCCGTATTTTTATAATTTTGAAATGAGGTGTCACATGGTGACTTTTAATTGAAAGAATTATATTCAAAATATTTATTTGAAAGGATTTTTATTCAAAAAGAATTATATGAAAGAATTGTATTTGAAAGATATTTATTTGAGGGAATTATATTTGAAAAAAGAGTTTTATTCGTAAGAATTATGTGTGAAAGATATTTAATTGAAGAACTTAATTTAACTGGGTGTAAATATATTTATCAATTGTTGAGCGATATTTTATGATATTCTTATTGTCTTACTGTGCACATCACTTGTTGTTTTATGTTGCCCTTATTGTTATTTGTTTCCTATTATTTTGTATATTATATTGTACATGTTATTAGACTAGTGAGTGTCTTGACTGTACCTCGTCTCTACTACCCTGAGGTTAGTCTTGATACTTACTGGATACCGACCGTGGTGTACTCATACTACACTTTTGCACATTTATGTGCAGAGTCAGGTATTGGAGATATCGGACTTGAGCACAGTTAAAGCGGGATCGTAAGGATTCAAGGTAGAGCTGCTTAGTCGTCGCAGTCCCTTGGAGTCTTTTTATTTCATTGTACTGTTAATTTGTAATCAAACAGTATTGTATATTCGGTCTTCGTGATCATTCCATGTATTCAGTTAGTGTTCGTGACTCAGTACTACCAGTCTTGGAAGGTTGTATATTGTAATTATTTTCGCTGTTAGTTTCAAAAAAAAAAAGCTTCAAAATGTAATTGAAATCGGCTTACCTAATCTTAGAGACTAGGTGTCATCACGACGCCTGTGATGGAATTTTGGGTCGTGACATAAATACTTTTTTACAATGATAATCTAGCTTCTTTAATTTGTCCTTTAGTATCTCGCCAATTTCTCTTTTCAACAATATTAAGTATAATTTTATTTTTTATTTTCTCTGTTGCTTTATGATTTTACCCAATATATACATATATTCGAAAAATCTAGAAAAATAAAAATTTCACCCAATTAAAACTATTTGCTTCACAAATGTCGGCAGACAACAAATGTTGAAATTTTTAATTTCTCTTATTTCATGTTCTTTTTATTATTTCAAAATTTTTGTAGTTGCTTGTTCCTTAATTACTTTCAGAATGATAATGAATTAGGGAGCGACATAATATAAACATAGACTTCGACACTGAAGTAATTTAGCAAAATACAAATGATATTTATGCCAATATAATCACCCTTTAGTAGATAAATGACGTAATGTAGCATGGCGATAGAGACTAAAAATAGATAAAGATATTTATAAGAAATTAGACCAATTAGAGAGACTTACCGCTCCATAATCTTCTTACGATCTAGAATAGTTTCCGACCTATCACTTTCACAGAAACATACATAAAAATAGATTTAACAATTTAAATTTCTTATTGATGATCCAAATAAAGTTTCAATGAAAGAAACAATAAGATATTCTATCTACCTAAACAATGAACATAACCTGATAACATGCAAGAAAAGCATAAAAAAAGACATAAAATTGTCAAGAAAAAAAGTTTTTTCTATATACACGCTAGCTACAAATCGAACCTTACAGACATCAGTGTGACATTCAAGTCTAATAGAAAATAATCATCTAGCTCCTCTGAATACCTATTTTTTATTGCACAACTACCTTGTTACCCAATATACTACCACCTTTCTTGTAGTCATGAACAAACAATTAAAATACATATCTATTTGGACACTAAAGAACAAAATTAGTTTGTTTTCAAGACACACTAAATTATCAAATGGCAATTCTAAAATCAAACGCATAAACTAAAAAAAAACAAATTAAATATACGTTAAAAAGGAGAAGATTTGAGGAACGATGAAGTACCTACACGTGAAGACGAATTGGAATATGAACATATGGAAAAACCTTCCAAAACTGACTGGTTAACTCAATCATGCAAAAAAAAAAAAATACTCCGAATTTTGACCGGAATGTATACAATAAAATTTCTCGGCACAAGTATGTAAGTTATTCGACAATCGTACTTATAAGGGAAAAAAATTCTTGTAATAAATTGATTTTAAAGTTTAAGTTTTAAATCATTGTTATAATCCTAAATAGCAAATTAATGATAATCTTGTGCAATGTGAAATTCGTTTTTAAAGAGAAAGATATAAGTAATATGCGTGAAAAGTTACACAAAATCTGAAAGAAAAAAATACAAGTTCAAAAAATTGATGAGTAGTGAGCATATCGACCGATATTTACTACCATCACAAAGCATATAGGTGCTCAATATTACTTTCGAATGAATGTGAAAGATGAGTATAACATTGATGAATAGCCAAAACTAATGCATTTTAATTTCATTAAAAAGAAGATCTCTTCCTCTGTGTATCCAACAGTCTTTAGTACATAGTTTGATATTTATAAGTTCAAAATCATGGGAACATTTTCGATTTTCTTCTTTTCAAACATATGAAAGAAATCATTTTGCTTTAGCAATTGGACAACATAAGATAAAAGACGATGATATAATTAATTTTTATCCGTACAATATTCATCGAATCACTTTGCTGATTTTGTATCATCAAGAAAAATATAAAGAATCAACATTTTCCTCATAGAACTTGCTATGACCACATGAAGAGCGAAGAAACTTTCATACAAATTATATAACAATAAACTTGAATCATATAAAAAATAATAGAACATGAAATTTAGGTGACGGTTAAATATTTAACTGTCAATCACACCAACGTAACTAAGAACTTAAATAGCAACACTCAATACTCTAACATTCTTAGCCCGAAAGAAAACTATGACCACAAAATAGAGTTTAACTTTTCTTAAAATAGTAGATCATATCATAACATGAACAAATACATGCGATGAGATTTTTGAACCCAATCTATAATTGTAACGACCCGACCTGTCGTTTTAAGAATTAACGCCCCGTTCAGTGACTTAAGGTCCCGAGAAGTTTCGTGATATATATTATGACCCGCGTGTGTGGTCGAGTTTGATTTTCGAAAGATTCAGAATTAAACTAAGAGAACAATTCTCATTTTTGAAGCTTAAATGAAAAGAGTTGACCGGAGTTTGACTTTTGAGCAAACGACTCCATAATGGAATTTTGATGATTCCAATAGTTTCGTATGGTGATTTTGGACTTAAGAGTATGTCCGGAAAATTATTTGGAAGCACGTAGTTAAATTAGGCTTGAAATTGCGAAAATATGAAGTTTAAGTTGGAAGTTTGACCGGGGAGTTAACTTTTTGATATCGGATTCGGAATCCAGTTCTGTAAATTTTCATAGGTCCGTTATGTCATTTATGACCTGTGTGCAAAATTTGAGGTCAATCGGACTTGATTTGATATGTTTCGTCACAAGATATAGAATTTGAAAGTTTCAAGTTCATAGATTTTGATTTGAGGTGTGATTCGTCGTTTTGATATTATTTGATGTGATTGAGGCCTCGAGTAAGTTCGTAATATATTTTGAGACTTGTTGGTATATTTGGTTGAGGTCTCGAGGGGCTCAGGTGAGTTTCGGAATGGTTTCGGACCATTTTTAGGTCATTTTAAATTGCTGATTTTTGTCCACAGAGGTGTGCATCGCGATCGCGAACATTAGGTCGCGTTCGCGAAGAGTAAACAGCAGCTTGGTGCAATTTGTGATATGTTTTGATATTTGAGCACTTGATGTGTAATTTATAATATGATGTGATATTTGAGCACTTGAGGTACGAATTATGCTATATTGTGATATTGATACACATGAGGTGGTATAAGGTCTGGGTGTTGAAATGCATGCGGTGAGATAACGGGAGCTTGAAACGCGTGGCTAGTAGGGGAACTATTAGAAGTCATGCGGTGTGATAAGGTGTAACGACCCGACTTGTCGTTTTAAGAATTTACTCCCCGTTTAGTGACTTAAGGTCTCGAGTAGATTCGCAATATGTATTATGACCCGCGGGTGTGGTCGAATTTGATTTATTGAAGATTCGGAATTAAATTAAAAGAACAATCCTTATCTAGAAGCTTAAATGGAAAGAATTGACTGGAGAGTTGACTTTCGAGTAAACGACTCCAGAATGGAATTTTGATGATGTCAATAGCTCCGTATGGTAATTTTGGACTTAGGAGCGTGTCCGAAAAATTATTTGGAGGTCCGTAGAGGAAGTAAGCTTGAAATGACGAAAAATTAAATTTTGGAAAGTTTGGCCGGGGGGTTGACTTTTTGATATCGGGGTCGAAATCTTATTCTGGAAATTTGAATAGCTTTATTATGACATTTATGAATTGTGTGCAAAATTTGAAGTCATTCCGGATTGATTTGATATGTTTCGGCACAAGATATAGAATTTGAAAGTTCAAAGTTCATAGATTTTGATTTGAGGTGTGATTTGTCGTTTTGATGTTGTTTGATATGATTTGAGGCCTCGAGTAGGTCCGTGTTATGTTGTGGAACTTGTTGGTATGTTCAGACGAGGTCCTGAGGGCCTCAGGTGAGTTTCGGATGCTTAACGGATCGAATTTGGATTTGGAGGAGGAGGTGAAGCAGCTGGGCTGCTGGTGTGATCGCACCTGCGCGAAAAAGAGCCGCAGGTGCGAGCTCGCGGATGCGAGGAATGATTCGCAGAAGCGAAAAAGCATGGGCTGTCCAGGCACCGTGGGTGCGAAAAAATCATCGCGGGTGCGAAAATATTATCGCGAGTGCGAAGACCGTAGGCACGAAGAAATCATCGCGGGTGTGAAGACCGCAGGTGCAAAAATCCTGGACAGAATGTTAAAAACAGAGGGGTTCCAAGTTTTGTCATTTTTGGGCCTTCAAGCACGGTTTTTGGGGCGATTTTGTCACGACCCAAACAAACCCCTGTCATGATGGCGCCTATCGTGGAACTAGGCAAGCCGAATCATTTCAAAAACAAATCGATATTTTAATTTCAAAGATAATTTCAATGTTATTTAACATAAAACTCTTCGTAATGGAGTTCAAATCAAAATAAAAGTCGGAAGGAAATGTCCAACATCGGGGTGTCACTAGTCATGAGCATCTACTACAATCTGTCTAACAATATCAAGGCTAATTCAGCCTGAAAAATAGCTAAATACAACTAGAGGAAGATAAGAGGGAAAAGAGCAGGGTTGCGCTCGCCAGGCAGCTACCTTGCTATTCCCGGAAAAATATGCAATCAGAACAATCAACAATCGCTACCGGGTCCAGCTACACCTGGATCTGCACACAAAGTGTAGGGAGTAACGTGAGTACGCCAACTCAGTATGTAACAATAATAAATAAAGACTGAGCAGTAGTGATGAGCAATAAAGCATATAACGTTCATATCAGGAAATCTCAGTAAAATACCACATGCTTTTAAAATCAGGATTTGAATCAAAAATCTCGTTTAAACCCGGTTCCAGTAAAAATCATTTAAAGATATTTTTCCAACAGTTTTTCAAACAAAGGCTCAATGCAAAGGTGAGCAAAAATGATGAAATCATAAACAGCCCCTCAGGCAGAACATCACTCATATACAGCCCCTCGGGCAAACCTCACAGTCACTCGTGCCACTCGGGCATACCTCACAATCACTCTTGCCACTCGGGCATACCTCACAATCACTCATGCCTCCCAGTCACTCAGCACTCAGCACTCGCACTCAGTAGGTACCTGTGCTCACTGGGGGTGTGTACAGACTCCGGAGGGGCTCCTTCAGCCCAAGCGCTATAATCTGCACAGACAACTCACGTGCTATAATAATAAAGTATGCTGCAGGCGGGCAGCCCCGATCCACACTCATAAATCACTCAGGCCCTCGGCCGATATCAAACATGCTGCGGCGTGCAGCCCAATCCCATAAATATCCTCACAAATCAGGCCCTCGGCCTCACTCAGTCATAAACCTCTCAAGCCACTCGGGCATTTCAGTAAAACAGGACATTCGGCCCAAAATATTTATATGCATCGAAATAGAGTCATAAAACTGAGTTATGCTGTAAACAAGTATAAACATGACTGAGTATAGATTTTCAATCGAAAACAATGAGAGGATGGTAAGAAATAGCCCCTAAGGGTCCAAACAACATTGGCGCAAGGCCCAAACATGGCATTCAGCCCAGTTTACAGAAATTCTTTCTAAAACATATAAGTATCATATGGTTTCAACAAAGTATGCAACTTTACAGTTGCTACGGGACGGACCAAGTCACAAATCTCCAACAGTGCACGCCCACACGCCCGTCACCTAGCATGTGAGTCACTAAAAAAAAGTAGAATGATACAAAATCCGGGGTTTCATATTCTCAGGATAAGATTTACAATCGTTACTTACCTCAAACCAGTCAAATCTCTACCCCGCAATGCTCTTGCCTCTGGACTCTGCCTCCAAATGCTCCGAATCTATTCACAATTAGTACAATACCATCAATACGCGCTAATGGAATAAATTCCACAAGAAAAGCTACAAAATTAGACCAAAACCCGAAATTGGCTCAAACCCGCCCCCCGGGCCCACATCTCGAAATCCGACAAAATTTACAAAACTAGAAAGCTCATTCACTCATGAGTCTAACCATACCAAATTCATCAAAATCCGACATCGTTTGGTCCTTCAAATCCTTAAATTAACAACAATAACAACAACAACAACAACAACAACAACAACAACCCAGTATAATCCCACTAGTGGGGTCTGGGAGGGTAGTGTGTACGCAGACCTTACCCCTACCATAAGGTAGAGAGGCTGTTTCCAATAGACCCTCGGCATCCTTCCCTCCAAGAACTCCCCACCTTGCTCTTGGGATGACTCGAACTCACAACCTCTTGGTTGGAAGTGGAGGTTGCTTACCATCAGAGCAACCCCTCTTGTCTTAAAATCCTTAAATTCCTTCTCCAAAAATCCCAAGCCCTAACCCCTCATTTTCACTAATTACCATGATTAAACAACAAAAAATCACCATATATACAAGTATTAGGGCTCAAGTAACTTACCTCAATGAAATGCCCTTGATTCCCTCTTCAAATCTCTCCCAAAAGCTCCAAAAACCGAATAGAAATGGTGAAGAATGCACCAAAATCGTGAAGGGTTCTATTTATGGTTTCTGCCCAGGTTTTTCGCACCTACGACCATTTTCTCGCACCCGCGCGACCGCACCTGCGGTCCAAGGAGCCACACCTGTGCAACTCACTTACGCGCCTAGACTCCACATCTGCGGCAAACCCGTCGCACCTGCGAAGGCGCACCTGCGCGTTTCCTCCGCTTCTGCGAAGCCTGCCCAGAATTTCCCTTTTCCGCATCTACGTCCCAGGTTTCGCACCTGCGGGCTCGCAGATACGACTTCCAACTCGCACCTGCGCATCCTGCCTAACCCAGCGTTGCCCGCTGCAAATTCCAACTTCAACAAATCCGTTAACCACCCAGAATCACCCCGAGCCCCTCGGGACCTCAACCAAAAATAACAACAAGTCATATATCAACATACCAACTAAGTCGAACCTGCGAATCACTCAAAACAACATCAAATCATCAAATTACCCTCGGATTCAAGCCTAAGAACTTTTAGGTAGTATACGAGTCATGAGTAGAGTCTTTTTTATGGGTGTGTTGTGCGCCACACTTTCAAGCATAAGGCGATAAGGCATTTAGGATTGTCACCCTTTCTTCTTACTCTAGATCATGTGGTAGAGCTCAGTTGTAAGAATTCAAACTCCTAAATTCGACTTTATTCATAATACAACGATACCTACACCCAGAAAAAAAGTTGGTAAGAGATTGAATGTGGTTGTGGAAGAGTTGAGCCAGATGAACTCGATTTTGCATCATGCTTATAATGAGTAAATGTAAAGTCTTCAGCAGATCATGTGTGTACTAAGACGTGTAAGCTTCTTGATAAGAAGCCCTAAGGCATGAATATCAATTCACCCATATGGGAAAAAGCAACGAGAGAACCAGAAGGTAGATACAAGTTTCAACAAGTAAAAGAAGCAAGGCGAAGAAGGGTATGATGTACCCAGTTAATGAAGATTATTAGTATTTAAAATTCAGACAGAGAAATATAAGCATTTTAAGTTTTCTTCATTAGTAACATAGATACATAAAATTGGCCACATATCCAAATTCGGCAATCGATGCCGAAACCAACCAAACCACGTCCGAATGACCTCAAATTTTGCACACACATCACAAATGACACTGCGAACCTACTCCAACTTCCGGAATTCCATTCCGACCCCGATATCAAATTTTCCACTGCCGATCGAAATCGCCAAATTTCTAATTTTTCCAATTCAAGCCTAATTCTACCACGTACCTCCAAATCACATTCCGGACGCACTCCTAAGTCCAAAATCACCTAACGGAGCTAATGGAACCATCAGAATTCAAATCCGAGATCGTTTACACATAGGTCAACATTCGGTTGACTTTTCCAACTTAAGGTTCTAAATAAAAGACTAAGTGTCACATTCCACTCTGAAACCACTCCGGGCCCGAACCAACTAACCCAGTATATCATAATATAGCTTAAGAGCATAAAGAAAATAGAAATGGGGAAAACGGGGCTATAACTCTCGAAACGACCGGCCGGGTCGTTACATCCTCCCCCACTTAAACATATGTTCGTCCTCGAACGTGCCGAGAGTTGTTCCAAAAGCCAAGAAATGGCTATGTAACTTTCCCATGCATATACCCGGGGGTGATCCCACATCACCCTATCCCATACAGGTCCGATAGCACAGCATAACTGAAATTCCTCAATTCAACCTAGCCCACAAGCCTTCAAATCAAATTTCCGACATCCGAAATTTCTTATAAGATCAGAAGTTCGTATCTACATACCGTATAAGTCTGAATAAGTTGTACCAAAAGCCGTACCCATAACTCAAATTCAAATACCGCATACCTCGAATGCTCGAAGCAATGATTTCAAATCACAGTATCAATTCAAATCAACCCAGTGCTGGTAATAAACATCATATCAGACAAAACCTCATTCTAAAACCTTCGTACACTGCCGATGATGAAAGAAACATACCGAATTCATAACCATTCATTAGACCAACAGGTCATGGAGCTCTCGTTCCTTCTATAAGAACTATAGCCAATTTCAAAGCCGACTTCTGATATTATCCTCCCAATTATACCACAATCAAATCTGATAGCATCCATTCTAGGCCCAGTGACCTCGTCTCATCCAATACGACCACTCTAATGATATGACACATCAATACAATCTAAAGCCACAACTCGTGCAATCCGTGCACCAGATAACAACATTCCAAATGTACCCAATCGTAACAATGACCCAAATAGGAGAACCGTTCTGCAAGCTCGACGAGTACCACCCTGACGCAATGCTAAGAACCCATCACACACCGCAGAACCATAACACACGAATCTTACACGAGAGATCATATTTCCACATAATTCTGCTGCAATAAGCGACCCTATCCAATTATTGGTCCATATGAAACACCTCAAGCCACCCTGCTAAAATCAATAACCATGCGCAATTCGACATCAAGTACCCAAAGTGCATTACCATAACCACGGAGAAGAAAATGACACCATGCCACATAAAACTCGAAAGAACATAACCAATACGTCATCAACCAAGCAATATCTAATACTATTCTCGCTCAAATTCCGATGTAAGGCCACAATAAAACCGCACCATATGTGCATATAACCACGAATCATAACTCCTCGTAGCATAGAAGAGTAACTCACAGATCATTTCAGAACACGAATAAGCTTCACATCAATCGAAGGGCACATCCTTCAACAATAGCAGTATGGAGCCAATCAGTCCGGCTCAGTGTAGAATACACATCCTAATTGGGCCTACCAATGGGCCCCCAAATCAACTATGGTCAGCCACCAATAGATAAACAACCTCCGAAAGTCCACAATGACGGAATCATAATACCTTTTATCATCTAGCTAGCTCCGGCCACAACTTCACAGTCTACAACCATGAAACAATCTGCTCCTGAGAACTCCCAATCTCCAATTCCATAGAACACATGAATCACCATATTTGATTCCACCTCCACCGCCTGAATGCCTAACACCTCTCTCATACACAATCATCCCACGAGAAACACTTAAAATTCTTCAGTGCCACCTCGCAAAAATTTGAATATCAACAGTCGATCAACCAGGAGAGTGCCGCAATACCAGTGAAGTACCCATAAATCAAAACACACTGCCCCTTCTGAAATGTACACTCTCATCAAGCTATACCAGATAGTAATATCATTTACCTAGTCATCGGAAACCGTTCATGCTGCCTAAGAATTTATGTCCTTTCCTTCAAAACTGAATTGTGACCTTGTACATGTAAATCCTATTCCCGCATAACACACCACATATATTATGCCATCGTGTGACAAGCATAAGAATTCCATTATCAACTCTGAGTCACTAGCAAATTACATACCTTATTAGTCAGAAACCTCTTTCTTGCTTCTTTCAAGGAGGAAATCATAACACACAACACGTTCCGTACATTGGTAGAAAATATCTGGTTCAAACCATGGTAGAACCCATCCTGAACACATTGAAATCCATTTGCACATAACCAAGCTATCTGAACTGAATTCCTCTAACTCCACCAAGCCACACAGGTTGCCAAATTCGAGAGCATAACCACGAAACACCTGTAGATACTAGCCACATCATAAGTACCCAAAGAACCGATCATACCCATTACTGTGCTAACCCAACCTACTACCAAGTTGTCCTATTTCTCTAAGTTCTTTCTAAATTGCCTTCAAATTGCTACTTTTTCCTTGTTAGAACACTAATATCCTTAACTAAAACTTACCCCACGAACTCTAGCATAGAATCACACCGCCCTAAGGCTTATATGACGCCGAATTCCCTTTTTATGTATTCCAAAGGTTCCAGAACCAAAAATGCTTACTCCGAAGAGACTTTATGTGAACCTAAAACTGTTTCCTTCACTTTCTTGATAGTGAAATGCATAATTCACAATGATATAAGATGCCACGAGTCTCAACACCGTTCAATGCAACTCCTAGTTTTCTAGCCATATTTATAAATCTTGAATCCATTGTAACCATTCTCGAATTAACCGACCAAACGGACCGAAATGACTTGTGCCCTATTAGCACACCAACACCCAAGGGAATAAAGAGTAACCCACACTCATACGCAACCGAACAAATTCCCGCTCCATGTATACTACATTCTCTGTGAATAACCACTCAATAATTTTATGGTCCTCCTATAACCATAGAGTGTAATACAACTTGTGTCCAGAAATTCCTTTACCCGAGTCATCCTTGATCTCGACCTCTGCAAGTCATAAATGATTCACCGGTATACCCCAAACCGAAACTAATATGACCCATAACAGTGCAATCAACTCGTCGATAGTAGACTCCCCCACTTAGCCTTAAGCTGCAATTATATAAAATTAGAACCTGTAAGGATTTATCCTTCTCAATTACCAAGGTCTCACACCGTTAACCTGCCAGGCTTCTCGAAGTCTTTTATTAAGCCTTTCATGAACATTCTGAATCTCCAGCCAAAATCACACACGCGACCTCCTACCGGGTAGCAAGTAATATTCCTCACAAAAGCTTCATCAACATCACGCCACCACTAACTGCACACAGGAGATAACCCACATGTGAAATTCCTTATCGACATCTTCCAATGACACTGCACTGAGTGCAACGACCACTAAATTTGTAAATTCTACTGAGTTCATGCTCGCCCACCATTTGTATAAGTCTGCACTTTCCCTATTAACATCAATTGTACGTCAACAATACCTTCTGAACTCAAGTCATATTGCACCTGACACGATAATCAGATGTCCACGCCTCTATTCATTTCAAACACACTCATTTCTGCCATATTCAATTTTCCTTTGTACACTAACCATCACTCCAAATAGAGTCTGCAGGACGATTCACATACTAACACGATTCCAAACCATTCTACACTTTCTCAAGGCGCACGACTACCCTACTAGTGAATTCATATGCTAATCTGCCACTCTTACTTCGATTAAATCATCTCCTTTAAGAAACTTCTCAACCTCTACTTCTCCTACTTGACCTGCTAGTACTTCAACCACTGCGAAACACTTCCTGTCACGTCTTCCCTCATACTTTGCTACCCAACCGCTGCATCAAATCGAAATGTATCTTTATCGCACCTGAACCAATAAAATGGTACCGACTCTAAGTCTCTTCGAAGATCATATTTCTCGAGCCATCAACATCAAAAATACTCATTCGCAACCACAATCACTACACAATCACTTACTCTTCTTGAGTCCAAACTCATTGACAAGACATGAGAATTTAATTTGCCCCAAAATTTAACAACGTGAAAGATCCTTCAAAACATTCACACTCGAGACCGTACGTCACATCAAAATGAAAATCAAGCGCCCAATGGCCTTCCTTTACATTTCAAGGAAACACTTCTCGTCATATTCAAATCATCTTAATACATCCCGCAGTTACATCATACTTATCACAAATCCATTCCACCGCTCATCGAGCCACGAATTCCACTCGTACGGGCATTACCGGACATATGAGTCCAAATGTACAGGTTACAACTGAAGCTACCAAGCCAAAACTACGGTTTAAACCTGGCCTCAAGTCCTTCAGACTAGCCCATCACCAAAACACATAATACACAGCTCGAACCTCGTTTATAGAATCACAAGTCGGCGATGCACAACTGATATTGAGCGCTCATGTGCGCATACGAATGCGTGAAAGGAATTCAAAGAGTTATGTTTCAAGCTGAATCAATTTCGCACAATAGAATACAAGAAAGTGAAATTTTCCTAAGGGTTCTGCAGCCTCTCTAAGATAAGTACAGACGTCTCTGTACCGATCCGCAAGACTCTACTAAAGCCGCTCATTACTCGTGAGACCTATGTAACCTAGGCTCTGATACCAATCTGTCACGACCCAAACTAACCCCTGGCATGATGGTGTCTATCGTGGAACTAGGCAAGCCGACTCATTTCTAAAACAAACCAATATTTTCATTTCAAAGATAATTTCAATGTTATTTAACATAAAACCCTTTGTAATGGAACTCAAATCAAAATAAAAGTGCGGAAGGAAAGCCCGACATCGGGGTGTCACTAGTCATGAGCATCTACTATAATATGTCTAACAATATCAAGGCTAACTTAGACTGGAAAATATCTAAATACAACTAGAGGAAGATAAGAGGGAGAAGAGCAGGGCTGCGATCGCCAGACAGCTACCTTGCTATCCCCGGGAAAATATGCAATCAGAACAATCAACAACCGCTAACGTGTCCAGCTACACCTGGATCTGCACACAAGGTGCAGGGAGTAATGTGAGCACGCCAACTCAGTAAGTAACAATAATAAATAAATACTGAGCAGTAGTGACGAGCAATAAAGCATATAACGTTCATATCAGGAAATCTCAGTAAAATACCACATGCTTTTAAAATCAGGATTTGAATCAAGACATCTCGTTTAAACCCGGTTCCAATAAAAATCATTTAAAGATATTTTTCCAATAGTTTTTCAAACAAAGGCTCAATGCAAAGGTGAGCAAAAATGATGAAATCATAAACAGCCCTTCAGGCAGAACATCACTCATATACAGCCCCTCAGGCAAACCTCACAGTCACTCTTGCCAATCGGGCATACCTCCCAATCACTCTTGCCACTCGGGCATACCTCACAATCACTCATGCCTCCTAGTCACTCAGCACTCGGCACTCGGCACTCGCACTCAGTAGGTACCTGCGCTCACTGGGGGTGTGTACAGACTCCGGAGGGGCTCCTTCAGCCCAAGCGCTATAATCTGTATGGACAACTCACGTGTTGCATGGACAACTCACGTGCTATAATAATAAAGTATGTTGCAGGCGAGCATCCCTGATCCACAGTCATCCTCATAATCAGGCTCTCGTACGATATCAAACATGTTGCGGCGTGCAGCCCGATCATATAAATATCCTCACAAATCAGGCCCTCGACCTCACTCAGTCATAAACCTCTCAAGCCACTCGGGCATTTCAGTAAAATAGGGCATTCGGCCCAAAATATTTATATGCATTGAAATAGAGTCATAAAACTGAGTTATGCTGTAAACAAGTATAAACATGACTGAGTATAGATTTATAATCGAAAACAATGAGAGGATGGTAAGAAATAGCCCCTAAGGGTCCAAACAACATTGGCCCAAGGCCCAAACATGGCATTCAACCCAGTTTACAGAAATTCTTTCTAAAACATATAAGTATCATATGGTTTCAACAAAGTATGCAACTTTACAGTTGCTACGGGACGGACCAAGTCACAAATCCCCAATAGTGTACGTCCACACGCCCGTCACCTAGCATGTGCGTCACTAAAAAAATAGTAGAATGATACAAAATCCGAGGTTTCATACCCTCAGGACAAGATTTACAATCGTTACTTACCTCAAACCGGTTCAAATCTCTACCCCGCAATGCTCTTGCCTCTGGACTCGGCCTCCAAATATACCGAATCTATTTATAATCAGTACAATACCATTAATACGCGCTAATGGAATGAATTCCACAAGAAAAGCTATAAAATTAGACCAAAATCCGAAATTGGCTCAAACCCGGCCCCTGGGCCCACGTCTCAAAATCCGACAAAATTCACAAAACTAGAAAGATTATTCACTCACGAGTCTAACCATACCAAATTCATCAAAATCTGACATCGTTTGTTCGTTCAAATCCTTAAATTACTTCTCCAAAAATCCCAAGCCCTAACCCCTCATTTTCACTAATTACCATGATTAAACAACAAAAAATCACCATATATACAAGTATTAGGGCTCAAGTAACTTACCTCAATGAAATATCCTTGATTCCCTCTTCAAATCTCTCCCAAAAGCTCCAAAAACCGAATAGAAATGGTGAAGAATGCACCAAAATCGCGAAGGGTTCTATTTATGGTTTCTGCCCAAGTTTTTCGCACCTGCGGCCATTTTCTCGCACCCGCACGACCGCACCTGTGGTCCAAGGAGCCGCACCTGTGCAACTCACTTACACGCCCAAACTCCGCATCTACGGCAAACCCGTCGCACCTGCGAAGGCGCACCTGTGCGTTTCCTCCGCTTCTGCAAAGCCTGCCTAGCATTTCCCTTTTCCGCATCTGCGCCCCAGGTTTCGCATCTGCGGGCTCGCAGATGCGACCTCCAACTCGCACCTGCGCATCCTGCCTAGCCCAGCGTTGCCCGCACCTGCACACTCCCCACGCGCACCAGCGACCTCGCACCTGTGACTCTTCCTTCCGCATGTGCGGAAATAGCAGAAGCAGCAGCTTCAGCTGCAAATTCCAACTTCGACAAATCCGTTAACCACCCGGAATCACCCGAGGCCCTCGGGACCTCAACCAAAAATACCAACAAGTCATATATCAACATACCAACTTATTCGAACCTGCGAATCAGTCAAAACAACATCAAATCATCAAATTACCCTCGGATTCAAGCCTAAGAACTTCTAAATTTCCAAATTCGGCAACCGATGCCGAAACCAACCAAACCACGTCCGAATGACCTCAAATTTTGCACACACATCACAAATGACACTGCGAACCTACTTTAACTTCCGTAATTCCATTCCGACCCCGATATCAAATTTTCCACTACCGACCGAAATCGTCAAATTTCCAATTTTGCCAATTCAAGCCTAATTCTACCACGGACCTCCAAATCACATTCTGGATGCACTCCTAAGTCCAAAATCTTCTAACGGTGCGAACAGAACCATCAAAATTCAAATCCGAGATTCTTTACACATAGGTCAACATCCGGTTGACTTTTCCATCTTAAGGTTCTAAATAAGAGACTAAGTGTCTTATTCTACTCCGAAACCACTTCGGGCCCGAACCAACTAACCCGGTATATCATAATATAGCTTAAGAGCATAAAGGAAACAAAAATGGGGGAAACGGGGCTATAACTCCCAAAAAAACCTGCTGCGTCGTTACAGATTTTGAGTGAGAATTCAAGGGAAACTTGAGGTAAGTCACTTCTGATCCTTTTTACTCCATAATATTAAATTATCATCGACTAATCCGACTAGATTACATATTTTTGAGGTATAAATCGGGGGTTTGAACTTAGGGGTTTGAAAATAAGATTTGAAGGTCGAGTTGAGGTCGGATTTTGGTAAAATTAGTATGGTTAAACTCGTGGTTGAATGGGATTTAGGATTTTGTAACTTTTGTCAGGTTTCGAGATGTGGGTCCTACAGACGATTTTTGAGCTAATTTCAGATTTTTTTGTTGGAAAAATAGTATTTTCTTATGGAATTAATTTCAATAAATTTTATTGACTGAATCGAATTATTTGTGGCTAGATTCGAGGTATTTGGAGATCAAATTCAAGCAAGAAGGCGATTATGGAATATTGGCATAATTTCAAAAAGGTAAGTATCTTGCCTAACCTCGAGTGAGGGAATTATCCCTTAGGCATTGAGTCTTATGTGGAAATTGTGTAATTGAAAACCATGTACGCGAGGTGACGTTTACGTACTTGGTTTATATGTGCAAATTATATCGATTGAAATTCGTAGACGCCCTTAAGTATTAAGTTGGAAAATTATTGTAAATTATTAAATTCCTTATTTGTCATGCCTCGTTCTTTGTTTGACGAGGTTGTTTTTATAGGATAAATTGGTGTGATTGTCACTTGACTTTTATGTGAACTTTGTGTTTGTTTGAGTTGCCATTTTTTTTATGGAAAACACTTTCATTATTGATTTTACCTACAAATAATTAAAAGGAAAAATTTAGTTAATAAGATGAATTACTTTTTAGTTCACGTTGTGAAAAATTTGGTATTGAATTATAAAGGCCGTGAATCTTATTAAGGCAAAGTGCCAAATTATGAAATATTATTCGGTTGAGTTGTTCACTCCCGAATATTTTGTTAAAATATTGTGCACATTATGATCAAGTCATGGCTCCTTATTGTGAAAAAATAATGTGTTGTTGATTTTTGTGGCAAGTTATAATATTTGAGCGCTTGATGTGCAATTTGTGATATGTTGTAATATTTGAGCACTTGATGCGCAATTTGTGATATGTTGTAATATTTGAGCACTTGATGTGCAATTTGTGATATGTTGTAATATGCACTTGATGTACAATTTGTGATATGTTGTAAGATTTGAGCACTTGATATGCAATTTGTGATATGTTGTAATATTTGGGCACTTGAGGTGCATGTTGTATTATGCTATGATATTTGGGCACTTGAGGTGCGATTTGTAAAATATTGTAATATTGATACGCATGCGGTGAGATAAGGGTGGCTTGAAACGCATGGCTAGTAGGGGAACTACTAGAAGTCATGCGATGATATAAGGTCAGGGTGTTGAAACGCATGCGTTGAGATAAGGGTGGCTTGAAATGTGTGGCTAGTAGGGAAACTACTAGAAGCCATGCAGTGTGATAAGGATGGCTAAAACGCGGGATGCCATTTCGGAAAAAATGATTTCTTTAAAAATTAAATGTGAAGGCTCCCGCGGTGATATAAGAAAATGAGATATTGTGAATTTATTTATGATTTGGGACTAAGAGGCGGTACCTCGGGAGTGCCCTGTTGATATTTCTTTATTTATGTTCCTGTCTTGGTGATTTTGTTTCATTGAATATGTAATTCTTCCGTGATGTACTAGTTAACTTCATTATCATGTGTTTTGTGTTCCTAGTTATATTGTGTTGGCTTTGGCTTTTTAGCACGTGACTCTGAAGAAGTATATTTCTGGGTTTTCTTACTGATTTTTGATGATTGAGTTGATTTAAATAAAAAAAAATTATTATTTTATTTTAAATTAAATAGTTTTATAACCAAACCAGTAGTTTATCTGATGCCTTAATTTAAGTGAAATGTTACTTTCTTCACCCAAATGAATTCTAAAAATAAATTCAATTATTTGTTGATTTCTTACTTGATTTATAAATTCTAAACTCACTTTAGTGAAAATAGATTGATCATGTGGATTTTATATACATTGAGGATATTTGGCATGTGAGTTGTTCGCGCAGTTGAGATATGAATTGAGGGCACGAGGTGCCGGAGAAACATGATAATTTAATTATGGGGCACGAGGTGCCGTAGAAATATGAAAATGGGCTCAGACCCATGTTTACGAAAAATATGAAAATGGGCTGAGACCCGTATTTTTATGATTATGAAATGAGGTGTCACATGGTGACTTTTTAATTTAAGTAATTATATTCAAAATATTTATTTGGAAGGATTTTTATTCAAAAAGAATTATATGAAGGAATTATATGTGAAAGACATTTATTTCAAGGACTTGATTTAATTGTGTGTAATTGTACTTATTATTTATTGAGGGATATTAATGGTATTCTTGTTGTCTGTTGTGCATATCACTGGTTATTTTATCCTGCCCTTATTGTTATTGTTTTTTAGTATTTTGTATATTATATTGCACAGGTTATTAGACTAGTGAGTGTCTTGACTGTACCTCATCTCTACTCCATTGAGGTTAGTCTTGATACTTACTGGGCACCGCTGTGGTGTGCTCACTCTACACTTTTGCACATATTTGTGCAGAGCCAGGTATTGGAGGTATCGGACTTGAGCAGAGTTAAAGCGCGATCGTAAATAATCAAGGTAGAGATACTTGGCCGTCGTAGTCCCTTGGAGTCTTTTCATTTCACTGTACTGTTAATTTGTAATCAAACAATATTGTATATTCGGTCTTCATGATCATTCCATGTATTCAGTTAGAGTTCGTGACTCAGTACTACCAGTCTTGGGAGGTTGTATATTGTAATTATTTTCGCTGTTGGTTTTTTAAAAAAATGGTTTCAAAAGGTAATTGTAATCGGCTTACATAGTGTTAGAGACTAGGTGCCATCACGACGCCTGTGGTGGGATTTTGGGTCGTGACACAAGGGCGGCTAAAACGCGGGATGCTATTTCGGGAAAAATAATTTCTTTAAAAATTAAATGTGAAGGCTCCCGCGGTGATATAAGAAAATAAGATATTGTGAATTTATTTATGATTTGGGACTACGAGGCGGTACCTCGGGAGTGCCCTGTTGATATTTCTTTATTTATGTTCTTGCCTTGGGTGATTTTATTTCATTTAATATGTAAATTCTTTTCTTCTTCCGTGATGTACTAGTTGACTTTATTATTATATATTTTGTGATTCTAGTTGTATTGTGTTGACTTTGACTTTTTAGCACGAGACTCTGAAGAAGTATATTTTTGATTTTTCTTACTGATTTTCGATAATTGAATTAATTTAAATTAAAAAAATTATTATTATATTTTAAATTAAATAGTTTTACATCCAAATCAGTAGTTTATCTGATTCTTTAATTTAAGTGCAATGTTATTTTCTTCACCCAAATAATTTCTAAAATAAATTTATTTCTTTGTTGATTTCTTAATTGACTTAAAAATTATAACTTTAGTGGAAATAAATTGATCATGTGGATCTTATATACATTGATATTATTGGAACGTGAATTGTCCGTGCAATTATGATAGAAATATGGGCACGAGATGCCGTGAAAATATGAAAGTGGGCTGAGATTTTGTTGCCTTGTTGTTATATCACTAGTTGATTTTGTTGTTATCATTGCTAGTTATTTTCTAGTACTATTGTATACTGCTATATTGCACAAGTTATTTGACTAGTGAGTGTCTTGACTGTACCTCGTCACTACTCCACCGAGGTTAGTCTTGATACTTACTGGGTACCGACCGTGGTATACTCATACTACACTTCTGCATATTTTTGTGCAAAGCCAAGTATTGGAGCTATCAGACTCGAACAGAGTTAAGGTTGGATCGCAAGGATTCGAGGTAGAGCTGCTTGGTCGTCGCAGTTCCTTTAGGTTGGAATTTTGGGTCGTGACACATTCGCCTTTTTAAGACTTTATATGAATCATTTTCTTATTAAAAAATATATTCCATATTGAAGAAAGAATAAACCGAAAGAATACAACTATGAATATTAGTCCATTGAAAAATTAGTCTATTTCAACACAAAGTCTCATAAAGAATACTTGGTAATTATGGATACCAACGTCCATTGTTGGAGATTAGTATAAATACTTATAGAGAATTATTAAAGTAGAATTATTATACAGCTAAATGATTAAAACTTGAATTGAACACAACAATTACATATTGGATAAGAATATAAAATTTAAAAGTTTACAACTATTCCTTTATCTCTAATGACTATTATAAAATATATTTTCTCATGTTTGGTTACCAAGCATAACTCCTTCTCAAGAAAATATTTTTCCGCAAATATTTTTGTCATATAAAAAGCTCTCTACTACGTATAAATTGTATTTATGCATGTATTTTTCTTTCATCTTTTTGGTGTTGTAAAAATTTGATAGAACAAATAATTTAAAATTTATAATATTTCGAACCAATAGACATATGGAGGGATTATGACACGAAATAAGATAAAGAAATTCATGCACAGTGTGATGTAACCAATGATAAATTATGATATAATACATGTTGGATCGACTTTGTTGCTTCTGATCCGAGGATTTCTATTGAGTTTAACATTCATTATTTTTAAAAACTTGAATATCCTTTAAAATTTAGTTTAAAACTCAAATATATTTTAATATAATATCTAGAAATGTTATTTTAAAAAGTTTATACTCAATGATACAAGGTATACGCGCAAAGAGCTTACCGTAAGACTAGAAATATTTAAAAAAATAAAGTTCATACTGGACAAAATAGTCATTTATTTATTTTTCTAATATTTAAGAATATTTAAGAAAAGTTCATTTAATTATTTTGCTTATATTTATCACTTTGAAATCGGTTAATAATCTAAAATTTTGCTTATTAAACATTTCCTTATTTATACTACCTAATAATTATTAATTTAAATCAAATAAAACTCTTCTAGAAACATAGATTTTATAGAAAATCACCATATAAAGCCAATGCAAAGCTTAAAAGAAACGGTAAACCCAACCTAAAATAAGCTTTTGCCGAACACCCTTTTCAGGTAATGTCCTTCATCCTATGGAATTCTCTCTCAAAACATTGATTTTATGTATTTTTTTGTGTGTGGTAATTTCAGGTATTTCAAGAATGAACGACTTGTATGATATAATTAATATTGAATATTTTAGAAAAGTATTGTTGCTAATTATCATTTTTTTACGCTAGATGTAGATGTTGGCATGTGATGAAGTTCAGTGTAACTTTAAGTTACAGTGATGGCGCCTATTTCGATACTAGGCAAGCCGATAATCTCAATAAACTAAAACTTCTCTTTAAGGTTGAAAATATAATATTTAAATACAATACAAACACTCCCCAAAACCTAGTGTCACTGAGTACATGAGCATTGTAATGACCCAACAGGTCATTTTAACTTTTAGAACCCCATTCCCTAAAATAAAATTTCTCGTATGTACTTTTAATAATTTATGACTTGCGGAGATGGTTGGTTCGGGATTTGAAAGTGTTTGAGTTGAAACCGGAACACTTAGTTCCTTAAGTTGGCCTTAAAGTGCTAAATTTGACTTCGGTCAACATTTTGAGAAAACGACCCCAGAATAGAATTTTGACGATTCCAACAGCTCCGTATGGTGATTTTGGACTTAGGAGCGTGTTCGAAATTTTATTTGGAAGTCCGTAGTTAAATTAAGCTTGAAATGGCTAAAATAGGAATTTAAGTTTGGAAGTTTGACCGGGGAGTTGACTTTTTGATATCGGAGTCGGAATCCAGTTCTGAAAATTTTTATAGCTCCGTTATATCATTTATGACTTGTGTGCAAAATTTGAGGTCAATCAGACTTGAATTGATAGGTTTCGGTACATAATGTAGAAGTTGGAAATCTTAAGTTTCATTAATTTTGAATTGAGGAATGATTCGTGGTTTTAACATTGTTTGGTGTGATTTGAGGGTTCGACTAAGTTTGTATGATGTTTTGAAAATTGTTGGTATAATTGGTTGAGGTCCCGAGGGGCTCGGGTGAATTTCGGATGACTAGCGGATCACTTTTGGCCTTTGGAACACTGCTGATAGCTGCTGGTATTTTCTTCTGGTATCCTTATACGCGATCGCGTAAGTTGGTCTACGATCGCGTAGAGTAATTTAGGCAAAGGTGGATTTGTTTTACGCGATCGCGTGAATGGGGTTGCGATCGCGTATGGTTAATTTAGGCAGCTGGAAATTTGTTCATTGCGATCGTGTGGATTCGTTCGCGATCGCGTAGGATTGGCCAGTGTGTGTATCGCGATCGCGTTGTCATTGTTTGCGATCGCGTGGGGGGAAATTTGAGAGGAAGCTGGGCCACGCATTTGTGCTACGCGATCGCGTATAGTCAGAACCTGGTGCATCGCGATCGCGTGGGACTTGATGGGATCGCGTAGGGTTAATGTTTGGGCAGAAAATTTGTGCTACGCGATCGCATGAGGAAGTTCGCGATTGCGCAGAAGAAATCACTGGGCAGAGAGTTTAAATTTCGTCCCATTTTCCATTTTTAACGATTTGGAGCTCGGATTTAGGCAATTTTTGGGAGATTTTCAGAGAAAACAATGGGGTAAGTGTTCTTAACTCAATATTGGTTAAATTATCTGTATCCATCACTATTTTTCTCATTTAATTGGTGAATTGAATTGGAAACGTTTGAAAACCCTCTTGGATAGATTTGAGGATTTGAGGGCCGAATTGTTGTCGAAATTTAGTGATTTTGGTATGGATAAACTCGTGGTTGAGTGGGTGTTCATATTTCGTAACTTTCACCGGATTCCGAGATGTGGGTCTCACGGACTAATTTTTATTGAAAATGTAGTATTTTCTTATAGAATTGATTCCTATAATTTTTAGTGATTGTATCGATTATTTTTGGCTAGATTCGAGCCAGACAGATTTGGATAATCGTGAAAAAGGCTTATAGTGGATTAAATTGGAGCAAGACGAGGTCAGTCTCTTGTCTAATCTTGTGAGGGAGAAATTACCTCATAGGTGATTTAAATTAAATAATTGTTGCTAATTGTGGGTGCTACGTACGCACGAGGTGACGAGAGTCCGTGCGTAACTACTATTAATGTTAAAGTCCGGGTAGTTTAGGATTCAAAGCATGAATTACTTGTGTAAATTGTATTCTTTGTTTAATTAATATTATTTGATATATACATATATTGTGAATTGTTAGATAAAAATATTAAAGGATGAAAATCTCATATACTTGATTTTCTGTTTAAATTAATTAATTGTTAAGATAAATTGTTCTTCCTCCCGAATTTATCTTATAATAAATATACTCTCCTTCCGGGGGTACATAAGAAAATGTCCTCCTTTCTTGTGGAGCGGGCCGAACGCCTCGGCAGGATAGATGCATATATGGATCGCGTCGCACGTCCCTCGGCAGTGTACACGACACTCTGGAACTGAGGCATAGTGAGTGTCAAAGTCGGCCATCTCGTCTCTACCACTTCGAGATTAGGCTTGATACTTATTGGGTACACGTTGTTTACGTACTCATACTACACTTGCTGCACTTTTTGTGCAGGAACTGAGGCAAGTACTAGTGGGGGACCTATCGTCTTACACCCACGTTATCCAGGGGCATAGTGGTGAGCTATTTCTATGATCCGTTATGCAGCTACTAGTGTCTCTCTTTGTATTTTTCATTCTGTCTATTTTTATTTCAGACAGTATTTGAGGTTTTGTATAATCTACTAGATACTCATACGCTTCTAATACCAGGTCTTGGCACACATATTAGTAGAATTTGGGTTTTGTTATTTCTCTTGGTTTTAAATTTTGTTAATGAATGATTAATTTATTAAGTTGGCTTGCCTAGCCGTAGCGTTGGGCGCCATCACGACCTATATGTGAAATTGGGTCCTGACAACATGGTATCAGAGCATTAGGTTCACTTAGGTCTCACAAGTTATGAGCATACCTAATAGAGTCTTGCGGATCAGTACAGAGACGTCTGTACTTATCTTCGAGTGGCTATAGGGTGTTAGGAAATTACCTTTCTTCATATTCCATCGTTCAATTAATGTAGTACTAAATATCCTTCTCTTATTCTCTCACAGATGGTGAGAACGCGCTCGAATGAAGTTCCAGACCAGGGAAGAGCTACTTCCCCAGTTGCTAGAGGCCGAGGCCGAGGGAGGGCTCCAGCCCGTGGTAGAGGGCGAGGACGTCCCAGAACTATTCCAGTTATGCCGCCAGTGGGTCCAACGGAGAATCCCATTATTGAGGAGCAGGGTGAGGTGCCTATGGTAGAGCCAGCTCCGGTGGATTTCACATCTGCACCGGGATTTCAAGATGTCATGAGTCGTATGTTGCGGTTCATGGACAATATGACTCAGGACGGTTTATTTCCGGCAGACCCAGCCACATCTCAGGTGGGCGGGGGAGCACAGACCCCTACCGCGCAGGCTCATGGACAGGCAGCTGCTGTATATCAGACCCAGGGTGCACTACCCGTGGGTGGAGCCCAGCCCAGTTGTAGCCGCCGATCCTCAGAAACTATTGGACAGATGGACAAGACTACATCCTCCTGTCTTTGGGGGTGAGCGACATGAGGATCCACAGGACCTCATTGATTGTTGCAGGGACAGACTACACAACATGAGGATATTGGAATCTCATAGGGTTGACTTTGCTACTTTTCAGCTAGAGGGCAGAGCCCGTAGATGGTGGTAGTCTTATGCTCTTGGCAGACCAGCAGATCCTCCTCCTATGACTTGGGACAGGTTCACCCGTATCTTCCTGGACAGGTATATTCCACCCTCCCAGAGAGAAGAGTTGCGGTTTCAGTTTGAGCAGCTCTAGCAAGGTCAGATGTCATTGACTGATTATGAGGTGAGGTTTTCTGAATTATCTCTCCATGCACTTATGATACTCCCTACTGAGGCGGAGAGAGTGCGGAGGTTTGTAGCCGGTTTACATACTGGTATTCAGGCCACTATGGCTCGAGAGGTTGAGATGGGTACTTCTTATGAGCGAGTTGTGGAGATAGCCCATAGGATTGAGGGTATGCGTCTGCGGAGCCGAGAGCAAATTATGAGAGATAAGCGGTTTAGGTACTCTGGAGAGTTCGGGGGTGCTGCGTCTGGGGGCAGAGGTCAGTTTGTAAGGGGGCAGTCCAGCAGACCCCCATATCCACCACCTACTCTAGGTGCTCCAGTGCGACCTTATCTCAGTGCTATACCAGAGAGTTCCTACCGCCCACCAGCTATTCAGGGTCCTCCCAATGGGTATTCAGATCCCCAGGGCCAGACACTTAGTCAGCAACCCATCGCACCGAAGAGTTGTTACGAGTGCGGGGATCCTAGTCACATACGGAGGTTTTGCCCCAGGCTTCGGGGTAGACCAGTACAGCAGGGTTAGCAGCCTATGCTTACCGGACCAGTTGCTCCACCAGTAGTCCGACCACAAAGAGGTGGAGGACAGGTGGGTAGGGGTCATCCTAGAGGTGGAGGTCAGCCTGGCGGAGGCCAGCCAGTTGGCACTCCAGCTCGGTTCTATGCTTTTCCGTCTAAACCAGATGCAGAGGCCTCCGATGCTCTAATTACAGGTATTATTTCTGTTTGCGGCAAAGATGCCTCGGTATTATTTGATCCAAGATCCACGTATTCATATGTGTCATCTCTATTTGCTCCATTCCTGGGTGTTTCTTGTGAGTCCTTGAGTACTCATGTTTATGTGTCCACTTCTGTAGGTGATTCTGTTATGGTGAACCGGATCTATCGGTCTTGTATTATTACATTCTGTGGTTATGAAACTAGAGCAGATCTCTTATTGCTCGAGATGATCGATTTTGAAATTATTCTGGGTATGAACTGGTTATCTCTATATCATGCTTTTCTAGATTGTCATGCCAAAACTGTTACCTTGGCTATTCCATCTTTACCTTGGCTGGAGTGGAAGGGTTCGTCGGTTAGTTCATTTAATCGGGTTATTTCTTTTATAAAGGCTAAACACATGGTTGAGAAGAGTTGTTTGGCTTATCTAGCCTATGTTCAGGATACTACTGCAGAGACTCCGGCTATTGATTCAATGCCAGTAGTTTGGGAGTTCTCCGATGTATTTCCTTCAGATCGTCCAGGTATGCCACCTGATCGTGATATTGATTTCTGTAATGACCTGGCTTCAGATACTCAGCCTATATCTATCCCACCGTATCGCATGGCTCCGAAAGAATTGAAAGAGTTGAAAGAACAGCTTGAAGAATTACTAGCCAAAGGATTCATCAGACCGAGTGTATCGCCTTGGGGTGCACCGGTATTATTTGTGAAAAAGAAGGATGGAACAATGCGGATGTGTATTGATTATCGCCAATTGAACAAAGTCACTATTAAGAACAAGTACCCGTTGCCACGTATTGATGACCTATTTGACCAGTTGCAGGGTGCTAAGGTGTTCTCTAAGATCGACTTGAGGTCGGGGTATCATCAGTTGAAGATTCGAGATTCGGATGTTCCGAAAACTGCTTTCTGTACTAGATATGGTCATTATGAGTTTCTAATAATGTCTTTCGGTTTAACTAATGCCCCGGCAACGTTTATAGATCTGATGAATAGGGTATTCAGGCCATATATTGATTCGTTTGTCATTGTCTTCATTGATGACATTTTGATCTACTCGCGCAGCAAGGAGGAACATGATCAGCATATGAGAGTAGTGCTTCAGACATTGCGGGAACAAAAGCTATATGCTAAGTTCTCTAAATGTGAGTTTTGGCTAGAGTGTGTAGCATTTTTGGGACATATTGTATCGGGCGAAGGTATTAAAGTTGATCCCAAAAAGATTGAGGCAGTTCAGAATTGGCATCGTCCCACTTTGGCGACTGAGATCAGGAGTTTTCTGGGCTTAGCAGGTTATTATCGTCGGTTTGTGGAAGGTGTTTCATCTATTGCAGCACCTTTGACCAAATTAACCCAGAAGGGTGTTCAGTTCTGATGGTCTGATGATTGTGAGACAAGCTTTCAGAAGCTCAAGACAACATTGACTACAGCACCAGTGTTAGTGTTGCCTTCCGGTTCGGGAATGTATACAGTGTATTGTGATGCTTCACGCGTTGGTTTGGATTGTGTATTAATGCAGGAAGGGCGAGTTATTGCATATGCTTCACGTCAGTTAAGGCCCCACGAGCAGAATTATCTAGTACATGATTTGGAGTTAGCTGCGATTGTTCACGCCCTTAAGATTTGGAGGCATTATCTTTATGAGGTGTCCTGTGAAGTTTATACTGACCATCACAGTTTGCAGCATTTGTTCAAGCAGAGGGACCTAAATTTGAGGCAGCGTAGATGGCTTGAGTTACTAAAAGATTATGATATTACTATCCTATATCATCCGGGCAAAGCAAATGTGGTCGCAGATGCCTTGAGTAGGAAGGCAAAGAGTATGGGTAGTTTGGCTTTCATTTCAGCAAAGGAGAGGCCATTAGCTTTGGATATTCAATCATTGGCTAACCGACTTGTGAGATTGGACATTTCAGAGCCCATCCGAGTTCTTGCATGTGTTGTAGCTCAGTCTTCACTATTTGAGCAGATCAAGGCTCGTCAGTATGAAAATCCACACTTAATGGTTCTTTGAGAAACGGTACTATGAGGTGGTGCCAAGGAAGTTACTGTTGGTACGGATGGTGCTTTATGACTCCAGGATAGTCTGTGTGTTCCTAATGTAGATGAACTGAGGAAAAAGATCCTGGAGGAGGCACACAGTTCTTGGTATTCTATTCATCCAGGTGCTACGAAGATGTATCGTGACTTGAGGCAGCATTATTGCTGGCAACGAATGAAAAAGGACATAGTTGAATATCTAGCTAAATGTCTAAATTGCCAGCAAGTTAAATATGAGCACCAGAGGCCAGGTGGCCTACTTCAGCAGATGACTATACCAGAGTGGAAATGGGAACGAATTACTATGGACTTTGTAGTTGGGTTGCCGCGGACCTTGAGGAAGTTTGATGTAGTTTAGGTGATTGTTGACAGGTTGACCAAGTTGGCACATTTTATTCCTGTTGTGACTAAGTATACTTCAGAGAGATTGGCCCAGATTTATATTCATGAGATAGTTCGATTGCACGGTGTGCCAATTTCTATTATATCAGATAGAGGCCCTCAGTTTACTTCATATTTCTGGAGAGCAGTACAGAGTGAGTTGGGGACCCTTGTAAAGCTCAGCATAGCCTTTCATTCGCAGACCGTCGGGCAGTCAGAGCGGATAGTTCAGATTTTGGAGGATATGCTTAGGGCATGTGTGATTGACTTTGGAGGTCAGTGGGATCGTTTCTTGCCTTTGGCCGAGTTTGCTTATAATAACAGTTACCAATCCAGCATCGAGATGGCTCTATTTGAGGCTTTGTATGGTCGGCGATGTCGTTCGCCCATCGGGTGGTTTGAGCCCGGTGAGGCTAAGTTATATGGTACTGATTTGGTAAAGGATACCTTGGAAAAGGTAAAGTTGATTCAGGAGCGACTTCGTACAGCACAATCAAGACAGAAGAGTTACGCGGATCAGAAAGCGCGTGATTTATTCTTTATGGTAGGTGAAAAGGTTCTCTTGAAGGTTTCGCCGATGAAGGGGATTATGAGATTTGGAAAGAAGGGCAAGTTGAGCCCAAGGTTTATAGGCCCATTTGAGGTGTTGAGATGAGTTGGGGAGGTTGCTTATGAGCTTTCATTGCCTCCCAGTCTATCGGGAGTTCAATCAGTTTTCTATATATCTATGCTTCGGAAGTATCATGCTGACCTATCACATGTGTTGGACTTCAGCACAGTTCAGCTAGATCAGAGTTTGGGTTATGAAGAGGAGCCATTTGTCAATGTCGATAAACAAGTTTGCTAGTTGAGGTCCAAGAGGATTTCTGCAGTAAAGGTCCAGTGGAGGGGCCAACCAGTCGAGGAAGTGACTTGGGAGGCCGAGGAACACATGCAAAGCAGATATCCACACTTATTCAGCACTCCAGGTACAATTCTAAACCCGTTCGAGGACAAACATTTGTTTAAGAGGTGGAGAATGTAATGACCCAATCGGTCATTTTAACTTTTAGAACCCCGTTCCCTAAAATAAAATTTCCCGTATGTGCTTTTAATGATTTATGACTTGCAGGGATGGTTGGTTCGGAATTTGGAAGTGTTTGGGTTGAAATAGGAACACTTGGTTCCTTAAGTTGGCCTTAAAGTGCAAAATTTGACTTCGGTCAACATTTTGAGAAAACGACCCCGAAATAGAATTTTGACGATTCCAACAGCTCCGTATGGTGATTTTGGACTTAGAAGCATGCTCAGAATTTTATTTGGAAGTCCGTAGTTAAATTAGGCTTGAAATGGCTAAAATAGGAATTTAAGTTTGGAAGTTTGACCGGGGAGTTGACTTTTTGATATCGGAGTCGGAATCCAGTTCTGAAAATTTTTATAGCTCTGTTATGTCATTTATGACTTGTGTGAAAAATTTGAGGTCAATCGGACTTGAATTGATAGGTTTCGGTACATAATGTAGAAGTTGGAAATCTTAAATTTCACTAAGCTTGAATTGAGGGATGATTCGTGGTTTTAGCGTTGTTTGGTGTGATTTGAGGATTCGACAAAGTTCGTATGATATTTTGGGACTTGTTGGAATAATTGGTTGAGGTCCCGAGGGGCTCAGGTGAATTTCGGACGACTAGCGGATCACTTTTGGCCTTTGGAACATTGCTGATAGCTGCTGATATTTTCTTTTGGTATCCTTATATGCGATCGCGTAAGTTGGTCTACGATCGCGTAGAGTAATTTAGGCAGAGGTGGATTTGTTCTACGCGATCGCATGAATGGGGTTGCGATCGCGTAGGGTTAATTTAGGCAGCTGGAAATTTGTTTACTGCGATCGCGTGGATATGTCCGTGATCGCGTAGGATTGGCCAGTGTGTGTATCGCGATTGCGTGTCATTGTTTGCGATCGCGTAGGGAGAAATTTGAGAGGAAGCTGGGCCACGCATTTGTGCTACGCGATCGCGTAGAGTCAGAACCTGGTGCATCGCGATCGCGTGGGACTTGATGCGATCGCGTAGGGTTAATGTTTGGGCAGAAAATTTGTGCTACGCGATCGCGTGAGGAAGTTCGCGATCGCGTAGAAGAAATCACTGGGCAGAGAGTTTAAGTTCTGTATTTTCCATTTTTAACGATTTGTAGCTCGGATTTAGGCGATTTTTGGGAGATTTTCAGAGAAAACAATGGGGTAAGTGTTCTTAACTCAATATTGGTTAAATTATCCGTATCCATCTCTATTTTTCTCATTTAATTGGTGAATTGAATTGGAAAAGTTTGAAAACCCTCATGGATAGATATGAGGATTTGAGGGCCGAATTGTTGTCGGAATTTAGTGATTTTGGTATGGGTAAACTCGTGGTTGAGTGGGTGTTCATATTTCGTAACTTTTGCCGGATTCCGAGATGTGGGTCCCACGGACGAATTTTTAATTAATTTCAGAATTTTTATTGAAAATGTAGTATTTTCTTATAGAATTGATTCCTATAATTTTTAGTGATTGTATCGATTATTTTTGGATAGATTCGAGCCATACAGAGTTGGATAATTGTGGAAAAGGCCTTATAGTGGATTAAATTGGAGCAAGACGAGGTAAGTCTCTTGTCTATTCTTGTGAGGGGGAAATTACCTCATAGGTGATTTAAATTAAATAATTGTTGCTAATTGTGGGTACTACGTACGCACGAGGTAACGAGAGACCGTGCGTAGCTACTATTAATGTTAAAGTCCGGGTAGTTTAGGACTCAAAGCATGAATTACTTGTGTAAATTGTATTCTTTGTTTAATTAATATTATTTGATATATACATATATTGTGAATTGTTAGATAAAAATATTAAAGGATGAAAATCTCATATACTTGATTTTCTGTTTAAATTAATTAATTGTTAAGAGAAATTGTTCTTCCTCCCGAATTTATCTTATAATAAATATATTCTCCTTCCGGAGGTACATAAGAAAATGTCCTCCTTTCTTGTGGAGCGGGCCGAACGCCTCGGCAGGATAGATGCATCTATGGATCGCGCCGCACGTCCCTCGGCAGTGTACACGACACTCTGGATCGGGCCGTACATCCTCGACAGAAATCGTGCTTAATAATAATAATAATAATACGATACTTTAATAATTTATTTCAGCTTGCGAAGCTAATTGATAAATTGGAAAATTCTTGGAATTTAATGAATTATTATTCTTGCTTGTTAAAGAATTAATTTTTGTTCCTGTAAATGATATTTAATTGATAAATTGGAAATTATTTGAATTGAAGGAATTTGATTATTTTGGCTGATTTAATAAATTATTTTAAATTCTGTAAATTATGCTGATTTAAATATCCTAATTGTAATTCAATTATTATTATTGACCCATAGTGAGTGTCAAAGTCGGCCATCTCGTCTCTACCACTTCGAGATTAGGCTTGATACTTATTGGGTACATGTTGTTTACGTACTCATACTACACTTGCTGCACTTTTTGTGCAGGATATGAGACAGGTACTAGTGGAGGGATCTATCGTCTTACACCCACGTTATCCAGGGGCATAGTGGTGAGCTATTTCTATGATCCGTTCTGCAGCTACTAGTGTCTCTCTTTGTATTTTTCATTCTGTCTATTTTTATTTCAGACAGTATTTGAGGTTTTGTATAATCTACTAGATGCTCATACGCTTCTAACACCAGGTCTTGGCACACATATTGGTAGAATTTGGGTTTTGTTATTTCTCTTGGTTTTAAATTTTGTTAATGAATGATTAATTTATTAAGTTGGCTTGCCTAGCCGTAGCGTTGGGCGCCATCACGACCTATATGTGAAATTGGGTCCTGATAAGCATCTAATATGAATACAAGTCTAGAAAATATAGTCTATAATAGTCTGAGACCAAATACAGTAAACAAAGAGATAGAGAAGGAGAGACAAGGTCTGCGGAACACGGCAGCTACCTCAAAATCTCCTGAAAATCAACTGCGCGAAAGGATCAACACCCGTTATGTCCGAGAACACCTAGATCTTCACACGAAGTGCAGGGTGTAGTGTGAGTACAACCAACTCAGCAAGTAACAATAATAAATAAGGAACTGAAGACAGTAACGAGCTACACAGTTATGGTTCATTTCTAGTAATTCCAGCAAAGAATAGATATGCTATCAAATCTGGCAGTTTAATGTCAAATCAATTTTTATACAGTTCATGTTCATGTAATCCGTATATCAACAATCTTTCAGAGATTTCACAACAATGACAGATAGCAACTAAGTGCAACAACAAATGAAAATCAAGTACAACCTCTTAGGACAACAATCACTCACTGGGCTCCCAGCCCTCATCACTCACTCTCAATGGGTACCCGCGCTCACTGGGGGTGTACAGACTCCGGAGGGGCTCCTACATCCCAAGTGCTATAAACTGCACGGACAACGCACGTGCTGCACGGACAACTCACGTGCCATAATATAAATATCTGGATCCGCACGGCCAACTCACATGCTTCACGGATAACTCACGTGCTATAGTATAATATAAGGATCTGCACGGCCAACTCACGTGCTGCACGACCAACTCACGTACTATAGTATAATATAAGGATCTGCACGGCCAACTCACGTGATGCACGGACAACTCACGTGCTATAGTATCAATATCTTACAATCAGGCCCTCGGCCTCACTCAGTCATAAATCTCTCCAGTCTCTCGAGCTCTTAATAATCATGAAATCATCCCAAACAACAATGTTATGATGTATCAATAATAATAACAGAGACTGAGATAAAATGTGCAAGTAAAAGCTGAGACTGAGTACGTATAGCATTTAGCAGGCAATTCAACAAGTACTCGACCTATGTGGGTCCCAACAGTACTATCACATAGCCTAAGCATGATTTCTAACATGATGTAAGTCAAATTATATCAACACATAGAGAGCATATAGCTAACAACAAATTATTCAACTTTACAGTTTCTCGGGACGGACCAAGTCACAATCCCCTCGGTGCACACCCACATGCCCGTCACCTAACATGTGTGTCACCTCCAAAATAATCACATGAACCAAAATTCAGGGTTTAATACCCTCAGGACCAGATTTAAAATTGTTACTTATCTGCTATGCCTTTACTCTTTACTCTGCTATGCCTTTGCCTCGCAAATCGGCCTCTGAATGCCTCGAATCTAGTCACAAATAATTCGTTTCAGTCAATAAAATTTATTGGAATTAATTCCATAAGAAAATACTATTTTTTCATAAAAATCCGAAATTTAGCTCAAAAACGTCTCGGAACCCGACAAAAGTTACAAAATCTGAAAGCCCATTCAACCCCGAGTCTACCCATACCAATTTTACCAAAATTTGATCTCAACTCGACCCTCAAATCTACAAATCTTATTTCCAAATTTCTAAGTTCCAATCTCCGATTTACACCTCCAAATCATGTAATCTAGTCGGATTATTCGATGATAATTCAATATTATAGAGTAGAAATAATCACAAGGGACTTACCTCAAGTTTTCCATGAAAATATATCAAAAATCGCCTCTCCTCAAGCTCCAATTTGTCAAAAATGGCGAATGGGACGAAGTGCCTGTTTTTATAATTCTGCCCAGACAACCTCGGTTCTGCCTCGATCTTGGCCTTCGATCGAGGTCCTCGATCCTAGGCCTCGATCCTGGGCCTCGATCCTGGGCCTTGATCTTAGGCCTCGATCATGGCTTCGATCCTGATCCTCCATCATGGCCCTCGACCCTGGCCTTCGATCATGTCTTCGACCCTGCCTTCGACCCTGCCCCAATTCAAGTCTATTGAACTTTGAAATTTCTAATTTCTATAAATAACGCCGAAACCTATCAAATCACGTCCGATTGACCTCAAATTTTGGACACAAGTCATAAATGACATAACATACCTATTAAAATTTTCAGAATCGGATTTCGACCCCGATATCAAAAAGTCAACCCCTCAGTCAAACTTCCCAAAAATTTAACTTTCGGCATTTCAAGTCTAATTCCTCTACGGACCTCCAAAAATTCTTGCGGACACGCTCCTAAGTTCGAAATCACCATACGGAACTATTGGAATTATCAGAATTCGAATCTGAGGTCGTTTACACATAGGTCCATATCCGGTCTACTTTTCTAACTTAATTTTTTTCAATTATGAGACTAAGTGTCTCATTTCACTCCGAATTCCTTCCGGACCCGAACCAACTAACCCGATAAGTCATAAATCAATAGCAAGGCATAAATTGAGCAGTAAATGAAGAAATGGGGTTATAATATTTAAAACAACCGATCGGGTCGTTACAGAACGACATTTCTCTAAGGGGCTTCGTGTATCGTATCATTGCATACAAAACTTTAAGATTAAACATTATGAATATTCTTTATAAACTAATTAGAAAAATTACAGATAAAAGTAAAAGTGCCTAAAATGTGAAGAAATGTTGTCCTACGACAATCCTTTGATGCCTAATTATTGGATCCATAGAAACTAAATTACAATGAATTTTAATTTGCTAGGTAAAATCTCTAGGTTTTTACTACTTAATATGATGTGCTTTTGAAATTATGAGTAAATAGACAAAGAAAATTTATATAAGGTAAAATTATATATAGTTCAAATAGACAAAGAAAACTTTATTAATAAAATAAAGACTCCTAATCCACAAATAAGTTCAAAAGGCTTATTTTTCACGCAATATATTTTATAAAAATTTAGTCCTAATAAGTTAGTACCGAAATTTTTCTAACTTTCCTACGTCAAAACTTTATTAACTAAAGAAAAATTAAAACTTATAGGCATAATTTTATTAACTAAAAAAACCTTCTCGGAAACCTAAAAGAAGAGATTTGGTACTCCTAAATATATATAGAGTTGAATGAAAAATATTAGGAGAATAATTAAATGACTATCCTAGATAGTAGGAAATTAATTAAATGACTATTCCTAAATATTAGAAAAATAACAAACTTTCCTAGTTTAAAAATATTAGGAGAATAAATAAATAACCAATCCTAAATCGTAGGAGATTAATTAAATGTCTATTTATAAATATTAAGAAAATAACAAAATGACTATTTCGTCCAGCGTGAACTCAATTTTTAAAGGGTAAAAAAGATGAACGATATATAGTTTAGCGTTGGTAAAAGTTGTATATAGTTTCAAATCTATGATCTACTCAATTCCAATAATAGGAACTAAGAGAAAATAACATAACTTAGTACACATTGTTTACCCGTAAAATGGTACAATTGAATTTATATATGTTTTATAGACAAGTAAATCGATTTGATCCCAAATGATAAATAAATTGAACAAGAATGTAAAACTTAGCATTGAAATCAAGATAAAATAACAGAAATCTTGGTCCCAAAAGCAGAGCTTCCGGATGCAGTAGTAGCAATATTAATAAGCAAGAACATAAAATATTATTGAACTTTGAATAGAGTAGAGTATGTGCTTGTCATAAAAGTCGCCCCCCTTACAATATTGTTGAGCTCTCTATTTATAATGGTGCCTAGAGAACAAGGTCTTAGGATCAAGCCCTTATTAAATGACAATTATGAGGGTCATTGAAAAATGAGTAACGATATGTAGTAAATGACATATTCTCTGTAACAGACTACATACCTAATGCTATAGAATATTCTCCATTAAATGTCACCGGGTGACAAACATTTATCTCGCATTTACGAACATCATTCCCTTCGGAGATAAACGAGATTATCGCCTTCGGACCTGGTTATCTTCTGCCTTCGTCTCCAAGTGTCGCTATACTATGCGAACATTTAATATGAACATATTTTACCATATACACACACCACCTTTTTCCCTAAAGTCAATCATATTAAAGTTTATTAACATATACTAAACAAATGTAATACTTTGAACTAAGAACTATTGTGCTTCCCAATAATATTCAAAGAGCAAATAATTAAGTGGTCATTTGGACATAAGAATTGTAAAATTCCAGAAAAAGGTATAAAAACAAATCAAGTAAAAATGATATTTGAAAATTAGAGTTGTGTTTGAGCATGAATATAATTTTGGGGTGAAAATTTTTAAAAACAATTTTTTGGAGTTTTTAAAATATTCAAAAAAATTCAAAAGTCATCTTCACGTGATAATTGAAAAATTTATGGCCAAACATTGATTTCGAAAAAAAGTAAAAGAATTTAGAAAAAAGTGAAAACATTTCATGACCAAACGAGCTCTAAAATAATTCTACTCCATAAACTAATTAAATTAATCTCCAAGTAAAAAAGGTATTCACACCTTAATTTATATTGTATTACTTGATTTCAAATGTGATGACCCAAAATGTCATCTTTAAATTTAATAATTAATTATATATTCTAAGACCTCGAAAAGTACTATTTATCATTCCTCGACTTACGTGCGCAGTCTGTAAAATTATCTGGAAAGTTTTTATGTAAAAAATGGATTAAAATGTGAATTAGAGCTTTAAAACTCAATTGAGTTGACTTTGATCAACATTTTGAGCAAACGGACTCGGATCAATATTTTGACAGTACCGGTAGGTCCGTATCATGATTTGGGACTTGGGCGTATGCCTGGAATCAAATTCTGAGGTCCCTAACCCGAGATATGGAATTTTGATAAAAAAAAATTAAAAGTTTAAGTTCAAATAGTGACCGGATGTCGAATTTTGTGCAAACAACCCCGGAATAGAATTTTGATGATTCCAACAACTCCGTATGGTAATTTTGGACTTAGGAGCGTGTTCAGAATTTTATTTGGAAGTTCGTAGTTAAATTAGGCTTGAAATAGCTAAAAACAAGAATTTAAGTTTGAAAGTTTGACCGGGGAATTGACTTTTTGATATCGGGGTCGGAATCCAATTCTGAAAATTTTCACAACTCCGTTATATCATTTATGACTTGTGTGAAAAATTTGAGGTCAATCGAACTTGATTTGATAGGTTCTGGTATCGAATGTAGAAGTTGAAAATTCTTAGTTTCATTAAGCTTGAATCGGGGTATGATTCGTGATTTTAGCGTTGTTTGATGTGATTTAGAGGTTCGAATAAGTTTGTATGATGTTTTAGAACATGTTGGTATATTTGGTTGAGGGCCTGAGGGCCTCGGGTGAGTTTCGGATGGTTAACGAATCAAAATTTGGACTTAAACAGCTATTGCAATTTTTCTCTTATGCTGGAAATTCTGGGCTGTGATCGAGCCCAAGATCGAGCCCAAAATTGGAGGCCCAAGATCGAGCTCCCAAGATCGAGCTCCCTGATCAGACTTCCTGACCGAGCTCTCTGATCGGACTCCCTGATCGAGCTCCCTGATCGGACTCCCTGATCGAGCTCCCTGATCGGACTGGACAGATCTGTAAGTTATAAAAACAAAAGGCATTCGACCCATTTCCCATTTTTGACAAACTTGAGCTTGAGCAGAGGCGACTTTTGATAGATTTTTAAGGAAAGATATTGGGGTAAGTGATTCTAACTCGGATTTGGTCTATATACACAAATATATCATTATTTTCACCATTTAATTAGTGCTTTGAGATTGAAATTTGGGAAAATTTTAAAAATCTCATAGAAGCGAATTTTTGAGATTTCGGTATCGATTCGGAGTCGGATTTGAGTGAAACTAGTATGGCTGGACTCGTAATTGAATGGGTTGTCGGATTTCATAACTTTCGCCGAATTCCGAGATGTGGGCCCCACGGACGAAATTTTAATTAATTTCGGGATTGTTATTAATAATGTACTATTTTTTTATAGAATTGATTTCTATAAATTTTAGTGATTGTATCGAATTATTGTTGGTTAGATTCGAGCCAATCGAAGCTGGATAATCGAGGAAAAGGCCTACTAGTGGATTAAATTGGAGCAAAGCGAGTTAAGTCTCTTGTCTAATCTTGTGAGGGGGAAATTACCCCATAGGTGATTAAATTAAGTAATTGTTGCTAATTGTGGGGGCTATGTACGCACGAGGTGACGAGAGTTCGTGCGTAGCTACTATTAATGCTAAAGTCCGGGTAGTTTAGGACTCAAAAGCATGAATTACTTGTATAAATTATATTCTTTGTTTTATATATATATATATATATATATATATATATATATATATATATATATATATATATATATATGTTAGATAAAAATATTAAAGGATGTAAATCTCATATACTTGATTTTCTGTTTTAATTAATTAATTATTAAGAGAAATTATTCTTCCTCCTGAATTTATCTTATAATAAATATACTCTCATTCCGGAGGTACATAAGAAAATGTTCTCCTTTCTTGTGGAGCGGGCCGAACGCCTCGGCAGGATAGATGCATCTATGGATCATGCCGCTCGTCTTTCGGCAGTGTACACGACATTCTGGATCGGGCCGAACAACCTTGGGAGAAATCGTGATTTAATAATAATTACACGATACTTTGATAGTTTATTGTAGCTTGTGAAGCTAATTGATAAATTAAAAATCTTTAAAATTTAAGAATTATTATCCCTGCTTGCTAAGGAATTATTGTTATTCCTGTAAATGAGATTAATTGATAAATTGGAAATTTATTGGAATTGAAGAAATTTAGTTAATATATTGAGAATTGTTGCATTTGAAAGAATTTAATTGTTTCTGCTGGTTAAATAAATTATTGTTATATTCTGTGAATCATGCTGAATTATATATTCTAGTTTTATTTCAATTATTATTATTGACCCGTAGTGAGTGTCAAAGTCGGTCATCTCGTCTCTACCACTTCGAGATTAGGCTTGATACTTACTGGGTACACATTGTTTACGTACTCATGCTACACTTGCTGCACTTTTTGTGCAGGATCTGAGACAGATACTAGTGGAGGACCTATCATAGCACATCCTCGTTATCCAGGGGCGTAGTGGTGAGCTGCCTTTCCGAGCCGTCCTGCAGCTACCAGTGCCTCTTCTTGTATTTTTAATTCTGGCTATTTTCATTTCAGACAGCATTTGGATTTTTGTATAATCTACTAGATGCTCATACACTTGTGACACCAGGTCATAGTACACACTGTCACAACCCAAATTAACCCTCCGTAAGGTGTCGTGATGGCACCTAGTTTTTACGACTAGGTAAGCCTAATATTACGAAAAATATAAAGAAAACACAACATTTTAAAGATAAACCGCATATTGTGAATAGCCAAGAGTAGTACCACTCGGCATATACAAAATAATTTTCCAAGACCCGGAATATCACTAAGTCACAAGCTGCTATAATCTATGTAGCTCTATACAAAAGTCTAAAGGTAATAAAGAAAGCCTCTAGGCGAGGGAGTAGAAGGGGACTTCGAAGATCTGCGGACGCAAGCAGTAGTACCTTGAAGTCTCCTAGAATCAGCAACACGCACTAACCCCAAGGCTGATAGCTCGCACCTGGATCTGCACACTAAAACATGTGCAGGGAAGGGCATGAGTACACCACAATGGTACCCAGTAAGTGCCAAGCCTAACCTCGGTCGAGTAGTGACGAGGTCAGGTCAAGGCCCTACCGGAGTAAATATAATAAATTAAACAGTAAAAGATATACATAAAATTTACGTTAACACAGTTAAAGAAATTCTCAAAAATTTAACAGTTAAGGGAATCCTCGGCTCATAACAAGTTAAACACGGTGGGGAATCTCCCGGGATACCGTCCCGTAGTTCCAAATGAATATCCAGTACATGGGGATCTTCTGGAATACGTCCGTAGTCCCAAAGTAAATATGCAGTGATCGGAGATTTCCCGAAATACGTCCGTAGTCCCAAAGTAAATATGCAGTGCTGGGGGATCTCCCGGAATACGTCCGTAGTCCCAAAATAAATATGCAAGACAGGGGGATCTCCCGAAATACGTCCGTAGTCCCAATTTAAATATGCAACGCAAGATGAAATGGCAGGTATGGCATCGAGTTATACAGCTTATACTGAACACAGATAAGGAAATTAGGGACTTAACAAAGCATGGCGCACAGAATGTCAAATAGGCAGTTAGAACACGTAAGCATGCTTCTCAAGTTTAAGCTTAACAATTAAACGTATTAGTGCAATTTAATAAGGAAAAACAGTTTATGATTTAGAAAGGAAAAGCAGGATTTTTGCAATAATAGCCCGTGTACGTACTCGACACCTCACGTACACGACGCCCACATATAAATTAATATCAAACATTCTAAGGGAAAGTCCCCAACACAAGATTAGACAAGCCACTTACCTCGAACCGCTCAAATAAACACGATATCACATTCTTGCCGCGAGTATCCGACTCCAAATGGCCCGAATCTATTCAAATTAATTGCATAATATAAATATAACTACAAGTAACTAATTTAGCTAATTAATTCAAAGCTAAAGCGTGAAATTAGGAAAAGCGCCCAAAAAGTCTCCCCGGGCCCACGTCTCGGAATCGGATAAAAATTATAAATTTTGAACACCCATTGACTCACGAGTTCACTCGAACAAAAATCATCTAAATCCGACGTCAAATTCCCATTCAAATCTCAGATTTTCAATAGGGGAACCTTTTCCCCCATTTCCAAACTTCTACCCTCAAATTCCTTAATTAGACGAGGAAAACAATAATAGATTAATGTATTATGATCAAAATAGAGTTAGAATTAGTTACCCAATAGTTCTCCTTCAAAATCCCTCGAGAAGTCGTCTCCCACCGAGCTCTAAATCGAATTGGTGAAAAATGAGGAATGAACCCTCGAAGCTGCCTCTTCAACCCAGCGATTTTCGCACCTGCGCTCATGGGGCCGCATCTGCAGTCACGCACCTGCGGAAAAATCATCGCAGGTGCGAAGGTCACTTATCCGGGCTGGGGCCGCATCTGCAGGCAATTTCTCGCACCTGCGGTCCAAATTGGCGCATCTGCGCATTTCACTAAGGCAGCTAGGCTCCGCACCTGCGCCCACGCTACGCACCTGCGGGCTCGCAGGTGCGGTCAAACTTGCGCACCTGCGCTCCATCACCAGCCCCACTAGTTCCGCATCTGTGCACTCCCTCTGCACCTGCGGCTCTCGCACTTGTGGCCTCCCTTCCGCAGGTGCGAAACACCAGAACCAGCAAAGGCACCAGATTTTTTTAAAGTCCAAATTCATTCCGTTAAGCATCTGAAACACACCCGAGGCCCCCAGGACCTCAACCAAACATACCAACCAATCCTAAAACACCATACGAACTTAGTCGAGCCTTCAAACCACATCGAACAACACCAAAATCATGAATTAAGCACGGATTCAAGCCTAAGAATTTAAAATTTTCCAAATTCTACAAACGACGCCGAACCACATCAAATCTAATCTGAATGACCTCAAAATTTACACACAAGTCACAAATGACACTACGAACCTACAACCACTTTCAGAATTCCATTCCGAGCTCGATATCAAAATTTTCACTATCGGCCAAAATCGCCGAAAAACTAACTTTCGCCAATTCAAGCCTAAATCTACTACAGACCTCCAAAACACATTCCGGACGCGCTTCTAACCCCAAAATCACTCAACGGAGCTAACGGAGTTGACGAAATTCTATTCCGGATCCGTCTTCACATAGTTCCAACTACGGTCCAAACTCTAAGGCTTAAACTCATAACTAGGGACTAAGTGTCCCAAAACTCTCTGAATTCCATAACCAATCACTCCGGCAAGTATCAATAGCGGAAACAAACGTGGGGAAAATAGTTATTAGGGGATCGGGGCTCTAATTCTCAAAACGGTCGGCCGGGTCGTTACACACACATTGGTAGAATTTGGTGTCTTATTATTTTTCTTGGATTTAAATTTTATCGATATATGTCTAATTTATTAGTTGGCTTGCCTAGATATAGTGTTGGGCACCATCATAACCTATAGTAAAATTGAGTCATGACAACATGGTATCAAAGCACTAAGTTCACGTAGGTCTCACAAGTTATGAGCAGGCTTAATAGAGTCTTGCGGATCGCTACAGAGACGTATGTACTTATCTTCGAGAGGCTATGGGGTGTTAGGAAACTACCTTTCTACATATTCCATCGTGCAATTAATGTAGTACTAAATATCCTTCTCTTATTCTCTCACAGATGGTGAGAACGCGCTCTAATGAGGTTCCAGATCAGGGAAGAGCTACTCCCCCAGTTGCTAGAGGCCGAGGCAGAGGCCTACGGAGGGCTCATGCCCGTGGTAGAGGGAGAGGACGTCCCAGGACTGTTCTAGTTATGCCACCAGTGGGTCCAGCAGAGAACTCCATTGTTGAGGAACAGGATGAAGTGCATGTGGCAGAGCCAGCTCCGGTGGATTTCACATCTGCACCGGAATTTCAGGATGTCATGGGTCGTATGCTGTGGTTCATGGACAATATGACTCAGGCCGGTTTATTTCCGGCAGACCCAGCCACATCTCAGGCGGGCGAGGGAGCACAGACCCCTACCGCACATGCTCATGGACAGGCAGCTGATGTATATCAGACCCAGGGTGCACTACCCGTGGGTGGAGCCCAGCCAGTGGCAACAGCTACACCTGAGCCCAGGCTAGCTATAGCCGTTGATCCGCAGAAACTATTGGATAGATGGACTAGACTACATCCTCCTATTTTTGGGGGTGAGCAACATGAAGATCCCCAGGATTTCATTGATCGGTGCAAGGAAAGACTATACAACATGAGGATATTGGAGACTCATGGGGTAGACTTTGCAACTTTTCAGCTAGAGGGCAGAGCACGTAAATGGTGGCAGTCTTATGTTCTTAGCAGACCAACAAATTCTCCTCCCATAACTTGGGACGTGTTAACCCGTATCTTCCTGGATAAGTATTGTCACGACCCGAAATTTCCACCTTCGGACCGTGATGGCGCCTAACATTTCACTTGCTAGGCAAGCCAACGTTAGAATAATATTATCTATTTTTTTAAAACAATTTTTAAATTTATTAATAACAAAGAACAAATGCGGAAGTAAAGTCTAAAATATAGTGAATAATCCATAAAAACAACGGTGTCTAAATACTATCCCAGAATTGATGTCACAAGTGCACGAGCTTCTAACATAATACAAATAAGGGTCTGAATAAAATAAAGATGTCTGAAAATAAACACACAGCTAAAGTAAAGTAAATGGGGACTTCAGAAACTGCGGACGCCGTGCAGTTATACCTCAAGTCTCCTCTAGTAGCTGAAATTCGAGCAAGTCTATGGTACGCCGCTGGGACCAACTCCGTAATCTGCACAAGAAGTGCAGAGTGTAGTATCAGTACAACCGACCCCATGTACTGGTAAGTGTTGAGCCTAACCTCGACGAAGTAGTGACGAGGCTAAGGCGGGTCACTTACATTAGCCTGTACACAATATTAGTAACAACAACAAATAATAGAAATAAATCAGATAACTCATTTATAATAATTGAAGCCAACCCAGCAGTCATAACCGATTATCATTTCCATCAATTTCCGTTGCAACGTGCAACCCACTCTCACAATATATTTATATTCAATTCTGTTGCGGCGTGCAACCCGCTCCCACAATATATATTCATTTTCAATCCTCTCATATAATTATTTTTAATCAAGTATATATATTGACTTTTAAATAAGTCTATTGCGGCGTGCAATCCGATCCCCCAAATATTGACTTTTAATAAGTCTGTTGCGGCGTGCAACCCGATCCTCCAATATGGACTTTTTAATAAGTCTGTTACGGCGTGCAACCCGATCCCCCAATATATTCATTTCAATCAATTTTGTTGCGGCGTATATATATATATTCCTTTTCATGTTTCGGCGTGCAACCCATTCCCCCAATATAACTTTAACAACTCATAAATGTAATAAAAATTACTCCAATAAATACCACGTCCAATGAAAAACTATTAAGCATCAAGGCACACAATAATTATAATTTATCTATGAGCAAACAATGGCAATTATCAATTAATTGTGAAAATCATGGAGAAAATAGGCAGTTAATATTTAGTATGCTAAATGTCAAATAACAATTAAGACACATAAATCAAATAGCATGTAACAATTATTGCAGGAATTCAAGAATTAATATTTGACAAAGAATATGAGAGAAACAATTATTATAACAATTAATTCATGATTTAAAACGATTTATGATTTTTCAAATAATTATGCAAATAATTAATTTGACGACGTATAGACACTCGTCACATCGCCTATACGTCGTTCACATGCATTTCACATAACAAATAGTTTAAGGGTCTTATTCCCTCAAGTCAAGGTTAACCACGACACTTATCTCGCTTTGTAAATTCCAATCAATTACTCGACCACAGCTTTTCCTTTTAAATTTGTCCCCAAAAGCTTCAAATTTATTCATAAACAATTCAATATACTCAATACGAATCATAGGAACTAATTCCATATGAATTTATTAATTTTTCGGATAAAAATCTAAAATTTATTAAAATATTTGACAGTGGGACCCACGTCTAAAATCCCAAAAAAACTTGTGAAATCCGAACACCCGTTCCGCTACGAGTTCAACCATACAAAAATTATCTAATTCCGATATCAAATAGACCTTCAAATCTTAAATTTTTATTTTTGGAAGATTTTAGAAAAATCTAATTTTTCTTCCATAAATTCACGAATACATGATATAAACGAGTATGGAATCATGAAATATAATCAATATAGGATAAGAAATACTTACCCCAATGTTTCCCGTGAAAATCGCCCAAATATTCGCCTTAGCCGAGCTCAAAACGAGCAAAATGTGAAAATTTTATCGGACTCTTCGATATATATACTGCCCAGGCATTTCCGCACCTGCGGTGCCTGGACTCGCACATCCGAGCTCGCATCTGCGAGAAAAATCTTGTATCTGCGAAATTGGGCTGCCAGGCGAGGCCTCGCACCTGCGGAGGAAAAATGTGCACCTGCGCTGACCTCCGCTTTTGCGATTATTGTGTCCGCTTCTGCGGACGCGCGGGTGTGTGCAGGTTTTCGCACCTGCAGACTTTTGCCCAGCCACGCCCGAGCGCATCTGCAATCGAAGTCTCGCTTCTTCGAGCTCGCACCTGCGGTCAAAAATCCGCAGGTGCGATTACACTAGAAGGCCAAATTTCAGATTTTTTGCTTAAGTCACATTCTTGTTCCAATTTCGGTTCGAATCACACTCGGGGTACTCGAGACCCCGTACGAATATACCAACAAGTCCCGTAACATAATACGAACTTACTCGGGGTCTAAAATCACGTCAAATAACATCGAAATTGCAATTCACACCTCGATTCGAACTTTGAATTTTAAACTTTTCCATTTACAAATCTCGTGCCAAAACATATTAAATGAATCCAGAATGACTTCAAATTTGGCACACAAGTCCTAAATGACATAACAGAGCTATTCAAATTTCTAGAATCGGATTCCGGCTCCGATATCAAAAAGTCAACCCCGTAGTCAAACTTGAAAATCTTTAGCCTTTAAATTACTAGTTTCCGTTAAATGGTCATAACTTGAGCTAGGGACCTCCAAAGTAAATTCCGGGCATACGCTCAAGTCCCAAATCACGATACAAAGCTACCGGAACTGTCAAAATACTGATCCGGATCCGTTTGCTAAAAATGTTGACCAAAGTCAACTCAATTGAGTTTTAAGGCTCTATTTCACATTTTAATCCATTTTTCACATAAAAACTTTCTGAAAAATTTTATGGACTGCGCACGCAAGTTGAGGAATGATAATTAGTGCTTTTCAAGGTCTTAGAATACAGAATTACTTATTAAATTTAAAGATGACATTCTGGGTCATCACATTCTCCACCTCTAAAACAAAAGTTCGTCCTCGAACGGAGTTAGAAAAAGTACCTGAGCTGGAGAAAAGGTCTGGATATTTACTCAGCATGTACGACTCAGACTCCCAGGTAGATGCCTCTACAGGCTGACCTCTTCATTGCACTCGAACTGAAGGATAACTCTTAGACCTCAATTGTCGGACCTGTCGGGCTAGAATAGCCACCGGCTCCTCCTCGTAAGTCAAATCTTTGTCCAATTGGACTGAGCTGAAATCTAACACATGGGACGGATCACCATGATATTTTCGGAGCATAGACACATGGAACACCGGATGAACCGCTGATGAACTAGGTGGTAATGCAAGGCTGTAGGCTACTTCACCCACCCTTTCAAGAATTTCAAAGGGTCCGATATACCTAGGGCTCAACTTGCCCTTCTTTCCGAACTTCATTACACCTTTCATAGGTGAAACCCGGAGCAATATTCTTTCTCCAACCATGAATGTAATATCATGAACTTTACGGTCGGCATAAATCTTTTGCCTAGACTGAGCTGTGCGAAGTCGATCCTGAATAATCTTGACCTTATCCAAGGCATCCTGTACCAAATCGGTACCCAACAACGGAGCCTCTCCCTGTTCAAACCAGCCAACTGGCGAACGGCATCGCCTTCCGTATAATGCCTCATATGGAGCCATCTGAATGCTCGACCGGTAGCTATTATTATAAGCAAGCTTTGCAAGTGGCAAGAACTGATCCCAAGAACCTCCAAAGTCTATAACACAAGTGCGAAACATATCTTCCAATATCTGAATGGTGCGCTCTGACTGTCCGTCTGTCTGTGGATGAAATGTTGTACTCAAATAAACTAGCGTGCCTAACTCACGTTGTACAGCCCTCCCGAAGTGTGAGGTAAATTGCGTACCTCAATCTGAAATAATAGACACGGGCACACTGTGTAGGCGGACAATCTCACGAATGTAAATTTCAGCTAATCTCTCTGAAGAATAGGTAACTGCCACTGGAATGAAATGTGCTGACTTGGTCAACCTGTCCACAATGACCCAAACTGCGTCAAATTTTCTCTGAGTCCGTGGGAGCCCAACAACAAAATCCATAGTGATACTCTCCCACTTCCACTCAGGAATTTCTAACTTCTGAAACAAACCACCAGGTCTCTAATGCTTGTACTTAACTTGCTGACAATTCAGACACCGAGCTACATATGCAACTATATCCTTTTTCATTCTCCTCCACCAGTAATGTTGCCGCAAATCTTGATACATTTTGGCGGTACCTGGATGAATAGAATACCTGGAACTGTGTGCCTCTTCAAGAATTAATTCACGAAGCCCATCCACATTAGGCACACAAATACGACCCTGCATTTGCAGAACTCCATCTTCCCCCACAGCAACCTGTTTGGAATCACCCTGCCGCACCGTGTCCTTAAGGACAAGTAAGTGAGGATCATCATACTGCCTCTCTCTGATGCGCTCATATAAAGAAGACCGAGCGACTGTACAAGCTAGAACCCGACTGGGTTCTGAAATATCTAACCTCACGAACTGATTAGCCAAAGTCTGAACATATGCAGCTAATGGCCTCTCACCAACCGGAATATACGCAAGACTGACCATACTCACAGCCTTTCTACTCAAAGCATCGGCCACCACATTGGCCTTTCCGGGGTGATACAAAATGGTGATATCATAGTCTTTCAACAACTCCAACCATCTTCTATGCCTCAAATTAATATCCTTTTGTTTGAATAGATACTGAAGGCTACGATGATCAGTAAATACCTCACACGAGACACCATAGAGGTAATGCCTCCAAATCTTCAGCGCATGAACAATGGCTGCTAATTCTAAGTCATGAACAAGATAATTTTTCTCATGAACTTTCAACTGTCGGGACGCATATGCAATTACCTTGCCATCTTGCATTAATACTGCACCAAGCCCAATATGAGATGCGTCATAATATACCGTATACGATCCTGAACTTATGGGTAACACCAACACTGGCGCCGTAGTCAAAGCGGTCTTGAGATTCTGAAAGCTCAACTCACACTCGTCTGACCATCTGAATGGGACACCTTTCTGGGTCAGTCTAGTCAAGGGGTTTGCTATAGATGAAAACCTTTCCACGAATCGACGATAATAATCTGTAACCCCAAAAAACTATGGATCTCTGTAACTGAAGTAGGTCAAGGCCAATTCTGAACAACCTCAATCTTCTTAGGATCCACCTTTATGCCTTCTGCCGATATAACATGCCCCAAAAAGGCAACTGAGTCTAACCAAAACTCACATTTTGAAAATTTGGAATATAACTGATTATTCTTCAAAGTATGAAGCACACTCCGAAGATGTTGCTCATGCTCCTCTCGACTGCTGGAGTAAATCAAGATATCATCAATGAATACAACCACAAAAGAATCCAAATAAGGCTTGAACACCAGATTCATCAAATCCATAAATGCTGCTGGGGCATTTGTCAACCCAAATGACATCACTAGGAATTCGTAATGCCCATACCGAGTCTGAAAAGCTGTCTTAGGGACATCAGATGCCCTAATCTTCAACTGATGGTAACCAGACCTTAAATCAATCTTCGAAAATACCTTGGCACCCTGAAGTTGATCAAATAAATCATCAATTCTTGGCAACGGATATTTGTTTTTGATAGTGGCCTTGTTCAACTACCGATAGTCTATACACATCTGCATATAGCCATCTTTCTTCTTTACAAATAATACTGGTGCACCCAGGACGAGACACTGGGTCTAATGAATCCCTGATCAAGCAAGTCTTGTAACTGCTCTTTCAATTCTTTCAACTCCGGTAGGTCCATACGGTATGGTGGAATAGAAATGGGTTGAGTGCCCGGAGCCAAATCAATACAGAAGTCAATATCTCTGTCGGGTGGCATCCCCGACAGATCTGCAGGAAATACTTCTGCAAATTCACGAACAAGTGGTACTGAGTCCATAGAAGGGACATCCGTATTGGGATCGCGAATATAAGCCAAATAGGCTAGACACCCTTTCTCTACTATACGCCGAGCTTTCATATAAGAAATAACCCTGCTGGCAGAATGACCAGGAGTTCCTTTCCACTCTAACAGAGGTAACCCTGGCATAGCTAGGGTCACTGTCTTGGCATGACAATCCAATATAGCATGATAAGGGGATAGCCAATCCATACCCAAGATGACATCAAAATCTACCATATCAAGAAGTAGAAGATCCACACTAGTCTCAAGATTACCAATAGTAACCACACACGAACGATAGACATGATTTACTACAATAGAGTCTCCCACCGGTGTAGATACAAAAATAGAAGCACTCAGAGAATCACAAGGCACAACCAAATATGAAGCAAAATAGGAGGACACATAGGAATAAGTAGATCCTGGATCAAATAGAACTGAAGCATCTCTATGGCAAACTGGAATAATACCTATGATCACAACATCAAATGACTCGGCCTCAGGCCTAGCTGGAAAAGTATAAAATCAGGGCTGCGACCCACCACTCTGAACTGCGTCCCTGGGACGGCCTCTAACTAGCTGGCCTCCACCTCTAACGGTATGACCTGCACATCTAATGGCCTGACCTCCACCTCTAATGGCCTGACCTCTACCTCTAGCTTCCTGATCCCTACCGCTAACTGGCTGAGCAGGCGATGAAGCAACCAGTGCCGGTATGATGGCACGAGAATCTTGCTAAAATCTGTTACTCACCAATCTAGGGCAATACCTCCTAATGTGACCAATGTTCCCACACTCGTAACACCCATCCTGATGCCGTGGCTGCTGAAGCTGAAGCTGAACCAAATGGGCTGGATAACCGATGTAGTAACTCTGGAGTGGCAGTGCACTGATAGGAGCTGAATGTGCACTAAATGTTAGTTGTCCATAGTAAGGCACAATAGGACCGTGACTCCCTGAAGCATCGGGAGATGCATGAACTGCTGAATGAAACGATTTGGGAGGATGACCCCTACCAAAATTACCCCTGCCTCTAGACGAGGCACCATCGAAGCCACCGAACTGACGAGGCCTCTTATCAGACCTCTGCCCTCTCTCTTGTGCAAGAACTATCCCGATCCTCCTCGCGACATTAGCAGCCGCCTGAAAAGAAATTTCACTTCCGGTCTCCTTGGCCATCTGAAGCCTGATAGGGTGAGTGAGTCCCTCAATAAACCTCCTCACTCTCTCTCCCTTAGTAGGTAGTAAAAGGAGAGCATGACGGGCCAAATCCACAAAACGGGACTCATACTGAGTAACAGTCATACTGCCCTGCTGTAGACGCTCAAATTGCTTGCGAAATTTCTCTCTCAGTATGATAGAGAAGAACTTCTCTAGAAATAGCTGAGAGAACTGCTCCCAGGTAAGTGCAGGCGATCCAACTGGTCGGGTCAATGTATAATCTTTCTACCACCTCTTGGCGAAATTCGTCATCTGAAATACAACAAAATTGACCTCATTGGTCTCAACTATACCCATGTTCTACAACGCCTCGTAACAGTGTTCAAGATAATCCTGTGGGTCTTCAGAAGGTGTACCACTGAAGTGAACTGGAAAGAGCTTAGTAAATTTATCCAGTCTCAATAAGGCCTCAAAAGACATGGCGGGCCTATCACCGGTCTGTGCCGCAACAACTGGCTGAACTACCCCAACTAGCGGGGCTGCTGGAGCCTGATTCTAGGGAGCCATCTTCTCTGGAGCGGGAGTAGTGGGAGTTTGTGCTCCTCCCCCAGCATGTGAGATGGTTGGTGCCACTAGAAATGTACCATTCTGGGCCACACCCTCCATAAGACTTACCAAACGGACTAGAGCATCCTGAAGTACTGGAGTGGCTATAAATTCTTCCAGGACCTGAACTGGTCCAACTGGTACATTCTGAATTGGAACCTCCTCCTAAAGGTCCACCTGAGGTTCTACAACAGGTGCAGCTGCTCGAGCTCTGGACTGAGCTCTACCTCGGCCTCTGTCTCGGCCTCTAGCACGACCTCTACCCCTGGCCATAGTTGCCACCGGGGGTTCTGGTCCCTTGTCCATCAGTAGAGGTATTATATGTTCTCACCATCTACGAGAGAATAAGAGTAGAATGGTTCAATCATCGATGATAGAATAAATTTGCACGACAGAATAAGAAAGAAGTGATATTGTTCCTAAACTTCATAGCCTCTGAGAGATAAGTACAGACGTCTCCATACCGATCCTTCAGACTCTACTAAGCTTGCTCGTGACTCGTGAGACCTATGTAACCTAGTGCTCTGATACCAACTATCACGGCCCGAAATTCCTACCTTCGGACTGTGATTGCGCCTAACATTTCACTTTCTAGGCAAGCCAACGTTAGAATAATATTATTTATTTTTTTCAAACAATTTTAAAATTTATTAATAACAAAGAATAAATGCGGAAGTAAAGTCTAAAATATAGTGAATAATCCATAAAAACAACGGTGTCTAAATACCATCCTAGAATTGGTGTCACAAGTGCACGAGCTTCTAGAATAAATACAAATAAAGGTCTGAATAAAATAAAGATGTCTGAAAATAAACACACAGCTAAAGTAAAGTAGATGGGAACTTCAGAACTGCGGACGCCATGCAGTTATACCTAAAGTCTCCTTTAGTAGCTGAAATACGAGTAAGGCTATGGTACGCCGCTGGGACCAACTCCGAAATCTGCACAAGAAGTGCAGAGTGTAGTATCATTACAACCGACCCCATGTACTGGTAAGTGCTGAGCCTAATCTCGACGAAGTAGTGACGAGGCTAAGGTGGGTCACTTACATTAACATGTACGCAATATTAGTAACAACAAAAAATAATAGAAATAAATTAGATAACTCATTTATAATAATTGAAGCCAACCCAACAGTCATAACCAATTATCATTTCCATCAATTTCCATTGCAGCGTGCAACCCGCTCTCACAATATATTCATATTCAATTCTGTTGCGGCGTGCAACCCGCTCCCACAATATATATTCATTTTCAATCCTCTCATATAATTATTTTTAATCAAGTATATATATTGACTTTTAAATAAGTCTATTGCGATGTGCAATCTGATCCCCCAAATATTGACTTTTAACAAGTCTGTTGCGGCGTGCAACCCGATCCTCCAATTTGGACTTTTTAATAAGTCTGTTGCGGCGTGCAACCCGATCCCCCAATATATATATATATATATATATATATATATATATATATATATATATATATATATATATATATATATATATATATTCCTGTTCATGTTGTGGCATGCAACTCGTTCCCCCAATATAACTTTAACAACTCATAAATGTAATAAAAATTACTCCAATAAATACCACGTCCAATGAGAAACTATTAAGCATCAAGGCACACAATAATTTTAATTTATCTATGAGCAAACAATGGCAATTATCAATTAATTGTGAAAATCGTGGAGAAAATAGGCAGTTAATATTTAGTATGCTAAATGCCAAATAACAATTAAAACACATAAATGAAATAGCATGTAACAATTATTGCAGGAATTCAAGAATTAATATTTGACAAAGAATAGGAGAGAAACAATTATTATAACAACTAATTCATGATTTAAAACGATTTATGATTTTTCAAATAATTATGCAAACAATTAATTTGACGACGTATAGACACTCTTCACCTCGCCTATACGTCGTTCACATGCATTTCACATTACAAATAGTTTAAGGGTCCTATTCCCTCAAGTCAAGGTTAACCAAGACACTTACCTCGCTTTGTAAATTTCAATCAATTACTCGACCACAACTTTTCCTTTTAAATTTGTCTCCAAAAGCTTCAAATTTATTCATAAATAATTCAATATACTCAATACAAATCATAGGAATTAATTCCATATGAATTTACTAATTTTCCAGATAAAAATCCAAAATTCGTTAAAATATTTGATAGTGGGACCCACGTCTCAAATCCCGAAAAACTCACAAAATCTGAACACTCGTTCCGCTACAAGTTCAACCATACAAAAATTATCCAATTCCGATATCAAATGGACCTTCAATTCTTAAATTTTCGTTTTTGGAAGATTTTAAAAAACTCTAGTTGTTCTTCCATAAATTCACGGATTCATGATATAAATGAATATGGAATCATGAAATATAATCAATATAGGATAAGGAACACTTACCCCAATGTTTTCCGTGAAAATCGCCCAAATATTCACCTTAACCGAGCTCAAAACGACCAAAATATGAAAATAATATCGGACTCTTCGATATATACACTGCCCAGGCATTTCCGCACCTACGGTTCCTGGGCTCGCACATGCGAGCTCGCATCTGTGAGAAAAATCTCGCTCTGCGAAATGGGGCTGCCAGGCGAGGTCTCGCACCTACGGAGAAAAAATGTGCACCTGCGCTGACCACCGCTTCTGCGATTATTGCGTCCGCTTCTGCGGACGCGCGGATGCGTGCAGGTTTCCGCACCTACGGACTTTTGCCCAGCCATGCCCGAGCGCATCTGCGATCGAAGGCTCGCTTCTATGAGTTCGCACCTGCGGTCAAATATCCGCAAGTGCGATTACACCAGAAGGCCAAATTTTAGATTTTTTGCTTAAGTCAAATTCTTGTTCCGATTTCGATTCGAATCACACTCGGGGTACTCGGAACCCCGTCTGAATATACCAACAAGTCCCGTAACATAATACGTACTCACTCGGGGTCTAAAATCACGTCAAATAACATCGAAATTGCAATTCACACCTCGATTCGAACTTTGAGTTATAAACCTTTCCATTTGCAAATCTCATGCCAAAACATATTAAATGAATCTGGAGTGACTTCAAATTCTTCACACAAGTCCTAAATGACATAACAAAGCTATTCCAATTTCCAGAATCAGATTTTGGCTCCGATATCAAAAAGTCAACCCCATGGTCAAACTTGGAAATCTTTAGCCTTTAAATTACTAGTTTCCGTTAAATGGTCATAACTTGAGCTAGGGACCTCCAAATTAAATTCTGGGCATACGCTCAAGTCCCAAATCACGATATGGAGCTACCAGAACTATCAAAACACTGATCCGGGTCCGTTTGCTAAAACTGTTAACCAAAGTCAACTCAATTGAGTTTTAAGGCTCTATTTCATATTTTAATCCATTTTTCACATAAAAACTTTACGAAAAATTTTACGGATTGTGCACGCAAGTCGAGGAATGATAATTAGTGCTTTTTGAGGTCTTAGAACAGAGAATTACTTATTAAATTTAAATATAACATTTTGGGTCATCACAGGTATATTCCACCCTCCTGGAGGGAAGAGTTGAGGTTTCAGTTTGAGCAGCTCCAGCAGGGTCAGATTTCAGTGACCGTTTATGAGGCGAGGTTTTTTGAGTTATATCGCCATGCACTTATGATACTCCCTACTGAGGCGGAGAGAGTGCGGAGGTTTGTTGCGGGTTTACATACTGGCATTCAGGCCACTATGGCTCGAGAGGTTGAAATGGGTACTTCTTATGAGCTATTTGTGGAGATATCCCGCAGGATTGAGGGTGTACGTCGTCGAAGCCGAGAGAAGGGTATGAGAGATAAGCGGTTTAGGTATTCTGGAGAGTTCAGAGATGCTCAGTCTGGGGGCAGAGGTCAGTTCGTGAGAGGTAGTCCAGCAGGCCCCCATATCCAGCACCACCGCCTCCTCAGGGTGCTCCAGTGCGACCTTATCTCAGTGTTATACCAGAGAGTTCTTATCGCCCACCAGCTATTTAGGGTCCTTCCCGTGGGTATTCAGGTCCCTAGGGCCAAGCACTTAGTCAGCAGCCCATCGCACCGAAGAGTTATTACGAGTGCGGGGACCCCAGTCACATGCGGAGATTCTACCCCAGACTGCGAGGTAGACCAGTGCAGCAGGGGTCAACAGCCTAAGATTATCGCACCAGTTGCTCCACCAGTAGTCCGACCACCAAGAGGTGGAGGACAGGTGGGTAGGGGCCGGCTTAGAGGTGGAGGTCAATCAGGTGGAGGCCAGCCAGTTAGCGCTCCAGCTCGGTTCTATGCTTTTTCGGCTAGACCAGATACAGAAGCCTCAGATACCGTGATTACAGGTATTATTTCTGTTTGCGGCAAAGATGCCTCAGTATGATTTGATCCAGGATCTACGTATTCATATGTGTCATCTCTATTTGCTCTATTCCTGGGTATTTCCTGTGAGTCCTTGAGTACTCCTATTTATATGTCCAATCCTGTGGGCGATTCTGTGGTTGTGAACCGGATCTACCGGTCCTATATTATTACATTCTGTGTTTATGAAACTAGAGCAGATCTCCTATTACTTGAGATGACTGATTTTAAAATTATTCTGGGCATGGACTGGTTATCTCCATATCATGTTATTCTGGATTGTCATGCCAAGACTGTTACCTTGGCTATTCCAGCATTGCCTAAGCTGGAGTGGAAGGGTTCATTTGTTAGTTCATTTAATCGAGTTATTTCTTTTATAAAGGCTCAACTCATGGTTGAGAAGGGTTGCTTGGCTTATCTAGCCTATGTTTGGGATACTACTGCAAAGACTCCGACTATTGATTCAGTGCCTGCAGTTCGGGAGTTCTCCGATGTATTTGCTTCAGATCTTCTAGATACCCAGCCTATATCTATCCCACCATATCGCATGGCTCCGAAAAAGTTGAAAGAATATCTTGAGGAGTTACTAGCCAAAGGTTTCGTCAGACCGAGTGTATCGCCTTAGGGTGCACCGGTATTATTTGTGAAGAAGAAGGATGGAACAATGCGGATGTGTATTGATTATCGTCAACTGAACAAAGTCACTATTAAGAACAAGTACCTGTTGCCGCGTATTGATGATCTATTTTACCAGTTACAGGGTGCTAGGGTATTCTCTAAGATCGACTTGAGGTCGGGGTACCATCAGTTGAAGATTCGGGATTCGGATGTTCCGAAGACTACTTTTCGGACTAGATATGGTCATTATGAGTTTCTGATGATGTCTTTCGGTTTAACTAACGCCCCGACAACGTTTATAGATCTGATGAACAAGGTATTCAGGCCATATATTGATTCGTTTGTCATTGTCTTTATTGATAACATTTTTATCTACTCACGCAGTAAGGAGGAGCATGGGCATCATATGAGAGTAGTGCTTCAGACATTGCGGGAACAAAAGCTATATGCTAAGTTCTCCAAATGTGAGTTCTGGCTAGAGTCTGTAGCATTTTTGGGGCATATTGTGTCGGGCGAGGGTATTAAGGTTGATCCCAAAAAGATTGAGGCAGTTCAGAATTGGCATCGTCCCACTTTGGCGACTGAGATCAGGAGTTTTCTAGGTTTAACAGGTTATTATCGACGATTCGTGGAAGGTTTTTCATCTATTGCAGCACCTTTGACCAAATTAACCCAGAAGTGTGCTCCGTTCCGATGGTCCGATGATTGTGAGGTGAGCTTTCAGAAGCTCAAGACAGCATTAACTATAGCACCAGTGTTAGTGTTGCCTTCCGGTTCGGGTATGTATACAGTGTATTGTGACGCTTCACGCGTCGGCTTGGGTTGTGTATTGATGCAGGAATGGCAAGTTATTGTATATGCTTCACGTCAGTTAAAGCCACACGATAAGAATTATCCGGTACATGATTTGGAGTTAGCTGCGATTGTTCACGCTCTTAAGATTTTGAGGCATTATCTTTATGGGGTGTCTTGTGAAGTTTACACTGATCATCGCAGTTTGCAGCATTTTTTGAGTAGAAAGGCAGAGAGTATGGGTAGTTTGGCTTTCATTTCAGCAGAGGAGAGGCCATTAGCTTTGGATATTCAGTCCTTGGCCAACAGACTTGTGCGGCTGGATATTTCAGAGCCCAGCCGAGTTCTTGCATGTGTTGTAGCTCAGTCTTCACTATTTGAGCAGATCAAGGCTCGCCAGTATGATGATCCACACTTGATGGTTCTTCGAGAAACGGTACTACGGGGTGGTGCCAAGGAAGTTACTATTGGCGCAGATGGTGTTATGCAACTCCAGGATCGTCTATGTGTTCCTAATATAGATGGACTGAGGAAGAAGATCCTAGAGGAGGCACACAGTTCTCGGTATTCTATTCATCTGGGTGCTACGAAGATGTATCGTGATTTGAGGCAACATAATTGGTGGAGGCGAATGAAAAAGGACATAATTGAGTATGTAGCTAGGTGTCTAAATTGCCAGCAAGTTAAATATGAGCACCAAAGGCCAGGTCGCCTACTTTAGCAGATGACTATACCAGAGTGGAAATGGGAACGCATCACTATGGACTTTGTAGTTGGGTTGCCGTGGACCTTGCGGAAGTTTGATGCAGTTTGGGTCATTGTTGACAGGCTGACCAAGTCAGCACATTTTATTCCTGTTGTGACTACGTATATATAACGACCCGGTCGGTCGTTCCGAGAGTTGTAGCCCTGTTTTTCCCATTTCTGCTTATTTATGTGTTGTTCAGTTGTGTTGAGTTGTATCGAGTTGGTAGGTTTGGGTTCAGAGTAGTTTTGGAATGAAATGAGACACTTAGTCTCTTAGTTAGAAAGCTAAGTTAGAAAAGTCAACCGGAAGTTGACTTATGAGTAAACGAGTTCGGACTTGGATTTTATGATTCGGTTAGCTTCGTTGAGTGATTTTAGACTTAGGAGTGTGTCTGGATTATTATTTGGAGGTCCATGGTAGAATTAGGCTTGAATTGGCGAAAGTTAGAAATTTGGTGATTTTGGTCGGCAATGGAAAAATTAGGTATCAGGGTCGGAATGGAATTTCGGAAGTTGGAGTAGGTTCGTAGTGTCATTTGTGATGTGTGTGCAAAATTTGAGGTCATTCGGACGTGGTTTGATAGGTTTCGGCGGCGTTGGTGAATTTTGGAAGTTTAGAAGTTCTTAGGCTTGAACCGAGGTTGAATTGGTGTTTTGGTGCTTTTTTGGGTGTTCCGAATGTTTGACTAAGTTCGGGTAGTGATATATGACTTGTGGGAAATATTGGTTGAGGTCCCGAGGAGCTCGGGATGATTTCGGATGGTTAACGAGAAGTTTGGAAGTTGGAAATTTCATAAGACTAAAGTTTCAAGTGAGTTCGCACAAGACCTAACTTCAAATGAGCATAAATCTCATGATACGAAGTGTTATATGGTTTGTTACCTATCAAACGAAAGGTCTATGTGTCTAGTTTCCAACGCTTCAAACCGTTCGTCATTTGGACATTCCTACAAGAAGTTATGACCAAATTACCAAAGTCTTGAAAAGTGCGATTCTGCGACCACTTCTGCGATCTCAGAATCATTATGCGATCGCAGAAGTAGTTATGCGACCGCAAAATGGTCGCAAACCTGTCCAGTGAAGCCCATTTCTGGGCATCGATTTTGCGGTACATTTTGCGACCCGCATACCCATTCTGCGGTCTATTATTCTACCGAAGACCTGCTTTCTGAGAGTTAATTTTTCTATTTTCATAACCCGAACCCATTTTGATAAATAGGCTTTAGGACTCATTTTGGAAAAAAAATCTGACATTTTTTAGAGAGAAAGGAGAGTGTTCTAGAGAGAGGAAGAAGCTCAAGTGCTTTGTTCATCAAAATCTTGTTCAAGCTTTGAAATCCAACAAGAAAATATCACAAGATCTTCACCCAAGAGGTAAGGTTCTAACCCCTAGTCTTCAATTTCGAGTTTGGGTAAAGATGGGTGATTAAGAGTATGATTCTTGGGTGTAATAGTATCATTTATGCATATCAATAAGGTTTATGGAAAGATTGTTGAGTTCAAATGGGTATAGATTAGGTTGAAAATGATAGAAATCTTTAAGACTTTAATTGAAGATTTGAGGGTCGAGTTAATGTCGGAATTTGGTGAAATTTGTATGGTTAGACTCGAGTGAGGACGAGGTTTGTTATTATTCCATTTTTGACTGGTTTCGAGACATGGGCCCTGGGGCCGGGTTTTGGCCGATTTCGAATTTTTGGCCTAGTTATGTAATTTTTATTGTGGAATTCGATTCTTTAGCCTATGTTGATATTAGTATTCTGATTTTGGTTAGATTCGGAGCTTTTGGAGACCGAGTCCAGAGACGAGGGCATCCCGGAGTAGGATTTTACGCTGTTAAGGTAAGTAACAGTTTTAACTATGGATTTGAGGGTATAAACCCGTAGATTTGACATCACGTGATGGTTTGGAAGTAATACCCATGCTAGGTGACGAGCGTGTGGGTGTGCACCGTGAGGTATTGAGACTTGGTCCGTCCCGTGAGGCCTAATGGCTATTATCTGTGGTTATGTGTTTATTTGTTGTTGAACTTGTTTGCCTTCATGTTAGAGATCATGCTTAGCCTTTATTCATGCTCACATTATTTGCACTCAGTCATAGAAATTATTGTACCTGTTTACCTCAGTCTCTATTATTTGCTAATATGCAGTGATACTTGATGTGGACTATGTTCCCTTATTTGTTGATGATGGTGAGGCTAGTGAGGTACATGATTGAGTGAGGCCGAGGGCCTGTTATGAGGTATTTGATTGAGGCACGTGAGTTATCCGTGCAGCACGTGAGTTGTCCGTGCGGATCCAGGTATTGATACCATAGCGCGTGAGTTGTCCGCGTAGCATGTGAGTTGTCCGCGTAGCACGTGAGTTGACCGTGCGGATCCAGGGATTGATATTATGGCACGCGAGTTGTCTGTGCTTAGAGCTTGGGCTTTGGGAGCCCCTCCGGAGTCTGTACACACCTTCAGTGAGCGCAGGTACCTATTGAGTATTGAGTGTATTAAGTGTTGAGTACAAGTGTTGAGTGCCGAGTGCTGAGTGATGGAGTGACATTCTTGTGAGGTTGCATTTACTTTTGTTGTTGCTGCATTTACCTATTAATTTCTTTGTGTCATTTGTTGGTTTTATGGAATTTACCTGTTTATTCATGTTTATTGTAAATTGTGAAAATAAATAATTGGACTATTTTGCTTAGCTCGTCACTATTACTCAGTTCCTTAGTTATTTCTGTTACTACTGAGCCGGTTGTACTCATACTATACCCTGCACTTTATGTGCAGATCTAGGTGAGTTAGAGCGCGGCGATCGTTGAGTTCAGACCGGCTATCGTTGGAGACTGCAAGGTAGCTGCTAGCGTCCGCAGGACCTTGTTACTCCTTTTATCATTTCTTTTTTTGGACTGTATTGACAGTTAGATAGTTTTATTTCTTAGTTCATAGATTTAGACGCTCATGACTTAGTGACACCCAGATGTTTGGGGCTCGTTTCCGTATTTTCTATAATTATATTTAGAGTTGATTTAGTTTATGAAAAATTTAAATGTTGGAAATGTTTTATTAAATTATTATAATCGATTTAGTAATAATATTTTGGGAAATAGGCTTGTCTTGTAACACGATAGGCGTCATCACGACCATGGTTAGATTTTGGGTTATGACAGTATACTTCAGAGAGGTTGGCCTAGATATATATCCAGGAGATAGTTTGGTTGCACGGTGTGACAATTTCTATCATATCAGATAAAGGCCATCAGTTTACTTCACATTTCTAGAGAGCAGTACAGAGTGAGTTGGGGACCCGTGTAGAGCTCAGCACAACCTTTCATCCGCAGACCGACGGGCAGTCAGAGCGGACAATTCAGATTTTGGAGGATATGCTCAGGGCATGTGTGATTGACTTTGGAGGTCAGTGAGATCATTTCTTGCCTTTGGTGGAGTTCGCTTATAATAACAGTTACCAATCCAGCATCGAGATGGCTCCATTTGAGGCTTTATATGGTCGGCGATGTCGTTCGCCCATCGGGTGGTTTGAGCCCGGTGAGGCTAAGTTATATGGTACTGATTTAGTGAAAGATACCTTGGAAAATGTAAAGTTGATTCAGGAGCGACTTCGTACAGCACAGTCCAGACATAAGAGTTACGCGGATCAGAAAGCGCGTGATTTATCATTTATGGTGGGTGAAAAAGTTCTTTTGAAAGTTTTGCCGATGAAGGGAATCATGAGATTCGGGAATAAAGGCAAGTTGAGCCCAAGGTTTATAGGCCCATTTGAGGTGTTGAGACGAGTTGGGGAGGTTGCTTATGAGCTTGCATTGCCTCCCAGCCTATCGGGAGTTCATCCGGTTTTCCATGTATCTATACTCCGGAAGTATTATGCTGACCTATCACATGTGTTAGACTTCAGCACAGTTCAACTAGACAATAGCTTAGGTTATGAAGATGAGCCAGTTGCCATTGTTGATAAACAGGTTCGACAGTTGAGGTCCAAGAGGATTTCTGCAGTAGAAGTCCAGTGAAGGGGCCAACCAGTCGAGGAAGCGACTTGGGAGGCCGAGGAAAACATGCGGAGCACATATCCACACTTATTCAGCACTTCAGGTATAATTCTAAACCCGTTCGAGGACGAACGTTTGTTTTAGAGGTGGAGAATGTGATGACCCAAAATATCATCTTTAAATTTAATAATTAATTATGTATTCTAAGACCTTAAAAAATACTATTTATCATTCCTCGACTTGCGTGCACAGACCGTAAAAATTTTTGGAAAGTTTTTATGTGAAAAATGGATTAAAATGTGAATTAGAGCTTTAAAACTCAACTGAGTTGACTTTGGTCAAAATTTTGAGAAAACGGACTCGGAACAGTGTTTTGACAGTTCCGGTAGGTCCGTATTGTGATTTGGGACTTGGGCGTATGCCCGAAATCAAATTCCGAGGTCCTTAGCCCGAGATATGGAATTTTGATGAAAAATTAAAAGTTTAAGTTCAAATAGTGATCGGATGTCGAATTATGTGCAAACGACCCCGGAATAGAATTTTGATGATTCCAACAGCTCCGTATGGTGATTTTGGACTTAGGAGCGTGTTTGGAATTTTATTTGGAAGTCCGTAGTTAAATTAGGCTTGAAATGGCTAAAAACAAGAATTTAAGTTTGAAAGTTTGACCGGGGAGTTGACCTTTTGATATCGGGGTCGGAATCCAGTTCTGAAAATTTTTTACAGCTCCGTTATGTCATTTATGACTTGTGTGCAAAATTTGAGGTCAATCAGACTTGATTTGATAGTTCCGGCATCGAATGTAGAAGTTAAAAATTCTTAGTTTCATTAAGCTTGAATCGGGGTATGATTCGTGGTTTTAGCGTTGTTTGATGTGATTTAGAGGTTCGACTAAGTTTGTATAATGTTTTAGGACTTGTTGGTATGTTTGGTTGAGGTCCCGAGGGCCTCGGGTGAGTTTCAGATGGTTAACGGATCAAAAATTAGACTTAAACAGCTGCTGCAATTTTTCTCTTCTGTAGGAAATTCTGGGCTGTGATCGAGCCCAAGATCGAGCCCAAAAATCGAGGCCCAAGATCGAGCTCCCATGATCGAGCTCCCTGATCGGACTTCCTGACCGAGCTCCCTGATCGGACTCCCTGATCGGACTCCCTGATCGAGCTCCCTAATCGGACTCCCTGATCGAGCTCCCTAATCGTACTCCCTGATCGAGCTCCCTAATCAGACTGGACAAATCTGTAAGTTATAAAAACAGAGGCATTCGACCCATTTGCCATTTTTGACAAACTTGAGCTTGAGCAGAGGCGATTTTTGACAGATTTTCAAGGAAAGATATTGGGGTAAGTGATTCTAACTCGGATTTGGTCTATATACACAAATATATCATTGTTTTCACCATTTAATTAGTGTTTTGAGATTGAAATTTGGAAAAAATTTAGAAATCTCATAGAAGTGAATTTTTGAGATTTCGGTATCGATTCGGAGTCGGATTTGAGTGAAACTGGTATGGTTGGACTCGTAATTGAATGGGTTGTCGGATTTCGAGATGTGAGCCCCACAGACAAAATTTTAATTAATTTCGGGATTTTTATTGAAAATGTAATATTTTCTTTTAGAATTGATTCCTATAAATTTTAGTGATTGTATCGAATTATTGTTGGTTAGATTCGAGCCAATCGAAGTTGGATAATCGAGGAAAAGGCCTATTAGTGGATTAAATTGGAGCAAGACGAGTTAAGTCTCTTGTCTAATCTTGTGAGGGGGAAATTACCCCATAGGTGATTAAATTAAGTAATTATTGCTAATTGTGGGGGCTACGTACGCACGAGGTGACGAGAGTCCGTGCGTAGCTACTATTAATGCTAAAGTCCGGGTAGTTTAGGACTCAAAAGCATGAATTACTTGTATAAATGGTAGTCTTTACTTAATTAAATTATTTGATATATTTATATATATGTTGTGAATTGTTAGATAAAAATATTAAAGGATGGAAATCTCATATGCTTGAATTTTCTGTTTAAATTAATTAATTGTTAAAAGGAATTGTTCATTTTTTCGAATTTATCTTATAATGAATATACTCTTATAATAAATATACTCTCATTCCGGAGGTACATAAGAAAATGTCCTCCTTTTCTTGTGGAGCAGGCCGAACGCCTCGGCAGGATAGATGCATTTATGGATCGTGTCGCTCGTCCCTCGGCAGTGTACACGGCATTCTGGATCGGGCCGAACGACCTCGGCAGAAATCGTGCTTAATAATAATAATTACACGATACTTTGATAGTTTATTGTAGCTTGTGAAGTTAATTGATAAATTAAAAATCTTTGAAATTTAAGAATTATTATCCCTGCTTGCTAAGGAATTATTGTTATTTCTGTAAATGAGATTAATTGATAAATTAAAAATTTATTAGAATTGAAGGAATTTAGTTAATATATTGAGAATTGTTGCATTTGAAGGAATTTAATTATTTCTGTTGGTTAAATAAATTATTGTTATATTCTGTGAATCATGCTGAATTATATATTCTAGTTTTATTTCAATTATTATTATTGACCCGTAGTGAGTGTCAAAGTCGGCCATCTCGTCTCTGCCGCTTCGAGATTAGGCTTGATACTTACTGGGTACACGTTGTTTACGTACTCATGCTACACTTGCTGCACTTTTTGTGCAGGATCTGAGACAGATACTAGTGGAGGACCTATCATAGCACATCCTCGTTATCCAGGGGCGTAGTGGTGAGTTGCCTTTCTGAGCCGTCCTGCAGCTACCAGTGCCTCTTCTTGTATTTTTAATTCTGTCTATTTTCATTTCAGACAGTATTTGAATTTTTGTATAATTTACTAGATACTCATACACTTGTGACACCAGGTCTTGGCACACACATTGGTAGAATTTGGTTTCTTATTATTTTTCTTGGATTTAAATTTTATCGATATATGTCTAATTTATTAATTGATTTGTCTAGCTATAGTATTGTGCGTTATCACGACCTATACGTGAAATTGGGTCGTGACAAATTTGGTGTAAATATGAGAATATAATTTTCACAATCAATGCTAGTGTATAGCTGTATATTGCTTAGGAAAGTAAATTTAGGTCTCTGAAATATTTTTTGGCAGTACCTTAAGGTCCATATTAGAGGAAGACGTTGTGTCACACTTGTCTCGGACGTAAGCTGATACTTTACTGGGGCCCAATTGACATGAAAGTATTCCTAATGTTTCCGCCACGTGTCAGAAAATCCAGTAGTGGACCCCACAGTTAATTGCTGCAAAATTTCAGTATATGTACCTTCCTTCTTCCTCACGAGACGGTCGTGTTCCTTCCTCTGTCTCTCTCAACAAATTCTCCATAATTTGCTTTTTAAATAAGAATATCAATTCTTTTTCTCTTTTCTCCATTCTAATTTCGCAAATAATTTAAAACCTCTATTTTAATCTCTTAAGATTTAATAACTAAAATAAAAAGAGTTAGGTATATTCCAATATTAAATTTTTAAATATATCTGAAACTTAATTACTCTGTGTCGAGGACCAGATATTTTGATGGTCGTTCACAATCTTAGGGCTTTCTCAGATCCGAAAATCACTCTATTTGTAGCTTCGAACTAACCCATTTTGAAATTTTTGTTTTTTTTTCTTTCCGGTTATATTTCTTGTTGCATTTACTGTGTGATTTGAATTGAAATCATTGGCTTTTGCATCAAGATTCTAACTTTTTGAATCATCTTATCTGTACATTTTCTCTAGTTGAAAATATAAAATTGTACAGTATTTGGTTTGTTATTCTCTTTTTAAATTACATTAATTTCACTTACATTCTTGATTTTATCTTGCAATGTGGGTTGGTGTTAGGTGAAGGTCCTTAGATTCTGGGATCTGGGGTTGGTGAGATTCTTGTTTTACATTGTTCTTGCAAATTTTTCTGACCCCTTTTGGATCCTAAAACGTACTAGTCTCTCTTTGAGTTATTGGGGTTCCGATCCATTCATTGTTTGTCAAGAAATCTAGTATAATAATTTTATACTGATTGGCATTTAAGAGAAATGCTGATTGGAATTCAGCTAAATGTCAGAGACATTGAGTGAAAATGGATTGGATTTTGTGTTAAAAATAGGATCTTGTGGGGAGTCCATAGAATCCTATTTAGGAAGAGGAGGAGCTTTAAATTTAGGATACCATGGGCTGTGTTTGCTCAAAGGGGGTTTCTATTAAAAGGCATGGCAAGAATCGAACTAAGGATAAAGAAAAAAAGAAATCTTCTTCCGAAAGGCTTATTGCATCAACCAAGGAGGATGTTTTAGTGGAGGTTGATAATGGTGGCATTGATGCGAGGACGAGGCTTATATCAACAGAGCCAATTGAGAAAAGTGCAGGTTCCACCCCACCAGCTTGGGATGAGGGAGAGAAGAAGCCTATAGTTTTTGAGAAACCTGAAGTGCCACAGGTGCAAAGACGGGCAGCAACAGATGCCGCTGAGGTTGGAGGACAACCTCAGATCAATAGAATATTCAGTGTTAGGAATGGAGTTGACGGTGCACAAGTCGTTGCTGGATGGCCATCATGGTTGACAACTGTGGCAGGTGAAGCTATTAAAGGCTGGGTTCCTCGGAAGGCAGATTCATTTGAGAAGCTGGATAAGGTGAATTTTAAGCAAGCAATAGCAATTTCATTTTGCTTCCAAATAAGAATTATTGATACTCATTAGTATACCTGCTTTTTGTTCCTGCAATTTCTTTCCGTTCCAATTGATTCTTATCTATAAAAATATCAATGCAGATTGGCCAAGGTACATACAGCAGTGTATATCGAGCCCGAGACCTGGAAACTGGAAAGATTGTTGCATTGAAGAAAGTACGATTTATCAACATGGATCCAGAAAGTGTTCGCTTTATGGCTAGGGAAATTTTAATACTTCGCAGGCTAGATCATCCAAATGTTATGAAGCTTGAAAGTCTTGTGACCTCTCGCGTCTCAGGCAATCTGTATCTTGTCTTTGAATACATGGAACATGACCTTGCAGGTCTTGCGGCATCACCAACTGTCAAATTTACTGAATCTCAGGTGTGTTCTTTAATTTGCAGTCTGAGTCACTTAGATATCTTACCACAGGAGGCAATGCTGGATGTTACACACCCACACACACAAATACATATATGTATATCTTTGTGTATGTATATATTAACATCACATGCAATTAAATAGAATTACTTGAAATTTCAACGATGAACCGAAATAGAGATGCATGAACTTAAGGATATTAGTTCTGATCTCGCTGGTACAAATAGCCAAATAATCTATTGTGCTTGAGTTCTACCTTGGTTAAATTTTTTTTTTTCCGACTCCCATCATCCCTTTTTGTTCAAGGGAAAGTATGTTCAATTTTCTGGCAGTGTGTTGTAATGATTGATAATTCAAATTTGGAGAGAGGCAGCTAGATACTTGTCCATGAATAACTTAAAAGGATCAGTTATGCACGACATTCATCCTGGTAATAAAGTTGCTAAGGTTAGACCTGATGGAATAATGAAAAGTTTTCACTTTCTTTCTTATCACCTTTTCATTTTTATATATATCTCAGATGAAAAATTAAGGGATGAAAAAGGGGAAACACATCACTTTTTGGACAGTTGGAAATATGCACGATTCGAGTAATTTGGCATCTGCCTGACAGTTGTATAATTAATTTTTTAGAAGTTTTATTTATTTTTAACCCTCTATGTAAAGACTCCTTGTTTTAAGTATAGGTGAGAAGCTATTTATTTTGTGTAAAATGGTGAAATCTCGGTAGTCGTGGAAGGCATGTTAGATGGCTATAATTTTGAGTCTATAGACTAAATGCAGAAAGTCCTGAGAGAAGTGGCTTGACCTTGCTCCTTCCTCTCTCGTCATTTGAGGAATAAATGGTAAAGGGAAAAGGTTCAAATTTACCCCTCTACTTTTAAATATTGTTTATATTTGTCCTCCGTTATACTTTGGGAACAAAAATACCCCTACCGTTACAATTCTTATCAAATATGCCCCTATCTCTAACAGAGGTCCAATGTGACAATGACTCAGCGATTAAAATTCCATGTCGGTTGACATTCGAGTGAGGTGGATGCCACGTGACATGCCACCTCACCACCCTAACCTTATTTTACCCCCTTTCCCAGTAGGACAATACTTTCTCTAGATCTTCCCATTTTTCCTTTTTTTTTTTTTTTTCCTGGCATCTTCTCTTCCCCACCCAAAGCTACAAACAACCACTAACAATTGCGTTGGGGAAATAATCGTTTTAGGTAGCCTCTAATTTCTTATGGTGATTTTAGTTTCCATTTTTTAAGCCGAAAACTTTACAACTACAACAACAACATACCCAGTATAATCCCACATAGTGGGGTCTGGGGGTAGTGTGTACGCAGACCTTACTCCTACCTTGTGGAGGTAGAGAGGCTGTTTTCAATAGACCCTCGGCTCAGGCAAGCATAGGTACCCCAATAATAACAAGAAAATAAGACGGGACAACACCGAAAAACCATGTAAAAGCAGCATACATAACAAGATAGTAAGATGATCGAAATGCCAAAAAATAAAAAACGACAGGTATTCAAATAAGCCTACTACCAACCAAATGTGAGAGTACATACTAACACTACCGATATGAATAATCTAGACTACCTAACCTAATATCCTAATCTTCAACCTCCACACCTTTCTATCACGGGTCATGCCCTCGGTCAGCTGTAGCTGCGCCATGTCATGCCTAATCACCTCACCCCAACTCTCCTTCAGTCTACCTCTACCTCTCCTAAGGCCGTCTAATGCCAACTTCTCACACCTCCTTACCGGGGTGTGTGCTTCTCCTCCTCACATCCTATCTAATCTGGTGTGCCCACACGTCCATCTCAACATCTTAATCTCTGTTTCCTTCATCTTCTGGACGTAGGAGCTCTTGACTGGCCACCACTCAGCCTCATACAACATAGCCGGTCTGACCACCGCTCTATAAAACATACCTTTCAATTTTCAAATTCGAAATCTGAAAACTGAGTTTGTTGGTTACCATTGTTAGAATCGTTTGGAAAAATCATTTGTTGTGCTTAAGTTTAGATTCACTTACTGATTTGGCAAAATGTAGTTGAAGAGAAACTAAAATCACCATTGAACTATTTGGAAAAGCTTGAAGAACACCCAAATGGGTCTGTTGTGAATCCGTGATTGCTTAAATCTGCCTTTGCCATGGACCCAACTTCTCCAACTTGATTCACTTAAAATTCTAACATATAACGTTTGCAAGATTGAATATTTTGATAAACTAAGATAATAGGTGTGCTTCAAATGAGGAGTTCTCTTAATTTGGAACATGAATCCTAGCCAGCATATGAAGATTTCATCGTTCTTCCATTGTTTGCTCTATTCTTTTCCACAGGCAGATTTTTGCGCGATATATCTGTTTTTGGGATACTTTTGTTTTTAATTTTTGTTTTGGTAGCTTTTATGAAATTAGCTCATATGATTCAGTCTTGAAACTTTTTGATATTTGGGATTTTTTGGATTGTCTTTAGATGGGTTTTTGTTAGTTTTGCTGATTCTTTAATGGATGGATCCGAATGTCAGTTGGGGGAGTGGGCAAAATAAGGTTAGAGTGGCGTGGTGGCATGCCACATGGCATCTACCTCATCCAAATGTTAGCCCACGTGGAATTTTAATAGCTGAGTCATTGCCACAATGGGATTACACTGGGTTTTTTGTTGTTGTTGTTGTAGTCATTGCCACAGTGGATCTCTGTTAGAGATAGGGGCATATTTGATAAGGATTGTAACGGCAGAGGTATTTTTGCTCCCAAAGTATAACGGAGGTCAAATGTAACAATATTTAAAAGTAGAAGGGTATATCTGGCCCTTTTCCCAATGCGGTTGGGTCTGGGGCAAGAAATATTGGAGATGTATGTTGCTCACCAAAATTGTCTTAGTTTGTCTGATTTTTTTGTCTACATGTTTCTGGTTACATATGGTGGTTGCAAATCTGCTGCCCTCTTTGGTTTCAAAAAATGCTTCCTGTAATTTTGCAGATTAAATGTTACATGCGGCAGCTGCTTCGTGGACTTGAACACTGCCATAGTCGTGGTGTCCTGCACCGAGATATTAAGGGTTCGAATCTTCTGATTGACAATAATGGGAACCTCAAGATTGGCGATTTTGGGCTTGCAACTTTATATCAAAACAATCAAAGGCAGCCTCTAACAAGTCGTGTAGTTACTTTGTGGTATCGACCTCCTGAACTTTTGCTTGGTGCTACAGATTATGGAGTGGCTGTAGATTTGTGGAGTTCTGGTTGCATCCTTGCTGAATTGTTTGCAGGGAAGCCTATAATGCCAGGAAGAACTGAGGTATGGCTAAAGTCACTGATTTGTTTTGTGTATTTGGTTATAAATAAGAAAAAACTGATATATCTTTTCTTGTTAATAACTGACTAAGAACCTACCAATCAAAAAGAAAAAAGAGAACGAAGAACCTAAGCACATATTAGGGCGAGCCGGCGAGCGAAGTTCATACTGCACCTTTCATCTATCATATCTCTTGATTGAAGTGATACTTCTGAAGAACATCAACCTAGTATTTTTTACCCATATTAGGAATATGTTTCCATGTGTGATCTTGATTGTCAAGTTTCTAATGCCACATGCTACTGTATTGCTGATGAACAATAAGGAATTTTCTTAACTTTTGCTCTTTAGGTCCAGCCACTTGAGCGCACCATATAATTGTTAGTCTAGCAACAATTTCTTTTAGATGAACATTGTTTTCGCCTTTGAGCACTTTTGGACTTAGGATGGTAATAGTGATGGATCTCCAAGGCTACTCTTTCTAGACCTTCCCCAAAAAAGCGTTATCACCTTTTCTATCAAAATCTCTTATATCAAAACAATATGAATTATAATACGCTTGCAAGTTACTCATACAAAATGCACTAGTCTCACTTTACCAAAGAAAGAAATGTATTAGTCGCTTCTGCATTTTGCTAACTGCATTGTACACCATTCTACATTTAAACACACAAAAAGTGCATTTCTCTGTATTATAGCTTATCATTTCTCTTGGTGCATCTATTCTCATTGTGTGCCTATCCGATGTGCATCTGTAAATGTGTTTTAGAAAAGGGGGTGTGCGTGGGCTTGTGATTGTCTCCTGGTCAGCATCCCTTGTGGGTCAGGAAATGAATGACTCATTGTATAAGCTGTTGCAGGTGGAACAGCTGCATAAGATCTTTAAACTTTGCGGTTCACCATCCGAAGAATACTGGAAGAAATCAAAATTGCCACATGCAACGATCTTTAAACCTCAACAGCCATATAAGCGCTGCCTTGCCAACACGTTCAAGGACTTCCCTGTATCAGCTTTAGCACTTTTGGATTCTCTCCTGGCTTTTGAACCTGAGTATCGGGGTTCTGCTACTTTGGCACTTCAAAGTGAGGTAAAGCTTAGTTTCTGAACGATCAATAACTTGTTTTATCAGTTCAGAAAGCTTTTTACACCCTCAAATCAGGAAGTCAACTCATTCAGACTTTTCTTGCCATATTAGCAATCTTTTCCCCTTTCTGGGAACTCACGGTCTTGTCTTCGTTATATCGGATTGTTTCTATGCATAGCGCTAGTAAAATGTTGTATGATGTAGTTTTGGTTACGAATCATGTATATACAGTTATCTGACTGCTAAGCACAGTGAAGAATGTTCTCTTATTGCTTTGATTTTCTGCTTATGGTTTTTTGCCTCTTCTTTATTTCGTTGACGCTGTTTATATAATTATATTGTTTGGGTTCTCTGTTCCAGTTCTTCACAACGAAGCCTCTTCCTTGTGATCCGTCATCTTTACCCAAGTATCCTCCAAGCAAGGAATTTGACGCTAAGATGAGAGAAGAGGAAGCAAGAAGGTACTCATTATCTATTTTTTCCTTTTCGTAAAACTAGTAGATTTATTGACATACAATATCTTTTAACTACATATGCTTTATTTAATCTGATCTTGTCCTTAAGGATGTTTTGTAGATGATGATTCTCTACTTTTTGTATAAATTTGCATGTGGTGGTTTTCCCAATTCAACCAATAAAATTTATTTCTTCATCGAGAAAAAAAAGTAGAATGCCTTGTTGTATTTTCATTTTTCTGTGTATTGGCGATTTGACATCTCTAAGTTCTTACTATAAAACCAGGTCTAGTAACTTTTTCTTTGCCCAAGCAAAGGTGTCCAGATTGCATTTTGCTATTCTGCAGGCGTTCAGGTTTCCTGCCTGGTTTTCAACCATAATTTACCAAAATCATCGAACTGTTTTTTTTCCCCTAGGGATAAAGAACCAAATCAAAGAGTTTATATTGCTGCAGTTGACTCAAAAGGACTTTTACCACTTGTTGCTGATAGCCAATATTTATTCAATACACTTGCTTGAACTGTAGAGCATTTTTTGTTCTCATTGGACTGACCATTTGCTACATTTCTCCTAATTAGCTAATATTCTGTTTTCAGGCAGCGAGGAGGAGGTATCAAAGGATCTGGTGTTGAATCTAATAGAAAGGGCGCAAAACAGTCAAAAGCAGTACCAGCGCCTGATGCTAATGCTGAGTTACCAGCATCCATACAGGTTTTTTCCCCTAAATACCAATAGCATATTTTACCATGTATGCTCACCTTTAAGCTGTGTAAGATTTGCATATAACCTGTATTTCTGTGGCATGTAGAAGTGGAAACAGCTGTCAAATCCCACAAGCATTAGTGAGAAGTACAGTCGTGAAGAGGATGGCGGTTCTGGTTTCCCTATTGATCCCAGCAGAGGATCTCTATATAACGGCCATTCATCACAAGTCAGTGATTCTGGAAATTCCATAAACACAAATATTAATGGACTTGGCCCTCTTATGAGTTCTCAACGAGGATTTGATTCTTCAAGATTTGGAGAATTAAGTGCACGTGGGTCCTTCAGACCTCACGGTGCAGCAGCTCAATTGTCCAGGTTCTCCAATTCAGTTGCAGCTCATGGTAGTTCAAGATTTGATATGAGCAGGGATTCACAGTGGCCTGAAGAGCACATGACTGGAAAGTATAACCAGCTTAATGATTCTTCCTACTCTCTTTTGGGGAAAGACTCTTCCAGTAAGAAGGACAAGCATTCAACAGGAAAGGAGTCTACAGCGGTAAGGAACTTTAAATTTGCTTTACGTCTTGGTTATTTTGACCCATGGCTAGTAGTGGATTAAGGTTGAAATCCTGCACCTCATCAAAAACTTAAGAAAGAAAAAGAAAGATGAAAAATACTATGAAGGAGAAATACTCATAGAAAGGAAGCTTCCGTTTTCCCCTTTGGCTGAAGAAGAAAAAGGAGAGAGACAGAGAGGCATACTGTAATGGGGAAGGGCGGTTGTAAAGTTCTATCCAGATAGAATGCCTTATTGTTTTTATTTTTTTGCCGTAGGGTTATATTCCCAAGAAGAATCGAATCCACTACTCTGGACCATTGATGCCACCCGGTGGAAACATTGACGAAATGCTCAAAGAGCATGAGAAACAGATACAGCAAGCTGTCCGGAAAGCTCGTCTTGACAAAAATAAGATGAAAAAGGAACACAATGGCAATGGGCAAACAGAATCGCTCTTACACTATACAAGCAATGGTCGGTGATTTGTACAGGAGGAAAAAGGATATAACCTTTTGATGAAGTTCAGAACACTAGCCAATGCTAGAGTTTCATGAATCAAGGAAGCAAAAACCAATCCTTCACTAAGAAAATCTCAGAGGCAAGAGAAACAAATGCTTTACTCACATGCAGAATGCACATTATACAGTTCCAGAATCATATCCTAACCTTCTCCTGTAACGGCCCTTAGAATGAAAAAAGAGAGCAGTTTTTTTGATGTTGTATTATGGGGGGAATTCTTTTGGTGGTGTATGTCTTGGGAAGGATTCTTGTACAGTTATACATTGGTCAGTTCATGTAAAGGATAACCTTTTTTCCCAAATTTGTAGGAACTTTACGCCTCAAGCCAGTATCTGGCCTTGGAATACAGATCTACATTAAATGCTCAAGCCTGTAAGATACATTAATTTGATGGTAGGATCTAACATTAAGTATCAACGCATCAAATTATCTGTTCTATAGATTCTTCTCTTGCTTCATGTGACTGCTGTTTCCGCAGCAAGTCTGGAATGTACCCGGAACTTGGTCATTTTCTCTTCTTGCATCCCGGCCATTAAGTGTAATCTCTCTCTCTTTCCCTCTCTCACTTTTTTTTTTTTTTTGGGGCTTAAACGCGGATTATCATCACCATGCTAAGTTCTCTTCAATAGAAATGCTCCACTCCTCCCAAAGGGAAGTAAACCAACAAACAAGAGAGAGAGAGAGAGAACATTTTCCTAGAGTAACTGGTGTACTACAAAAGTTCTATGCAGATATAGAGTCGCTTTCCACTGATGAAACATAGCAAATTGTGATTAGTTTGTGATTATTAGTTGGTGAAAGGATGCTACCATTATTGTCTTCAATAAAGCCCCGTTACAAATTGACATGCATTCTCTTAATATCAACAATTCCATCACAATCAAGTAGGGGTAACAGCACTACTCCCCACCCTCACTTTTAGAAACTCTCCACCAAACCCTCTTTAGATCTACCAGCAGAAACTACATTGCTTCATCCAAAATTTTCTTAGTTCTCTTGTCTTCATCAAAATCTTCAGTATATATCTCTCTAGCTTCAAACATAACTTGTATCACTCCCAACTCAAGCATGAGACCTAAAACACAGAGTTCACTTAGCCTAAAGCTTCTTCTCATATGTGTTTTCATAGCTTTCTTACTTCTATTTGTGTTGAGATCAAGATTAGTATCTTCCAACGAAAGTACAACTTCATCTTCTGTTTCTTCAATTTCTCATGCTCTTTTACCAAGATCCTCATCTTCGTCCGAAGACAAGAAAACAAGAACTTGCTCATCACCACAATGTAATAAAATCCCATCTTCAGTAGCCAAATCCCTCATTCACTACACAACCTCAACCATCACCCCTCAACAAACACTCAAAGAGATATCAGTAACATCCAAGATTTTAGACAAGAAATCTCCTTGCAATTTCCTTGTCTTCGGTCTTGGCCATGACAGCCTAATGTGGCACACACTCAACTTTGGAGGGCGAACCATCTTCCTCGAAGAAGATGAAACTTGGATAGAGCAAATCAAGAAGAGATTTCCCATGTTAGAGTCTTATCATGTTACATATGATAGTAAAGTGAATGAAGCAAATGTTTTAATAGAAGCAGGGAAAGGACCAGAGTGTACAGCTATAGCTGATCCTAGATATTCGATGTGCCAACTTGCCTTAAAAGGATTGCCTAGTGAAATTTATGATATGAAGTGGGATTTAATAATGGTGGATGCTCCAACAGGCTATTATGAGGATGCACCAGGGAGAATGACTGCGATATATACAGCAGGAATGATGGCAAGGAATAGAGAAAATGGAGAAACTCATGTGTTTGTGCATGATGTCAATAGGAATATAGAGGACAAGTTTTCTAGGGAATTTTTGTGTGATGGATATATGAAGAAACAAGTTGGGAGATTAAGGCATTTTACTATCCCTAGTCATAAGAGCAACTTAGATATGCCCTTCTGCCCTTAGGTTTTCTTGAAAATATCTTCTTTATTCTTTTATTTTTAATTTCAGTTTTCTTTCTTTATTCTTTTCTTTTGGGTGATTGAGCTGATACTCCTGATGGATCTGATGAGGATATTATTTCTTTACTCCAATACTAAGTCATATATTTGTCATCTAGGTGTAAACTTACACTTAACGAAATTCACTTGAGTTGTTGAAGATTCAATTATAATGGATAGATAATGAGGTAACTATGTGGCTCTTACCTCAATTCAGCAGTTACATTGGCCAGGTACCGATGGTGTTCAAGAGTACCAAAGAAGACAATTTAGTGGTAAAAATGTCACAATTAGATTATGGTGTCTTACGAGTTCTAGTCCCCCTTAGTTTTTGAGAAAAAGAAGGGTGTGATTCGAACGCGTGATCCTAGCTCTGGTGAGTTCTTTCTCTTCTCTTGGCTACTGGAATAGCCAACAACATAGCATCCAAATAGTTTGCTAAACCAGAAGTAGGAGAGACTAAAACTTTCTCCCCCTGCTTCGGCTTGCACACCTGAAAGAATCTACCATATGTTGTAAATCCACTGTATGAATTAAAGGAAGAAAGGGAAAAAAAAGGGAAAAAAACAGACTGCATAAATAGGATATAAACAGTAAAGAGCACGTTTAACAAGAAATAACAAACATTAGCTTAGTCATTGAATGGGAAATAAATACATATATTTTCCTTCCTTTTGAGTTCTGTCCATGTTCAATTAATTGTTGAGAACATGTATTTGAGGCTTAACAAATTGCCATCATTAACCTCTTCAGATCTACCAGCAACTTCATCCAAAATTTTCTTATTAGTTCTCGTCTTTATCAAAATCTTCAATATATATCTCTTTACCTCTGAGCTTTAACCAAAACTTGTATACCTCCCACGTCAAGCATGAAAACTAAAACACAGAGTTCACTTAGCCTAAAGCTTCTTGTCATAAGCGTTTTCATCGCTTTCTTACTTTTATTTGTGTTGAGATCAAGATTAACATCTTCTGGTGAAAATACATCATTATTATTATCTGCTTCTTCAATTTCCCATGCTTTTTTACCAACAAGTTGTTCATCAACAAAATGTAACAACAAGATCCCATCTTCAGTAGCCAAATCTCTCATTCACTACGCAACCTCAAACACCACCCCTCAACAAAAACTCGACGAGATATCAATAACATCCAACATTTTAGACAAGAAATCTCCTTGCAATTTCCTTGTCTTTGGTCTTGGCCATGACAGTCTAATGTGGCACACACTCAACTTTGGAGGACGAACTATCTTCCTCGACGAAGATGTGATTTGGATTGAAAAAATCAAGAAGAAATTTCCCATGTTAGAGTCTTATCATGTTACATATGATAGTAAAGTGAAAGAAGCAAATGTCTTAATGGAAGCAGGGAAAAAACCAGACTGCACAGCTATAGCTGATCCTAGATATTCTAAGTGTCAACTTGCTTTAAAAGGGTTGCCTAATGAAATTTATGATATAAAATGGGATTTAATAATGGTTGATGCTCCAACAGGTTTTCATGAGAATGCACCAGGGAGAATGACTGCAATTTATACAGCAGGAATGATGGCAAGGAATAAAGAAAATGGAGAAACTCATGTGTTTGTGCATGATGTGCATAGGAATATAGAGGACAAGTTTTCTAAAGCATTTTTGTGTGATGGATATATGAAGAAACAAGTGGGGAAGTTGAGGCATTTCACTATCCCTAGTCATAAGAACAACTTGGATATGCCCTTTTGCCCCTAGATTTTCTTGAAAATGTTTTTTTTTCTTTTTCAGTTTATCTCTCTTTAATTTTTCTTCTTCTTTTTTTTTTTAGGGGTGAGGAGGTAGTTTGAGGGTTGGGATTGGGAAATGATGGACCAATGAGGATATTGTTTGTGAGAGAGGCATTTGAGATTGAGGCTACTTTTTCACCTATTGTATTTTGAATTTTGGTACGACGAAAGTCATTATCCATTGGTTATTATTGCTTCTTTTTTTTGGCTTATGAGTTTCATGTCAGCTATACGTGCTTAGAGGGAGGGACTCACCTTGCAAAATCACCAACCAATAATCATTCCTTAGGTGCATTTGTTGGAGCTTGAGCCATTCTTTAGATGCATTTAGTTTAGCTTGACTTGAATGCTTCTATGTCCAGTAAAGTTGATAATTGAATTGAAACCCCTTTTGCTTGGGTCGAAAAACGAAAATAAAAAATCTTAGTTTCAAACTTTTAATAGAGAGATGAGAAAAAGAAATGAGAAAAAGTTATTTCTTGGGTTTATACCGTATCACTAAATGTGAAGAAAAAGTATGCGCGCAAATATTTTTTTCTTCGCATCAAGGGAACAATTAGACTTCCTTTTTGTCTCTCGTTCGTTTCCCTTTCTTACACTTTCCTTCCCTTAATATGTTACTTTTCAAATACCACTTGTCATAACTCAAAAACAAGAAAGATGTCACTTATCTTAAATATTAAAAGAAGGATTTTTTTAAAAGAAAAAGGAAAGGAAAGGAAAGGAGGTAATACAGCAAAACTCGGGGTTTATGAACATTAATCCACTTGAAGCAGCAAGAGAAATCCAAGACTCAAACGTATACACAGTTGGAATATTACAGATACATTTCCAATTAACATCCATGCAAATTAATTTGAATCGCATGGATATACGTGCATAACTCTCTGTATTTAAATTACTTAATAAGTCTTTGATTCAGTGGTAAAAACATCATACATGATGTATTAATTAGACACATATTACGAGTAGCAAATTTTGGTACATATTTAAGTAGTGTAGCAAGAGGAGCACACTCATTACCCATCACTTCGAGCCATGCGTCAGCTTAAAAAATACAGAGAGTTATGTGCATTTAAATTATATATTTTAGAAAAAGCAAATTCTTTGTGAAAAAATATATAAATAAGTGCTTCTAATAAAACTCTTAATCCAGATCTCTTTCTTCAAACACACCATAACACAGCTAATGCATTGATAAGATTTTATCAAGTAGTCGTTGCGAATTAGGAAAGAGATTGAGTTTGGTCATTCCAATTAATATTTGGAGGAGGAATATTGATTGTTGGATATAGTTGGTGCGATGAATGATTGTCCCAACTGAGTAGCTTAGCCTTAGAGTACAAGACAATTTTTCTCTTATAAGTGACTGCTTTAATATTGACAAGGCACCAAAATTTAAAAATAGTATAATAGTTAAAAAAAAACTATCAAATCATTTCTTGAAAAATATAATTTAATTATTGTAGCAAAAAATTGGACATGCAGTAGTCATGGCCACCCTATCCACTGCCAATTGAGTAGAAAAATCATTTTCTCATCACATGGAAGACCAAACAAAGATATGGTGTTCGGATTTGGTTTTTGGTCTCTCTCTCTTTTTTACGCGGGGGGGGGGGGGGGGGGATTAGGTTTGGAAAAACGTTTGGCAAAATTGTTATTTGAATTACCTTTTGAACAATTATTTTGATAATATTTGTGCTATTTCATGTGAAATAATATTATTTTTTTCAAAAGGTATTATGATTTAAAATTCGAGAAATAGTGCGTTTTAAAAAAAAAAAAACACACACAATGTTGTCAAAATTTTCGAAAAACTTTCAATCCAAAGCTGATAGTCGATCATTCCTTATGAAAAGTGCAACAACAACAACGATGATCCAGTAAAATCTCACAAATGAGGTCTGGAGATGACAGAGTGTACGCAGACCTTACCCCTACCCTGAGGGAGTAGAGAGACTGTTTCCGGAAAACCCTCGGCTCAAGAAGACGAAAAGAGAGACAATATATCAGTACTATCGAGAATAGATGCAAAGTACTAACAATAATCAGTAGATAAGGTCCGGCACAAAGAAAAACAGTAGAATAGTGTGAACACAACATGAACCACTAACAGTCTAAGACCAAAACCCTATCAGACTAGCCTCACACCTGTACAAAGAAGAACAATGCTCAACTACCTCCTAACCTACAACCCTAATGCTCGACCTCCACACCTTCCTATCAATGGCCATGTCCTCAGAAATCTGAAGCCACGCCATGTCCTGTCTGATCATCTCTCCCCAATACTTCTTAAGTCGCCCTATACCTTTCCTCGTACCCGCCAAAACTAACCGCTCGCATCTCCTTAACGGAGCATCTGGGCTTCTCCTCTGTACGTGCCCGAACCATTTGAACCTCGCTTCCCACATCTTATCGTCCATATGTGCTACGCCCACCTTCTCCAGAATATCTTCGTTCCTAATCTTATCCATCCTAGTATACCCGCACATCCACCTCAACATCCTCATTTCTGCTACTTTCATCTTCTGGATGTGTGAGTGCTTAACTGGCCAATACTCAGCCCCATACAACATGACCAGACTAACCACCGCTCTATAAAACTTACCTTTGAGTGACAAATGTACTTTTTTGTCACACAGTACTCCAGAAGCTAGTCTCCATTTCAACCACCCCACCCCTATATGGTGTGTAACATCCTCGTCTATCTCCCCATCCCCTGGATAACCGACTCAAGGTACTTGAAACTACCTCACTTCTGTGCCCGTTTCCCCCGGCTCCATGCCGAACTTGCATTCTAGGTATTCCCTCTTAGTCCTGTTCAACTTGAAACCCTTAGACTCGAGGGTTTGTCTCCAAACCTCCAACCTCTCGTTAACGCCGCCTCGTGTCTCATCGATCAGAACTATGTCATCAGCGAATAACATACACCATGGCACCTCCCCTTGAATGTGGCATGTCAGTGTGTTCATAACCAATGCAAATAAGAATGGGCTGAGCGTGGATCCTTGGTGTAACCCCATAACAACCGAAAAATACTCTGAGTCGCCTCCGTGAAAAGTAATGTAACATAAATAGCTCAAGCTTTATACTTTGTACAAATATGTTCAGTACAAGTTGTGATTAGTAATAGGAATTAGGCAATGCGTTATTTTATCTAAGTTGAATATTTACACTTATGTTCATATTGTATTAACCTAAAGTAATAACCTCTACATTTATTTGCATATATGATAAATACCCACTCGTATCCGGTATTTATACCAAATAACTTAGTTTTACCCGTTAAAATTTAAAATAATAATAAATCTATATATGAAATACACATATCTTGTATTATTTGTTTGATATATTTTGAGTGCGAGTAATTTTTATGTTGTTAATTATTGGGACTACTTTCCCAATTCTCAAAACAACATTTTTCCTTTTTCTTCCCAAACTATGACTTTTATATAATGTTTGGACACTTTTTATATTTAATTTCTAACTTAAAAATAATAATTAAATTTGAGGATAGATAGAATAGACTCCATTGAGGCTATAAATGCTTTGGAACAAAAGCACCTTACTTATCAAAGTGTTATTGATAGCTTCCGACAAGGAAAAAAGTAGCTCATGTTCTGGCTAAGGAAGGAATCAAGCAAGCCACAAGTGATTATCTGTCTGTCATGGCATCTCCCTCAGAGTATGTGTTATCAACGGTTCAAGCACACAAAGAGGGTTTAACCTCTAATAGAATAGTTTTAGTGTCTATGTGTGATATGTTGGCAAGTCTTGGAAACCTTTGTGTACTCGCTATCTATGATAGTGACTATGTAGCTAATAGTTCTACCGTCACGCTTTAGTGTTATCAATAAAATGTTTTCCTTTAACCAAAAAACAAAAGAGAAAGAAGTATTATCTATCGTAATGCTAAAAAAATTAATGATTTGTATTAGATAAAAATAAAAAGGCAAAATGGTATTGGAGGATCTCAAGAGTTTTTTTAATTTTTAAACTTTTTAACAATTTAATATTAGAAATTTACTAGTCCTATTATTTTATATTTGTTAGTCCCGCCAATATTGCTGTATTTGTAAATAATAATTCTGGAAAATATAAGTTATCGTAATGAAATAGTAATTAATTCGAGCCCACTGAATTCACAGTGTTTTCTTAAGGAATTTAATTCCCTCCTAGTACCCAAGGTTATGGATTATTTCCTCCCAGGATAGAACGAATCACACACTGGTGTACCGGTACTTCAAACCCCAGTGTTTCAGCGAACACAAAGTTCGGTAGCAAATCACACTTACAGCTGCTTTGTTTGAAGTTAAAACAATGCAGAACAAAAGAGTAGAAACTCAGAAAATCGTATGAAAATGCTGAGAGGAAGGAGTGCAATGTATAGCCAAAGTTGAGCGTTTTCAGTTTTGTGTTTGTATGTCTTTCTTCAACAGCTGCTGCACATATTTATAGCAGTCAGCTTTGAAGATGAACAACCCCCCACCCTCCATGGTGGAGCATGCACTAGCTTGTTTGTGGAGCAAGCACTTGGCCATGGTGGGAAGAGCATTAGGCGGCTGCTATTGCAGCTGGTGGTCAATACACGGATTGGAACATATCCGTTACAAATGCGGATAATCTTACGTTAATATTTACTATTAACAAATAAATTTGGTCCAAAAAATTAATCAATCAATCGATCATTTGACCAAATCCGAAGCCGAAGCCGAAGCCGAGCCGAGAGAGCGACGACGACGACGGCGCGAGGCTTGCTTTCTTCTTAACTCTTTAAGAGCTACAAGAAGAGCAATTATATATATACCCACCAAAAATCTTTTCCTTTTCCAATATGGGACAATGTCTCATTGTCAAGAGGGGAAAACTTAAAATTTTACTCAAAAATTTCATTTTCCCTCCATTTCCCATTCACCCTCATTTTAAGACTATTTCATCTTAAATAACAAAAACCTCAACAATCCCCCACTTGAATGGGGAATGGCTATATCACAGAAGTATGCATGGAAAAACTGTGTGATTTGCAAGCAAGGATTAATCACATCTGGATAAGTAGGTTTCCCTTTGAACTTTCCGTAGTGAACTTATGTCGGATATACTCGGTCAATCGGTAGATTTGATATCTTTGAACCGTCGATCTTTGGTGTATACCTAGACAATCATAAGTCACACAATCAACCCTTAACCGTCTTTGGTTCTCATTGTTATGTTCATTTCAGCCATGAACACCGCCTGGTTTCATAAGTGCGTAGAGAACTGGCCTTACAAAGTTCTCCTTGAAGCGGCTAACACTTCACACTTACATAGGTGATTCCTAAACGTGTCATCCTGTAGATACACTATTTGATATACCCCGTATCAAATTTAGAAATCATTAAAAAGCCTTAATGCTTTATCTTTGGTACTGAACATTGTCTCATCACGAGAACAGACTAAAATTTTATTTGACAATGTTGAACTGTCATTAATGACTTTGTTTGATATCCTTGAACCTAGATCTTGGGATCTCCAGTCTTCTAGGTAGAGTTACTGCCACAATGACTTGTTCTCGGCCATAGCCCCATTCCCCTTAATGATTTCTCAACTACCTCTCTAGTTAGGCCTTTTGTAAGTGGATCCGACACATTATCACTCAACTTTACATGGTCAATCGTGATAATTCCTCTAGAGAGTAATTGCCTAACGGTTTATGTCTTCATCGTATATGACGAGATTTACCGTTATACATAACGCTCCCAGCCCTTCCAATTGCCGCTTGACTATCATAATTTATGCATATTGGTGCCAATGGTTTGGGCCAAAATGGAATGTCTTCCAAGAAATTCCGGAGCCATTCAGCTTCTTCACCGGCTTTATCTAAGGCTATGAATTCAGCCTCCATTGTAGAGCGGGCAATACATGTTTGTTTGGACGACTTCCAAGATACCGCTCCTCCACTAATAGTGAATACATATCCACTCGTGGACTTAGAATCAGTTGAACCGGTGATCCAATTTGCATCACAGTATCCCTCAATCACCACAGGGAATTTACTATAGTGCAAGTCAAAGTTCTGGGTATGTTCTAAATATCCCAAAACTCGTTTCATTGCCATCCAATGAGATTGGCCTGAATTGCTCGTATATCGACTCAGTTTACTTATAGCACAAGTTATATCTGGTCGTGTACAATTCATGATATACATTAAGCATCCCAACACACGAGCATAATCCAATTGTGATATGCTTTGGCCTTTATTCTTTGCTAATGCAAGATTCACGTCAATTGGAGTCTTTGCAACTTTAATGCCCAAGTGCTTGAATTTTTCAAGTGCTGTCTTAATATAATGAGATTGTGACAATGCCAGACCTTGAGGAGTCTTGTGGATCTTAATTCCCAGAATTAAATCAGCAACTCCCAGGTCTTTCATATCAAACTTGCTATTGAGCATACACTTAGTAGCATTTATGTTGGCAATGTCATTACTCATTATCAACATATCATCCACATATAGGCAAACAATGACTATGTGATTTGGAACATTTTTAATGTACACACATTTATCACATTCATTTATCTTAAAACTATTTGACAATATTATTTGGTCAAATTTCGCATGCCATTGTTTGGGTGCTTGTTTTAGTCCGTAAAGAGACTTAACAAGTCTACATACCTTCTTTTCTTTACCTAGAACCACAAACCCTTCAGGTTGTTTCATGTAAATTTCTTCCTCCAACTCTCCATTTAAGAAGGTCGTCTTAACATCCATTTGATGAATTTCAAGACCATACACTGCAGCTAATGCTACTAACATCCGCATGGACGTAATTCTTGTAACTGGAGAGTATGTATCAAAGTAGTCTAGACCTTCTCGTTGTCTATACCCTTTGACTACGAGTCTTGCCTTGAATTTATCAATAGTGCCATCATTTTTTATTTTTCTCTTAAAAATCCATTTAGAACCCAAAGGTTTATTTCCAGGAGGAAGATCAACCAATTCCCATGTATGGTTGTTCAATATGGATTATATTTCATTATTGACTGCCTCTTTCCAAAACAATGATTCCGAAGAAGTCATAGCTTCTTTAAATGTTTGAGGCTGATTCTCCAATAAGAAAGTCACAAAATCTGGTCCAAATGAAGTAGACGTTCTTTGACGTTTACTACGTCTTGGATCCTCCTGATTACATGTACTTTCTTTTGTTTCTTCCCGAGGTCGTTTAGATCCTTCACCAAACGACTCACATTTCTTTTTATACGGATATATATTTTCAAAGAACTCAGCATTATCTGATTCTATAACCGTATTATTATGAATGTCAGGATTTTCTGATTTATGAACCAGAAATCGATATGCTTTACTATTTGTCGCATATCCTATGAAAATACAACAATGGTTTTCGGTCCTATCTTTACCCTTTTGGGTTTAGGAACTTGCACTTTTGCCAAACACCCCCACACTTTAAAATAATTCAAGTTGGGCTTCCTTCCTTTTCATTTTTCATATGGAATGGATTGTGTTTTGCTATGGGGCACTCGATTTAATATTCGATTAGCCGTAAGAATGGCTTCCCCTCACAAGTTCTGTGGCAAAACCAGAACGTATCAACAACGCGTTCATCATCTCCTTTAATGTGCGATTCTTTCTTTCCGCAGTCTCATTAGATTGGGGCGTGTAAGGGGCTGTTGTTTGATGAATAATTCTATATTCTAAACATATTTCTTCAAAAGGAGATTCATATTCACCACCCCTATCACTTCTTATCATTTTTACTTTCTTGTTAAGTTGCGTTTCAACTTTATTTTTGTATTGCCTGAATGCGTCTATTGCTTCATCTTTACTATTTAGTAAGTAAACATAGCAATATCGAGTACCATCGTCAATAAAAGTTATGAAATACTTCTTTCCACCGCGAGATGGTATTGACTTCATGTCACAAATATCTGTGTGAATTAAGTCTAAAGAATTTGAATTCCTTTCAACTGACTTATAAGGATGTTTAACATATTTAGATTCCACACATGTTTGACATTTTAATTTTTCGCATTCAAACTTAGGCAGTACTTCCAAGTTAATCATTTTCCGCAAGGTTTTATAATTGACATGACCCAAACGTATATGCCATAAATCATTTGACTCAAGTAAGTAAGAAGAAGCTGAAATATTATTATTGTTTTCCACAACCATTACATTCAGATTGAAAAGGCCCTCGGTGAGGTAACCTTTTCCTACAAATATTTCATTCTTACTTATGACAACCTTGTCGGACACAAAAATGCACTTAAAACCGTACTTAACAAGAAGTCCAGTAGAGACTAAATTCTTTCTCATTTCGGGAACATGAAGGACATTGTTCAAAGTCATGACCTTACCAGAAGTCATTTTCAGAAATATCTTCCCATATTCTTCAACTTTTGCTATTGAAGCATTTCCCATATAAACTGTCTCTCCGGGTCCAGCAGGAGGATAAGTAGCAAAAGCTTCTCTAACTGCACAAACATGGCGAGTGGCTCCAAAATCAAACCACCACTGTTTAGGATTTTTCACCAAGTTACATTCAGAAAGCATGACACACAAGTTATCAACATCATCATGCTTTACTACCATGTTTGCTTGAATCCTTTTCTTGTCTTTCTTCGGAGCACGACACTCCGTAGATTTGTGTCCGATTTTCTCACAGTTGTAGCAGTTTCCACTGAACCGCTTCTTACTTGGGTTGTATTTCGGAACAGAAGCTTTCTTCCTCTTTTTATTATTTTCAACAATATTTACTCCCATTATTGTTGAATTTCCACGGCCTCTTCTTTCATCAGTTTTATTGTCCTCTTCGATTCTCAACCGAACAATGAGATCTTCAAGGGACATTTCCTTTCGTTTGTGTTTCAAATAATTTTTGAAGTCCTTCCACAATGGAGGCAACTTCTCAATCATTGCTGCTACTTGGAATGCTTCATTGATGACAAGACCTTCAGCAAGTAGATCATGAATAATCACTTGCAATTCCTGGACTTGGGTAATAACAGACTTGCTATCTACCATTTTGTAGTCCAAAAATTTTGCGGCAACGAATTTCTTCATCCCGGCATCTTCAGTTTTATATTTCTTTTCAAGCGCATTCCACAATTCTTTTGACGTCTCCACGCCACTGTATACATTATACAGATTATCATCCAGTCCGCTAAGAATATAATTCTTGCATAAAAAATCAGAATGCTTTCACGCTTCAATCACGAGAAAGCGTTCATTCTCTAGAGTTTTATCTAGTAGATCAGGAACATCTTCCTTGATGAACTTCTGTAGACATAACGTAGTTAAGTAGAAGAACATCTTCTGCTACCAGCGCTTGAAATCAATCCCGGAAAATTTTTCGGGTTTTTCTGCCGGTGCCAACGCCGGTGTTCGGCTTGTCGATGCGTTGGCAGTCACCGTCGGAAGTCGGAACAGCTTGGTTTTCGCTTTCAGTCGTCATTTTTTTTCTGTAAAAGAATGACACAAACAAACGTTTAATAAACGTTTTCAAACTGGAGTAAAAATCACGTAGATTTTAATCTCCAACAAAATGCCACAAAGGCTTACTCTCCAAAACGGGAGTACACAAAACCACAAAGGTTTTAGTTTGCAGAATAATAAGAATAACACAAATACAGAAATAAATATTAAATTCCTTAAGCTTGTTAGTCCCGCCAATATTGCTGTATTTATAAATAATAATTCTGGAAAATATAAGTTATCGTAATGAAACAGTAATTAATTCGAGCCCACTGAATTCACAGTGTTTCCTTAAGGAATTTAATCCCCTCCTAGTACCCAAGGTTATGGATTATTTCCTCCCAGGATAGAACGAATCACACACTAGTGTAGCGGTACTTCAAACCCCAGTGTTTCAGCGAACACAAAGTTCGGTAGCAAATCACACTTACAGTTGCTTTGTTTGAAGTTAAAACAATGCAGAACAAAGGAGTAGAAACTCAGAAAATCGTATGGAAATGCTGAGAGGAAGGAGTGCAATGTATAGCCAAAGTTGAGCGTTTTCAGTTTTGTGTTTGTATGTCTTTCTTCAACAGCTGTTGCACATATTTATAGCAGTCAACTTTGAAGATGAACGACCCTCCACCCTCCATGGTGGAACATGCACTAGCTTGTTTGCGGAGCAAGCACTTGGCCATGGTGGGAAGAGCATTAGGCGGCTGCTATTGCAGCTGGTGGTCAATACACGGATTGAAATATATCCGTTACAAAAATTAATCAATCAATCGACCGAAGCCGAGCGAGCGACGACGACGGCGCGAGGCTTGCTTTCTTCTTAACTCTTTAAGAGCTACAAGAAGAGCAATTATATATATATCCACCAAAAATCTTTTCTTCTTCCAATATGGGACAATGTCTCATTGTCAAGAGGGAGAAACTTAAAATTTTACTCAAAAATTTCATTTTCCCTCCATTTCCCATTCACCCTCATTTTAACACTATTTCATCTTAAATAACAAAACCTCAACAATATTTATGTTGAGTTTTTCTATTGGATTCGAACACACTCACTAAAGAATTAAAGTGCTGGGGATTTGAGGTATTAAACTAGGTAAATATTTATTCATATACGGTATTTATATCAAACTAATTATACTTATCATAGCTAAATGTTTTAATGAAGTAAAAATATGTATTAATTAATCATAATTAAGTGATAAAATTCTATGTGCAAATAAATATCATGATTATGTTGGTTTGATAGTTAAAGTTTTACCTTCTAATTAAAGACGAAAAGATTCCAAATACCATATCCACTCTGTGATTATCTTAATTGAATTAGTAAGATAGATGTTTAGTTTAGATTTTAATAAAGAATGGAAAAGTGGCGTCAGTGAATGAATTGACAGGTGAGTAAGAATTTTCCTCATTCTTTAACATTTTGTTTCATTATTTTCTTTTATTTTCTTTTTTGGTTTTTTATACAAACAAAACCCCAAGAGTCAAATAAAAACATAGAAATCCTCGCAGAAGAAAAAACCTTTTTTCTCCATTAGCCAAAAAGGAAGAACAAAACATGAGCAACGAATAGTACGGGATTCTGCAATCTACTGTTTCTTACATTCATTCATTTGATTCTTCTCCAATTTCTTTTAATTTTTGTACTAATTTCGTTGTTTTTTGGTTGCAGCGATTACTTGTTCAAGCTGTTATTAATCGGCGATTCTTCTGTCGGCAAATCGTGTCTTCTTCTCAGATTCGCCGTATGTTCACCTCTTTTACTTTGATTTTCTCTGTTGAATAGTCCTTTTGTTTAAAATGCGTATGATATTGTTTGATTTTCTTCGTTAGGGTATGAAATGCGTGTTTTTTAAGGATAATGATTTTTAATTTGGGGATATGATTATCTGGAGATTATGTTATTTTTTTCATTTATAAAAGGAAAAGACAAATGATGTCTGTTTTGGTTTATGTTTTAGGATGATTCGTATGTGGACAGTTACATTAGCACCATCGGTGTTGATTTCGTAAGAATCTCCATCTCTCTCATTGCTTATGTTTCGTGTTGTTTGGGAGCATTTTAAATTTGAATTTTTGGATTGTTATTTTGTAGAAAATTAGAACGGTGGAGCTGGATGGAAAGACAATCAAGCTGCAAATTGTAAGTATAGTCGCGTGTTGCATGCTAGTTTGCATGAATGCTTTCAAGTCTAAGTTATAGTATTGAGCTTATGTTGAAGCTCCTTGGTCATTTTACAAGTCATTTGAACTATGCACTTTATCTTTATCGTTTGAATTCCATAGATCTCAAATCATCCATTTCTGGGCTTCGAGCCGTGCAAGTTTACAAAGTAATGTGAGCATGTGATCGCTTTAAGTCACCAAAATGCATCTTTGATGCAGTGTTTTTTAATTCTTGGTAGTTAGCATGTTGGCAAGTTTCAGACCAGCGCAATAAAATCAGGAGTTACAGTTATTTAATTAATTGGCATTGTGTGCTAAAACATTGAATATATCCACTTTAACCTCTCCTTTTTTATCAAGTAATAAATTTTCTTTAACAGTGAGCATATCCACACTACCCTCTTATTAATGATATCAGTGTTGGGAAGCTGGCATTTCCTCAAAAGCATAATGACTAGATTGATCAACTACTCCGTTGATGCTTGCTCTAATCCTGATTTACATGTTATAATACCAGCTTCCTTTTTTTTTTGCAGTGGGATACTGCAGGCCAGGAGCGGTTCCGCACTATAACAAGTAGTTACTATCGGGGAGCACATGGGATTATTGTGAGATATTATATACATTGATTAGAAATTTCTCTGGCCATAAAAAATTAGAAAAAATAGTTTAGATTTGAATTTCATCACCTCCCTAGCCTCTCATTCTGTCTGCAGCTTTTGCTAATCATGTATTGCGTATGATACTTTTTCTTGCATCCTAATGCCTAAGGTTGTAGAATCTTTTGAAAATACAACAATACATGCTTATCTTTCTCTAACTATACCTTTATAAGTTTAAGACGTACTGTCAATCACCCACTCTATGGTTCTGTTGTGTCAATACTGAACCATAGCTGGTTAAATTTCAAGTTTTACTGAAGGTAACTGGTAGGCTAGTGTTGGTTTCGAGGTGTAGTTGATTGACATTTACTATTATTTCCTAGTTAATATTGACTTTGATATTACTCCCTCCATCCATATCATGTCACAGAGTTTGACCTTCCCAGACATGACCAACTGTGAGAAGACTAGCACATCAGAAAAACAAATATTGCTTGCAACATTTTGTCTCTGGACCGATTCTATACCCTTTTTGGCTTTTTGGTTCTCCTTTATCCTGACAACTTTTTAATAGTCCTTTCTCTCACCTCTTCTTGTTATGGCCGTGCGTCATAAGACTTACAAGTCCTTAAATCACTTTTAAATACATGATGATGGAATTTTTGAAGAGGGAAACATTGGATAAGAAGAAAAGCCTAGTTTCTCAAAAATAAAGATTTCAAACTTCTCGTGATGGGCCAAAAAAGAAAAGAGTGTCATGTAAATGAAATGGAGGAGTGATAGATTCTATTTCGTCCCATTATTGTTTTTCAAAGGCACAGAATGTAAAAAATGAGGTATAAAAATATTAATATTGACTGCATATATTTTCTCCTTTTTTGGGGTTGGGGGATTGGGGTAGGAGATGATCTGGTTTTATAGTATAGTTATATTTTCCTAGTTTGCGTACCAATCTGTAATACACAACATCCTCAAATAAGCGCGCCATCGATTTCCTGACAGTTGGTGGATGTTAGAGATTCAGGGCACCCCCAGTTGTAAAGCTTCTTAGCTTTCTTTTCTTGTACCCTCTAGCTTAGTGTCATGGTCTTTTGAACATACTGGTTAAAGAAAAATGGTCTTCTTATTGTGGTTGTATTATGGTAGATTGTTTATGATGTAACGGAAATGGAGAGCTTCAACAATGTCAAGCAATGGTTGAATGAAATTGACAGATACGCAAATGAGAGTGTTTGCAAGCTTCTGGTGGGAAACAAATGTGATTTGGTAGAAAACAAGGTTGTGGACACACAGACGGGAAAGGTATTTTATGTTGCCTCTTTATCAGATAAACCTTTGTTTCATTTGCATTTGTATTGATCAGGCTTAGTTTAGTCATACTATCAGCCCATTGAACTTGGCTTGCTGACAAATGCTGAAAATCATCTCATTTTGCTGTAGTTATTCTAACAATGCTCTCATGTTCTTTTCATTTGATTCCTCGCTTAAACTCACGCTATGTGCCACAATCGTGTTGATTCTTTACTATACTCGATTAGGATTTTTGTTTTCAGGATATACATTTAGACCATAGTGTCTTTTGGAGTGGAAATGGTATCTTCCTGTTTTGGTGTTTGTCTTCTGAATGAAGTTGTTGGACATATCTTCGAGAAAAATTGATCAAGTTGAAAAAGTAAAAACTTTTAATTTGCTTTTGCTACTAATTATAGTGGGCTTATGTTTGGAGTACTTTCTTTAACCATTATCTTTAGTTTCTGTGTCCTCGGTGGAAATTGAAGAGGAACATACTTTAGATGCTACAATTGGCTGGCTCATTATTAGCAGTCATTGTGACTTTGCATCAAACCATCGTTTAGACTTGCCTGCGGACACCATCATCAGTCTGAAACAATTTATACTTGTGACACCAGTGATTCACCAGCAGTTATTCTATCCTCCGTTCTTGTGTCTTACTCGTTTGCCTCATGAAACCGAAGTGTCACTGGAGTTAGCTCTTCATCTCAGAACTTCCTGATTCAGTCACTCTAGCCACACTTTTGTTCGATCTGTGTCCCCTCAATGTACCTGAGTATATGAAGTCTCTGGCTAGGTGCACAAAGTTGTGGTTTTCCTGGTGTCCATGATTGCTCAAGGTATTTGGGCAGTGACTCCAGTTAGGTGTAAATTATATGCTATTATTTTCGGGGTTGAGCAGAAGGGTGGGAGGGAGCACTATAACTTAGTTCACGTGTGCAAATAAACAGCCTAGAAGGTTGTCATAAGTTATTCTTTGTGAACCTTGAGAGCGTAGGCTTTCTGGAGGTGATGTGTGGTCTATAATCAGGTTGTTACATGTGACTATATTATAATTGGTGGTGTTTGATTAGTGTTTGGCTTTTTGCTGTTAAAGATAAATTATTCTGGAAGTTCTTCATTTCCGTGTGCTCTGGGTTCAATTGAATACCTCTGAGTCTCATGATGATAGATAGCACATGAAAATTGTTGTTAATATGTAAAAGTAACCCTCTAGTAAATCTAAACAACTTTAGATCTTTTTAAACATGTTAAAATAGCTTTGGTATATTGAACTTGATGATGCAATTTTTTTGAAATGCCTTTCTTTTGATTATTCTGTATTTCTTGGTTTAGGAAATAGTGACAAACGGAATATGTGATTCTAATAGTTTCCAAATCAGTCTATCAAAGATTGAAACTACCTCGTCTTGATCGATGTATGAACATATGATATATAAGCAGCTTAATTGTCAGTTATGATTTTATTCCCAGTTCAAGCAATTTTGCATTTGTAACATCACTTTAAATTTATTCAGGCTTTGGCAGATGAGCTAGGTATCCCTTTCCTTGAGACGAGTGCAAAAGACTCCATTAACGTGGAGCAGGCTTTCTTAACGATGGCGGGAGAGATCAAGAAAAAGTAAGTGGGCTAATATTTCCTTCCAGGTTTTATTTCTGCAAAAGTCTAGTTCCACTTTCTTCTCCCCATAATTTGTTGATTCTATTTCCGATACATTTCAACATTAGTGATACATTTCAACATATTTATAGCTTACTAAGATATATTGCATTAGTGGGGATAAAATTGTCAATATACGTAGCTATTGTACATAGTCAGACTGCTACTGCTGCTAGTTTTTCTACGAACTAGTTTATATATTACTGAATTCAACATGATGCGAGAAATGTTGGCAACAAGTAAAAGTTCTTTACCACCCTGAACCACTTCTCTTAGTAATTTGTAGTTAGTCTTTTCGTGGTTCCATTTAAGAATTGAACCAAATATTTTATTTTGCAGAATGGGTAATCAACCAGCTGGAGCCAAGAAGACAGGTAGTACTGTTCAAATCAAAGGACAACCAATTGAGCAGAAGAGCAACTGCTGTGGCTAACTGCTGACGCTGTGCTTCTGTATCCCTCTGTTCCAATAGCAAAATGTCGAACAGCTTGTAACTAAACATAAGTTTACTAGAACTAGAATATCCTGTGAATCTTCCGTTAGTTGAAATGTATTTCCAACTTTGCTCATGGTGTTATGTGAACATTGCCTGCCTGGAATGATAAGTAGTCGCTGAGAGGCAAATCTGATATGAGTTTAACTTCGGTGTGATTGTAGCTGACAATTGTAGCTGTTTGACACAAAATAGAGTGACTAAGATTTACACTGTTTGTAAGATGGATCCATCTGGCGATAACCAAGTGAAGAATGATCAACTTGGCGTAGCAAATATCATGTTCCCTATGCAGCCTCGGCTTATAGGATGAACTTGCAATTTATCATTCATTGTTTCAGTAAGTAGTTGAGAAAAGTCGTGTTATTTTCCTCTTGATAATCTCTAGGGTCAATGCCATTAGTACGCCAAGTTTACTTGCAGGTGATTAGTTATAACAGTAACGTCGTATGTTGGGGAGAAAACAAGTAGTATTATTAAAATACATAGTTGGACCGACACTTATGAGAGGACCTTTGCGAGAGATCAGAGAGTAAGGATTACTTCGGTTCTTACGTGAAGAAGAATAAGAGAGATCCTAATAAGTCATTTGGATATTAGATTCTCTAAATTTTAGAGAACCTCATTCACCGGATGAAAAAGAACTCTAGAAATTGCCATCTTTAGACTTCTTGCTATATGGTGGCAAATCATAGTCTTTAGTTATAATATCACACCATACATATTAAATAATTGCTGTCATTTGAAATAACGCTGAAGCATTGAAATAATTGGTTTAATTCTTAAAGAGCCATACTATAACAAGATTTTAACATGTATTGCACATTTCCTTCCTAATGTTGAAAAAGGGTATAATATCTTACCGAGAATATAGAAGGCAAAAAATGATTACTAATTAAAACTAACAAAAGGAACAATATAGGGGCTTCAAAATCTAATGACCATCAAGATGAAGAGCAACATGCCTTCTTGGGGGCAGGCTCCTCTGCCCCAACAACAAGAGTCTTCCCTTCTTTGATGTTAGCAGTTGCTGGTTCCTCGGAAGAAAGTGGCTTCTTACTTATTATCCGATAGATTTCTGAAAGAATCGTCTGGAAAGCCTTCTCTACATTCGTTGCCTCCAATGCAGATGTTTCAATGAAAGAAAGGCCTTCTTTTTCAGCAAAGCTTTGAGCATCCTCTGTATCAACAGCTCGAAGATGCTTAAGATCCGTTTTGTTTCCAATGAGCATAATCACAATGTTCGAATCTGCATGATCCCTCAGTTCCTTCAACCACCGACTAACATTCTCGAAGGTAGTTGGTTTTGTCACATCATATACCAGAAGAGCCCCAAGAGCACCCCTATAGTAAGCACTTGTAATGGCTCTGTATCTTTCCTGTCCAGCTGTGTCCCAGATCTGAGCCTTGACGGTTCTTCCCTCGACCTAGACACATATCAGAATTAAGCAAACAAAGATTTTTATAACATATACATTTTGCAATTACCAAAAATTGTAGAAGCACGCACAGCAACAAGAACACAAGTGTTATTCAATGGAGTGACAGCAAGGCGAATCTTACAGATAGAATGCACTTAGAGAGTGGTTTCCCAGAATCATGTGTGACCTCATTGAACTTACAAGTTACCTCTTACTCCTTATCTTAAAGATAGAATGCACTTAGAGTGGTTTTCCAGAATCATGTGTGACCTCATTGAACTTACAAGTTGCCTGTTACACCTCATTTTGGATATCCTCGCAACCCCATTAAAGGTAGCTTCTGTGCCACTGCACCAGTTGTGCAGTCAACTAGATCCTTCCAAACTTTGAATGTTAGTAGAATGCCCCTCTTTATTTGTTTCATGAGAAACATTCAACAGGTAATAGAGATAAATGATACAACAACAACAACCCAGTGGAATCCTACAAGTGGGGTAATATGTACACAGACCTTACCCCTACCCCGAGGAGATAGAGAGGATGTTTCCGAAAGACCCTCGGCTCGAGAGGAAGGATAGAAACAAGTAAATATCAACAATAAGGCCGGGAAAATGATACTAGCAATGAGTGAAACAGATGGAAGAAAGCAGTAGCAATAGCAACAAGCAGTAACAACGACAAGATACTACAAAACCGAAGCAGAGGATAGTACTAAAAACAACCCTAATACTAGCACTCTGAAAATCAATGACAAGGTACTAGCAGGCTAGCCCTAATAAAACCAGAACGGATTAGAAAAACACACTACGACCTATTACCCTTCTACCCTAATATTCGACCTCCATACCCTCTTGTTGAGGGTCATGTCCTCGGTAAGCTACAGTCGCGCCATGCCTGCCTGTTCACTTCTCCCCAATACTTCTTACGCCACCATTTGCCTCTTCTCCTACCTGCTAGCGCCAACCGTTCACACCTCCTCACTGGGGAATCTAGGCTCCTCCGTCTCACATGCCCGAACCATCTACGCATCGTTTCTCGCAACTTATACTCCATAGGGGTCACGTCCACTTTCTCCCGAATATTTTCATTCATAATCTTATCCATCCTAGTGTGCCCGCACATCTATCACAACATCCTCATTTCAGCTACGTTCATCTTCTGCATATGGGAGTTCTTGACTGGCCAACATTCTGCCACATACAACATAGTCGGTCTAACCACCGCCTTGTAGAACTAACCTTTAAGTTTTGGTGGCACATTCATACAACATAGTCGATCTAACCACCGCCTTGTAGAACTGACCTTTAAGTTTTGGTGGCACATTCTTATCATACAGTACGCCGGATGCTAACCTCCATTTCATCCCCCCGCCCCTATACGGTGTGTGACATCCTCGTCAATCTCCCCGTCCCCTTAGATAACTGACCCAAGATACTTGAAACTTCCTCTCGGGGATGACTTGCGAATCAAGCCTCACATCTATATTCGCTCCCCCCGTCATGTCGCTAAACTTGCACTCTAAATACTCCGTCTTAGTCCTTCTCAACTTGAAACCTTTAGACTCTAAGGTCTGTCTCCAAACCTCCAACTTCTCGTTGACATCGCCTCACGTCTCATCAATCAGTACTATATCGTCAACCAATAACATACACTTTGGTACCTCCCCTTGCATATGACGCATCAGTGCATCCATAGCCAAAGCAAATAAGAACGGGCTAAGCGCAGATCCTTGGTGCAACCCCATCCCAACCGGAAAATGTTCCGAGTCTCCTCCCACAGTCTTCAATAGAGATAAATGATAGCTGGGCAGTAAAGGCAGTTGAACACATACTAGAAAAAGGCAGGATTAAAAGATGACATGCAAATAGTAGAAGGTAGCTGTTTGATAAAGAGGTTAAAACTTTTTTGTTCTTGAAATAAGAACCCCAAAACTTCTTTTTACCAGTAAAAAAGCCTTGTGGCATAATAACTTTAGGTTTCCCACCGTTTGAAACTTGTAATACATAGCTGGCATCAAAATCAAGCAAGTGATCCTGCAACAACATTTGCTTTAACCATAATGGCTTTTTTCCCCTTCACTGTTTGTCATTATCTTTCCCCATCAAATGGTCACAAATAGGAGCTTCCATTACAGTAGAAACTCAATCAGATCATGATATGTTTTTAAAACAATTTCAACACCTAGCCTTTTTGCTCATCTTTGTTAAACAGAGAGTAGCTAGCCTTGATGGGGAGGAGGGGGAAATTGAGGTTGTCCATCCTTTAGAACAAGCACACAATTTGATAAGAGTCATAAGACTTGTTTCGCTAAGTGAGAAGGACAACTAGAAGTACTTCTGGCCAGATTGAGCTTTCTGTCTCTTTTACCTCTTGTAACAGTTCATGTCTTTTTTACTAACAAGGAGAATACAGTTCACAAAGATTAAGACCGCAGCACAGATGAGGAACATATCTCAATCAGTTGAATGTCTGAATTGAGAATTTTCAAGACAATGGAACCATTCACAACTTTGATAAAAATGGACAGACACAAGATATTCATTTCATTTCAGCATGAAAGATGCTCTCTTCGTCTTCCCTTTCATTGCACTTACTTCCAACCAAAGCTACACAAATCCCAAAGGGCCACATAAGAAAATCGTACCATGCTAGAAACTGCGGCATGCTCAACGGGGTCAGCATAAGTTTTAGATTATATCGTTCACTCTAAAAGGGACAGCTAAAATTATACTATTTGTGTGGCTATAAATCATTGCATAAAGGTAAATTGTTTACAAATAGGGAAAGTGATCATTCTTTTTGGCATGGACTAAAAAGGAAATAAGTTCACATAAATTGAAACAGAGGGAGTAATAAATAGTACACATATTTTATACTGTCAATAAATAAAAGTTAAACCCCAATAACAATGAAAAGAGTGTATCTTTCCTTTCTTAGAAGTACAGAGAAATAAAAAACCTAGCAGCGCAAGGGTTTCACAGATCTCGAAAGAAGGTCATCTAACCCTGGTCTCATATCACAGCCCATACCCTAACTCCATGCCACCAAGCAAGGAACGAAGTCAGTTCTGGAAACAAAGCAATAAATGTTAAGCAACCTAACGCGTCATTCATTAACATGACAAAAAATAAAATATAAGATCCACGCGACCACAATAAAGAATACTGGCACTCTCCATTAAACTCAATAAACAAGCACATTTACTCTTTGGTAACTTATTTTTAATATGGAGCCCATTTCTCGTAGAAAATAAACTATACACAGATATATCTACATGTACATCTCTAGATCTTAACCACATAGTACTTGAAAACGTAAAATAATTTAAATTTGCATCAAACCCATAACATGTGTCTTTTACATATACTTCTGACACTTAATATACATCGAATTTGCCAATTAATGCAAACACCGGGTAAATTAACACGCAAACACACAAATGCATTTTCTAAATCAAGCAGTCGAGGCAGTGAAAAAAGGACTAATAAGCGAAGCGGACCTGGAGAGTACGAGTGGCGAATTCAACGCCGATAGTGGATTTGGACTCTAAAAGGAACTCATTTCTGGTGAATCGAGAAAGCAAGTTGGATTTGCCAACTCCTGAATCGCCGATTAATACAATTTTAAACAAGTAATCGTACTCCTCTTCCGTTCTTCTCGCCATTTCCTCTCCCTTTTGAATCGCTCCTTCTTCTGATTCAGATTTATGTTAAGCCTTCGATTGATGATCGTTTGATGGTCAGATGAACTTTTATGACGCAAATGCCCCTGATTCTCGGGAGTTTGATTACGAATCTGCCCTTCAGAGACGGATGTGCGTTTCAAATTTGACTTCGGAAATTGTACTTTTATTAACGAAATAATCGCATTTTTGAATTCCCAATTCTTCGAACCGCCAAAGGAAAACCGTTGACGTCTTTTCGAACAAAAAGACTTCCCGTCTACGAAAAACAAAGTGAAAATGTCTCCATACATTTAATTGAAATTCAGACACTAAAAGCCCGTAACTAGTTGAAAACTACTGTATCAAATTAGTGTTGGAAGAAATTTTACTGCAACTTTATTTTAACTTTCTAAATATTTACACGGTCATTCTTTTTGACAGAAGAAGTAATTCTCAAAGGTTTTTTTTTGGAAGTTTCTTTTTTAACTATTTTAAAAGGAAGAAGTATTACTTATTTTTAGAAAGAGACTTTAACGTTAATTATAGGTTTCAATGATGAAAAATAATATATCACATTTGGTGCATGATCAAGAAGGAAACCGAAGGAATCAAGAAGCAATACCAACCAAGAATAAATTAAGGAAATAATCTATTAACGGGAACTCTAAAAGCAACATAAAGAAAAGAATCAATGATTAGCGATGAAAAAGGAAGGAGCAGCGAAGATCCGGAAGAAGAATCAATCAGTAGTTCTATAAAATGATTGACAGAAGTTATTACTAGAAGGTCCCAAATCAAAGGGAAACAAGATCACAAAAGGATGCGTTGGAGATCATTGAAGCCAGAAATCAAGGGATCTAGCGGATATGCCTCAAGTAACGAAGAGATATGCCTAGCGGATGAAAAGCTCGTCAAGACAATAAATCAAGGAAGATCAACGGAAACTTGACCTTATTCTTGGAAAGAATCAATCTATGATTCCTTTCAAGGATCAACTCAATTGGGTTTGCAATCTCTCAAGATCCACGTCATTCAAGAATCAAGAAGGTCTCATGAAGTGTATATATACATATGTTCCAGACTTGAAGAAGGTATACTTTGAACGAACCATTTTCACTCCTTTTGTTCTACTCCAAACAAGCATTGTAGTTCTTATAGATTTGCTGTGTAATTAGTGAGAGAAGAAAAAGAGATAAACACTGGTGAGGCATTGTATCAAGAAGAGAAAAGTGACATAGAGATCAAACTGTTGGTGTAAAGCTACATCGACCATTTTGTACTCAAGAAACTTCGATCACTGAAAGAGAACACCCTTGCAACCCAAGGGTACTGGAGTAAGATTCATATTGAATCCGAACTAGTATAAAATTCTGGTGTCTTTAATTCATGTACTTTATTTCTGCATTGCTATTATCCTGTTCTTATCTCTAGTCGACTAATTGGCAAACTAGTCAAACTGCTTACAGTACAATTTTTAAATAGGCATTTCACCCTCCCTCTTGTACTTTCAATTGATATCTGAGCTAGTCTCACATTTTTTGCTTAACAGCTTGTGAGAAAAGATCATGGCAAATCAATTAATTGTTGGAGCACTCTTTCAAGAAAGAACATCGCAGGTTAGTCCACCATATTTTAATGGACACCACTTTTTTCATTGGAAAGTGCGTATGTAATATATATGCAAAATCCTATGATGTCAAAGTATGACGCGTTATAAAAAAAAGAAAAACTATCCACTACCAGCAACTACTCAACCACCTGCTGATCCAAAAGATATAGATGAGTACATAGACGAGCAAATGGCAATTGTTCAGGTCAATGCTAAAGCACGAAATTTACTCTATAATCCTATAAGTGGAGAGGAATATGAGAAAATATCAAGTTGTGATACAACCAAAGAAATATGGGATAAACTGGAAGTTACTTATGAAGAAACCAGCAAAGTGAAAGAAACTCATATTAACATGTTGGTTCACGACTATGAACTCTTCCAGATGAAAGAAGGAGAATCCATTGAGGAAATATTTGCAAGGTTCAACAAAATCATTAGCGATCTAAAAGCTTTTGGTAAACCATACTCAAGTGGTGATCAAGTTCGGAAAATTCTGAGGAGTCTACCTACCACTTGGTAGACAAAAGTAGTTGCACTTGAATCACAAGATCTATAACATTCGAGAAAACTCACCGCAAGAAAACAAACAAGGAAGAAAAGAAGAAAACAGTTGCCTTCAAAGCTACAACTGAAAGACCAGAAAATGATATTGATGGCGACCCAAAAGCTCTTGAAGAAGAGATTGCCATGGTATCAAGGAACATGAATGGTTTAATGAGAAGACATAGAAACACAAGAATAGGTAGGATGTCCCCTAGGCGAACCAGGCAATACAATGAACAAGACAAGAATGATGGAAAATATTATGAGTGTGGAAGATATGGGCATGTTCAAGCTGAATGCCTAGATCTTAAAAGAATGGTTTCTTTAGGATTCAATAAAAATAAATCTTTTGGAAGCTGGAGTGATGAAGACATCTCAGAACATGAGGAAATAGAAAATCTATGCTTCATGACAATCCTGAAAAACGACATGAATAAACTCTCCGTCTGCTGGACCGATGAAGATGCATGCGACGATGAATGCAAAGATGATAATGAAAATTGTTTCATGGCATGAGGTGAAACAAGAGAGGTAAGATCTTATAATTGTGATAGATGTAATGAATTACAGGATATTCTTGACCTTACTCTAAAAGAGCCTCAAAAAATGTTGAATGAACTAAGAAGACTCAATATGGAAAAGAAAGATTGGGAACTCAAGATTGAAATATGTGAAATTGAAAAGGAGGTACTTCAAGAAGAAGTTCAGGAATTGCAAATGCAACTTAATGGCATGCGCAAATCCACCAGTCACAGTTCTTTCAAGTCTAACCAGGCGACTTACAAGTCAGCTGGAAAATGACCAGTTAGAACTGAGTCCACAAGTACTAACACAAGTGGAAGATCAAAAAAAGGATCAGCACCTATGCGTCACTACTGTAATAAAAGTGGATATAAATACTCTTTTTGTTGATTTCGTAAATCTAATAATTCAGGATGGATTTGGAAACCCCCCAAAAAATCTAATCTTAGTAAAACTAACCAACAAGGACCCAAGCAAGCTTGGGTACCTAAAAGAAAGTGATAATTCTATTTTGCAGGAACACCACATGAAGAGCCGCAAAGGAAAATGGTACTCAGATAGTGCATGTTCCAGTCACATGACAGGTGACAAAAACCTGTTCAAAGAAGTTACAAAGATAAATGGAGGAAGTGTGAAATTTGGGGATGCCTCAAAAGCAAAGATTGTTGGCACTGACACAGTTCTATTCAATAACAATTGTGATATTACTGAAGTGTATCTTGTAGATGGACTCAACTACAATCTCCTGAGTATAATTCAGCTATGTGATTCAGGGTACGAAGTTAAATTCAAGAAAACTAGTTGTGCCATTGAAGATGAGAGAGGTAAAATAATACTGCCAGGAAAAAGGTATGGAAATATTTATATTCTTGATGATTTTGAAAATCTAGATAGTCATATCTGCTTAGCATCTATATATGATGATCCATGGTTGCGGCATAAGAAACTTGGTCATGCAAGCATGCATCTTATTGAGAAACTCTCCAAGCATGATTTAGTTATTGGTCTCCCTAAACTCAACTTTTCTAGAAATCATGTATGTGATGCATGTCAAATTGGTAAACAAACCAGAAACTCCTTCAAAAATAAAGACATTGTGTCTACCACCAAGCCTTTATAATTGTTTCATATGGACTTGTTTGGACCCACCAGAACTGTTAGCATAGGAGGAAACCGATATGCTTTTTTTATTGTTAATGACTACTCATGTTTTACATGGGTGATCTTTTTATCTCACAAAGATGAAGCTTTGAAAAACTTTGAGATTTTCTGTAAGAGAGTTGAAAGATAAAAAGAGTATCTTATTACAACTATTCAAAGTGATCATGGAGGAGAATTCAAAAGCAGCGCATTTGAAGATTTCTGCAATGATCAAGGATATACTCACAACTTCTCAGCTCCAAGATCACCTCAATAGAATGGAGTAGTTGAGTGGAAAAATAGAACTCTACAAGACATGGCCAGAACATGATATTGGAATATTCCTTGCCAAACCATTTTTGGGCAGAAGCAGTAAGCCTGCCACATTCTCAGCAGATGTCTTATAAGACCCATCTTGAAGAAGACTCCATATGAACTATGTAAAGGTAATCAGCCCAACATAGGTTATTTCCATCCCTTTGGTAGCAAATGTTTTATCCACAACAACGGTAAGGATACTCTTGGAAAATTTAATCCAAGAAGTGATGAAGGTATTTTTCTGGGTTATTCCATTAACAATAGATCTTTTAGAGTTTATAATAAACACACTTTATCTGTAGAAGAATCAATGCATATCATATTTGATGAAAATAACACTACTGTCGAGAAAGGAATTATTGTAGGTGATGAAGATATCAGTCAAGAAACACCACAGTCAAGCAAACTTCAAGAGTCGACTGATAGGCTAGACGGGGTCACGGAATCAACTAATGAACCTGTCAACAGTCAACCAGAATCATAAAAGGAGTCAGCTACTCATACGAGTGCAACACGTCCAAATGAGTGGATAAGTGAACCAAAATACCCTCAAAAGTTTATCATAGGAGATCCAAGTGAAAGAATGAAAACCAAGGGAGCTCTCAAGAAAAAGGCAAACGTAGCACTCATCTCCTAGATTGAACCAAAGGAAGTTGAGGAAGCCCTAAAAGACTCCAACTGTGTACAAGCAATGCAGGAAGAACTCGATTAATTTGACAAGAACCAAGTTTGGAAACTGTTGCCTAAACCTGCATATGCTACTGTAATTGGAACAAAATCGGTTTTCAGAAATAAGCTCAACGAAGATGGAAAGGTTGTGAGAAACAAAGCCAAATTAGTAGCTCAAGGCTACTCACAGCAGGAAGGAGTCGACTACGATGAAACCTTTGCACTAGTAGCTCGACTAGAGTCTATACAGATTCTTCTTGCATACGTATCCTTCAAATGGTTTAAACTTTTTCAGATGGATGTCAAAAGTGCCTTTTTAAATGGCTTTATTGATGGGGAGGTATATGTTAAACAACCTCGTGGTTTTGAAGACTCAAAATAGGAACGTGTGTGTGCCAGACGAAATATACAAAACAGCTAATTCAGAAGTTTGGTATGAGCAATGCTAAAACAAGTAGTACACCAATGAGCCCGTCAACAAGACTTGACAAGGATGAAAAGGGAAATCCGGTCGACGAAACCAAATATCGTTGAATGATTAACTCTTTGTTTTACTTAATTGCCAGTCGACCAGATATTATGTTTAGTGTATGTAAATGTGCCAGGTTTCAGTCAGCTCCTAAGGAGTCACATCTGACTGTAGTAAAGAGAATAATTCGTTATCTCATCAAAATTATTTCTTATGGACTATGGTATCCACGCTCTAACAATTTTAAATTGGAAGGTTTTTCAGATGATGATCTTGCAGGTGATAAGGAAGACAGAAAAGGCACTAGTGGAACATATCAATTACTCGAAAAGGCATTAATATCATGGAATAGTAAGAAACAAGTCTCAGTTGTATTATCCACAACGGAGGCAGAATATATTGCCATTGGACAATGTTGTGCACAATTACTATGGATGTCTCATCAGTTGTGTGACTATGAACTATTTTTCAAACCTATTCAAATATTTTGTGATAACTCTAGTGCTATATGTCTCTCAAAGAATCCTGTGCATCATTCAAGGGCTAAGCATATAGACATCAAACATCATTCAATTAGAGATCATGTCCTCAAGGGAGATATAGAATTATCATTTGTTGGCACCACTGATCAATTAGCAAACATTTTCACTAAGCCCTTACTTGAAGATAGATTTTGCTCCCTAAGAGAACTACTTGGTATTATTTCTCTTGATCATAAAGATTAGGACCTATATGTTGGTTTTAATTCTTGTGTGCCTAATGTTTTAAATTTTGTTTTTTTGTGTAAGTACACATTAATTTAGCGCCTCCGATTTTCTTCTCTTTTCCCATCAGTTACAACTTTCAAGAAAGGAAATCAATCATCATGAATAACACCCTTTCCTTTCCTGCACTCAACCGTCATAATCCCGTACTTTTAATCATCTGAACCACTCTTCTATGTCTTCATTGTTCCTATCGCTCAGAAACCCTTCTAAAAAATTCTTCAAACTCCTTCTCAAAACTTTTCCATGGCTAAACACTCCAAGAATCTGTTTGCCTCCACTAGAAAAAGTACTCGTTCCAAGGAAAAACCCTCTTCTCAGCCCTCAGAACAAGTAGACCTAGGGACTGACCACTCAGAAGGGTTTGCCTCTTCTCAAGCAGAACTATCCGACCACTCTCACCAAATAGGAGAAAAAGCCCTTGGAAAAGGCCTATGGAAGACCCCCATGAATCTCTTACCCCCAAGAATCCAAAGTAGACCTCTCGAGTTCTCTAGAATCCGACCTCAATTTCTGGGATACTCCAAATAAGGATTTCTTTGTTGCTCTGAAAGTCAAGCCTATAACTCATGGAAGAGTAGTCGACCTTGATGATATGAAGGCCCTCAATTGTAATGTAAAGGATCTGTTTGTTTTTCAAGGATGGTCTAAATTCCTCTTTGTACCCCCTCCCAAAGTCTATGAACCTTTAGCGAGAATATTTTATGCAAATCTTCGCTCTAGCAAGCCTGATAAGTTGGAATCCCTAGTTTTAGGTAAATGCATTGTTCTTGATTGTTCCATGTTTGACTCAATCTTTCAATGTAAGTGCTCCGGTTTTCCTATGCTTTTCAAGAATACTTGGCCTGATAACTTTGAAATTTCTTTTGATCAAGCAAAATATTGTGTTGCTGAATGTCCATCTAATTTCCTTCCTAACTAGTTAGGTCCCGGTGATGTTAGTTTTGAAACCCGAGTTCTAGCCCACATTGTTGCAACCACTCTTCTTTCTCGTACTGGATCATTCTCCACCTTCTTTAACGAGATACCTTTCTTGTCTACCGTCTTGTGACCAAACTCAAAGTTAAACTATCTACTTGAGTCATAAATTTCATGATTGAGAGTGCAAAATGATCCCACCAGCTTGCCTTATTGTATGGCTATCAACCACATTGTAGAAGCCCACAACATCCCTATCTCAGAATACCCTTTTATCTCTATTTCAAAATTTTACAACTCTAAATCTTTCGCCAGTATGGGGTATGTATGTGCTAAAGGTTTCTGGGTGAAGAAACAGGAAGGTGAAGTCAAGAACGTTCAATCTGTTTCACATCATAGTGTAAATGATCCCGATCTTATAGAGAAACTAACTATCATTGACAACAAGTTGATCATCATCAGGGACCTTCTTTCTGCAACTCAATCCACTGTTGGGGACATCCATGCGATCTCCAAGGAGACTGAGTCTGATGTTTCAAAGATGAGGGTTAAAATTCTCAAACTTGGAGAGAATGCAGTCAAAGCTTTCAAAGAAGTACATGACAAAATTGATGGGGTGACAGTTTCAGCCAATGCAAGGCGATTTGCAACACTCTTACTTATTTCTTGCATCGTTAGTTGTGGAAGAATCAAATAATTTTTTGCTATTTTGTTGTTTTGGGCTGTATAACCAGTCGCTGGATACTTTTCTTTATTTTTGATAAACTCTACATGCCTATAATGTTTGTCTATGATGTGTCTGCCTCTACTTTGTTTACTATGTATGAATATCCCCTCTTTGCTGATGTCAAAAGGGGAGAGAAAGGAGTTGTACATTGCAGGACTATTGGCAACTCTTGTTAAGGGGAGTCGACTGAAGTATATGCAGCACCTGTTGAGGGGAGTCGACTAACTATGCAACACCTATTGAGGGGGAGTTGACTAAAAGGATGTAACGACCCGGCCGGTCGTTTCGAGAGTTATAGCCCCGTTTCATCCATTTCTATTTCTTTATGTGTCATTTAGCTATATTGTATTATACCAGGTTAGTTGGTTCGGGTCCGGAGTGATTTCGAAGTGGAATAAGACACTTAGTCTCTTATTTAGAACCTTAAGTTGGAAAAGTTAACCGGATGTTGACCTATATGTAAACGATCTCGGATTTGAATTCTGATGGTTCCATTAGCTCTATTAGGTGATTTTGGACTTAGGAGTGCGTCCGGAATGTGATTTGGAGGTCCATGGTAGAATTAGGCTTGGATTGGCAAAATTAGAAATTTGGCGATGTTTGGTCGCCAGTGGAAAATTTGGTATTGGGGTCGGAATGGAATTCCGGAAGTTGGAGTAGGTTCATAGTGTTATTTGTGACGTGTGTGCAAAATTTGAGGTCATTCAGACGTGGTCTGGTTGGTTTCAGCATCAGATGTCGAATTTGGAAGTTTAGAAGTTCTTAGGCTTGAATCTGAGGGTAATTTGGTGATTTGATGTTGTTTTGAGTGATTCAAAGGTTCGACTAAGTTTGTATGTTGATATATGACTTATTGGTATTTTTGGTTGAGGTCCCGAGGACCTCAAGGTGATTTCGGGTGATTAACGGAACAAGTTTGGATATTGGAGGATTGCTGAAGCTGGAACTCAAATGTCATAATCACACATGCGGATGTCTCATCGTAGGTGCGAGCCCGCAGAAGCGAGCGGGATGTCGCAGATGCGAGGTTGGAGGAACTGGGCAGAAGGCGCAGGTGCGATAAAGTTCCCGCACCTGCAAGGCCACAGAAGCGCACAAGAGGTCGCAGGTGCGAACAATGTCGAGGTAGGCTGGGTCCGCAGGTGTGATGACCCAAAATGTCATCTTTAAAGTTAATAATTAATTTTGTGTTCTAAGACCTCGAAAAGCACTATTTATCATTACTCGACTTACGTGCGCAGTCAGTAAAAATTTTCGGAAAGTATTTATGTAAAAAATAGATTAAAATGTGAATTAGAGCTTTAAAACTCAACTAAGTTGACTTTGGTCAACATTTTGAGCAAACGGACTCGGATCAGTGCTTTGACAGGTCCGATAGGTCCGTATCGTGGTTTAGGACTTGGGCATATGTCCGGAATCAAATTTTGATGTCCCTAGCCCAAGATATGATTCCAATAGCTCCGTATGGTGATTTTGGACTTAGGAGCATGATCGAAATTTCATTTGGAAGTCCATAGTGGAATTAGGCTTGAAATGGCTAAAATAGGAATTTAAATTTTGGAAGTTTGACCGGGGAGTTGACTTTTTGATATCGGGGTCAGAATCCAGTTCCAAAAATTTTCATAGCTCCATTATGTCATTTATGACTTACGTGCAAAATTTGAGGTCAATCGGACTTGATTTGATAGGTTTCGACATCGAATGTAGAAGTTGGAAATTCTAAGTTTCATTAAGCTTGAATTGGAGCATGATTCGTGATTTTGGCGTTGTTTGATGTGATTTGAGGTTTCAAATAAGTTCATATGATATTTTAGGACTTGTTGGTGTATTTAGTTGAGGTCCCGAGGGCCTCGGGTGAGTTTCGGATGGTTAACAGATAAAAAATGGGACTTAAACAGCTGCAGCAAAAAGCACCTGCAATTTTTCTTTTGTTGAGCAATCGAGCCCAGAAGTCGAGCCCAAAAATCAAACGCCAGAAATCGAGCCCAGAAATCGAGCCGAGGATCGAAGGCAGGCTCGAGAGCCATGATCAAAGACAGGCTCGGGAGCCATGATCGAAGGCAGGCTCGAGGGCCATGATCGAGGCCTTGATCGAAGGCCCAAGCTCGATGCCATGATCGATGCCATGACCGAAGGCCTAGACTCGAGCCTGTGATCGACGCCATGATCGAAAGCCCAGGCTCGATGCCATGATCGAAGGCCTCGGCTCGAGCTTGTGATCGAAGCCACGATCGAGGCCTAAACTCGAGGGCCATGATCGAAGCCACGATCGAGGCCCAGTTCCGAAGGCTGCCTGGGCAACTTTATAAAATAGGGGATTTCGTCCCATTTGCCATTTTTGACGAACTTGAGCTTGAGCAGAAGTAATTTTTGACAGATTTTCAAGGAAAAACATTTGGGTAAGTGATTCTAACTCGGATTTGGTCTATTTACACGAATATATCATTGTTTTCACCATTTAATTAGTGTATTGAGATGGAAATTTGGGAAAATTTTAGAAATCTCATAAAAACAAATTTTTGAGATTTCTGTGTCGATTCGGAGTCGGATTTGAGTAAAACTGGTATGGTTGGACTCGTAATTGAATGGGTTGTCAGATTTTATAAGTTTCGCCGGATTCCGAGATGTAGGCCCCACAGACGATTTTTGAGCTAATTTAAAATTTTATTGAAAATGTAGTATATTCTTATGAAATTGATTTCTAGAATTTTTGTTGACTGTATCGAATTAATTATGACTATACGAGCCGATCGAAGTCGAAAAATCGAGAAAAAGGCATATTACTTGGTTAAATTGGAGCAAGTCGAGGTAAGTGACTTGTCTAACCTTGTGTGGGAGAAATTTTCCCTAGGATTGGTATTGATGTGATAATTGAAATATGTTGAAAGTCGTGTACACGAGGTGACGTGTGTGTACACGGGCTAAATATGAAAGATTATATTTTTAAATTGTGTAGATCACTGTTGCGCATTTATTTAATTATTTTATCTTGTTATATTCTTCATCATTGATCTGAAATATATACCTTAAATTTGTTTGACCTTTTCCTGCTAATTGTTTTACCTGTTTAGTTGAAACTTGGTTTCTTTTATTCTGTGCATTATTTGAAGGTTGATTTTCTTGAAAATAAATATTATTAATATGAAGTATTTGACATTTTTAAATTTGATATTTAAGCAACGTATTAAAGATTTTTAAATATTATTTTCCTGAATTATTTATTCCTGAATATTTTTGTAAAATTTTCGTACTCATTGTGATGGAGCCGTGAGCTCTTTATTGTGGAAAAATATTATTGATGATTTATTTTGGCATGAGTCGTGAGCTCTTTATTGTGAAAAAATATTATTGTTGAATTATTTTGGCAAGTTAAATTATTTGAGCACTTGAGGTGCAAATTGTGATATATTGTGATATTTATATGCATGCTGTGGTATAAGGTCTGGGTATTGAAACACATGCGGTGAGATAAGGGTGGCTTGATATGCGCGGCTAGTAGGGGGAACTACTAGAAGTCATGCGGTGTGATAAGGATGGCTAAAACGCGGGATGCTATTTCGGAAAAAATATTTTCTTTCAAATAAATTGTGAAGGCTCCCGCGGTGAGATAAGAAAATGAGATATTGTGAATTTATTTATGATTTGGGACTACGAGGCGGTACTTCGGGAGTGCCCTTGTTGATATTGATTTATGGCTGCAGTTGCCTTGATTATTTGTTGTGATTTTCTTGAAGTTGAAAGGAAATTTTGCTTTGTTTCCACTAGATATTGATTGCCATTATTTGGTGTTATTAAATGTGACATATTACTTGATTCAATTTCTATTGTCACTTTATTTTATTATATTGTGAAATATTTTACCATGCCATTTATTAATATTTTCCAGTAGAGTCTGACCTGACCTCGTCACTACTCTACTGAGGTTAAGCTTGGCACTTACTGAGAACCGCTGTGGTGTACTCATACTATACTTCTGCACATCATTTTGTGCAGATCCAGGTACATTTTATCAGACTAGGCATCATAAAACTAGTTGTACGAGGAGACTTTGAGGTATATCTGCCAGCGTCCGCAAACTCCGGAGTCCCTCTCTATCTTATTATGTTGCTTCCTTACTTTCTTTAGACCTTGATATATATAGAGACATTGAGGATAAAATCCTTAGAAGGTTGTGACTTATTTCTACCGGGTTTTGGGAGTTGAAATTGTTTGAATTGTAATTTATTTAATTCATATATTTATTATTATTCCGCATTGATAGGCTTACCTAGTCTTAAATACTAGGTGCCATCACGACATCCTACAGAGGGGATTTGAGATCGTGACAGCAGGTGCGTAGGATAGGTCACATCTGCAAATCCGTAGATGCGGATAGGTGACGCAGAAGCGGAAGTGAGGAAGTCAGGAAGTGGCCGCAGGAGCGAGGTATTTTCCGCACCTGCGTGGTCACAGATGCAGAAATGGAGCGCAGGTGCGGAGTTTGGGCGTCTAAGTGACTTGTGCAGGTGCGGTTGTTTGGACCGCAGGTGCGGTGGCGCAAAAGCGAGAAATTGTCCGCAGGTGCGAAAAGCTTGGGCAGAAACCATAAATTGAACCCTTCGCGAATTTGGTTCATTTCCACCATTTTCAAGTCGGTTTTTGGAGTTTTTGGAGTGATATTTGAAGGGTGATTCAAGGGCTATCAGTGAGGTAAGTTTCTTGAGCCTTAATACTCGTATGTATGGTGATTTTACGTTGTTTAATCATGTAATTAGTGAAAATGAGGGGTTAGAGATTTGGATTTTGGAGAGTTTAATTTAAGGATTTGAGGGACCAAACGATGTCGTATTTTGATAAATTTTGTATGCATGGACTCATGAGTGGATGAGCTTCCTATTTTTGTAAATTTTGTCGGATTTTGAGATGTGGGCTCGGGGGCCGGGTTGAGCTAATTTTAGGTTTTGGGCTAATTTTATAGTTTTTCTTGTGGAATTCATTCCATTAGCGTATATTGATGGTATTGTACTGATTGTGAATAGATTAGGAGTATTTGGAGGCCGAGTCGAGAGGCAAGAGCACAGCGGGGTAGATATTTGACCGGTTTGAGGTAAGTAACGATTGTAAATCTAGTCCTTAGGGTATGAAAACCCGGATTTCGTATCATTCTACTATTTTGAGGTGACGCACATGCTAGGTGACAGGCGTATGTGCATGCACTGTTGGGATTGTGACATGGTCTGTCTCGTAGCAACTGTAAAGTTGCATATTTTGTTGAAATTATATGATACTTATATGTTTTAGAAAGAATTTCTGTAAATTGGGCTGAATGCCATATTTGGGCCTTGTGCCAGTGCTGTTTGGACCCTTAAGGGACTTTTCTTACTATCCTCTCACTGTTTTCGATTGAAAATCTATACTCAGTTATGGTTATACTTGTTTACTGCATAACTCAGTTTTATGACTCTATTTTGATGCATATAAATGTTTTTTTGGGCTGAATGCCCTGGTTTTACTGAAATGTCCGAGCGGCTTGAGAGGTTTATGACTGAGTGAGGCCGATGGCCTGATTTGTGAGTATATTTATGGGATCGGGCTACACGCCACAGCATGTTCGACATAGACCGAGGGCCTAAGTGATTTATGCCATGATTTGGCTTGATATAGCGCTTGGGCTGAAGGAGCCCCTCCGGAGTCTGTATGCACCCCCAGTGAGCGCAGGTACCTACTGAGTGCGAGTACCGAGTGCCGAGTGCTGAGTGACTGGGAGGCATGAGTGATTGCGAGGTATTCTCGAGTGGCATGAGTGATTGTGAGGTATGCCCGAGTGGCATGAGTGACTTTGAGGTATGCCCGAGAGGCATGAGTGACTGTGAGGTTTGCTCGAGGGGTTGTATATGAGTGATGTTTTGTCCGAGGGGCTATTTATGATTTCATCATTTTTTTCTCACCTTTGCATTTAGCCTCTGTTTGAAAGCTGTTGAAAAAAAAATATCTTTAAATGATTTTACTGGAACTAGGTTTAAACAAGATGTTTTGATTTAAATCCTGATTTTAAAAGCATGTGGTATTCTATTGAGATTTCATTATATGAACTTTTTATGCTCTATTGCTCGTCACTACTGCTCAGTCTTTATTTATTGTTGTTACTTACTGAGTTGGCATACTCACGTTACTCCCTGCACCTTGTGTGCAGATCCAGCTGTAGCTGGACACGATAGCGGTTGTTGATTATTCTGGTTGCAGATTTCCTCGGGGATAGCAAGGTAGCTGCTTGGCGATCGCAGCCCCTGTTCTTCTCCCTCTTATCTTCCTTTAGTTGTATTTAGCTATTTTACAGACTATGTTAGTCTTGATATTGTCAGACAAATGGTAGTAGATGCTTATGACTAGTGACACCCCGATGTCGGGCTTTTCTTTTTCGCATTTTTATTTGAACTCCTTTACGAAGGTTTTTTTACGCTAAATAGCCTTGAAATTATCCTTAAAATGAAAATATCGATTTGGTTTGGAAATGAGTCGGCTTGCCTAGTTCCACGATAGGCGCCATTATGACAGGGGTTAGTTTGGGTCGTGCAAGATTGGTATCAGAGCCTAGGTTACATAGGTCTTACGAGTCATGAGCGGGTTTAGTAGGGTCTTGTGGATCGGTACGGAGACATCTCTACTTATCTTTGAGAGGCTGCAGAACCTTTAGGAAACTTCACATTCTTGAATTCTTGTCGTGCAAATATGTTGATTCTAGTAACTAAACATCTATTGTTTCATTCTCTCACAGATGGTGAGGACTTTGTCTACCGGTCAGGAGGGCCAGCCACCAGTACCACCAGCTAGGGCCGTGAGAGGCCGAGGTCGCGGTAGAGGCTGTGGTAGGGGCAGAGGTGTAGCCCGTACATCAGCTGGGGTGGTACCTGCAGATCCACCAGTTGTCCCAGACCAGGACCAGGTTCCAGTTGTTGATGCACCAGCTCAGGCGCCACCTATGCCTATTGTGATTCCAGGCCTTCAGGAGGCCCTAGCTCAGATTATGACAGCATGTACCGGCCTTGCTCAGGCGGTCTCTATCTTAACGGCCGCAGCCACTTCTCAGGCCGGGGGAGGTACTCAGACTCCCGTTGCTCGCATACCCGAGTAGGTTGTTCAGGGACTTCAGACACCAGAGGCACCACTAGCCTAGCCGGTTACAGCTGCATAGGATTATGTGGTTCCTGTTATGCCTGAGGATGATCAATGTAGGTTGGAGAGGTTTGGGAGACTCCATCCACCACCTTTCAGTGGCACAGAGAGAGAGGATGCTCAGGACATCTTGGACAGGTTTCAGAGGATACTCCATACTGCTGGTATTTTGGAGACTTGTGGGGTCTCATTCACTACTTTTCAGTTCTCCGGGGCTGCACTCAGATGGTGGGAGACTTACGAGAGGCGTAGGCCCATTGGCGCAACAACCCTTACTTGGCAACAGTTCTCTGTGGTCTTTTTGGAGAAATTCGTGCCTCGATCCCGCAGAGAGGAGCTGTGCAGACAGTTTGAGCGGCTTTGCCAGAGTGATATGTCTGTGATGCAGTATGAGATGCGGTTCTCCGAGTTAGCCCGTCATGCGATCTGGTTGGTTTCCATGGATAGGGAGATGATCATGAGGTTTATTGATGGTCTCACTTTTCAGCTACAGTTGCTTATGACCAGAGAGAGGATGTCTGGTGCTACCTTTGATGAGGTTGTCGAAATTGCTCGACAGATTGAGATGGTTCGCGGTCAGGAGAGGGTTGAGAGGGAGGCCAAGATGCCTCATGGACAGAGTGGATTCAGCGGTGCTCTTTTTGGGGGTCAGTTTCAGCACGGGAGAGGTCGTCATTTCAGACAGGCTCAGTCAGCTCGACCATTTCACCGTGGTGCATCATCTAGCCATGGTTCTCACAGTTCTCATCAGGGCCACTCATCACTTAGTGCCCTTCCAGCTCAGAGTTCGTCCCGTGCTCCACCAGTTCAGGGCTCCCTTATGCCAGGTTCTTCTACTGGTTATCCCGGTGCTCGGGGCTTCCTTTAGTTCCCGCCACCAGCACTAGGGAGTTATTTTGAGTGTGGGGAGTTTGGGCATATGTGGAGGCAGTGTCCTCGTCATCATGGAGATCTATCTCAGCAGAGGAGTCGGCCTTCGACTTCAGCACCCACCCAGTTAGCTCGGGGTGGAGGTCAGTCAGCTAGGGATCGCCCTAGAGGGGAAGGCAGATCAGGGGGTGGCCAGGCCTATTTCTATACCCTCCCTGCCAGAACAAATGCTATTGCTTCAGATGCGATGATTATAAGTATTGTCTTAGTTTGTCACAGGGATGCCTCAATATTTTTTAACCCTGGTTCCATGTATTCATATGTTTTCTCGTATTTCGCCCATTTTCTGGATTTGCTTCATGAGTCTTTAGTTTCATCTGTTCATGTGTCTACTCCTGTGGGCAATACTATTGTTGTGGACCGCGTATATCGATCATGTGTGGTGACTATTGGGGGTTTGGAGACCCAAGTAGACCTTTTGCTGCTCAGTATGGTTGACTTTGATGTGATATTGGGTATGGATTGGTTATCTCCATGTCATGATGTTCTAGACTGTCACGCTAAGACGGTGACGTTAGCTATGCCGGGATTTTCGAGGGTTGAGTAGAGCGGTTCTGTAGATTATGTACCAAGTAGGGTGATTTCATATTTGAAGGCTCATCATATAGTTGAGATGGGTTGCCTATCTTATTTGGCTTTTGTGAGAGATGTTAGTGCAGAGACTCCTGTCATTGATTCTGTTCCGGTGGTACGTGATTTTTCGGATGTGTTTTCTGCAGACCTGCCGGGCATGCCGCCTGACAGGGATATTAACTTCGGTATTGATTTGGTGCCGGGCACTCAGCCCATTTCTATTCCACCGTATCGTATGGCACCGGCAGAGTTGAAGGAATTGAAAGAACAACTTTAGGAACTCCTTGATAAGGGGTTTATTCAGCCTAGTGTGTCACCTTGGGGTGCACCGGTTCTATTTGTAAAGAAGAAGGATGGTTCCATGAGAATGTATATTGATTACTGGCAGTTGAACAAGGTCACAGTCAAGAACAAGTATCCTTTGCCTCGTATTGATGATTTATTTGACCAGCTTCAGGGAGCGAGGGTATTCTCCAAGATTGATTTGAGGTCCGGTTATCACCAACTGAAGATTTGGGATTCAAATATTCTTAAGATAGCTTTCAGGACCCGATATGGCCATTATGAGTTCTTAGTGATGTCTTTTGGGCTGACCAATGCCCCAACAACGTTCATGCATTTGATGAACAGTGTATTCCAGCCCTATTTGGACTCATTCATTGTTGTATTCATTGATGACATCCTGGTGTACTCTCGTAGCCAGGAGGAGCATGCTCAGTATTTGAGGATTGTATTACAGAGATTGAGGGAGGAGAAGCTTTATGCAAAGTTCTCCAAGTGTGAGTTTTGGCTCAGTGCAGTAGCATTCTTAGGACACGTGGTGTCCAGTGAGGGTATTTAGGTAGACCCAAAGAAGATAGAGGCGGTGTAGAGTTGGCCTAGACCGTCCTCAGCCACGAAGATTAGGAGCTTCCTTGGTTTAGCGGGTTATTACCGTCGCTTTGTGGAGGGATTTTCATCTATTGCATCGCCCTTGACCAAATTGACCTAAAAGGGTACTCCATTCAGGTGGTCGGATGAGTGTGAGGAGAGCTTTTAGAAGCTCAAGACTGCTTTGACCACAGCTCCAGTGTTAGTTCTGCCATCAACTTCATGTTCTTACACCGTGTATTGTGATGCCTCGAGGATAGGCATTGGTTGTGTTTTGATGCAGGAGGGTAGGGTGATTGCCTATGCCTCGCGCCAGTTGAAGACCCATGAGAAGAACTATCTTGTCCATGATCTTGAGTTAGCAGCCATTGTTCACGCCTTGAAGATTTGGCGTCATTATTTGTATAGGGTTCATTGTGAGATCTATACTGATCACCGGAGTCTGCAGTATCTGTTCAAGCAGAAGGATCTTAATTTGCATCAGCGGAGATAGTTGGAGCTTCTTAAGGACTATGATATCACTATTCTGTACCATCCGGGGAAGGCCAATGTGGTGGCCGATGCTTTGAGTCGCCGGGCGGAGAGTTTAGGGAGTTTAGCATATCTTTCAGCAGCAGAGAGACCTTTGACATTGGATGTTCAGGCCTTAGCGGGCCAACTTGTCAGATTGGATATTTCGGAACCTAGTCGGGTATTGGCTTGCATGGTCTCCAGGTCTTCTCTTTATGACCTTATTAGGGAGCGTCAGTATGATGACCCCCACTTGCTCATTCTTCAGGACAGGGTTCGGAGAGGTGATGCTAGGGATGTTATTATTGGTGATGACGGCGTGTTGAGGATGTAGGGCCGACTATGCGTGCCTAATGTAGATGGGATTCAGGAGTTGATTCTCGGGGAGGCCCACAACTTGCGGTATTCCATCCATCCGGCTGCCGCGAAGATGTACCTGGATTTGAGACAACACTATTGGTGGAGGCGGATGAAGAAGGATATAGTTGGGTTTGTAACCTCGGTGTCTCAACTGTCAGCAGGTTAAGTATGAGCATCAGAGACCAGGTGGCTTGCTTCAGAGATTAGACATTCCGGAGTGGAAGTGGGAGCGGATCACCATGGACTTTGTAGTTGGGCTCCTATGGACTTCGAGGAAGTTCGATGCTATTTGGGTTATTGTGGATCGGCTGAACAAGTCCGCGCACTTCATTCCAGTTGGTACTACTTACACTTCAGAGCGGTTGACTGAGATTTACATCCAAGAGATTGTTCGCCTGCATGGTATCCCCGTTTCCATCATTTCAGATAGGGGTACTCAGTTCACTTCGCAGTTTTGGAGGGCCGTGCAGCGAGAGTTGGGTACTCAGGTTGAGTTGAGCACAACTTTTCACCCTCAGACCGATGGGTAGTCCGAGCACACTATTCAGATATTGGAGGACATGTTACGCACTTGCGTCATTGACTTTGGGGGTTCATGGGACCAGTTTATGCCACTCGCGGAATTCGCATATAACAACAGTTATCCGTCGAGTATTCAGATGGCTCCATACAAGGCTTTATATGGGAGGAGGTGTAGATCTCCGGTTGGATGGTTTAAGCCGGGTGAGGCTAGGCTCTTGGGTACAGACTTGGTCCAGGATGCATTAGATAAGGTGAAATTGATTCAGGACCGGCTTCGCATGACGCAGTCTAGACAGAAGAGCTATGCGGATAGGAAGGCCCGTGATGTATCTTTCATGGTTGGGGAGAAGGTTTTGCTAAAAGTATCACCCATGAAGGGTGTTATGAGGTTTGGGAAGAGGGTCGAGTTGAGTCCTCGATTTATTGGGCCTTTTGAGGTGCTTCAGAGGATAGGGGAGGTGGCTTATAAGCTTGCCTTGCCACCCAGCTTGTCGAGTGTGCACCCAGTGTTTCTTGTTTCCATACTCCGAAAGTATATTGGAGATCCGTCCCATGTTTTGGACTTCAGCACTGTTCATTTGGAGGGTGATATGACTTATGATGTAGAGCCGGTGGCCATTTTGGATCGGCAGATTTAGAAGTTGAGGTCAAAGGATATAGCTTCAGTGAAGGTGCAGTGGAGAGGTCAGCCTGTGGAGGAGGCCACCCAGGAGACCGAGCGGGAGATGCGGAGCAGATATTCATGCCTATTCGAGACTTCAGGTATGTTTCTAGACCCGTCCGAGGACGAATGGTTGTTTAAGAGGGGGAGGATGTAACGGCCCGGCCGACCGTTTCTAGAGTTATAGCCCCGTTTCCCCTATTTTTTCTTCTTTATGTGTTATTTAGCTGTATTGTGTTATACCGGGTTCGTTGGTTCATGTCCGGAGTGGTTTTGGAGTGGAATGAGACACTTAGTCTCTTATTTAGAACCTTAAGTTGAAAAAATTAACCGGATATTGACCTATGTGTAAACGATCTCGGATTTGAATTCTGATGGTTCCTCTAGCTCCGTTAGGTGATTTTAACTTAGGAGTGCGTCCGAAATGTGATTTGGAGGTCCGTGGTAGAATTAGGCTTGGATTGGCAAAATTAGAAATTTGGCGATTTTTGGTCGGCAATGGAAAGTTTGATATCGGGGTCGGAATGGAATTCCGGAAGTTGGAGTAGGTTCGTAGTGTCATTTGTGATGTGTGTGCTAAATTTGAGGTCATTCGGACGTGGTCTGGTTGGTTTCGGCATCGGATGTCGAATTTGGAAGTTTAGAAGTTCTTAGGCTTGAATTCGAGGGTAATTTGGTGATTTGATGTTGTTTTGAGTGATTCAAAGGTTCGACTAAGTTTGTATGTTGATATATGACTTGTTGGCATTTTTGGTTGAGGTCTCGAGGGCCTCGAGGTGATTTCAGGTGATTAATGGAACAAGTTTGGATATTGGAGGATTGTTGAAGCTGGAACTCAGCTGTCATAATCGTTGTGAGAAGGCACGAGAGAATATATGTTATTGATATTGGATGATAAATACAATACAAGAGGTTCCTATTTATAGCTATACACTACAAGGAGATATTACTCCTCTTCCAATGTGGGACAAGACTACACTATACATATCTGTAAACTAACACTCCCCCTCAAGCCGGTGCATAAACATCATATGTACCGAGCTTGTTACACATGTAACTAATACGAGAACCAGTAAGAGACTTAGTGAAAATTTTGCTAGTTGATCATTCGACTTTAAAACTTTGTAACAATATCTCCTGATAGTATTTTTTCTCTGACAAAGTGACAGTCGATCTCAATGTGTTTAGTCCTCTCATGGAACACCGGATTTGATGCAATATGAAGAGCAACTTGGTTATCACACACCAGTTCCATCTTGCTGATTTCTCCAAACTTTAACTCCTTGAGCAACTACTTGACCCAAACTAACTCACACGTCGCCATAGCCATGGCCCGATATTCGGCTTCGGCGCTAGATCGAGCAACTACATTCTGTTTCTTGCTCTTTCACGAGACCAAATTACCTCCTACTAGAACACAATATCTAGATGTAGAATGTCTATCAAAAGGTGATCCTGCCCAATCAGCATCTGTGTACCCAACAATCTGCTCGTGGCCTCGATCCTCGAATAGTAATCCTTTGCCTGGAGCTAACTTTATATATCGAAGAATGCGAACAACTACATCCCAGTGACTATCATAGGGAGAATCCATAAACTGACTTACAACACTCACCGAAAAAGAAACGTCAGGTCTAGTCACTGTGAGGTAATTAAATTTTCCAACCAACCTCATATATCTCGTAGGGTCTCTAAGAGGCTTCCCCTGTCCAGGCAGAAGCTTAGCATTCGGATCCATAGGAGAGTCAATAGGTTTGCAACCCATCATTCCAGTCTCCTTAAGAATGTCTAAGGCATACTTCCGCTGTGAAATAACAATACCTGAGCTAGACTGAGCAACCTCAATACCTAGAAAATACTTCAATCTGCCCAGATCCTTAGTCTAGAAGTGCTGAAAGAGATGTTCTTCAGATTAGTAATACCATCCTGATCATTACCAGTAATAACAATATCATCAACATAAACCACTAGATAAATACACAGATTAGGAGCAGAATGCCGATAAAACACAGAGTAATCAGCCTCACTACGAGTCATGCCGAACTCCTGAATAATTGTGCTGAACTTACCAAACCAAGCTCGAGGGGACTGTTTCAAACCATATAGTAACCTACCCAATCTGCACACACAACCATTAAACTCCCCCTGAGCAACAAAACCAGGTGGTTGCTCCATATAAACTTCTTTCTCAAGATCATCATAGAGAAAAGCATTCTTAATGTCTAACTGATAAAGAGGCCAATGATGTACAACAACCATGGACAAAAAGATACGAATAGATACTACTTTAGCCACAAGAGAGAAAGTATCACTATAATCAAGCCCAAAAATCTAAGTATATCCTTTTGCAACAAGACGAGCCTTAAGCCGAGCAACTTGGCCATCCGGGCCGACTTTGACTGCATAAACCCAACGACAACCAACAGTAGACTTACCTGCAGGAAGAGGAACAAGATCCTAAGTACCACTCGCATGTAAAGCAGACATCTCGTCAATCATAGCATGTCGCCATCCTGGATGAGATAGTGCCTCACCTGTAGACTTAGGGATAGAAACAGTGAACAAAGAAGATATAAAAATATAATGAGGTGACGACAGACAATGATAACTTAAACCGACATAGTGTGGATTAGGATTAAGTGTGGATCGTACACTTTTGCGGAGTGCAATTGGTTGACTAAGAGGAGACAAGTCCGCAGTAGGTGCAGAATCTGATGTGGGGCGTGAATTACTGGTCCTGATGCTGGATGTGGATGATGATAATAAGTCAAGAGTGGTGGAGCTGCAGAAGGTTGAACTGGATTATGTGGAGGAACTGGAGCTATAGGTGGTGGAACTACAACTGGAGCTGTAGGTGGTGGAACTGGAGCTATAGGTGGTGGAGCTTACAACTGGAGCTGTAGGTGGTGGAGTTGGAGTGACTGAATCTCCAAAAGATGAAACTGGTAGTACCTCAGAAATATCTAAGTGATGAGCTGAACCTGTGAAGTATGATTGGGTTTCAAAGAAGGTAATATAAGCAGACATAAGGTACCCCTGGGGGTCATGAGAGTAGCATCGATACCCCTTTTGTGTTCTCGAGAAACCCAAAAATACGCACTTAAGAGCACGAGAAGCTAACTTATCTGTTCCTGGAGTAAGGTTATGGACAAAATAAGTGTTTCAAAAGATACAAGGTGGAAGAGATAACAAAGGTAAGTGGGGAAACATGACAGAGAATGGAACTTGGTTCTAGATAGCTGAAGATGGCATATGATTAATAAGATAGCAAAATGTAAGAACTGCACCCCCCTTCCCCCAAAAAATGCAACGGAGCATGAGATTGTATGAGTAGGGTACGAGCAGTTTCAATAAGATGTCTTTTCTTTCTTTCAGCTATCCCATTTTGTTGAGATGTGTACGGACAAGATATTTGATGAATAATCCCATGATATTTCATAAACTGCTAAAATGGGGAAGACAAATACTCTCGGGCATTATCACTACGAAATGTGCGAATAGAAACCCCAAATTGATTTTGAATTTCAGCGTGGAAGGTCTGAAAAATAGAAAATAACTCAGATCGATTTTTTTATCAAAAATATCCAAGTGCACCTGGAATAATCATCAATGAAACTGACAAAGTAGCGGAATCCCAAGGTGGAACTGACCCGACTAGGACCCCAAACGTCTGAATAGACTAAAGTAAAAGGTGACTCTGCTCTATTATCAAGACGCCGAGGGAAATGAGAGCGAGCATGCTTACCGAGCTGACATGACTCGCACTCTAGAGCTGGCAAGTGAGATAAACCAGATACCATTTTTTGAAGTTTTGACAAACTGGGATGTCCCAACCGTTTATGTAATAAATCTGGTAAATCAGTAACTGGACAAGTTGTAGAAGGAAGACAAGATGTGAGTCCATGTGATTTAGCAAGGATAAGGTAATAAAGTCCGTTTGATTCACGTTCGGTACCAATGATTCGCACCGTACTGCATTCTTGTATAAAAACATGGTCATCAAGAAATAAAATAGTGCATTTAAGTGATTTGGCTAAGCGACTAACAGCTATGAGATTAAAAGGACTATTGGGAACATAAATGACTGAATCTAAAGGTAAGGAGGAAGTGGGCTTGCTTGACTTATTGTAGTTGCCATGGTTTGAGACCCATTGGCCATTGTGACTTTTGGAAGAGATTGAGAATATGAAATAATAGTGAAAAGAGATTTGTTCCCAGAAATATGATCTGATGCACCTGAATCAATGACCCAAGACTCAGAGGATGAAGATTGGGAGAAACAAGTCACGCTATTACCTGTTTGAACAACATAAGCTATCTTAGAAGATGTCTGCTTACATGCTTTATACTGAAGGAACTCAATATAATCTGCTAAAGAATCTATCCGACTATTCAAAGCTTCGGTTCCCATGTTGCTACAATTTGTAATAGTAGGGTTAACTTGAAATAGTGGAAATAAGTAACTCCTGTGAGAAAACTGAAGAAATAACTTAAAAAACACTGTTTACAGCAGGAAAACAGAACACTGTTCAGCGCCGGAAACACTGTTTACGCCGGAAACACTGTAGCTCGCTAGAAAATTCCAAAGTTGTCAAAATTTGTTGTAACCAGGATGGACAGACTCGGAATTCCCTTGCGAGCAAGCTGTCCTGAAGAAATGTTTCAAAAAATGACCGGAAAGGTCACTGTTCAAGCCGAAAAAATATAAAAGTGGTCAGAATTTGATTTGAATTAGATGGGTAGTCTCGGAATTTTGAGAAGAGCACACTGTCCTAAAGAAGCATCGCCAAAAAATGGCCGGAACCCTAGCCGGAAAAGTTGTTGCCGGTGCGTGGAGGAGCGTGGCGGCTTTTTTGCCAGATAAAATTTTAGGGGTTGGTCGTCGGAGGGTGATCTACCTCGTGGTGGTGTTGGTTTTAGCACAACACCGATAAAAAGTGACTTTCACTTAGACAAGCCTTAGGTCACCGAAAAAATTACACGATGACTAACTTCTTTTTTCCCGGTTAACGCTGGAATGACGCACAATAATCTTTTCTCACTAATGCTCTGATACCATGTGAGAAGGCACGGGAGAATATATGTTATTGATATTGGATGATAAATACAATACAAGAGGTCCCTATTTATAGCTATACACTACAAGGAGATATTACTCCTCTTCCAATGTGGGACAAGACTACACTATACATATCTGTAAACTAACACCTGCGGATGTCTCATCGCAGGTGCGAGCCCGCAGAAGCGAGCGGGATATCGCAGATGCGAGGTTGGAGGAACTGGGCAGAAGGCGCAGGTGCGATGAAGTTCCCGCACCTGTGAGGCCGCAGAAGTGCACAAGAGGTCGCAGGTGCGGATAATGTCAAGGTAGGCTGGGTCCGCAGGTGCATAGGATAGGTCGCATCTGCGAGTCCGCAGATGCGGATAGGTGACGCAGAAGCAAAAGTGAGGAAGTCAGGCAGTGGCCGCAGGAGCGAGGTACTTTCCGCACCTGCGTGGTCGCAGATACGGAAATGGAGCGCAGGTGCGGAGTCTGGGCGTTTAAGTGACTTGCGCAGGTGGGGTTGTTTGGACCGCAGGTGCGGTGGCACAGAAGCGAGAAATTGTCCGCAGGTGCGAAAACCCTGGGTAGAAACCATAAATAGAACCCTTTGCGAATTTGGTTCATTTCCACCATTTTCAAGTCGATTTTTGGAGCTTTTGGAGTGATTTTTGAAGGGTGATTCAAGGGCTCTCAGTGAGGTCAGTTACTTGAGCCTTAATACTCGTATATATGATGATTTCCCGTTGTTTAAACATGTAATTAGTGAAAATGAGGGGTTAGGGCTTGGGATTTTGGAGAGTTTAATTTAAGGATTTGAGGGACCAAACGATGTTGGATTTTGAGACATGGGCCCGGGGGGCGGGTTGAGCCAATTTCGGATTTTGGGCTAATTTGATAGTTTTTCTTGTGGAATTTATTCCGTTAGCATATATTGATGGTATTGTACTGATTGTGAATAGATTGGGAGAATTTGGAGGCCGAGTCGAGAGGCAAGAGCATTGCGGGGTAGAGATTTGATCGGTTTGAGGTAAGTAACGATTGTAAATCTAGTCCTTAGGGTATGAAAATCCGGATTTCGTATCATTCTACTATTTTGAGATAACACACATCTAGGTGACGGGCATGTGGGTGTGCACTGTTAGGGATTGTGACTTGATCCGTCCCGTAGCAACTGTAAAGTTGCATATTTTGTTGAAATTATATGATACTTATATGTTTTAGAAAGAATTTCTGTAAATTGGGCTGAATGCCATGTTTGGGTCTTGTGCCAGTGCTGTTTGGACCCTTAAGGGCCTTTTCTTACTATCCTCTCACTGTTTTTAATTGAAAATTTATACTCAGTCATGGTTATACTTGTTTACTGCATAACTCCGTTTTATGACACTATTTTGATGCATAAAAATGTTGTTTTGGGCTGAATGCTCTGTTTTTACTGAAATGCCCGAGTGGCTTGAGAGGTTTATGACTGAATGAGGCCGAGAGCCTGATTTGTGAGGATATTTATGGGATCGGGCTGCACGCCGCATCATGTTCGATATAGGCCGAGGGCTTGAGTGATTTATGCCATGATTTGGCTTGATATAGCGCTTGGGCTAAAGGAGCCCCTCCGGAGTCTGTACACACTCCCAGTGAGCCCAGGTACCTACTGAGTGCGAGTGCCGAGTGTCGAGTGCTGAGTGACTGGGAGGCATGAGTGATTATGAGGTATGCCCGAGTAGAATGAGTAATTGTGAGGTATGCTCGAGTGGCATGAGTGATTGTGAGGTTTTCCTGAGGGGATGTATATGAGTGATGTTTTGCCCGAGGGGCTGTTTATGATTTCATCATTTTTTGCTCACCTTTACATTTAGCCTCTGTTTGAAAGCTGTTGAAAAACAATATCCTTAAATGATTTCACTGGAACTGGGTTTAAACGAGATGTTTTGATTCAAATCCTGATTTTAAAAGCATGTGGTATTCTATTGAGATTTCATGATATGAACTTTTTATACTCTATTGCTCGTCACTAATGCTCAGTCTTTATTTATTATTGTTACTTACTGAGTTGGCGTACTTATGTTACTCCCTGCACTTTGTGTGCAGATCCAGCTATAGCTAGACATGGTAGCGGTTGTTGATTATTCTGGTTGCAGATTTCCTCGGGGATTGCAAGGTAGCTGCTTGGCGATCGCAGCCCCTGCTCTTCTCCCTCTTATCTTCCTTTAGTTGTATTTAGCTATTTTTCAGACTATGTTAGTCATGATATTGTCAGACAAATGGTAGTAGATGCTCATGGCTAGTGACACCCCGATGTCAGGCTTTTCTTTTCCGCATTTTTATTTTTGATTTGAACTCCTTTACGAAGGTTTTTTAGCTAAATAGCCTTGAAATTATCCTTGAAATAAAAATATCGGTTTGTTTTGGAAATGAGTCGGCTTGCCTAGTTCCACGATAGATGCCATCACGACAGAGGTTAGTTTGGGTTGTGACAAAGGAAGTCAACTATATATATATATATATATATATATATATATATATATATATATATATATATATATATATTATTTTTGTCATCATCAAAAAGGGAGAGATTGTTAATTATAGGTTTCAATGATGAAAAATAATATATCACATTTGGTGCATGATCAAGAAGGAAATCAAAGGAATCAAGAAGCAATACCATCCAAGAATAGATTAAGGAAATAATCTATTAATAAGAGCTCTAAAAGCAACACAAGGAAAAGAATCAATGGTTATAGATGAAAAAGGAAGGAGCAACGAAGATCCGGAAGAAGAATCAATCAGTGATTCTATAAAATGATTGACATAAGCTATTACTGGAAGCTCCCAAATCAAAGGGAAACGAGATCATAAAAGGATGCGTTGAAGATCATTGAAGCCAGAAATCAAGGGATCTAGCGGATATGCCTCAAGTAACGAAGAGATATGCCTAGCAGATGAAAAGCTCATCAAGACCATAAATCAAGGAAGATCAACGGAAACTTGACCTTATTCTTGGAAAGAATCAATCTATGATTCCTTTCAAGGATCAACTCACTTGGGTTTGCAATCTCTCAAGATTCACATCATTCAAGAATCAAGAAGGCCTCATGAAATGTATATATACATATGTTCCAGTCTCGAAGAAGACATACTTTGAACGAACTATTTTCACTCATTTTGTTCTATTCCAAACAAGCATTGTAGTTCTTATAGATCTGCTGTATAATTAGTGAGAGAAGAAAAAGAGATAAACACTGGTGAGACATTGTATCAAGAAGAGAAAAGTGACATAGCGATCAAATTGTTGGTGTAAAGCTACATCAACCACTATGTACTCAAGAAACTTCGATCACTAAAAGAAAACACCCTTGCAACCCAAGGGGACTGGAGTATGATTCACATTGAATCCGAACCAGTATAAAATTCTGGTGTCTTTAATTCCTGCACTTTATTTCTACATTACTATTATCCTGTTCTTATCTCTAGTAGACTAATTGGTAAACTAGTCAATTGCTTACGATACAATTTTTAAATAGGCAAATCACCCCCTCTTGTACTTTTATTTAACTCCTTAAAACTGCCGAAACAAACCTAATTTTAATATTATTTTGTTAACCTTTAAAATATTTCCGTCAAATTTACTTTACCAAATATAAAAATACATTACTTGACGTTAGACATCCATAGTTTTTATTTGTATGGTAATGAAGTACATTAGTCAATACTCCAGCATTTTATGATAAATGATATTTATGCTATATAGTTTTTGAATAGTTGATAATCTAGATGTGGCGTGCTTAAAATTGCAATAAATTAACAGCAATTTTTCTTGCTGGCAGGGAGTATTCTAAATTTCTTATGTACAGATCCCAGTGATTTGTATTTGTGTTCATGTCTCTTCTATTTTCTCCTCGTCTCCTCTTCTACTTCCCCATACTACTTGTAGCTGTCTATAATATATATACACCACTTACAGTTACCGAGACAGACCCTTGAGGAGATAATTCATGTTTGATTTAATTAAGATGTGCAGGATTAATCTTAAACAAAAATTAAAAGAGTTACTTCTTTCGGTTCACAATAAGTGACAATTTTATCTTTTTATTTTGGTCCAAAATAAGTGTCTATTTACATAATCAAGAAAGAATTAATTTTATTTTTTCAAAATTTGCGTTTATTTACATATTCCAATGTATCAAGGTAACAATTAATTAACGTTAATTTAGTGAATACATTTTTTTTTAGGAGTTCTTATTTTCTTAATGAGTTAGCCAAAAATAAAATGATCCTTATAGTAGACGGGAGGGAGTAATATTTGTTCTTTAAGATCAAATAATTATTACTACTACTCAAGAGAGGATTGAATTCTTAAAAGTCAAACTTACAAATAAAACCTCAACTTCAACAGGAGCAGACTGTGTTCTTCATCAATGTACACACAACTCCCCATGATTCTTTCCATAATTAACCAACCATGTGAATATTTATATTATACAACTGTGTTTTCATCAAAGTACACACAATTCTACATGATTCTTTCCACAATTAACCATGTGAACTTATTTATTATACAATACAATGCTTATAACAAGATAGACACAGCTCCAATCCGTGATATTCCTTTTTCCATAACCATGTGAATAATTAGGAAGCAATTACTTCAAGAGATGGGTAGTCAGTGTAACCAATAACTGGATCATGAGTATAGAATGTGCTCCTATTATACTTGTTAAGTGGAGCATTAACCTCAAAACGCTTAGGTAAATCTGGATTTGCCAAGAACATACGTCCAAATGAGATCAAATCTGCATAATTCTCCTCTATCGCGTTGTCCCCATCAAATTTATTATAACCACCCGAAGCGATAAGTGTCCCCTGAAAAGCCTTCCTAATGGGAAGAAGACCCTTAGTTGCTTCTCTTGGTTCAACCACATGAAGATAGAGAACACCAAGTTTGCTTAGTGCATTCGCCATGTAGGTTGCTAGTCCTTCTGAATTTGAGTGATCCTTATTTTTGCCATCACAATCTGAAAAAGGAGACAGTTTTATACCGATTCTATTTGCTCCGATTTCGTTAGCCACTGCTTCTACTATTTCCAGGGCAAGTTGACAACGGTCCTCAATACTATTCCTATCATTGACTTGAATATCATTCATGAATTCGTCAATCAGGTAGCCGCCATCTGAAGCGTTGATCTCAACTCCATCAAATCCTTTATATCGTGGGAAACTAGTTAAGTTACAAGATGCTTGTAACATGAACTATAGGTATGTAGTTGAGTAATTAAATGAAGTTGAAGCATGAAAAGCATTCAAGTAATTAAGCAACATGTTCAATTTTTTGATCTTCTTAACAGAGTGGGACTATAAAGGGGTTTTAGCTCTTCCATATCTGCTACAACTTGTGATTAGCTAAAATTGAATCCCATACAGATGATCAGTTATCAAAAGGAAGATTGAGTAAAATATAATACCAGCTTTAATTGCATTACGGGCTGCGATCCTGAAATCATTGACAATTCCACGAACTTCATCAGATTTTAAACGACGAGGTGTTGGTTTCTCATAAACTTGTTCATCAGGTCCTGCTTGTAAAAAATTGAAACCCCATATACTTGAGAAATGTGATTTAGAAACTAATATCATAAATCCCTGACTGCATGCTTTGTTTATGTTTATCCACTACAAATTGTAAAATCTTACTTGTCAAGGACCAGCCATGAGCCAACGCCGATCGAGAAGTATAATGCACTAATAGTAGGAACAGACAGGCGAGCTGAATGCCAAATTTGACAAAAGAAGACCCCTCCTTTGTCATGAACACCTTCCACTACTGGTTTCCACGCTTCCACTTGCTCCTCACTCCATATTCCAGGCAAGTTTGGGCACCTTTATTAACAATGTTGAAATTTATAATATATATATATATATATATATATATATATCTCAATCATCGCCTTGGTCTCTCAATACGAAATAGGGAGTAATTAATTTACCCCTGAGAAATATCGGATGCAGCAGCAGCTTCAGAAATGAGAAGACCTCCGCTAGTAGCTCTTTGAGCATAATATTCAGTAGCATGTGGCTGCTGTGGCATATATTTCTGTGCCCTGTTCCTCGTTAGTGCTGGAAAAACTATTCTGCAATACATTTAATTCAACGGTTCTAATATTCAAGGTCCGTTTCTAAATACAAGCTCTAGTTATTATGTTTAAAGAGCTAATTCAATTACTAGCTAGGCTAAAAAATAACTACTATATATGATTGTCTAAAGAACAAAGATTTATTAACAATGAAATTGAGGTGTGTGTATATAGATCGGACTGACCTATGAGAGAGGTCAAATCTCCCTAGTTTGTAAGGAGTAAATAGGGGCACGACAGAGTTGGTGTTTGCGTCCATCTTTAAAGTCTTGTATTCTCTTCTCTTCTCTTGTGTGCTAGGAAAAGTCAGAATACCCTCCAATATATAGGCAAATATGAGAGCTACAAATTTTATGAAAACCTTCACTAAGAATCAAATAATTTCAGGAATAATGTTTTTTAAAGTACTAAACCGCGTGAACCATTGAATATTAGAACTATCTTACATAATCTTGCGTGGTTTACATGATCAATAAGTTAGAGAAGAGAGTTTTTTTTAAAAAGGTCAATGAATAAAAAAGACTTACCTTACTTTGGAGGATAAGAAACATGCAAATAATGTGATCAATGATTAAATTACATATTTTTCTTCGTATTGTTTACCCTAAAATCGAATAACAATTGAATTTATATACGGTTTTAAAGATACGTGATATAACTTGATACGAGTTGAGATAATAGATCAATACTAAAATTAATAACAAGAAAATAAATGCAAACCGCAGAAATTGAACAGTCTTAGCCTTGAAGGTTGGTCACCCTCAAGTTTGAAAATGCCTCAATCGACGACAAAACAAGATAACAAAAACTAGAAATGATCAATATATTGCTTCTTTGATGCGTGTTACAATGTCTTTTACAAACGATCAGACCTCCCTTTATATAGTAGGGGAGCCCTACTCTTGATACAATTTTCTAGAAGGTAAAAATCTCGTGATTTGCTAATCAATCGGCCTCTCCTTGATATGTGCCGAGATTTCCGCCGTGATCTCCAACTGATCGCGGATATTTCGGCCTTCCGTTATTTGGCTCGACAAAGTCCCCTCGATCTTGTTTGGTCCCAGAGTTACGAGCTCAACGATTTAACTTAGCTCCTGGGTTCGATATAATCCGGGGTCGAGCCTGGACCTATCACGTTTTGATCGGCCTCTCCTTGATATGTGCCGAGATTTCCGCCGTGATCTCCAACTGATCGCGGATATTTTGGCCTTCCGTTATTTGGCTCGACAAAGTCCCCTCGATCTTGTTTGGTCCCAGAGTTACGAGCTCAACGATTTAACTTAGCTCCTGGGTTCGATATAATCCGGGGTCGAGCCTGGACCTGTCACGTTTTGGTCTCGGCTGGTCATACAATATACGAACTCGGTTTTGACCGTATACAGATAGTCCCCTCATTTTTCGGAGAGAAGGCGACGGGAAACGATATGAACTTCTGAGCCCTGCTTCGATAAATCATGATGTAAGCAACAAAAGGTCATTGAAATGTCCCGTCGGTCCAGTCTTCAAGGCATTAAATGTGTGTCAGTTGTTAGTCGGCCACTACGGGTTTTGAACCTCCGTTTTGCAAACTATAAATACTTCACCCTTCCATCCATTAGAACTTTTATATTCAAACACTTGTTCTTGTGTGCTTAAGAAAAATTTCATCACCTTCATCTTCTGATTTTCCAGCTTAAGTTCATAACTTCTTCCTTTATAGTTTTCTGCAAATTTTATAAACTATCCGCCAAATACACCCTCTCTTTCATTAGTACCATCTTTTCACCCTTACTCAGAAGCAATGGAAAAGACTTCTAAATCTGTTCCTCAAAAGGAAGCTCCCTCTTCCTCGAGACCGTCTGAAGAAGAAAAGGCCCCGTCTACTGTTGTTGAGGAAAAGACACCGGAACCCCACTCAACTATGTTCGTTCCTACGAGGTGCCCAACTGGGGCCGACTTCAAGATCGAGAAAACCCTTTTCATACCATATCGATGCGAGCCGATCTCGAGGTACATATGCTCCATCACTGACTATCTCCTCCTCAAAGTCAAGGAAGACTGTAATTGGGCCGGTAAACATGTGTTGGTGCCTACGCCTGAGGAATTAATCATTATCCACGTGGATGGTTTTCTAAGTGTTTATACTTATCCCTTCACGTTGGGCCCTCTAGACCCAGTTATCATTGCCTTCTGCAAAAGGTATGAAGTGACGCTCGGGCAAATTCATCCTTCATTTTGGAGGATTGTTATCCTGCTTCGTTTCTTCGTGAGCAAGCTCGACAAGTGCCCCTTCACTATCGACCATCTCATGCGTCTGTACAGTCCCCGACTCTACTGAGGGGGACTGATAAAGCTTTTCCGTCGGGCTACTTAGGCCCCATTCTCGAGCATAAATGAGGACCGAGACCGAGGCTGGTTGGGCTAGTTCGTATGAGTGAAGACCTCGGATCTAATCCCGGCCGAGAAAATGCCATTTCCCGAGAAATAGAACATGAAACGTAAGTATAACTTCACTTTTAAGATTTTTCTTACTGCTTTTCCCTTTTCTCTCACATAATCGGTGTTTCGTGGTGTAGCTGTTGCTTGGATGCCGGATGCAGTTTCTCGACTCAAGGAGTGGGTCAAGGGCATTGTATCACAGAAGCCCTATTTCGAGCACGCATGGCGCGAACATTCAAAGGGCCGGTGGGAGGCCCGCTCTCACGGTAAAATTCTTTCCTAGAACTAACATCATTTGGGTTTCTTTCCAAGCTCACTCATCTCTTTTTTCTTTATAGGCCTCGGGAAGGATGTTGCGATGAGGGCCCCATCCGCAGATGAAATCGGCATCCCTCAATCTCCTGCTCCAAAGCAGGATAAAGAGAAGAAAAGAAAAGAAAAGGGGCTCCGAGTTCCTCGAACTCGGAGGAGCAGAAACCGAAAAAGAGGCAGGCGTGCAAACCCAAAGAAAACATCGGCGCCCTCCCATCGGACTTAGTTCGCTGATTGAAGGATGAATTGGAAGAAGAAGAAGATTCCGAGCTGGTGGCTCGAGTGCGAGCCCACACCGTATTTTCCCAAGCCAAGGAGGCTGCATAGAGGGCAGTGACCGAGGTCCCCGAATCGAAGAAGGGCGAGGCCGCTATGCCCCAAGCTAGGGAGGTCGAAGAGGAAGCTGGGGCCGATATTCCTCGAGCAAGAGAGAGTGCCCCGAAAGATGCGCTTGGGGCGATTGATCTCACCGGGTCTCCTCTATTATCCAACTCCATGATTAATGAGGCTGGTATACTAAAGGGTCGTTCACACGAGGGGCCTCAGGGGGTGGCAGATCTCAATAACTTCTTTGATGGCTTAGAGTCTACCGCCTCGGAGGATGTGACCGGATTTGGTGATTTACCTGTGCCAAAGAAAGCACTGTCTTCGGGAGCCAGTGGGCCTTCTTCGATCCTGAAGTTAATGGATCGATTCCCGGCTTCGAGTGTTGATCCCAACCGAAAACAGTCAATAGTTATCTCTATCCTGGAGGATGCCCGGGTTCTCTGCACCCCCGTGGGGGTTGCTAGCTATCTTCGGTACTTAGTGACCGAGGAGGACTAGGCCAAGATGGACGAGGTGGAAGCGTCCTGTCTGTTCAATGAGGCTCAACAGGAGTTGAATCGGGTAAATTCGAGTGCCTCTTTACTTAGTACTTTAGATTTTAAGTTATAAATAATCATAACATTCGTCCTTATGCTCGCAGGCCTCGGTGCTCCACCATGAAACTTTCTTCTGATATTGGGAGGAGTTATCCCAACACGAGGTCGAGGTTCGAGAGCTAACTGAGAAGAGGGACACCTATAAGATTCTTAGTGACAAACTTCAGGCCGAACTAGAAGCGTCTTGGAAGGAACATGCCGATACTGTCGAGCAGGTAAGATGAGTATTCAAACTTAGTGATGATGATTCAGACACAATGGCTAATGACCCAAACCCACAGGTCCAGAAGAGACTAGACCAGATCGAGAAACTTCAGGTGGAGGTGGACACGGTAAAGGCTGAGTCTGAGGAATGGAAGAAGAATATGGACCGCCTGTCCTCGGAAAAGCAGACCGCCCGAAAACAACTGGCTTCGACTGAGGTCCAGCTCCGGGCTGCAGAAGAGAAAATCTTGGTGGAGGCCAAGAAGATCGAGGAGCTCCAATCTCAGCTGAGTTCGGCTGTTTCTGGTCAAGAGAATCTGGCTAGGGAGCTCGAGGCGGCCAAGTCAGAGGTGGTTGTGGCCAAAACCGAGGCTGATGATAATTGGCCTAGTTCAAGGTTGATGTCGAGGCGATTCAGGAGCAGGCTAAAAACATGGTGAAGCATGCAAGGTGGGAAGCTCGAAGAGAAGCCCTCGAGCGAGTCCATGCTCAGAACTTTGACATACTGGCTGAAATCGAGAATGCCAAGATATGTGAAGCTAGGGCCCAGAAGCTAGCTTATCCCCAAGAAGATTCCGAGGGCTTAAGCGAGTCCAAAGGCGGGGAAGATCCCGAGGGTGAAGATGTTGCCTCCGATGGGGACCATGCCACTTAGTCCCTTAGATGTTTTTGTTTTTTGTATTTTTGTTGAGGCCGTTCGGCCTTTATAAAATTTTTATCGGGCTGTTTGGCCCTTGTAAAAAGAATTTTGTTATGAATACATATAAGGCTTTCTTTCCCTTTCTTGGCTTTCTATTTTTTCCCTTTGCTTTCTTATTTGCATTCACAAAGATCAAAATGCCTTAGCACGAAAATAATTAGGTTATGTTCGGAGCTTCAAACAAAACTTTTCCTTTACATTAGTTAGTCTTAAGGCATTCTTTGGGGGTTTTGTGTTACCGAAAACTTCCTTCCAAAGTAAGCACATTTATCCTTTAGAACCGGTTATGAAAAATTTTCTTTTTTGAAGGCCTAGTTTTTGTTACGGGTCTCAGACATCTTCGAGCCGTGTTAATGTGGCCATAGCCTTTTATTTCGGGAGCTGCCCATTGGACTTGCTTTCCCGAGTTATCCGGGCTTGCCCAAGATAACAGTCCCCGAGCGGGGGTGGTCGTGGCCTTTAAAATTCGTGGGTTGCCTAATAGGTCTTATGCCCCCGAGGCATAGTGGCTTGGGCCGTCCGAGTTTATTTTCGGACGGTAGTCCCCGAGTGAGAGAGTGATTATTCGAACTCTGGTTATAAGTGGCCCTTGGGCTCATTACCGTTAGGGGATCGGAAGTAGGAAATTCTTTAAAGAATGTAGAGAAGAAATTTTAAGACATATTAAAATATAAGATGGTTGCAAAGAAGTGACTTCTCTTTATTCTTGTGCGTGATAAGGATGTATGTGTACATGCTTTGCGTCAGGGTTCGAGCAGTCTACGTGGGCACGGTTCATTTGACCGTTTTTCCCTTACATTGAATCCTATCAATCGAGACCCTTCAATCCTGAAATATCTTTCCATGCTAAAGTTTACATCGGATGGTAATGCCCCCCCAATGTTCGAGGTGGATTGAAGTGAGGCCTCGAATACTATTTTGATTGCCATTACCAATTCATTGTCGGCCTTCGATTCTAAGTTAGCACGATTTACTTGTTGCCTCGTTAAAAACCTCGCCGAAAGACCCATTTGGGACAAAACCGGTCCAAGGAAAAAATAGTGCAACACGTGATTTTAGACCTAAAGACTTCGTGCTGCTTCTTGCTGATCACCTGGAAGTGTTAGTCCGAAATACAGACAAAAGAAAATGAATGAGGTCATACCTTAGCAGTAATATCATTTTAGGTGAGCTACATTCCAATTGCTCGGTAGTTGTTCTCCGTTCATCGTTCCGAGCTTATAGGATCCTTTCCCGGTGACCTCGAGAATTTGGTACGGTCCTTCCCAGTGCGAACCTAACTTCCCTTCATTCGGATTCCGGGTATTTAGTGTGACCTTCATTAGTACTAAGTCCCCGATATTGAAGTATCGAAGGTTGGCCCTTCGATTGTAATACCTTTCAATCCGTTGCTTTTGGCCAGCTATTCGAACAAGGGCGGTCTCACGCCTTTCATCCAATAGCTCTAGGCTCGTATTCATTGCCTCATAATTTGATTCCTTTGTTGCATATCGGAATCTGATACATGGCTCCCCAACTTCGACCGGTATTAGAGCTTCAGCACCGTAAACCAATGAGAACGGAGTGGCCCCGGTGCTGGACTTCGAGGTCGTATGATATGCCCAAAGAACTTCGGGCAGGATCTCCTTCCATTTTCCTTTGGCATCGGTTAGCCTTTTCTTAAGGTTTTGGAGTATAGTCTTGTTGGTCGATTCGACTTATCCGTTCCCACTAGGGTGATAAGGTGTCGATAAGATTCTTTTGATCTTGTGGTCTTTGAGAAAGTTAGTCACTTTGCTGCCGATAAATTATTTCCCGAACCGACATATGATGTGGTCCCAAATAAAGTCGATGACTTACCTTCTCCCTGACCTTTTCGTACGCCTGTGCTTCAACCCACTTAGAGAAATAGTCAGTTATAAAAAAGATAAATTGAGCCTTACTCGGTGCCCCTGGAAGGGGGCCGACGATGTCCATTCCCCACTTCATGAATTGCTATGGCGATAAAACTGAATGTAGCAGTTCCCCGGGTTGGTGTATCATCGGAGCATGTCGTTGGCATTTGTCACATTTTCGTACGAACTCCTTCGCATCTTTTTCCACGTCGATCCAGTAATAGCCACCTCCGATTACCTTTCGAACCAATGATTCAGCGCCTGGATGATTTCTGCAGGTGCCCTCGTGGACTTCCCTCAGAACGTACTCGGTATCTCCCGGTCCCAGACATATTGCTAGCGGGACATCGAACATTCTTCTAAACAAGGTTCCGTCCTTGGATAAGCTGAATTAGGCCGCTTTCGTGCGCAGGGATCTCGATTCTTTTGGATCTGAGGGCAGTTTTCTGATCTTCAAATACTCTACGTATTTATTTCTCCAATCCCAAGTTAGGCTTGTTGAGTTTATTTCGGCGTGACCTTATTCCACTGCCGATCTCATGAGTTGTACGACTGCCTCCGAGTTGAGCTCGTCATCTTTGATCGACGACCCTAAGTTTGCAAGGGCATTGACCTCACTATTTTGATCTCGAGGTACGTGCTACAAAGTCCACTCTTTGAACCGATGTAATGTTACCTGCAACTTATCTAGGTACCTTTGCATTCGTTCTTCTCTGACTTCGAACATTCCATTGACTTGGTTCACCACTAAGAGGGAGTCACACTTAGCTTCGATCACCTCCTCCCCCAAGCTTTTGGCCAGTTCGAGACCTGCAATCATGGCCTCATATTCGGCCTCGTTGTTAGTCAATTTCACAGTTCTAATAGATTGTCTAACTATATTGCCTGTGGGTGGGTTCAGTACGATGCCAAGTCTAGACCCCTATGCATTCGAGGCACCGTCCGTAAAGAGAGTCCAGATTCCCGAAGAGGTCCTCGAGTTTACCAACAACTCCCTTTCGACCTCGGGTATCAGGGCCGGCGTGAAGTCGGCCACAAAATCTGACAAAAATTGAGACTTAATGGTTGTCCGGGGTCGATACTCAATATCGTACCCGCTGATTTCTACGGCCCATTTGGTCAATCGTCCTGAGAGTTTGGGTTTATGCATTATATTTCGTAATGGGTAAGTTGTCACAACACATATAGGATGGCACTGAAAATATGGTTACAGTTTCCTAGAGACGCTTAGCAGAGCGAGCACCAATTTTTCTAGGTGAGGATATCTAGTTTCAGCCTCACCTAAGGTACTGCTAACATAATAAATTAGAAATTGCGTACCTTGTTCCTCCCGAACCAGGACTCCACTTACCACTATTTCCAATACTGCCAAATACAAGTATAGTTGTTCGTCTTCCCTCGGTGTGTGAAGCAGTGGTGGGTTCGATAGGTATCACTTAAGTTCTTCCAAGGCCCATTGACATTCCGGGGTCCATGTGCAGTTGTTTTTCTTCTTCAGTAGCGAGAAAAATCGGTGGCTCTTATCGGAGGAACTTGAGATGAATCGGCCCAGGGCAGCAATACGCCCGGTTAGCCTTTGCACGGCCTTCACGTTGTCCACTACCGTGATATCTTTGATAGCTTTGATCTTGTCGGGGTTGATCTCGATTCCTCGGTTGGATACCATGAACCCGAGAAATTTACCTGATCCGACTCCGAACACACATTTTTCCGAATTCAGCTTCATGTTTTACTTCTTCAATATGCTGAAGGTTTCATGCAAGTGCTTTAAATGGTCCTCTACTCACAGGGACTTAACTAACATATCATCAAAGCAAACTTCCATGGATTTCCCTATTTTTTCTTCGAACATCCGGTTTACTAGGCATTGGTAAGTGGCACTGGCATTTTTTAACCCAAACGACATCACTTTATAGCAGTATGTGCCATACTTAGTGATGAAAGAGGTCTTTTCTTGATCATCCGGGTTCATTCGTATTTAGTTGTACCCGGAGTAGGCATCGACAAAACTGAGGATCTCGTGGCCGGCCATGGCATCGATCATGTTAGGCAAAGGGAAAAAGTCTTTGGGACATGCCTTATTTAAATCTTTATAATCCACACACATTCTCAGTTTGTTCCCCTTTTTAGGTACTACTACTACGTTCGCTAACCATTCCGAGTATTTGACTTCCCTGAATGGAGCCTATTTTAAGGAGTTTAGATACCTCGTCCTTGATGAAATCATGTTTGACCTCGGACTGAGGTCTCCTCTTATGCTTGACCGGGTGGAACTTCGTGTCCAAGATAAGCTTGTGAGTGGTTATATCCAGTGGGATCCCTGTCATATCGAGATGGGACTGAGCAAAAGAATCCAGGTTAGTTATAAGAAATTGAATGAGTTTTTTCCTGAGCTCGGGAGTTAACCCCGTGCCTAGGTTTACCTTCCGATCGGGCAGATGTTCGATCAGTATGACCTGCTTCAGCTCTTCGACCGTTAATTTGGTAGTGTCGGAGTCATCGGGGACTATAAAGGATCGAGGAACCCCGTAATCATCGTCTTCGTCAGTCCCCTTCTTGTCTGGTTGGGTCGAGGTTGGCACCAGTGATTGTTATTTGGTCTCTTGTTTAGCTTCCGATCTTGGCTTCTTTGATGCTGCAAGTGTTAATATCAAAATTACTTCATCGTCTGCAAACATCTCCTTTACGGCCGGTTGTTCCCCGTATATCGTCTTAATCCCTTCTGGCGTCAGGAATTTTAACACCTAATGAAGGTTCGAAGGCACTGTCCTCATGTTGTGGATCCATGGCCTCCCAAACAGGGCGTTGTACCTCATGTCACCCTTGATCACATAAAATTTGGCTTCCTGGATGGTATCGGCGGCATTGACTGGTAATGTTATTTCCCCTTTAGTGGTTTCTCATGCCATGTTGAATCCATTCAGGACTCGGACCAGGGGTACGACTTGGACTTGTAGACCGAGCTACTCCACGACTCTTGATCGAATGATGTTGGCCGAGCTATCTGGATCAATTAACACACATTTAACCCAAATTTTATTCAGGAGTACAAATATTACTAGTGCATCATTATGGGGATGTACGATCCCTTCTGCGTCCTCGTCGTCGAAAGATAGAGTTCCTTCCGGCACATAGTCTCGAGTTCATTTTTCCTTAGTGATGGATACCTTGGTGCGTTTCAATATCGGCCCCTGTGGGATATCAACCCCGCTGATGATCATGTTGATGACGTGCTGTAGTTCTTCTTGCTCTGCCTGTTTGTTTGAATCCCTGTTCCTGAAGTGATTCTTGGCTGGGTCGCTCAAGAATTCTCGGAGGTTCCCGTTGTTGAATAAAAGAGGTACTTCCTCTTTCAGTTGTCGACAATCTTCGGTTATGTGACCGTGGCTGCCATGATACTTACATATCTGGTTAGGATCCCTTTGGGTTGGATCAATTTGTAGAGGTCGAGGCCATTTGTTATCTTTGATTCATCCTATAGCTGATACAATGGCGGCAACATCGACATTAAAGTTGTATTTCGATAGCCTCGGTGCGTCTTTGGGCCCGATGGGCCCATCGAAGCCGTTTTTGGTCATAAGTCTCCTGCTGTTCTGACCTCGATCATTTCTCCTTTCGTTTCTTATGAAATTTTTATTGGACTCGTTGCCTCTCCTATCCCAGTTATATGGCTGATACCGATCTCTATTCGACCTTGGTTCCCGGTCAATATCTCTCTTGATTCTGTCAACGGGTCTGATGGGATAAACGGACCCGGAAGGAGCCCCAAGTTGATCATCTTCGACCCTAATTTTTGATTGGTACCGATTATGCACATCGGCCGAAGTAATAACTGGGTACTCTATCAGATTCTGTTTCAACTGCTGTAAAGCCATCGAGCTTCGAACGTTGAGTCCTTGGGTAAAGGCTTGAACGGCCCAATCATCAGCGACCGGTGGTAGGTCCATCTGTTCCATTTGGAATCGAGATACGAATTCTATAAGCATTTCATTGTCCTTATGCCTTACCTTGAAAAGGTCTGACTTCCTGGTTTCGACCTTGATGGCTCTGGCGTGTGCCTGTACGAAAGAATCTACAAGCATAGCAAAAGAGTCAATAAGAATTAGGTGGTAAATTGTGATACCATATCATGGTCTCTCCGAATTTCTTTAATAAGACGGATTCGATTTCATCATCCTTTAAATCATTCCCTTTGATGTCACATGTGTAAGAGGTGACATGTTCATTCGGATCGGTCGTTCTATTGTACTTAGGAATCTCGGGCATGCGAAACTTCCTGGGGATCGGTTTTGTAATCACGCTCGAGGAAAAGGGTTTTTGCACGAACTTCTTGGAATTCAAGCCTTTCAATATCGGTGGTGCTCCTAGTATTTAATCCACCCTAGATTTGTAAGTCTTCACCTTTTTATCGTTGGCCTCGATCTTCTACTCCCCTGATTCTATCTGTTTTGTCAATTCCTCGAGCTTCTTTATAATCTCAGGCTTAGCCCCCGATTCATTTTCGTTCGACCTTTCTGTGACCGGTTGATCCCTGCAGGTGACTTCCCATGGAGGATCAGGCTCAACCCTACTTGGCGCACAGTTTTGGTTTTGTAACTGGACTATTGCCACCTGTTGCGCCTGCAATATTTCGAAGATCACTCGTAGACTGATCCCGTCCCCTTCAACATTTTGTGTGTTTCGAGTTGCCGATCGGGCTCTACTACGAATGCTATTTTCGGGGTCAGTAGGCAAGTTTGCATCGATAGCCACATATGAATCAGCAGGTGGTATCTCATTACCGAGTGCTATGTAATTATTTTTATCTTGGTGACCGGACTCGTTGTCAACGTGCAGAGGCGCTGATTGGGAATTTAAATTTTTTGTATTTTAGCCTGGAATCAAAGACACTTCAAAGAGCAAGTGTAAAACAGTGTGTGTTATAGAGATTTGTATCAAATAATCACTATTATCCTCAGTCCCACGGTGGGCACCAAACTGTTTACCCTAAAATCGGATAACAATTGAATTTATACGTAGTTTTAAGGATACGTAATATAACTTGATACGAGTTGAGATAATAGATCAATACTGAAATTAGTAACAAGAAAATAAATACAAACCGCAGAAATTGAACAGTCTTAGCCTTGAAGGTTGGTGACCCTCAAGTTTGGAAATACCTCAATCGACGACAGAACAAGTTAACAAGAACTAGAAATGATCAATATATTGCTTCTTTGATGTGTGTTACAATGTCTTTTACAAACGATCAGACCTTCCTTTATTTAGTAGGGAAGCCCTACTCTTGATACAATTCTCTAAAAGGTAAAAATCTCGTGATTTGCTAATCAATCGGCCTCTCCTTGATACGTGCCGAGATTTACGCCATAATCTCCAACTGATCGCAGATATTTCGGCCTTCCGTTATTTGGCTCGACAAAGTCCCCTCAATCTTGTTTGGTCCCAGAGTCACGAGCTCAACGATTTAACTTAGCTCTTGGGTTCGATATAATCCGGGGTCGAGCCCCTACCCGTCACGTTTCGGTCTCAGCTAGTCATACAATATACGAACCCGGTTTTGATCATATACACATATATCATGTGCTCCAAAGGCCAAGAATCATAAACAATTTATTACGCTGAAATGTTGAGTTATTTGTAAATATCAAACTTAAGCTGGCATAGTTGACATGTCAATGTCGCACTTGAATGAAGTGAGATAAGATATGGTCTCAAATAATCAGATGAAGTTTGAATTCCAAATTAAAATTTTCATATTATTCTAGGGGGTTGATGAGAATGCTGAACAAAAGCAATTTTATGTTCAGGTTTCCCCTATTCACAACATTGTATTGACTATTGATTCTTGAATCTTTTGAACAAACTTCATTATTCTCTCATTTTTCGTTGATAAGACATAATAATAGATTAGAAATGTATAATCGCACTCTGCATCAACATAGTATTCTCTTTCTCTACTTCTATTTTATATGATACTATTACTAGTTGGGAGTCCAACAATTTAGTCTTTTACTACTGATTTTCTCAAAAGAAAGCCAAATTTAAGTTTCATGTTGTGCTAAGCATGGTGCCATCTTATCTACTTGTCCAAGTGTAACTGCTCATTGCGCTTTGAACGAGGCAAAATCTGTCTCTAGAGTATCTAAGCCACGATAATATTATGGGAAGGATTCTCGAGTCGACGTTAGTCGAAGCGACCCAAGAAGCAGCAAAGTCCGTGGCCGAAGTGTCGACATGAGCCGTAGTCGAGATGTCAACTAGAGCTGTAGTCGAGACATCAACAAGGGTCGAGGTCGAGGTTGAATATCGTTGATAAGAGCTGTAACGGCTTATTTGTCAGGATAGGATATTAAAAGAGAATATTCTAGTTGATATTCTCTGTACTTGTACTATTATGGTTTCTTAGAAATAATATCCCATATATATAGAAAAAAGAGACAAGGGGCAAGTGATATTCATTTGTAAGAAATTACTTTGACAAAAAGATTCTCTCTCTCTTACTAAGATACAAACACCACCTTTTCACTGAGATTCTTGTCTATATTATTCCATACGTTCCTATCAGATCCGAGAATAACTCGAATATTCAAGGATTTGTCTGTCACTTATCATTGTCAGGAGGAACAACCATCTAGTTCATCCTTTATTGGGTGAATCATTCCTCATATTTACTTAAATGCTATTTATTGTTATTTATTGCTATTAAATGCTACATTATTGCTCATACTTTTTGGAACAGTTATTGCATATTATTATCACTATTTGACCAAATCCATCTAATGTTTATTGCACCCTCGGAATCTACATCTAGAAATATTATTGTTAATTAAGTTTAACCCATAATTATATAAATTTAATTATTTGAACCAAGAGCAATATTTTTTGTCAAAAAAATTGGCGTCGTCTGTGGGGATTTCTTAGTTAAATTTTTAGTTTCCTCTAGATCTACAACTAACACGAGTCACTAATGTCACAAAACCCAAGATCTCCTTCCTTTGTGCATACAAAACCCTACATGGTAGGTAACCGAGAAGAAAGGACGAGAATAGCAAGTGACCTCCCAACCAATCTCATGAACGTCATCAATGAAAGCTGTGAAACATCGGGTGAGGACACGATGCCCAGTGCATCTCCTAGGCGAGACGGGTCACCACCCCCACACTGTAGCATAACGCAACCCTATGGTAAAGGAGCCTCCACGTCTGTAGAGGAAGTGGCACCCCTAGCTGTACAAAAACTCCTCGAGGCATGACTGACCAACACGCTAACGAGCATCCTCAGCAAGCTTGCTCCAGGAACGACAGCAGAAACCGCAAGGACTTGCACGATACAACAAATAGATGAACAATGCAATCCACCTCTCCTTTCTACTACAGGTATTACTCACAATGTCATTGACAATGCAAGTGACAATGCCTTCACGACCATCCTAAAAATGATGGAAGAAATGAAAAATAAAAATAAGGCTCTCCGAGATCAAATGCAAGAACACCAAAAAAGAGTCGACAAGATACCGGGCGCTCCTAAGCTGTTGCCGAAGAGGAACGCCGGCCGGTTTGTCGAGCACCCCTACAGTGATGATGCAGCACCGTATGCCATAACAAAAACCTTCAAAATGCCACCATACCTCAGAATATACGACGGCACGACCGACCCCGAAGATCATGTGACTCATTACGTCACTGCCGTAAAAGGTAACGACCTCGCAAAAGAACATGTGTCTTCCATTTTTCTGAAGAAGTTCGGCGAAGCCCTCAAAGGAGGGGTACTAACATGGCCGACAAGTTCGTAACGGCCCATGCCGGAGCCAAGAAGGCCGAGGCGAGGGTGAACGACATATTTGCTATTAACCAGTCTCTAGGAGAGGGACTGAGGAATTTCCTCTCCGGGTTCAACCGAGTAAGGATGACGTTGCCAAATGTATCCGAATGGATGGCGGTCGCGGCTTTTCAAAATGGGTTGTATAGAGATGGTTCAAGAGTAACTAGGAAACTGTTGAGTTGGTTAATGAAGTGCCCCCGACCACTTGGGATGAAATCCACATTGTTTATTGTGCCGAGATCCATGCAGATGAGGACGACCTCAATGGGCTGACTCACCAATTAACCTCAGTACAAGCCAAATCAAGAAAAAATCGGAAAGACAATGCCCGAAGAGATCATACAATTCTGCGATCTAACAGGGAACGACATCAACCATATATTAGGACGGTCGTCGCGCCCTCTCCCCGCTACGAAGAAGGTCCATCCAGACCAAGGACGGGAACTCATCGGAACGACAGAGGTATGCCCCCTATTATCTACTCACAATTTTTGTGTGTCACCTATAGAGATAGTCTACCCCCTGGAGAAGCTCGGGCCAAAAGTGAAGTGGCCGCAAAAGATGAGATCGGACCCTAACACCAGAAAAATCCGACGCCCTCTGTGAGTTCCACTAGGAACGAGGGCACAAGACTGAAGATTACATTGCCCTGAGGCAGGAAGTCGTGAACATGTTACGACATGGACACCTTAAAGAGTTGCTAAGCGATAGGGGAAGAACCAATTTCGCTAGAGGACGCGAACATCAAGGGCCGCCTAAACCACCCTCACCAGCTCGTACAGTCAACATGATCATCGACGGTGACAACAACGCCTCTATAAACAACATGAAGTTCACCACTACCCACAAACTCAAGCGATCTATCACCTGCGAACGGTACGACGAACTCGAAGAAAGTATCATCTTCGACAAGTCGGACGCCAACAGTTTGGCTTTTCCTCATAATGACGCCTTTGTTAATACTATGCGAATTTTAGATACTGATGTTAAATGCATTATGATAGATGACGGGAGCATCGCATGCATTATCCATCCCCAAGTACTTACCCAAATGAAACTCGAGGATAAAATAGTACCGCGCCACATCACGCTAATTGAAGTTAACAATGCAGTTGAACGGACGTCGGGGAAATCACACTCCCCATTCTGGCTGGCGGCGTGACTCTGGAAACAATATTCCACATCATGGACCAAGACACCGCGTACAACACCATAGTGGGATGACCATGGATACACCCCATGAAGGTCGTCCCCTCCAGCTTATACCAGGTCGTCAAATTCCCAACTCCATGGGGAGTATTCAACATACGAGAAGAGTAGTGTACATCCCAGGATTCTATCGCATTGCTCTAGACAGCGCGGCAACCCAACAAAGGAAGGACAAAGAAAAAAGGCATAGAAATCAGCTGGGTCGAGGTCGGGGCATAACGAGATTGGGGAAGGCATCAAAGACCCCGACTTAGTCGAAGTCACAGTATCGGCCATAGAAGACCTCTACCTCGTTCAATTAGATCCCAACGACCACAGCAAGAAGGCCTATACCGGTTGCAAACTTCAGGAACTAGGTAAATTCAGTCAATTCTCAAAAGCTAATGCGGATTTGTTTGCTTTCAGCCATGCAGATATGCCGGGCATCCCAAAGGAAATCGCCACGCACAAATTAAACCTCAACCTCATCCACCCCCAGTGAGGCAGGTCAGGCACAAATTTAATCTCACAATCAATGACGCAGTGCGCGAGGAAGTAGAAAAACTGTTAGAAAATGGTTCCATCAAGGAGTCGAAGTACCCCAAGTGCGTCTCCAATGTAGTAATGGTTAAAAAGAAGAATGGAAAATGGCGGATGTGCGTGGACTTCACAAACTTGAACAAAGCATGCCCAAAGGATTCGTTCCCGCTGCCTCACATCGACCAACTCATTGACGCAACAGCTGGGCATGAGCTACTAAGCTTCTTGGATGCTTACTCGGGCTATAACTAGATCCTCATGGAAGAGGATGATCAAGAAAAACTATGTTCATCACCCACCAAGGAACATATTGCTACAAGGTCATACCCTTTGGACTAAAGAACGCGGGGGCGACTTATCAAAGGTTGGTGACAAGGATGTTCAAGGACAAGCTCGGTAAAATAATGGAAGTATATATAGACGACATGTTGGTCAGGTCCAAAAGAGGAGAAGATCACATCGACCTTCTAAAAGAAACCATCGACATACACAGACGGTACGGAATGAAACTGAACCCGAAAAAGTGTATATTCGGCGTAGCCTCAAGAAAGTTCCTAGGTTTCCTGGTATCACAACGAGGGATCGAGGTCAACCCTGACCAAATCAAAGCCACCGAGGGGATACTCGAACTCTTGACCACCAAAAAAATAGGTCCAAAGGTTGACCGGTTGTATCGCCGCCCTATCAAGGTTCATCTCACGATCGTCAGATAGGTGCCATAAATTCTTTGTCATACTTAAGAAAGATAACTGGCCTCTAGTGGACTTCAAAGTGCGTTCAGGATCTGAGGGAACTAAAGGCATACCTGTCATCGCTGCCCCTACATTCAAAACCAGAGTCGGGAGAGTTGTATCTGAGGTAGCTGTAAGCGCAGTCCTAATTCGAGAAAACAAAGGTACGCAATCTCCAATGTATTACATTAGTAAAACACTAGTCGATGCCGAGACGAGGTACCCATACCTCGAGAAACTAGCTTTGGCCTTAGTTGTAGCTTGACGAAAGCTTAGACCATATTTCCAATGTCACTTCATCTCGGTCGTCACCACTTTACCCCCTAAGAAGCATTTTACATAAACCCGAGCTATCGGAAAGGCTGGCCAAATGGGCCATCGAGCTAAGCGAACTAGCCACGAAGGGCGATAAAGTCACAAGTGCTCACTGACTTCGTCACCGACTTCAGCACAAAAGTAATGCCTGAAGTCGAAAGGAAAGCCGTCCAAACTTCCCCTCAAACACAAGATCTTTGGGTCCTATACACCGATGGAGAATCCAACGCGTCGGGGTCCGGGCTGGGACTCGTACTCGAAGTCCCAACATGCGAAGTAATTCGCCAGTCAATAAGGTGCCCGAATATGACTAACAACGAGGCCGAGTATGAGGCCGTCATTGCAGGTTTGAGACTAGCGCTCAAGTATGGGGCAAAACAGTTAAAATTACGCTGTGATTCCCAGCTCGTAATCAACCAAGTCACAGTGACTTTCCAAATCAAGGAACAAAGTTTGCAAAAGTACCAGACCGAAATCTACAAGTTGCTGCCAGAATTCGACTAATGTCAGCTTGACCAAATTCCATGAGCACAAAATGCCGAGGCATATGGCCTCACTAAACTAGCCGTCGCCACCAAAAGCATCACAACAGGAGACAAAAACGTTGTCCATCTCCTCAACTCCTCGCTAGATCAAATCGAGGTAAGAACCATTAACTTAACTTGGGACTGGCGCAATCGTATTATCGCATACTTGCAGGACGACACACTCTTAGGCGATAAAAAAGAGGCCAAGAAACTGAGAATACAAGCAGCCAGATACAGTATCTTCCACAACGACTTGTATAAGAGAACTTACGGTGGCCCTTTAGCGAAGTGCCAGGGACCAAACCAAACTCAGCGTGTCTTTGAAGAATCCACGAAGGCCATTGCGGGGCTCATTCCGGCAATTGAACACTGGTCATATTCCTTATACGGGCGGGATATTACTGGCCCACCATGAAAAATGAGGTCACAGATTTCGTGAAGAGATGCGAGCAATGCCAGAAGTACGCCCCCAATGATTCACCAAGCACGCAAACACCTCTACTCGGTCACCTCACCTTGGCCATTCATCAAATGGGGAATGAACATCGTGGGCCCCCTCCCAGTAGGATGAGGTAACATACGATTCCTTTTGGTTTTAACTGACTATTTCTCTAAGTAAGTGGAAACAGGAGCATTTGCCCATATACGAGAACATGAAGTAATCACCTTTATATGGAGAAATATCATATGTCGGTTCGGCCTTCCTAAAGAAATCAGTTGCAACAATGGACCCCAGTTCACGGGAAAGAAAATCGCTGAATTTTCGAGAAAATGGCATATCAAAAGAATAATCTCAACCTCGTACCACCCCGCGGGCAATGGGCAAGCAGAGTCCTCCAACAAATAAATACTAAACATCATGAAGAAGAAGCTTGAGGACGCCAAGGGACTGTGGTCAGAAGTACTACCAGAAGTATTATGGGCCTACCGAACAACTCCGAAAACGAGCACATGAGAGATGCCATACTCTTTAGTATACGAGACCGAGGCAGTAATACCAGTCAAAGGCGGAGAACCTAGACTAAGGTACTCCCATGAGAGCAGCGCGGGTAACGATGAGAGTAAAAGGCTAGGCCACTCAAAGTCGGGGAATACGTACTGAAAGCTAAAACTCAGGCGAGCAAAGATCCCAGAGAAGGCAAGCTGGGAACAAATTGGGAGGGCTGATATAAAATCACAGCCAAAGCAACCAAGGGTTCGTTCCAACTAGAAACAATGGAAGGAAAGCTACTACCAAACAATTGAAATATTAGCCACCTCAAATACTTCAACTTCTGAGAGAAGAAGTGTCTCCCAAGTCGCACTCTTTTTTCCCTCACTTGAGTTTTGTCCCATTTGGGTTTTCTCAAGGAGATTTTTAATGAGGCGGCGAAGGGAACGTTTCAAGTCAAAGTATACAAAGGAAGGGTTGTGGTTACTATTTTATTGCTCGACCTCTCACTATTCTCTAGATCGACCAATGAAGGGACTAGATAGACTGGGACTGGGACTCGAACACCAGCCAACACTCAAAAATCTATAAATTTCTCCAAGTATGTAACAAAAGCAACAATGTCAAGGCAATAAACTTTACACTTATCAGCACGTCTTTCTTAAATTCAGGTTATGTTCAACCTTGTTTGAACTAAAACCTACCGGCCCTGGACCATAATTAAAGTAAAGTTATTTTCGACCTTGTTCGAACTAACACCTACCGGCCCTCGTCCATAATTAAATTCAGGTTATATTAAACCTTGTTTGAACTAATACCTACCGGCCCTCGACCATAATTAAATTCAGGATATGTTCGACCTTGTTCGAACTAGCACCTACCAGCCCTCGGCCATAACTAAATTTAGGTTATGTTCGACCTCGCTCGAACTAATACCTACTGGACCTCGGCCGCAACTTAAGTGAGAGGTTAGTTCAACCTCGCCCGAACAAACACCTATCGGCCCTCGGCTGATATTTAACAAAAGGTCACGACCAAACAAGTCGACGACCTCGGCCATGTTTTAACGCACAAAGAAAAAAGCAAAGGCAGTCAAACAACAGAAGCAAAAAAAAAAGGTACAGAAAACAAACCACAAGAAAGGAAATAGATACAGAGAACAACCTTGGCATTTCATACTTAAACCTTTGTTTTACAAAGGCTCATGAAAACGCCGGCAAAAATACACAAGTTCAGAAAAAAAAAACTATTGATCACCGCCATTATGATCCTCTGCACCTTCACCACCCTGATCATCGATGCTCAGGCCATCTTGATCCCCCATCATCACCGTCATCTTCGCCCTCAGGGTACGCAGCACCATACCAGGCATTCTCTTCAAGTTGATCTATGCCCTCGTCCCCATCATCATCACCGGCCTCAGGCATCACGGGATCATATCCACAAGCGATCCGAGCCTCACGGTCCTTAACACGAACATCATCAAGGGCGACCGCAAAAACAGACCACATCTTATGCAAATCTCGAAACACGTCCAACTGAGCCTCAGCATGAATCCATTCTTCATACAGGTCCCAAGGAATGTTGGGAAGTTCTGAAGTACGAGAAGAAGACGGTTGCGCAAGCAGTTGGGCCTTTTCAGCTTCTAAAGAGGCCACCCGATCATAGAGGAGGGAGTTGTCTTTCTCCAACTCTCTGATCCTCTCCTCTAGTCGATCCTCTTTTACATTTGTCGTGGACTGATCAATCTCCCGCTCGGCCCGGAGAGTCCTATTCGCCAACTCTAGCATCTCCAGTTTTTTCTGAGCCTCCTAACGGGAAGACTCCGCCTTCTCAAGTTCGCTCTGCTTCTCGGCGACTTCACCATTAAGGACCTCCATCTGAAGCCGGCATTCTTCCAATTACCTGCGTAGCTCGACCACTTGTGCCTGAAGGTCGCCGCATTGGGATCCACCGCTCTGCTGACCTCAAGCTCCTCTTCCCTACTCCTCAACGTCCCCTCAAGGATGCTACACTTCTCAATGACTCTCACCAACTTGTCATCCTTCTCCTTCAACTAATCACGAAGGGTCTGCAAATTGCCGCCCTCACCAAACCGCCTGTGGAACTCCCGGAACTTGCCACGGTACTCAAAATATTTGTTTTTCAACCTCACAAATATTTCCTTGTGCTTCTCCTCCCTTTGGGTGCTTACAATCTCCAAAATCACAGTCTGTAAACACAAAACAAAAAAAAAAGTAAGGCAAACATGAAAAAGCCCGTGCTAACAAAGGAAAAAAGAGAGGGACAAAACACTAAGCACTCACCCTAAGAACAAGACCGGCTATACTCCTCGACAAGGTAACGTCGTCCAATTCTTGGAGGGTCTTACCCTCTATGTCGGAGCAAAGAGGGCCGAGAGCAGGTACCACATTATTTGTGTTTTTCAGCAAGTCGCGGTCCATAGGGATCGCAATAGTCCTCGTAGACCCCTCCAACCTTACCTCCAGTTGGTGCCCCTGGAACAAAAAGTGTTAAGTCACAGAGAAGAAAGAAAGAGATATGGAGTTTCAGAGTAGAAGGTCTGAAACTTCAAAATTACACTCTAGCACATCTATTTATAAGAACATGGGCACCAAAACCGAAAACGGTTCATCATTACTAGTGCCATAACCAAAGCGGCAGGTTCAATCAAAGGATGCACGAGAAACGAAGCAACGCATCGGGAAAACGTGTCATAATGACGCATGACATCATCTTAATTTCTGGACAGCCCAACTCCAATAAACCGATCGGGAAAATTGAGACGTTTTGAAATAAGTAGTCCGCATAGGGCCACGTTGTCGATTCACCAAGACCACCACGACCTGAACTGCTCAATCAATTATTTCCACCATAACGAGCAAATCCGCTCATCGACTCCGCCTGAAGCCGGTTTCAATAAGCAGATGGACTAAATATATGAGAAAAAATCTGTCTCTAGAGTATCTAAGCCACGATAATATTATAAGAAGGATTCTCGAGTCGACGTTAGTCGAAGCGACCCAAGAAGCAGCAAAGTCCTTGACCAAAGTGTCGACATGAGTCGTAGTCGAGATGTCGACAAGAGCCGTAGTCGAGATGTCAACAAGGGTCGGGGTCGAGGTTGAATATCGTTGATAAGAGCTGTAACGACTAGTTTGTCAGGATAGGATATTAAAAGAGAATATTCTAGTGAATATTCTCTGAACTTGTACTATTAGGGTTTCTTAGGAACATGTCTCATATATATATATAGAAAAAAGAGACAATGATAGGGGCATGTGATATTCATATGTAAGAACACACTTTGACAAAAAGATTCTCTCTCTCTTACTAAGATACAAACACAACTTTTTCACTGAGATTCGTGTCTATATTATTCCATATATTCCCATCAGATCCGAGAATAACTCGAATATTCAAGGATTTGTCTGTCACTCATCATTGTCACGAGGAACAACCATCTAGTGCATCCTTTATTGGGTGAATTATTCCTCCTATTTACTCAAATGCCATTTATTGTTATTCATTGCTATTAAATGCTATATTATTGCTCATGTTTTTTGGAGCAGTTATTGTATATTGTTATCACTATTTGACCAAATCCATCTAATATTTATTGCACCATCGGAAGCTACATCTAGAAATATTATTGTTAACTAAGTTTAACCCATAATTACATAATTTTAATTATTTGAACCAAGAGCCATATTTTTGGTCAAACACGCTCCATGGCATATAATTTTTTTTATTTTTTATTTTTTTGTAATTTATACTCCGTATTCTTTGCGTTTTCATCGATCCCTCTAGAACAAGGGTAAAACACTTGGTATATTCATAATTCATCTGATTCTTTGAGACCATAAATCTCAGTTCTTCCAAGAGAACATTAGGAGGAATATGTAGACATGCCATCTATTTTTGCACCGTAAAAGGGTCATACATATCGATCTGGAGACAGTAACCAGTTGTGTATGTGTAGGGGTGGTAAACGAGCGGGTCAGATAAAAAATAGGTAAGGTAAAAATGGATAAATTATTCGACCCGACCCACATTTCATACGAATAGAAAATGGGTTAACCGGCAGATAATATGGATATCAATATTATCTATGGCTTCTTGAATATGATCACTTTTGGGAGAATTCCTAATCTCCCAAAGTTGAGGAACCTCCAAGTTGAGTCTTTACAAATATATAAGTTAAACCCATTAGTTATCTATTGGTTATTCATTTTCTAAGTGGATAATATAGTTCTTATTCATATTTGACCCGTTTTAAAAGGTTCATTATCCTACCTATTTTTTATTAGATAATATGAAAGTATAAATATTTTTCTTATCCATTTTGCCACCACTATGTATATGCATATGATCTTCTTTAATAAGGAAATAATCTCAAGAATATTCTTCTTAAAATTAAGTACTATATGCAACATCAACAATTGAGTATCAGAATTATCTTCCATCTTATAAGATGGAATAGTTATCATTTTCGGCCATTGACTAAAGGAGCTATTGCGTGTTACAAATTATTAAGGAATTATAAAAAGGAGGAGAATATAATACATAATTGTTGGTCAATAAATAAAACTGACTTACTTTACTTAAAAAATATGCAGCTTGCACATTAATGAACTTGTGATCAATTATAAAAAATGACTTACTTTGCCAAAAAAAATATAGGCAATGAGCATCTGATCATGTGCTTCAAAGGTCAAAATCCATAAACAATTTATCACGCAGATCGTGCACTGGAAATTTGCAATAGTGAGTTATTGATAAAGGTCAAATTTAGAATGAGTTGGCATGTTTACACTCCCCTGACGTACACTTGGATGAATTTAGACATATACAAGTTATGTTCTTAACGAATCAAATGAATAATGAATGTATCAATTCTATCCTGGTAGGGGATCGATGAGAATGTCAATAAAGGGCAATTTTAGACACTATTTATAAAAAATAGAAAGAAAAATACCATCCAGCATTCTAATTTCTTCCTACAATCGAAGCACAATTAAGAAACGCATGTGTTTAATAATTTAGGTAAGTTTAAATGTAAACTAGCCTTGACTATTAGTATATGGCTTGCAGTTTCGGGATCTAATTAGAGAATAAAAGGGTAGGAGCTAACTTTTAATTTAATTGTGTTAAATCATGCAATTCAAAGAGCACATTAGACAATGGGAAAAGTTAACACTATGTAAGTTAAAAGCGTGAAGGTAACAATTTCGGGAAAGAACTTCATCGTGAGAACGGACTTTCCATCTGCCCTTCGAAAGTTGCGTCATGCGCGCTCGGAGTAAGGCATCTGCTTACAAATTCCCTCGATCCACTCCTTGAATCGGGGAATTGCATCTGGAACTCGGGGAATGACTGCACGACCACAAACACAAATGATGAGAAAAAGAAATAAAAGGGAAGAAATACCAAAGAAAGGCGATACTTACGGGATGCGCTCCACTCCTCGGGGAACGACAGAAACTTGGGGGGAATCAGGTCTTCGGTTTTCACCCAAACGATCTGTCCCTGCCAACCTCGATCTCGGTCTCGGTCCTCGTCAATACTCGAAAAGGTAGCCTTGCTTGCTCGGAGGACGAGCTTGATCAGTCCCCCTCGGAAGATTCGGGAACTGTACAAACGGAGTAGGTTGTCGAGGGTGAACCAACGAGACTCGGTGTTGTTTATGAAGTGGCGCAAAAGCATCACAATCCTCCAGAATGATGGGTGGATTTGCCCAAGACACACCTCGTATCTTTTGCAAAAAGCAAGAACTACGGGATCCACAGGGACGAGCGTGAAAGGATAAGTGTAAACACTCAGATACCCCTTCACGTGAGTAGTTATATTGTGATGACCCAAAAGGTCATCTTATATTTTAGAACTCGAATCTGTGCTCTTAAGCCTTAAAAATCTCATTTTTACCCTCCTCGATTTGCGTGCGCAGTCCGGGCAGGTTTTCGGAAAGTTTTTATGTTGAAAACTAATGAAAATATGAATTTTTACCTTAAAGTTGATTTTTATTGATTTCGGTCAATATTTTTGGTAAACGGGCCCGGATCCGTACTTTGACGGTCCCGGTAGGTCCGTATCGAATTATGGGACCTGGGCGTATGTCCGGAATCGAATTTGGAGGTCCCTAACTTGAGTTATGAATTTTTGATAAAAATTAAAAGTTTGAAAATTATTTATTTTTAAGAATTGATTGATATTTGGCATTGTTAGTATCGGATTTGTATTTTGGTTCCGGAGCCCGATACAGGTTCATTATGATATTTAAGATATGTTTGTGAAATTTGGTGAGAAATGGAGTTGATTTGACGTGATTCGGACGTTCAGTTGAGAAATTAGAAGTTTTAAAGTGTTCTTGAATATTTCATTTGATTTGGTGCTAAATTTAGAGTTCTAGGTGTTATTTTGGCGATTTAATTGCGCGAACAATTTCGTATGATATTTTTGGATTTGTGTGCATGTTTGGTTTGGAGCTCCGATGTAATGACCCAACCGTCATTTTAACTTTTAGAACCCCGTTTCCTAAAATAAAACTTCATATAGGTGCTTGTAATGATTTATGACTTGCAGGAATGGTTGGTTCGGGATTTGGAAGTGTTTGGGGTGAAACCAGAACACTTGATTCCTTAAGTTGGCCTTAATTTGCTAGGTTTGACTTCGGTCAACATTTTGTGAAAACGACCCCGAAATAGAATTTTGATGATTCCAACAGCTCCGTATGGCGATTTTGGACTTAGGAGCGTGTTCGAAATTTTATTTGGAAGTCCGTAGTTAAATTAGGCATGAAATGGCTAAAAACAAGAACTTAAGTTTGGAAGTTTGACCGATGAGTTGACTTTTTGATACCGGAGTCGGAATCCAGTTTCGAAAATTTTCATAGCTCCGTTATATAATTTATGACTTGTGTGTAAAATTTGAAGTCAATCGGAGTTGATTTGATAGGTTCCGAGATCGAATGTAGAAGTTGAAAACTCTTAGTTTCATTAAGCTTGAATTGGGGTATGATTCATGGTTTTAGCATTGTTTAATGTGATTTAGAGGTTCGACTAAGTTCGTATGATATTTTAGGACTTGTTGGTATATTTGGTTGAGGTCCCGAGGGCCTCGGGTGAGTTTCGGATGGTTAACGGATCAAAAGTTGGACTTAAAAAGCTGCTGCAATTTTCTCTTCTGCTGTATATTCTGGGCTGTGATCGTGCCCCAGATCGAACCCAGATATCGAGCCCATGATCGAGGCCTGAGTCGAAGCCAGGGACGAGGCTCAGTATCGAAGCCTCGATCGAAGGTAAGGCTCGAGGGCATGATCGAAGGTAAGGCTCGAGGGCTAGGATCGAGACCCATGCTCGATGCCCTGATCGAAGGCTCAAGCTCGATGCCATGATTGAGGCTATGATCGAAGGCCCAACCTCGATGCCCTGATCGAGGCCATGACCGAGGTCCAGACTCGAGCCTGTGATCGAAGCCCCGATCGAGGACCAGTTCCGAAGGTTGCTGGGCAGTTTTATAAAAAGAGGGCATTCGTCCCATTTGCCATTTTTGACGAACTTGAGCTTGAGCAGAGACGACTTTTGGCAGATTTTCAAGGGAAAAATATTGGGGTAAGTGATTCTAACTCGGATTTGGTCTACATATACAAGTATATCATTGTTTTCACAATTTAATTAGTGTTTTGAGATTTGAAATTTGGAAATGTTTAGAAATCTCATAGAAACGAAATTTTGAGATTTTGGTATCGATTCGGAGTCGAATTTGAGTGAAACTGGTATGGTTGGACTCGTAATTGAATGGGTTGTCGAATTTCATAACTTTCGCCGGATTCCGATATGTGGGCCCCGCGGGCGAATTTTTAATTAATTTCGGGATCTTTTCTTAAAAATGTAGTATTTTCTTATAGAATTGATTCCTATAATATTTAGTAATTGTATCGAATTATTTTGGCTAGATTCGAGCCAGACGGAGTTGGATAATCGTGGAAAAGGCCTTATAGTGGATTAAATTGGAGCAAGACGAGGTAAGTATCTTGTCTAATCTTGTGAGGAGGAAATTACCTCATAGGTGATTAAAATTAAATAATTGTCGCTAATTGTGGGGTGCTACGTACGCACGAGGTGACGAGAGTCCGTGCGTAGCTACTATTAATGCTAAAGTCCGGGTGGTTTAGGACTCAAGGTATGCCTTACTTGTGTAAATTGTATTCTTTGATTTATTTATATTAATTGATATCTATATGAATATATTGTGAATTGTTAGATAAAGATATTAAAGGATGGAAATCTCATAGGCTTGATTGTTTGTTTATATCAATTAATTGTTAAAAGAAATTATTCTCCTCCCGAATTTACCTTATAATAAATATACTCTCTTTCAGGAGGCACATAAGAAAATGTCCTCCTTTCTTGTGGAGCTGGCCGAATGCCTCGGCAGGATAGATGCATCTATGGATCACGCCGCACGTCCCTCGGCAGTGTACACGACACTCTGGATCGGGCCGTACTTCCTCGGTAGAAATCGTGCTTAATAATAATAATTACACGATACTTTAATAATTTATTTCAGCTTGCGAAGCTAATTAATAAATTGGAAAATTCTTGGAATTTAATAAATTATTATTCTTGCTTGTTTAGGAATTAATTGTTACTCCTGTAAATGAGATTTAATTGATAAATTAGAATTTATTTGAATTGAAGGAATTTAATTAATATATTGAGAATTGTTACATTTGAAGGAATTTGATTATTTTCGCTGATTAAATAAATTATTGTAATTTTTTTTGTAAATCATGCTGATTTAAATATCCTAGTTTTATTTCAGTTATTATTATTGACCCATAGTGAGTGTCAAAGTCGGCCATCTCATCTCTACCACTTCGAGATTAGGCTTGATACTTACTGGGTACACGTTGTTTACGTACTCATACTACACTTGCTGCACTTTTTGTGCAGGATCTGAGACAGGTACTAGTGGAGGACCTATCATCACATACCCACGTCATCCCGAGGCATAGTAGTGAGCTGCCTTTCTGAGCCGTTCTGCAGCTACCAGTGTCTCTTCTTATATTTATATTCTGTCTATTTCATTTCAGACAGTATTTGGAGTTTTGTATAATCTACTAGATGCTCATGCACTTGTGACACCGGGTCTTGGCACACACATTGGTAGAAGTTAGTATTTTATTATTTTCTTGAAATAAAATTTTAACCAATGTACGATTGACTTATTAGTTGGCTTGTCTAGCGGTAGTGTTGGGCGCCATCACGACCTATAGGTGAAATTGGGTCGTGACAACATGGTATCAAAGCACTTGGTTCACGTAGGTCTCAAAAGTTATGAGCAGACCTAATAGAGTCTTGCGGATCGGTACGGAGACGTCTGTACTTACCTTCGAGAGGCTATATGGTGTTAGGAAACTACCTTTCTTCATATTCCATCGTGCAATTGATGTAGTACTAAATATCCTTTTCTTATTCTCTCACAGATGGTGAGAACACGCTCTAATGAGATTCCAGACCAGGGAAGAGCTACTCCCCCAGTTGCTAGAGGCCAAGGGAGGGCCCCAAGCCATTGTAGAGGGCGAGGACGTCCCAGGACTATTCCAGTTATGCCGCCAGTGGATCCAGCAGAGAATCCCATTATTGAGGAGCAGGGTGAGGTGCCTGTGGCAGAGCCAGCTCCGGTGGACTTCACATCTGCACCGGGATTTCAGGATGTCATGGGTCGTATGCTGCGATTCATGGACAATATGACTCAGGCCGGTTTATTTCCGACAGACCCAGCCACATCTCAGGCGGGCGGGGGAGGACAGACCCCTAGGCTAATGGACAGGCAACTGCTGTATATCAGACTCAGGGTGCACTACCCGTGGGTGGAGTCTAGCCAGTGGAAGCAGCTACACCTGAGCCCAGGCCAGCTGTAGCCGCCGATCCTCAGAAACTATTGGACAGATGGACTAGACTACATCCTCCTGTCTTCAGGGGTGAGCGACATGAGGATCCACAGGATTTCATTGATCGTTGCAAGGATACACTGTACAACATGAGGATATTGGAATCTTATGGGGTTGATTTCGCTACTTTTCAGCTAGAGGGTAGAGCCCGTAGATGGTGGCAGTCTTATGCTCTTGGCAGACCAGCAGATTCTCCTCCCATGACTTGGGACAGGTTCACCCGTATCTTCTTGGACAGGTATATTCCACCCTCCCAGAGGGAAGAGTTGCGGTTTCAGTTTGAGCAGCTCCGGCAGGGTCAGATGTCAGTGACTGATTACGAGGCGAGGTTTTCTAAATTATCTCGCCATGCACTAATGATACTCCCTACCGAGGCGGAGAGAGTGCGAAAGTTTGTAGCCGGTTTACATACTGGTATTCAGGCCACTATGGCTCGAGAGGTTGAGATGGGTACTTCTTATGAGCGAGTTTTGGAGATAGCCCGGAGGATTGAGGGTGTACGTCAGCGGAGCCGAGAGCATATTATGAGAGATAAGCGGTTCAGGTACTCTGGAGAGTTCAGAGGTGCTCCGTCCGGAGGCAGAGGTCAGTTCGTGAGGGGACAGTCCAGCGGACCCCATATCCAGCACCACCACCTCCTTGAGGTGCTCCAGTACAACCTTATTTTAGTGCTATACCAGAGAGTTCTTATCGCCCACCAGCTATTCAGGGTTCTTTCCATGGGTATTTAGGTCCCTAGGGCCAGACACTTAGTCAGCAGCCCATCGCATCGAAGAGTTGTTACGAGTGTAAGAATCCCAGTCACATGCGGAGGTTTTGCCCCAGGCTTCGGGGTAGACCAGTACAGCAGGGTTAGCAGCCTATGCTTACCGGACCAGTTGCTCTACCAGTAGTCCGACCACCCAGAGGTGGAGGACAGGTGGGTAGGGGTCGTCCTAGAGGTGGAGGTTAGCCAGGCGAAGCCCAGACAGTTGGCGCTCCAGCTCGGTTCTATGCTTTTCCGGCTAGACCAGATGCAGAGGCCTCAGATGCCGTGATTACAGGTATTATTTCTGTTTGTGGCAAAGATGCCTCAGTATTATTTGATCCAGGATCTACGTATTCATATGTGTCATCTCTATTTGCTCCATTCCTGGGTGTTTCTCGTGAGCCCTTGAGTACTCCTGTTTATGTGTCCACTCCTGTAGGCGATTCTGTTATTGTGAACCGGATCTACCGGTCCTGTATTATTACATTCTGTGGTTATGAAACTAGAGCAGATCTCCTATTGCTTGAGATGACCGATTTTGAAATTATTCTGGGCATGGACTGGTTATCCCCATATCATGCTATTCTAGATTGTCATGCCAAGACTGTTACCTTGGCTATTTCAGCATTGCCTAAGCTGGAGTGGAAGGGTTCGCCTGTTAGTTCATTTAATCGAGTTATTTCTTTTATAAAGGCTCAACATATGGTTGAGAAGGGTTGTTTGGCTTATCTAGCCTATGTTCGGGATACTACTGCAGAGACTCCAGCTATTGATTCAGTGCATGTAGTTCGGGAGTTCCCTGATGTATTTCCGTCAGATCTTCCAGGTATGCCACCTGATCGTGATATTGATTTCTGTATTGACTTAGCTTCAGATACCCAGCCTATATCTATCCCACCGTATCGCATGGCTCCGAAAGAATTGAAAGAATTGAAAGAACAGCTTGAAGAGTTACTAGCCAAAGGGTTTGTCAGACTGAATGTATCGCCTTGGGGTGCACCAGTATTATTTGTAAAAAAGAAGGATGGAACAATGCGGATGTGTATTGATTATCGCCAATTGAACAAAGTCACTATTAAGAACAAGTACCCGTTGCCGCATATTGATGATCTATTTGACCAGTTGCAGGGTGCTAGGGTATTCTCTAAGATCGACTTGAGGTCGGGGTACCATCAGTTGAAGATTCGGGATTCGGATGTTCCGAAGACTGCTTTCCGTACTAGATATGGTCATTATGAGTTTCTGGTAATGTCTTTTGGTTTAACTAATGCCCCGGCAGCGTTTATGGATCTGATGAACAGGGTATTCAGGCCATATATTGACTCATTTGTCATTGTCTTCATTGATGACATATTAATTTATTCGCGCAGTAAGGAGGAACATGAGCAGCATATGAGAGTAGTGCTTCAGACATTGCGGGAACAAAAGCTATATGCTAAGTTCTCTAAATGTGAGTTTTGGCTAGAGACTGTAGCATTTTTGGGACATATTGTATCGAGTGAAGGTATTAAAGTTGATCCCAAAAAGATTGAGACAGTTCAGAATTGGCATCATCCCACTTCGGCGACGGAGATCAGGAGTTTTCTGGGTTTGGCAGGTTATTATCGTCGGTTCGTGGAAGGTTTTTCATCTATTGCAGCACCTTTGACCAAATTAACCCAGAAGGGTGCTCCATTCCGATGGTCCGATGATTGTGAGGTGAGCTTTCAGAAGCTCAAGACATCATTGACTACATCACCAGTGTTAGTGTTGCCTTCCGGTTCGGGGATGTATACAGTGTATTGCGACGCTTCGCGCGTTGGCTTGGGTTGTGTATTGATGCAAGAAGGGCAAGTTATTGCATATGCTTCACGTCAGCTGAAGTCCCACAAAAATAATTATCCGGTACATGATTTGGAATTAGCTGCGATTGTTCACACTCTTAAGATTTGGAGGCATTATCTTTATGGGGTATCTTGTGAAGTTTACACTGATCATCGCAGTTTGCAGCATTTGTTCAAGCAGAGGGATCTAAATTTGAGGCAGCGCAGATGGTTTGAGTTACTAAAAGATTATGATATTACTATCCTGTATCATCCGGGCAAAGCAAATGTGGTTGCAGATGCCTTGAGCAGTAAGCCGGAGAGTATGGGTAGTTTGGCTTTCATATCAGCAGAGTTAAGGCCATTAGCCTCAGATATTCAATCCTTGTCTAACAGACTTGTGAGGCTGGATATTTCAGAGCCCATACGAGTTCTTGCATGTATTGTGGCACAATCTTCAATATTTGAGCAGATCAAGGCTCGCCAGTATGATGACCCACACCTGGTGGTTCTTCGTGAAACGGTACTACGAAGTGGTGCCAAAGAAGTCACTATTGGTGCAGATGGTGTTCTACGACTCCAGGATCGTCTGTGTGTTCCTAATGTGGATGAATTGAGGAAACATATCCTGGAGGAGGCACACAGTTCTCGATATTCTATTCATCCAGGTGCTACGAAGATGTATCGTGACTTGAGGCAGCATTATTGGTGGAGACGAATGAAAAAGGACATAGTTGAGTACATAGCTCGGTGTCTAAATTGCCAGCAAGTTAAATATGAGCACTAGAGGCCAGGTGGCCTACTTCAGCAGATGACCATACCAGAGTAGAAATGGGAACAAATTACTATGGATTTTTTCGTTGGGTTGCTGCGGACCTTGAGGAAGTTTGATGCAGTCTGGGTGATTGTTGACAGGTTGACTAAGTCGGCACATTTTATTCATGTTGTGACTACGTATACTTCAGAGAGGTTGGCTCAGATTTATATTCAGGAGATAGTTCGGTTGCACGGTGTGCCAATTTCCATCATATCAGATAGAGGTCCTCAGTTTACTTCACATTTCTGGAGAGCAGTACAGAGTGAGTTGGGGACCCGTGTAGAGCTTAGCACAGCCTTTCATCCATAGACCGATGGACAGTCAGAGAGGACAATTCAGATTTTGGAGGATATGCTCAGGGTAGGTGTGATTGACTTTGGAGGTCAGTGGGATCGTTTCCTACTTTTGGCCGAGTTTGCTTATAATAACAGTTACCAATCCAGCATCGAGATGGCTCTATTTGAGGCTTTATATGGTCGGCGATGTCGTTCACCTATCGGATGGTTTGAGCCAGGTGAGGCTAAGTTATATGGTACTGATTTGGTAAGGGATGCCTTGGAAAAGGTAAAGTTGATTCAGGAGCGACTTCATACAGCACAGTCCAGACAAAAGAGTTACGCGGATGAGAAAGCGCGTGATATATCATTTATGGTAGGTGAAAAAGTTCTCTTGAAGGTTTCGCCGATGAAGGGAATTTTGAGATTCGGGAAGAAGGGCAAGTTGAGCCCCAAGTTTTATAGGCCCATTTGAGGTGTTGAAACGAGTTGGGGAGGTTGCTTATGAGCTTGCATTGCCTCCCAGCCTATCGGGAGTTCATCCGGTTTTTCACGTATCTATGCTCCAGAAGTATCATGCCGACCTATCACATGTGTTAGACTTTAGCACAGTTTAGCTAGATAATAGCTTGGGTTATGAAGAGGAGCCAATTGCCATTGTTGATAAACAGGTTCGCCAGTTGAGATCCAAGAGGATTTCTGCAGTAAAAGTCTAGTGGAGGGGCCAACCAGTCGAGGAAGCTACTTGGGAGGCCGAGGAAGACATGCAAAGCAGATATCCATACTTATTCAGCACACCAGGTACAATTCTAAACCCGTTCGAGGACGAACGTTTGTTTAAGAGGTGGAGAATGTAATGACCCAACCAGAACACTTGGTTCCTTCAGTTGGCCTTAAAGTGCTAAGTTTGACTTCGGTCAACATTTTGTGAAAACGACCCCGGAATAGAATTTTGATGATTCCAACAACTCCGTATGGTGATTTTGGACTTAGGAGCGTGTTTGGAATTTTATTTGGAAGTCCGTAGTTAAATTAGGCATGAAATGGCTAAAAACAAGAACTTAAGTTTGGAAGTTTGACCGATGAGTTGACTTTTTGATACCGGAGTCGAAATCCAGTTCCGAAAATTTTCATAGCTCCATTATGTAATTTATGACTTGCTTGTAAAATTTGTGGTTAATCGGAGTTGATTTGATAGGTTCCGACATCGAATGTACAAGTTGAAAATTCTTAGTTTCATTATGCTTGAATTGGGGTATGATTCATGGTTTTAGCGTTGTTTGATGTGATTTAGAGGTTCGACTAAGTTCGTATGATGTTTTAAGACTTGTTGTTATATTTGGTTGAGGTCCCGAGGGCCTCGGGTGAGTTTCGGATGGTTAACGGATCAAAACTTGGACTTAAAAAGCTGCTGCAATTTTCTCTTATGCTGTATATTCTGGGCTGTGATCGAGCCCCAGATCGAACCCAGATATCGAGCCCATGATCGAGGCCTGAGTCTAAGCCAGGGACGAGGCTCAGTATCGAATCCTCGATCGAAGGCAAGGCTCAAGGGCATGATCGAAGGTAAGGCTCGAGGGCTAGGATCGAGACCCATGCTCGATGCCCTGATCGAAGGCTCAAGCTCGATGCCATGATTGAGGCTATGATCGAAGGCCCAACCTCGATGCCCTGATCGAGGCCATGACCGAGGTCCAGGATCGAGCCTGTGATCGAAGCCCCGATCGAGGACCAGTTCCGAAGGCTGCTGGGCAGTTTTATAAAAAGAGGGCATTCGTCCCATTTGCCATTTTTGACGAACTTGAGCTTGAGCAGAGACGACTTTTAGCAGATTTTCAAGGGAAAAATATTGGGGTAAGTGATTCTAACTCGAATTTGGTCTACATATACAAGTATATCATTGTTTTCACAATTTAATTAGTGTTTTGAGATTTGAAATTTGGAAAAGTTTAGAAATCTCATAGAAACGAAATTTTGAGATTTCGATATCGATTCGGAGTCGGATTTGAGTGAAACTGGTATGGTTGGACTCGTAATTTAATGGTTTATCGGATTTCATAACTTTCGCCGGATTCCGAGATGTGAGCCCCCAAACGAATTTTTAATTAATTTCGGGATCTTTTCATAAAAATGTAGTATTTTCTTATAGAATTGATTCCTATAATATTTAGTGATTGTATCGAATTATTTTGGCTAGATTCGAGTCAGACGAAGTTGAATAATCGTGGAAAAGGCCTTATAGTGGATTAAATTGGAGCAAGACAAGGTAAGTCTCTTGTCTAATCTTGTGAGGGGGAAATTACCTCATAGGTGATTAAAATTAAATAATTATTGCTAATTATGGGGTGCTACGTACGCACGAGATGACGAGAGTCCGTGCGTAGCTACTATTAATGCTAAAGTCCGGGTGGTTTAGGACTCAAAGCATGCCTTACTTGTATAAATTGTATTCTTTGATTTATTTATATTAATTGATATCTATATGAATATATTATGAATTGTTAGATAAAGATATTAAAGGATGGAAATCTCATAGGCTTGATTGTTTGTTTATATCAATTAATTATTAAAAGAAATTGTTCTCCTCCCGAATTTATCTTATAATAAATATACTCTCCTTCCCGAGGCACATAAGAAAATGTCCTCCTTTCTTGTGGAGCTGGCCGAATGCCTCGGCAGGATAGATGCATCTATGGATCACGCCGCACGTCCCTCGGCAGTGTACACGACACTCTGGATCGGGCCATACTTCCTCTGCAGAAATCGTGCTTAATAATAATAATTACACGATACTTTAATAATTTATTTCAGCTTGCGAAGCTAATTAATAAATTGGAAAATCCTTGGAATTTAATGAATTATTATTCTTGCTTGTTTAGGAATTAATTGTTACTCCTGTAAATGAGAATTAATTGATAAATTGGAATTTATTTGAATTGAAGGAATTTAATTAATATATTGAGAATTGTTACATTTGAAGGAATTTGATTATTTCCGCTGATTAAATAAATTATTGTAATTTATTTTGTAAATCATGCTGATTTAAATATCCTAGTTTTATTTCAGTTATTATTATTGACCCATAGTGAGTGTCAAAGTCGGCAATCTCGTCTCTACCACTTCGAGATTAGGCTTGATACTTACTGGGTACACGTTGTTTACGTACTCATACTATACTTGCTGCACTTTTTGTGCAGGATATGAGACAGGTACTAGTGGAGGACCTATCATCACATACCCACGTCATCCCGAGGCATAGTGGTGAGCTGCCTTTCTGAGCCGTTCTGCAGCTACCAGTGTCTCTTCTTATATTTATATTCTGTCTATTTTATTTCAGACAGTATTTGGAGTTTTGTATAATCTACTAGATGCTCATGCACTTGTGATACCGGGTCTTGGCACACACATTGGTAGAAGTTAGTATTTTATTATTTTCTTGAAATAAAAGCTTTACCAATGTACGATTGACTTATTAGTTGGCTTGCCTCGCGGTAGTGTTGGGCGCCATCACGACCTATAGGTGAAATTGGGTCGTGACAACATGGTATCAAAGCACTTGGTTCACGTAGGTCTCACAAGTTATGAGCAGACCTAATAGAGTCTTGCGGATCGGTACGGAGACGTCTGTACTTACCTTCGAGAGGCTATATGGTGTTAGGAAACTACCTTTCTTCATATTCCATCGTGCAATTGATGTAGTACTAAATATCCTTTTCTTATTCTCTCACAGATGGTGAGAACACGCTCTAATGAGATTTCAGACCAGGGAAGAGCTACTCCCCAGTTGCTAGAGGCCGAGGGAGGGCTCCAGCCCGTGGTAGAGGGCGAGGACATCCCAGGACTATTCCAGTTATGCCGCCAGTGGATCCAGCATAGAATCCCATTATTGAGGAGCAGGGTGAGGTGCCTGTGGCAGAGCCAGCTCTGCTGGACTTCACATCTGCACCGGGATTTCAGGATGTCATGGGTCGTATGCTGCGATTCATGGACAATATGACTCAGGCCGGTTTATTTCCGGCAGACCCAGCCACATCTCAGGCGGGCGGGGGAGCACAGACCCCTACCGCACAGGCTCATGGACAGGCAGCTGCTGTATATCAGACTCAGGGTGCACTACCCGTGGGTGGAGTCCAGCCAGTGGCAGCAGCTACACTTGAGTCCAGCCAGTGACAGCAGCTACACCTGAGCCCAGGCCAGCTGTAGCCGCCGATCCTCAGAAACTATTGGACAGATGGACTAGACTAATTCCTCCTATCTTCGGGGGTGAGCGACATGAGGATCCACAGGATTTCATTGATCGTTGCAAGGATAGACTGTACAACATGAGGATATTGGAATCCCATGGGGTTGATTTCGCTACTTTTCAGCTAGAGGGAAAAGCCCGTAGATGGTGGCAGTCTTATGCTCTTGGCAGACCAGCAGATTCTCCTCCCATAACTTGGGACAGGTTCACCCGTATCTTCTTGGACAGGTATATTCCACCCTCCCAGAGGGAAGAGTTGCGGTTTCAGTTTGAGCAGCTCCGGCAGGGTCAGATGTCAGTGACTGATTATGAGGTGAGGTTTTCTGAATTATCTCGCCATGCACTAATGATACTCCCTACTGAGGCGGAGAGAGTGCGAAGGTTTGTAGCCGGTTTACATACTGTTATTCAGGCCACTATGGCTCGAGAGGTTGAGATGGGTACTTCTTATGAGCGAGTTGTGGAGATATCCCGGAGGATTGAGGGTGTACGTCAGTGGAGCCGGGAGCAGATTATGAGAGATAAGCGGTTCAGGTACTCTGGAGATTTTAGAGGTGCTCCGTCCGGGGGCAGAGGTCAGTTCGTGAGGGGACAGTCCAGCAGACCCCCATATCCAGCACCACCACCTCCTCGAGGTGCTCCAGTATGACCTTATTTCAGTGCTATACCAGAGAGTTCTTATCGCCCACCAGCTATTCAGGGTTCTTTTCGTGGGTATTCAGGTCCCCAGGGCCAGACACTTAGTAAGCAGCCCATCACATCGAAGAGTTGTTACGAGTCCGGGGATCCCAGTCACATGCAGAGGTTTTGCCCCAGGCTTCAGGGTAGACCAGTACAGCAGGGTCAGCAGCCTATGCTTACCAGACCAGTTGCTCCACCAGTAGTCCGACCACCCAGAGGTGGAGGACAGGTAGGTAGGGATCGTCCTAGAGGTGCAGGTCAGCCAGGCGGAGGCCAGACAATTGGCGCTCCAGCTCGGTTCTATGCTTTTCCGGCAAGACCAGATGCAGAGGCCTCAGATGCCGTGATTACAGGTATTATTTCTTTTTGTGTCAAAGATGCCTCAGTATTATTTGATCCAGGATCTACGTATTCATATGTGTCATCTCTATTTGCTCCATTCCTGGGTTTCTCGTGAGTCCTTGGGTACTCCTGTTTATGTGTCCACTCTTGTGGGCGATTCTGTTATTGTGAACCGGATCTACCGGTCCTGTATTATTACATTCTGTGGTTATGAAACTAGAGCAGATCTCCTATTGCTTGAGATGACCGATTTTGAAATTATTCTGGGCATGGACTAGTTATCCGCATATCATGCTATTCTAGATTGTCATGCCAATCTAGAATTGCCTAAGTTGGAGTGGAAGGGTACTAATTTTAGTTCATTTAATCGAGTTATTTCTTTTATAAAGGCTCAACACATGGTTGAGAAGGGTTGTTTGGCTTATCTAGCCTATGTTCGGGATACTACTGCAGAGACTCTAACTATTGATTCAATGCATGTAGTTCGGGAGTTCCCTGATGTATTTCCGTCAGATCTTCCAGGTATGCCACCTGATCGTGATATTGATTTCTGTATTGACTTGGCTTCAGATACCGAGCCTATATCTATCCCACCGTATCGCATGGCTCCGAAAGAATTGAAAGAACAGCTTGAAGAGTTACTAGCCAAAGGGTTTGTCAGACCGAGTGTATCGCCTTGGGGTGCACCACTATTATTTGTGAAAAAGAAGGATGGAACAATGCGGATGTGTATTGATTATCGCCAATTGAACAAAGTCACTATTAAGAACAAGTACCCGTTATCGCGTATTGATGATCTATTTGACCAGTTGCAGGGTTCTAGGGTATTCTCTAAGATCGACTTGAGGTCGGAGTACCATCAGTTGAAGATTCGGGTTTCGGATGTTCCGAAGACTGCTTTCCGTACTAGATATGGTCATTATGAGTTTCTGGTAATGTCTTTTGGTTTAACTAAAGCCCCGGCAGCGTTTATGGATCTGATGAACAGGGTATTCATGCAATATATTTATTCGTTTGTCATTGTCTGCATTGATGACATATTAATTTATTCGCGCAATAAGGAGGAACATGAGCAGCATATGAGAGTAGTGCTTCAGACATTGCGGGAACAAAAGCTATATGCTAAGTTCTCTAAATGTGAGTTTTGGCTATAGTCTGTAGCATTTTTAGGACATATTGTATCGGGCGAAGGTATTAAAGTTATTCCCAAAAAGATTGAGGCAGTTCAGAATTAGCATCATCCCACTTCGGCGACGGAGATCAGGAGTTTTCTAGGTTTGGCAGGTTAATATCGTTGGTTCGTGGAAGGTTTTTCATCTATTGCAGCACCTTTGACCAAATTAACCCAGAAGGGTGCTCCATTCTGATGGTCCGATGATTGTGAGGTGAGCTTTCAGAAGCTCAAGACATCATTGACTACAGCACCAGTATTAGTGTTGCCTTCCGGTTCGGGGATATATACAGTGTATTGTGACGCTTCGCGCGTTGGCTTGGGTTGTGTATTGATGCAAGAAGGGCAAGTTATTGCATATGCTTCACGTCAGCTAAAGTCCCACAAAAATAATTTCCGGTACATGATTTGGAATTAGCTACGATTGTTCACGCTCTTAAGATTTGGAGGCATTATCTTTATGGGGTATCTTGTGAAGTTTACACTGATCATCGCAGTTTGCAGCATTTGTTCAAGCAGAGGGATTTAAATTTGAGGCAGTGCAGATGGCTTGAGTTACTAAAAGATTATGATATTACTATCCTGTATCATCCGGGCAAAGCAAATGTGGTTGCAGATACCTTGAGCAGTAAGCCGGAGAGTATGGGTAGTTTGGCTTTCATTTCAGCAGAGGCAAGGCCATTAGCCTCAGATATTCAATCCTTGGCTAACAGACTTGTGAGGCTGGATATTTCAGAGCCCAGCCGAGTTCTTACATGTGTTGTGGCCCAATCTTCACTATTTGAGCAGATCAAGGCTCGCCAGTATGATGACCCACACCTGGTGGTTCTTCGTGAAACGGTACTACGAGGTGGTGCCAAAGAAGTCACTATTGGTGTAGATGGTGTTCTACGACTCCAGGATCGTCTGTGTGTTCCTAATGTGGATGAACTGAGGAAACATATCCTGGAGGAGGCACACAGTTCTCGATATTCTATTCATCCAGGTGCTACGAAGATGTATCGTGACTTGAGGCAGCATTATAGGTGGCGACGAATGAAAAAGGATATAGTTGAGTACGTAGCTCGGTGTCTAAATTGCCAATAAGTTAAATATGAGCACCAGAGGCCAGGTGGCCTACTTCAGCAGATGACCATACCAGAGTGGAAATGGGAACGAATTACTATGGATTTTGTAGTTGGGTTGCCGCGGACCTTGAGGAAGTTTGATGCAGTTTGGGTGATTGTTGACAGGTTGACTAAGTCGGCACATTTTATTCCTGTTGTGACTACGTATACTTCAGAGAGGTTGGCTCAGATTTATATTCAGGAGATAGTTCGGTTGCAAGGTGTGCCAATTTCCATCATATCAGATAGAGGTCCTCAGTTTACTTCACATTTTTGGAGAGCAGTACAGAGTGAGTTGGGGACCCGTGTAGAGCTCAGCACAGCCTTTCATCCACAGACCGATGGACAGTCAGAGAGGACAATTCAGATTTTGGAGGATATGCTCAGGGCATGTGTGATTGACTTTGGAGGTCAGTGGGATCGTTTCCTATTTTGGCCGAGTTTGCTTATAATAACAGTTACCAATCCAACATCGAGATGGCTCCATTTGAGGCTTTATTTGGTCGGCGATGTCGTTCACCTATCGTATGGTTTGAGCCAGGTGAGGCTAAGTTATATGGTAATGATTTGGTAAGGGATGCCTTGGAAAAGGTAAAGTTGATTCAGGAGCGACTTCGTACAGCACAGTCCAGACAAAAGAGTTACGCGGATCAGAAAGCACGTGATATATCATTTATGGTAGGTGAAAAAGTTCTCTTGAAGGTTTCGCCGATGAAGGGAATTATGAGATTCGGGAAGAAGGGCAAGTTGAGCCCACGGTTTATAGGCCCATTTGAGGTGTTGAAACGAGTTGGGGAGGTTGCTTATGAGCTTGCATTGCCTCCCAGCCTATCGGGAGTTCATCCGATTTTTCACGTATCTATGCTCCGAAAGTATCATGCCGACCTATCATATGTGTTAGACTTCAGCACAGTTCAGCTAGATAATAGCTTGGGTTATGAAGAGGAGGCAATTGCAATTGTTGATAAACAGGTTCGCCAGTTGAGATCCAAGAGGATTTCTGCAGTAAAAGTCCAGTGGAGGGGCCAACCAGTCGAGGAAGCGACTTGGGAGGCCGAGGAAGACATGCAGAGCAGATATCCACACTTATTCAGCACTCCAGGTACAATTCTAAACACGTTCAAGGACGAACGTTTGTTTAAGAGGTGGAGAATGTAATGACTCAACCGGTCATTTTAACTTTTAGAACCTCGTTCCCTAAAATAAAACTTCCTGTAGGTGCTTGTAATGATTTATGACTTGCGGGGATGGTTGGTTCGGGATTTGGAAGTGTTTGGGGTGAAACCAGAACACTTGGTTCCTTAAGTTGGCCTTAAAGTGCTAAGTTTGACTTCGGTTAACATTTTGTGAAAACGACCCCGGAATAGAATTTTGATGATTCCAACAGCTCCGTATGGTGATTTTGGACTTAGGAGCGTGTTCGGAATTTTATTTGGAAGTCCGTAGTTAAATTAGGCATGAAATGGCTAAAAACAAGAACTTAAGTTTGGAAGTTTGACCGATGAGTTAACTTTTTGATACCGGAGTCGGAATCTAGTTTCGAAAATTTTCATAGCTCCGTTATGTAATTTATGACTTGCTTGTAAAATTTGAGGTTAATCGGAGTTGATTTGATAGGTTCCGACATCGAATGTAGAAGTTGAAAACTTTTAGTTACATTAAGCTTGAATTGGGGTATGATTCATGGTTTTAGCATTTTTTGATGTGATTTAGAGGTTTGACTAAGTTCGTATGATGTTTTAGGACTTGTTGGTATATTTGGTTGAGGTCTCGAGGGCCTCGGATGAGTTTCGGATGGTTAACGGATCAAAAGTTAGACTTAAAAAGCTGCTGCAATTTTCTCTTCTGCTGTATATTCTGGGCTGTGATCGAGCCCCAGATCGAACCCAGATATCGAGCCCATGATCGAGGCCTGAGTCAAAGACAGGGACGAGGCTCAGTATCGAAGCCTCGATGGAAGGCAAGGCTCGAGGGCATGATCGAAGGTAAGGCTCGAGGGCTAGGATCGAGACCCATGCTCGATGCCATGATCGAAGGCTCAAGCTCGATGCCTATGATCTAAGGCCCAACCTCGATGCCCTGATCGAGGCCATGACCGAGGTCCAGGCTCGAGCCTGTGATCGAAGCCCCGATCGAGGCCCAGTGCGAGGACCAGTTCCGAAGGCTGCTGGCCAGTTTTATAAAAAAAGGGTATTCGTCCCATTTGCCATTTTTGACGAACTTGAGCTTGAGCAGAGACGACTTTTGGCAGATTTTCAAGGGAAAAATATTGGGGTAAGTTATTCTAACTCGGATTTGGTCTATATATACAAGTATATCATTGTTTTCACAATTTAATTAGTGTTTTGAGATTTGAAATTTGGAAAAGTTTAGAAATCTCATAAAAACAAAATTTTGAGATTTCGGTATCGATTCGGAGTCGGATTTGAGTGAAAATGGTATGGTTGGACTCGTAATTTAATGGGTTATCGGATTTTATAACTTTTGCCGGATTCCGAGATGTGGGCCCCGCGGACAAATTTTTAATTAATTTCGGGATCTTTTCTTTAAAATGTAGTATTTTCTTATAGAATTGATTCCTATAATATTTAGTGATTGTATCGAATTATTTTGGCTAGATTCGAGCCAGACGGAGTTGGATAATCGTGAAAAAGGCCTTATAGTGGATTAAATTGGAGCAAGACGAGGTAAGTCTCTTGTCTAATCTTGTGAGGGGGAAATTACCTCATAGGTGATTAAAATTAAATAATTATTGCTAATTGTGGGGGGCTACGTACGCACGAGGTGATGATAGTCCGTGCGTAGCTACTATTAATGCTAAAGTCTGGGTAGTTTAGGACTCAAAGCATGCCTTACTTGTGTAAATTGTATTCTTTGATTTATTTATATTAATTGATATCTATATGAATATATTGTGAATTGTTAGATAAAGATATTAAAGGATGGAAATCTCATAGGCTTGATTGTTTGTTTAAATTAATTAATTATTAAAAGAAATTGTTCTCCTCCCGAATTTACCTTATAATAAATATACTCTCCTTCCGGAGGCACATAAGAAAATGTCCTCCTTTCTTGTGGAGCGGACCGAATGGCTCGGCAGGATAGATGCATCTATGGATCGCGCCGCACGTCCCTCAGCAGTGTACACGACACTCTGGATCGGGCCGTACGTCCTCGGCAGAAATCGTGCTTAATAATAATAATTACACGATATTTTAATAATTTATTTCAGCTTGTGAAGCTAAGTAATAAATTGGAAAATCCTTGAAATTTAATGAATTATTATTCTTGCTTGTTTAGGAATTAATTGTTACTCCTGTAAATGAGATTTAATTGATAAATTAGAATTTATTTGAATTGAAGGAATTTAATTAATATATTGAGAATTGTTACATTTGAAGGAATTTGATTATTTCCGCTGATTAAATAAATTATTTGTAAATTCTATATGTAAATCATGCTGATTTAAATATCCTAGTTTTATTTCAGTTATTATTATTGACCCATAGTGAGTGTCAAAGTCGGCCATTTCGTCTCTACCACTTCGAGATTAGGCTTGATACTTACTAGGTACACGTTGTTTACGTACTCATATTACACTTGCTGCACTTTTTGTGCAGGTACTAGTGGAGGACCTATCATTACATACCCATGTCATCCCGAGGCATAGTGGTGAGCTGTCTTTCTGAGCCGTTCTGCAGCTACCAGTGTCTCTTCTTATATTTATATTCTGTCTATTTTATTTCAGTTAGTATTTGAAGTTTTGTATAATCTACTAGATGCTCATGCACTTGTGATACCGGGTCTTGGCACACACATTGGTAGAAGTTAGTATTTCATTATTTTCAAGAAATAAAAGTTTAACCAATGTACGATTGACTTATTAGTTGGCTTGCCTAGCGGTAGTGTTGGGTGCCATCACGATCTATAGGTGAAATTGGGTCGTGACACCCGAGGGCTCGGGTGAGTTTCGGATAAGCCACGGGATGTTTTGGACTCTGGAAAAATCTAGTTTATGCAGATTCGGGTGTCTGTCATATCCTTCTTCGTGTTCGCGAAGGTCCTCTCGTGAACGCGAAGAGTAATCTGATGAGGCTGACTTCTTCTTCGCGAATGCGAAGTCCTGGTCGCAAACGCGAAGTGATGGGGGATTTACCCTTCGTGAACGCGACCGTCTCAACGCGAACGCGAAGCATGTGGGGACCTGGGGGGTTTTGGTCGTTCCTTCAGCACGAACGAGAGCCATTCCTCGCGAACGCGAAGGCCAGAGGGGAGTGAACATCGCGAACGCGAGCTGGGTCTCGCGAACGCGAAGGCTTGGCAGCCAGTACCCTTCACGAACGCGACAGTGCTCTTGCGAACGTGATGAACACTGTCGCCCAGCACTTAACAGAACCCAAAACAGGATTTTTGCCAAAAAACTCATTTTTCTCAAAAAAACCAAACGGTGAGGAGCGATTTTTCAAGAGTCATTCCTTCCCCAAATTGTTGGTAAGTGATTCTAAACTTTCTTCTTTCAATTACCTATTACATTTCTTGAATTTTCAACCTAAAATCTAGAGTTTTTATGGTAGAATTAGGGGTTAGGGTAGAAAATAGGAATTTCGGGAATTTAGGGATTTAGACCTCAATTTGAGGTCGGATTCCAAAACTAATTACATATTCGGGCTCGGGGTTGAATGGATAAAAGGATTTTGGTCCGAACCTCGGGTTTTGACTAAGCGGGCCCGGGGTCGATTTTTCGACTTTTTGGAGGAAAATTTGGAAAATTTAATTTATGCAATATAATTGATTCCTTTAGCAATATTTGATATTATTGAGTCATTTTTTAATAGATACGAGTGATTTGGAGGTGAATTCTAAAGGAAAAGCTGTGATTGAGAATTAAGTGGCATTCGGAGCGAGGTAAGTATTGTGTCTAACCCTGACTTGAGGGAATTAGGAACCTTAGATTATTTGCTAAGTGAAATTCATGTGAGCGGCATATATGTGAGGTGACGAGTACCTATGCGCCGCCAATTTACCTGTTTTTCGATGTTTCTCTGTTTTTCTGATATTGTTTCATTCCTATGCCAAATTGCTACGTGTTATACTAATGTTGTTCAAATTATCGTTCTTATCATGTTTACGGAATTTTCTGGTGATAATTGAGTTTTTATTTCAAGTTGAGATTGATATTATGGAACCAAATGTTGAAGTAAGATTTATACTTGTTATTCTATCTCCCTGTTGTTATTTATGCATTGCATTATGGTAAAGGAGAGTGTTAATGCATGAAGGGTGATGCCGTGCCATATTGTGAGTGTTAATGCACGAAGGGTGATGCCGTGCCATATTGTGAGTATTAATGCACGAAGGGTGATGCCGTGCCATATTGTGACTGTTAATGCACGAAGGGTGATGCAGTGCCATATTGTGAGTGTTAATGCACGAAGGGTGATGCTGTGCCATGATATGAGAGTAAAAGCATGAAGGGTGATGCCGTGCCGTTTCTATAAATTTTATGGTGAGATTGAGAGTAAAAGCACGAAGGGTGATGTCGTGCATTTTTCTTTACTGTATTCACTATTCCTGTTGATTCATGGTATATTGACTGCTCCGGTGATTATTCTGTTGTAGTTCTTTATCTTGTATTCCCCTCATTATGTCTTCCCTCCCGATATTTCCTGTTTAGTTCTTCATTCCTGTTATTTGCGTATACACTGTTAAATTGTACAGGTTGATTGTAGGTGCCTTGCCTTAGCCTCGTCACTACTTCATCAAGGTTAGGCTCAACACTTACCAGTACATGGGATCGGTTGTACTGATGCTGCACTCTGCACTTTCTGTGAAGATTTTGATACCGGCTCAGGTTGATCGAGATTTGCTATTGGTCCGCTGTCCGGAGACTCAAGGTAGATCTATCGGCGTTCACAGACCTTGAAGTCCCCGCCTATCTTTTTATGTCCTACTGTTTTCTTTCATTCAGACAGTTGTATTTCTTTCAGACTATTACTTGTAGTAAATTCTAGAATACTCGTGAATTGTGACTTCAGATCCGGGTGGTAGTAATTAATATAGTTTTATGATATTCCGCACTTATTATATTTCATTTTAGTTAATTATTGTTATTTACTGAATGGAAATAAGGAATTGGTTTAATGATTTTCTAACGTTGGCTTACTTGGCAAGTGAGATGTTAAGCTCCATCACGGTCCCGTCGGTGAAAAATTTCGGATCGTGACATATATCGCCATTGGGCCCGGGGACTACCACGTCCTTACCCTCCCACTTACAGTCTGCCCGGTCTAAGGGTAGGGTTTCTTCGGTGACAGAGCATATGTATCTCGATGCTCCCTCACCCCGTTCTTGTTGGCTAGAGGCCTTCTCGACCCTAAAGTCATCTGCGATTGAGCAGCCCCAGGGTATAAAGCTTTTCATGGAGGGCTCTAGGGCTGCCTCGGGAGTAGCCACCTCGGCATCTGCGGCCGGGTAGGAAGATGAAGGGGCAGCCTGCTAAGGAACTGACTTGGAAGTTTTAGCCATCGAGATCTAGGAAAATATGAAGATTTGGAGGGAAATACGAAGATTTGAAGGAAAAGTATGAAGGTTTGAAGAAAAGAGTATGAAGGTTTGAAGAAAAGAGTACGAAGGTTTGAAGAAAAGAGGATGAAGGTTTGAAGGTGGGATGAAGATATGAAGATCTGGGTTAGAAATCTAGAACAAATATGTAGATTTGATGATCAGAGATGAAGATATGAAGATTTGAAAAAGTTGAAAGCCGCTAGAAAATTCGAAGGTAAAATCTAGGATCGGAAAGTGAAAGAAGTACAAAAGGTCGAAGCTTTTATAGGGGAAAATACAATCAATACACGACGTTTCGCATTCGAAGACAACCAGCCGATGGCCGACACGTGTCCAAAGTCCAAACGACGCGACTGATGGGACGTTTCGGCTTATCCGTCGCCCGATCGTAACGTACGAAGGAAGGAATCGGGGTTCATCTATCGTTTTTCATCTTTTCGGCAAACCTATTCTCTAGAAAATGAGGGGACTATCTGTATACGGGTGAAATCGGGGTTAACGAACACTCCAATTTTTCGGCGGATCAAACGAAGTAAGAGTATGAATATACGAAATCGAAATCGAAGTTGGGAATTCTTTGTATCGAGGCCCGAACGGAGTGCTCGCCATCGGACCTGATAAAACGATGCAACTCGGACTTGGGACGAGTTCCGAGACTTCGGGAAGCGCAATGAACAGTTGTAGGCAACAGATAGAAGGTCGTGATATCCGGAACCAACCGGATATCATGACGCGGATCTCGCTCGATGGCGATTACGGATCAGTAATTAACGAAAGAGGGAGATCTTTACCTTTTTTAGACTTGTACTAGGGGTGAAACTCTCCTACTATATAAAGAGGAAGTTTTTCTTTGATAACACACATTGTAACACGCAAACCAAGGTAATACAAATTTATTTTTTCTACTTTCTAGCTATTGAAAAGTTCTTATTTTATTCTTCATATATATTTGGCTTCGAACCAAGGGTCCGATCGAGGGCGAAACTACTGTTCAGCTTAAATCCGAGCCCGGACGTAATATCACAATTGGTTTGGTTATTCATTCTATATTTAATTCGTTTATCTAATATTCTTGATTATTTGTATTGAATCAATCCACATATCCTTAAAACCGCGTATAAATTTAATTGTTATCCGTTTTAAGGGCAAACAAAGCATAGTGCCATCTTTTCTACTTATCCAAATGTAACTGCTCATTGGCCTCTCCCTGGCATATAATTTTTTATTTTTTTTGTAATTTATATTCCGTATTCAATCCAAATATTCTTAAAATCGCGTATAAATTTAATTGCTATCCGTTTTAAGGACAAACAAAGCATAGCGCCATCTTATCTACTTGTCCAAATGTAACTGCTCATTGGCCGCTCCATGGCATATAATTTTTTTTGTAATTTATACTCCGTATTCTTTGTGTTTTCATCGATCCCACTAGAATTAGGGTATAGCAATTGGTATATTCATAATTCATCTGATTCTTTGAGACCATAAATCTCAGTTCTTCCATGAGAACATTAGGAGGAATATGTAGACGTGCCATCTATTTTTGCACCTTAAAAGGGCCATACATGGAGACAGTAACCAGTTGTGTATATGTAGGTTGGTAAACGGGCGGGTCGGGTCGGATATGGGATGGTAAAAAAAGGGTAAGATAAAAACGGATAAATTATCCGGCCGACCCATATTTAATACAGATAGAAAATAAGTTAATCGGCAGATAATATGGGTATCAATATTATCTATGGCTTCTTGAATATGATTATTTTTAGGAGAATTTCTAGTCTCCCAAAGTTGAGGAATCCCCAAGTTAAGTCTTTACAAATATAAAAGTTAAACCCATTATTTATCCATTTATTATCCATTGGTTATTCATTTTCTAAGTGGATAATATGGTTCTTATCTATATTTGACACGTTTTTAAAAGACTCACTATCCAATCTATTTTTTAGTAGATAATATGAAATGATAACTGTTTTTTTTAATCCATTTTGCCACCACTATGTATATGCATATCTTCTTTAATAAGGAAATAATCTCAAGAATATTCTTCTTAAAATTAAGTACTATATGCAACATCAACAATTGAGTATCAGAATTATCTTCCATCCTGTAAGATGGGATAGTTATCATTTTCGGCCATTGACTAAAGGAGCTATTGCGTGTTACAAATTATTAAGAAAATATAAAAAGGAGAATATAATAGTACATAATTATTGGTCAATAAATAAAAATGACTTACTTTACTTAAAAAAATATGCAGCTTGCATATTAATGAACTTTTGATCAATTATTAAAAATGACTTGCTTTGCCAAAAAAATATATATCACGCAGATCGTGCATTAGAATTTGCAATAGTAAATTATCGATAAAGGTCAAACCTAGAATTAGTTGGCATATTTACACTCCCCCTAATGTACTCTCGGATGAATTTAGACATATACAAGTTATGATCTTAACGAATTAAGTGAATAATGAATGTACCAATTCTGTCTTAATTGTAGGGGATCGATGAGAATGTCAATAAAAGGCATTTTTAGACACTATTTATAAAAAATAGAAAGAAAATTACCATCTAGCATTCTAACTTCTTCCTACTATCGAAGCACAATTAAGAAACGCATGTCTTTAATAATTTAGGTAAGTTTAAATATAAACTAGCCTTGACTATTAGTATATGGCTTGCAATTTCGGGCACTAATTAGTGATTAAAAGGGTAGGAGCTACCTTTAAACTTAATTGTGTTAAATCATGCAATTCACAAGAGCACATTAGGGGGGAATATGTAGACGTGCCGACTGCATCTTTTCAAGTTTGACGTTTATCAATACCTCACCATTGCAACGTATGATGTGAGTCATAAATTGTTTATGATTTTTGGCCTTTGGAGTACATGATTAGATGCAAATTTTCTATTTTTTCTAGTAAACTAAGTCATTCTTAATAGCCGACCACATTTTCATTTGCAAATTTTCTAACTTTCAAAGTAATATTGCGAATGCGACAAATCAAAATGTCAAATATGTGTGGAATCTAAGTATGTTAAACATCCTTATAAATCAGTTGAAAGGAATTCAAATGCTTTAGACTTAATTCACACAGATATTTGCGACATGAAGTCAATACCATCTCGCGGTGGAAAGAAGTATTTCATAACTTTTATTGACGACAGTACTCGATATTGCTATGTTTACTTACTTAATAGTAAAGATGAAGCAATAGATGCATTTAAGCAATACAAAAATGAAATTGAAACACAACTTAATAAGAAAATCAAAGTGATAAGAAGTGATAGGGGTGGTGAATATGAATCTCCTTTTGAAAAAATTTGTTTAGAATATGGAATTATTCATCAAACAACGGCCCCTTACACGCCCCAATCCAATGAGATTGCGGAAAGAAAAAATCGCTTATTAAAGGAGATGATAAACACATTGTTGATAAGTTCTGGTTTGCCACAGAATTTGTGGGGGGAAGCCATTCTTACGGCTAAACGAATACTAAATAGAGTACCCCATAGCAAAACGCAATCTATTCCATATGAAAAATAGAAAGGAAGGAAGCCCAACTTGAATTATCTTAAAGTGTGGAGGTGTTTGGCAAAAGTGCAAGTTCCTAAACCCAAAAGGGTAAAAATAAGACCGAAAACCGTTGATAACCGTTGATTGTATTTTCATAAGATATGCGACCAATAGTAAAGCATATCGATTTCTGGTTCATAAATCAGAAAATCCCGACATTCATAATAATACGGTTATAGAATCAGATAATGCTGAGTTCTTCGAAAATATATATCCGTATAAAAAGGAATGTGAGTCGATTGGTGAAGGATCTAAACGACCTCGGGAAGATATAAAAGAAAGTACGTTTTATCAGGAGGATCCAAGACGTAGTAAACGTCAAAGAACGTCTACTTCATTTGGACCAGATTTTGTGACTTTCTTATTGGAAAATGAGCCTCGAACATTTAAAGAAGCTATGTCTTCTTCGGAATCATTATTTTGGAAAGAGGCAGTCAATAGTGAAATAGAATCCATATTGAATAACCATACATGAGAATTGGTTGATCTTCCTCCTGGAAATAAATCGTTGGGTTCTAAATGAATTTTTAAGAGGAAAATGAAAGATGATGGCACTATTGATAAATATAAGGCAAGACTTGTGGTCAAAGGGTATAAACAATGAGAAGGTCTTGACTATTTTGATACATACTCTCCAGTTACAAGAATTACGTCCACACAAATATTAGTAGCATTAGCTACGGTTTATGATCTTGAAATTCATCAAATAGACGTTAAGACGGCCTTCTTAAATGGAAATTTGGAGGAAGAAATCTACATGGAACAACATGAAGGGTTTGTGGTTCCAGGTAAAGAAAAAAAGGTATGTAGACTTGTTAAGTCCCTTTTACGGACTAAAACAAGCACCCAAACAATGGCATGCAAAATTTGACCAAACAATGTTGTCAAATAGTTTTAAGATAAATGAATATGATAAATGTGTGTACATTAAAAATGTTCCATATCACATAGTCATTGTTTGCTTATATGTGGATGACACGATGATAATGAGTAATGACATTGCCAACATAAATACGACTAAACGTATGATAACTAGCAAGTTTGATATAAAGGACTTTGGAGTTGCTAATTTAATTCTGGGTATTAAGATCCATAAGACTCCTCAAGGTCTGACATTGTCACAATCTCATTATATTAAGACAGTACTTGAAAAATTCAAGTACTTAGATTTTAAAGTTGCAAAGACTCCAATTGACGTGAATCTTGCACTAACAAAGAACAAAGGCCAAAGCATATCACAATTGGATTATGCTCGTGTGTTGGGATGTTTAATATATATCATGAATTGTACACGACCAGATATAGCTTGTGCTATAAGTAAATTGAGTCGATACACGAGTAATCCAAGTCAATCTTATTGGATGGCAATGAAACGACTTTTGGGATATTTAGAACATACCCAGGACTTTGCTTTGCACTACAGTAAATATCCTGCAGTGATTGTGGGATACTGTGATGCAAATTGGATCACCGGTTCAACTGATTCTAAGTCCACAAGTGAATATGTATTCACTATTGGTGGAGGAGCAGTATCTTGGAAGCCGTCCAAACAAACGTGTATTGCCTGCTTTACAATGGAAGCTGAGTTCATAGCCTTAGATAAAGCCGGTGAAGAAGCTGAATGGCTCCGAAATTTCTTGGAAGATATTTTATTTTGGCCCAAACTGTTGGCCCCAATATGTATACATTGTGATAGTCAAGCGGCAATTGAAAAGGCCGGGAGCGTTCTGCATAACGGTAAATCTCGTCATATTCGACGAAGACATAAAACCGTTAGCCAATTACTCTCTAGAGGAATTATTACGATTGACTATGTAAAGTCAAGTAATAATGTGTCGGATCCACTTACGAAAGGCCTAACTAGAGAGGTAGTTGAGAAATCATCGAGGGGAATGGGACTATGGTCGAGGACAAGTCATTGTGGTGGTAACTCTACCTAGAAGACTGGAAATTCAAAGATCTAGGTTCAAGGAGATCAAGCAAAGACATTAATGACGGTTCAACATTGTCAACTAAAATTTTGGTCCATTCTCGTTATGAGACAATGTTCAGTGCCAAGGATAAAGCAGTAAGGCTTTTTAATGGTTTCTAAATTTGATACGGGGTATATCAAATAGTGTATCTACAAGATGACACGTTTAGAAATCACCTATGTAAGTATAAAGTGTTAGCCGCTTCAAGGAGAATTTTGTAAGGCCAGTTCTCTACACACTTATGAAACCAGGCGGTGTTCATGGCTGAAACGAACACAATAATGAAAACCAAAGACGGTTAAGGGTTGATTGTGTGACTTATGGTTGGGTATACACCAAAGTTCGACGGTTCAAAGATATCAAATCTACCGATTGACCGAGTATATCCGGCATAAGTTCACTACGGAAAGTTCAAAGGGAAACCTACTTATCCAAATGCGATTAATCCTTGCTTGCGAATCACACAGTTTTTCATGCATATTTCCGTGATATAGCCATTCCCCATTCATGTGGGGGATTGTTGGATTTTTTAAACTTATTTTAGCTTAAAAGAGGGTGAATAGGAAATGGAAGGAAAAATAAAATTTTGATTTTTCCTCCTTGACAAAGGGACATTATCCCATATTGGAGGAGGAAAAGATTTTTGATGGGTATATATACAATTGTTCTTCTTCTAGCTCTTAAAGAGTAAAGAAGAAAACAAGTCCCGTGCCTTCGTCGTCTCTCGCTCGCCCTCGGCTTTGGATTCGGTCAAATGATCGATTGATTGATTAATTTTTTGGACCAAATTTATTTGTTTCGGATTCGAATTTGGTCAAATGATCGATTGATTGATTAATTTTTTGGACCAAATTTAGTTGTTAATATTAAATATTAATGTAATATTATTTAATCCAAATTATCCATTTTTGTAACGGAAAATTAATTTTCCTCCGCGTTTTGAATTCCCGTTTTATTTTGCGTAAATAGCCATTTATGTTATCGCTGTTTTACGTAAACAGTCATGACAAACCTTCTGAAGAGTTACATCTCTTCATTTAAACCCAACATGTTGGCTATAAATAGAAGACCATTTCCTCAGATTTTCCTTACGAAAATTCTGAATTCTCCTCTTCCTTTCTGCATTGTTTTAACTATAACAAAGCAATAGTAAGTGTGATTTGCTGTCGCCATTTGTGTTCGTTGAAACACTGGAGTTTGAAGTACTGCTATACCAATGTGTCATCTGTTCTATTCTGGGAGTAAATAATCCACAACCTCGGGTACTAGGAGGGGATTAAGTTCCTTAAGGATACACTGTGAATTCAGTGGGCTCGGATTAACTTCTATTTCTTCTACATAGCTGTCTATACGTTGTTTTTTTCTCCAAAATTATTTTACAAATACAGTATAATAACATATTTTACATCTTTTAGCTTGGTAATCATACAGATAATTGTATATCTGAAGCATCAACTCTCCATGTGCCATGAAAAAAATTGTACATGAAGTGTGAAGCCGAAATATATCAGAATGTTGTTGTTGTTCCCATGCACTCTTAGTTAGAAGAGCCAGCTGTTTCAAATGACAACACTCTGTAAAGTCCTCTCCAACTCTTAGATACTGGACGACATCCTATTGGGAATGCCTGCAACAACCTCTGCAAGTTAAACTCCAATTTGAAAACCAGACTCATTAGCAGAAATAATAATGTATAGGACCATCATAATCCTGCAAATCAACTCCACAAACAGAAAACAAATTATAACACAAAGGTTATCAAACCTAACCTCAATGAATCACTTTGGTCTTTAAAGCATCTTATGTTTCTCTCCTTTCTCAAATAGATTAATCTTGGCCAAATATTAGCTATCATGTGCTTGCTTTTTGGTATATAGATCATGATTAAGAATTTTTCTCTTAGTTCAGACCCTTCCAGAAAAGGCGTATGTTTTTTCCTTGAGAGAATAACTCAAGATAGAAATAGTCATCTAGAGTTTTAACATAACCTATGTAATTACTTAAATAGGCAGAGAAAATATGGTCAGCATTCTGACATAAACCAGCAGGATTCCAGCCTAACCAGAATTAAAATATTATCTATTTTTTTAAAACAAAATTACAATATATACCTAAGAATTTATTTTCAAGTGTGTAATGGTTCTCAGTGAAAATAGTTGTCCATAAAGAAACCAATATGGATATCCACAAGAAAAATTATTTTCTATACAACATGGACATAATATAAAACTTTCCTATACAAAAATATGTAAAAAAGATGCCATTGTTATGAAAATAATTATATTGTGGATGTTCATTTATTACTCCGCTATAGATAATCTTCCTGAAGAAGATTATCCATTTAGTACTCTGTTGAAGTTTATCTACAAGCAGCTGATGCAGACAGGTTGCAAGCAGCTCGATGAAATGATTTGCAGCAGCTTCTTATTAAACAGGCAGGTTGCAAGCAGCTCATGCAGACAGCTTACAAGCAGTTAAAGAAAAGCCTTGCAGCTGCTTCCTGAAAAGCCTCGCAGCTGCTTCCTTTCTTCTATAAATAGATGAGTTTTCAGTTCATTATGTACATAAGTTTGAAGTTTGAATAATATATCAGTTTCTCTCTATACTTGTCTTTACTTTACAGTTTTTATTTTATAACACGTTATCAGCACGAGACTTTGCCATCTCGAGAAAATACTTTGAAAGTATCAGAGGTACGAACTTTCTTTTTCTAAATAATGTCAAATCTTTCTAAACTTGAGTTTGTAGCCCTGGATATATCGGGCAAAAGCTACATGTCTTGGGTGCTTGATGCCGAAATTCATCTTGATGCGATGGGTCTGGCAGACACCATCAAAGATAAAAATCAGGTATCAAATCAAGATCGCGCCAAAGCAATGATATTCCTACGCCATCACCTTGATGAGGGTCTGTAAATGGAATATCTTACTGTTAAAGATTCAGTCATACTGTGGAATAATTTGAAAGATAGATATGACTACCTGAAGATGGTCGTTCTTCCACAGGCACGTTATGATTGGACTCATCTAAGGCTACAAGATTTTAAATCTATCAGTGAGTATAATTCTGCTATGTTTAGAATTATTTCCCAATTGAAACTATGTGGTGATAATATTACTGATCATGATATGTTGGAGAAAACTTTCACCATTTTTCATGCCTCGGATATGCTCCTGCAGCAGCAATATTGAGAGATGGGATTTAAAAAGTATTCTGAACTTATCTCACATCTTCTTGTAGCCGAGCAACATAATGGGCTATTAATGAAAAACCATAAAAGCCGACCTACTGGTTCTTGTCCATTCCCTGAAGTGAATGAGACGAACTTCCACCAAGCTAAGCGTGAAAGAGGACGTAGCCCCAGTCGTGGTCATGGCCGTGGTCGGGGAGGAAACTCTAATCGTGGTAATAACAATGCACCAAAGAACCCTCCTCACCACCAGCAGTGGAAAAGGAAGGAACAAAAGCATGGAGCGGTGCAAGAAGCAAAGCCAAAAAATGCATGCTATAGATGTGGAGGAAAAGGGCACTGGTCACGTACATGTCGTATGCCAAAGCACCTGGTTGAGCTGTATCAAGCCTCCCTGAAAAAGACAGAGAAAAATGCTGAAGAAAATTTTATTTCTGAAGATAATTTAGACTTCATTCATTTGGATGTAGCTAATTATTTTGCACTCCCAGAAGGAAAAATAAGTCATGTGATCGGTAGTGAATCTATAGAAATGTAAATATTTTAATTTTTGTTGTTTGTAGTAGATAGTATGGTTATGTAATTGTTGTACATAAATAAAAGTTATGCTTTGATAATAATGTTTACTATCATATTTATTTTGTTTATGTCATTTTGAAGAATATGGATAATCCTCAAATTATGTTTGGATCAAAGACCAATCATGAAGATATTTGTGTAATTGATAGTGGAACAACTCATTCCATATTCAAAGATCAGAAATACTTTTCTTATTTGCATAAGGAAAAAGCAAATGTTTCTACAATTTCTGGTAATATAAGTTTGATTGAAGGCTCTGGAAGAGCTATTGTATTTATGTCTGAGGGAACAAAACTTATTATAGACAATGCATTATTCTCCTCCAAGTCCCGAAAAACTTTATTGAATTTTATAGATATCCGCCGAAATGGGTATCATGTTGAGACAATAGATGAAATGAACGTGGAATATCTTTGTATTACAAAGAATATTTTTGGCCAGAAATGCATTGTAGAAAAGTTACCAACTTTATCTTCTGGTTTATACTATTCAAAGATTAGTACAGTTGAAGCACACTCTATCGTAAACCAGAAGTTTACTGATTCAAATACTTTTGTGCTTTGTCATAGCCGTTTGGGCCATCCGGGATCAATAATGATGAGACAAATTACTGAAAATTCGAGTGGGCATCCATTAAAGAACCTGAAGATTCTTACAAATGATGAATTTTCTTGTGATGCTTGTTATCAAGGCAAAATGATCACTAGACCATCACCAATGAAGGTTGGCATTGAGTCCCCTACCTTCTTAGAACGTATACATGGGGATATATGTGGACATTTTCACCCACCAAGTGGGTTGTTTAGATATTTTATGGTCCTAATAGATGCATCTTCAAGATGGTCTCATGTGTGCCTATTATCATCTCGCAACCTGGCATTTGCAAAGTTATTAGCCCAAATAATTCGATTAAGGGCACAATTCCCAGATTTTCCTATAAAGGCTATTCGCCTTGATAATGCTAGAGAATTCTCATCTCAAGCTTTTGATAATTACTGTCTATCAGTTGGAATAAAAGTTGAACATCATGTAGCTTATGTTCATACTCAAAATGGCCTTGCATAGTCATTTATTAAACGACTGCAATTGATAGCAAGACCACTACTTATAAAAATAAAATTGCCCACTACTGTTTGGGGTCATGCTATCTTGCACGCAACATCACTTATCCATCTCAGACCAACACATTATAATAAATATTCTCCGTCACAGTTAGTTTTTGGTCATGAACCAAATATTGCCCATCTACGAATTTTTGGATGTGTTGTATATGTGCCAGTAGCACCACCACAGCGCAGTAAGATGGGCCCCCAAAGAAGGTTAGGAATATATATTGTGTTTGAATCACCCTCTATTATTCGCTATCTTGAACCATTGACGGGAGATTTATTTACTGCTCGATTTGCAGATTGTCGATTTGATGAAACAAATTTCCCACAATAAGGGGGAGAGAAAAAGGAAATCAAAAGAGAAATTGTGTGGAAAGTTTCATCATTATCTCATTTTGATCCACGTACCCCTATATGTAATCGGGAGGGTCCAGAAGAACATCCATTTATAAAATATAGCAAATCAAATACCAGACGCGTTTACTGATTTGAAAAGGATAACTAAGTCACATATCCCTGCAGAGAATGTGCATATACGAATTGATGTCCCAGCAGGATCATCGACTAGCATAAGAACTAGTGAACCTAAAGCACGCCTGAAGCGTGGTAGGCCTTTGGGTTCTAAGGATCGAAATCCTAGAAAAAAAAAATCGACAAATGATCAAAATGATATTATGAAGGGATCTCTTGAAGAGACCCAAGATCTGATTAGTTCTGAGATTCCTGAAGAAATCAATGAACCCGAGACTCAAGTGAGTGAGGAACTTTTAATAACTTCTACTGGTGACGGAATTAATTTAAATCGATCTGAAATAGTGGTGGATAATATTTTTACATAAAATGTTGTACTTAACATTATGCAAGATAGTGAGGATTGTGAATCCCGATCTGTTGAAGAATGTCAACAAAGATCTGATTGGCCAAAATGGCAAGGGGCAATTCAATCAGAATTGAACGAACTTGCTAAAAGAGAGGTCTTTGGACCAGTAGTCCAAACACCTGCTGGTATAAAACCAGTTGGTCATAAATGGGTTTTTGTGCGAAAAAGGAATGACCAAAATGAAGTTGAAAGATACAAGGCTCGCCTTGTCGCACAAGGATTCTCACAACGACTTGGAGTCGATTATGAAGAAACATATTCACCACTTATAGATGCCATAACATTTCGATATCTCATCAGTTTAGCCTTACGTGAAAGACTTGAAATACATATGATGGATGTGGTTACAACTTATCTATGCGAGTCACTTGATAATGAGATTTACATAAAAATCCCTGAAGGATTTAAAATGCCTGAAGCATATTCGAAATCTCGGGAAATGTATTCAATCAGATTACAAAGATCTTTGAATGGTTTAAAGCAATCTGGGCACATGTGGTATAATCGCCTTAGTGAATATTTACTGAAAAAGGGTTACATAAATGATGTTATTTGTCCATGTATTTTTATAAAGAAAATGACATCCGAATTTTTTATACTTGTTGTTTATGTTGATGACATAAATCTTGTTGGAACTCCAGAAGAGCTCCAAAAGGCAATTGAATATCTTAAGAGAGAAATTGAGATGAAAGATCTTGGAAAAATAAAACTTTGTCTTGGATTGCAAATTGAACATTTAGCAAACGGGATCTTTATGCATCAATCTGCCTATACAGAAAGGGTCTTAAAATGCTTTTACATGGACAAAGTGCACTCATTGAGTACACCAGTGGTTGTTCGATCACTTGAAGTGAATAAGGACCCGTTCCGACCTCCAGAAGAGGATGAGGAACTCCTTGGTCCTGGAACACCCTATCTCAGTGCAATTGGTACACTTATGTATCTTGTTAATGCTACAAGGCCTAACATAATATTTTCTGTTAATTTACTAGCAAGATATAGCTCTTCTCCTACTCGGAGACATTGGAATGGGATTAAGCATATTTTGCGATATTTAAAGGGAACTCTTGATATGGGTTTGTATTATGCTAACAAAGGTAGTGCAGATCTTGTTGGTTATGCAGATGCAGGTTATTTATCTGATCCTCATAAAGTTCGATCTCAAACCGGGTACGTGTTTACATGTGGAGGTACTGTCATATCATGGCGCTCCACAAAGTAGTCAATTGTTTCTACTTCTTCAAATCATGCTGAGATAATAGCTATTCATGAAGCAAGTAGGGAATGCGTATGGTTGAGATCAGTGATTCATTTTATTCAAGAAAAATGTGGTTTGGAGTGTGATAAAATATCCACAATTTTATACGAAGACAATGTTGCATCCATAGCCCAATTGAAGAGAGGATTTATAAAAGGACATAGAACGAAGCACATTTTACCAAAATTATTCTACACACACGATCTTCAGAAAAATGGTGACATTGATGTGCAGCAAATCCGTTTAAGTGACAATCCGGCAGATTTATTCACCAAATCTTTGCCAACTTCAACTTTTGAGAAGATGGTATACAAGATTGGAATGCGGAGACTCAAATATTTGAAACAAGGTTTTCATCAGGGGGAGTAAAATACGCGATGTACTCTTTTTTCCTTACTAAGGTTTTTACCCACAGGGTTTTCCTTATAAGGTTTTTAATGAGGCAACTAGAAATGTGTACTACTAAATATGTGTACTCTTTTTCCTTCACTAGGATTTTTCCCACTGAGTTTTTCCTAGTAAGGTTTTAACGAGGCACAATACCTTTTAATAAACATCTAAGGGGGAGTGTTATGAAAATAATTATATTGTGGATGTTCGTTTATTACTCTGCTATAGATAATCTTCCTGAAGAAGATTATCCATTTAGTACTCTGTTGAAGTTTATCTACAAGCAGCTAATGCAGGCAGGTTGCAAGCAGCTCAATGAAATAATTTGCAGCAGCTTTTTATTAAACATGTAGGTTGCAAGCAGCTCATACACACAGCTTACAAGTAGCTAAAGAAAAGCCTTACAGCTGCTTCCTAAAAAGCCTCGCAGCTGCTTCATTTTTTCTATAAATAGAGGAGTTTTCAGTTCATTATGTACATAAGTTTGAAGTTTGAATAATATATCAGTTTCTCTCTATACTTGTCTTTACTTTACAGTTTTTATTTTATAACAGACATAAGAATATTGTATGGCTCTAGAGCTTAATTGGGTTAAGCTCAAATTACATAGAAGAGAAAAACCAAAGACACGTGTTTTGTGAATTGGGTGGAACCGTGGAAGAAATGATGCGGTGGCGGTTCAATTTTGGGATTAAAGCACACGTTTCATTAGATGTTGTTTAAAGATCCAAATTGCCCTTGAACAAAAGTTAAAAAGATAGCTAAGCAGGCTGTCGAAACTCAAGCTCCTCTATATAATAGAAATTATACCATATTGTTATAAAATAAAGACAAGTATAGAGAGAAACTGATATATTATTATGACTTCAAACTTATGTACATAATGAACTGAATTCTCCTCTATTTATAGAAGAAAGGAAGCTGATGTGTAAGCTGCTACTGCAAGCTGCTGCTGCAAGCTGCTTGTAAGCTGCTGTGTAAGCTGCTGCTCTAAACTGTTGTGCCAGATATAGATAATCTTCTATCATGGGTAATATTTATCCATAACGGAGTACCGAAAGGATAAGCTTCTTCAGGAGGCTTATTTCCAATAGAGTACTAAATAGATAAATATATTTATGGCAGAGTCTCATATGGATAAACTTCTTCAGGAAGCTTATTTACAATGGAGTACTAAATGAACATCCATAATATAATATATTCATAACACTCCCCCTTGGATGTTCATTAAAAGATAATGTGCCTCGTTAAAACCTTACTAGGAAAAATCCGGTAGAAAAAATCCTAGTGAAGGAAAAGGAGTACACATATTTAGTAATACGCATTGCTAGCTGCCTCATTAAAAACCTTATAAGGAAAACCCTGTGGAAAAAAATCTTAATAAGGAAAAAAGAGTACATCGCATATTTTACTCCCTCTGATGAAAACTTTGTTTCAAATATTTAAGTCTCCGCATTCCAATCTTGTATATCATCTTCTCAAAAGTTGAAGTTGGTAAAGATTTGGTGAATAAATCTGCCGGATTTTCACTTGAACGGATTTGTTGCACATCAATGTCACCATTTTTCTGAAGATCGTGTGTGAAGAATAATTTTGGTGAAATGTGCTTCATTCTATCTCCTTTTATAAATCCTCCCTTCAATTGGGCTATGCATGCAGCATTGTCTTCGTATAAAATTGTGGGTCTTTTCTCACATTCCAAATCACATTTTTCTCAAATAAAATGAATTATTGATCTCAACCATACGCATTCCCTACTTGCTTCATGAATGGCTATTATTTCAGCATGATTTGAAGAAGTAGCAACAATAGATTGTTTTGTGGAGCGCCATGATATGATAGTACCTCCACATGTAAACACGTACCCGGTCTGAGATCTAGCTTTATGGGGATTAGATAAATAACCTGCATCTGCATAACCAACAAGATCTGCATTATCTTTGTTAGCATAAAACAAACCCATATCAAGAGTTCCCTTTAAATATCGCAATATATGCTTAATACCGTTCTAATGTCTCCGTGTAGGAGAAGAGCTATATCTTGCTAGTAAATTAACAGAAAATACTATGTCAGGCCTTGTAGCATTAGCAAGATACATAAGTGCACCAATTGCACTGAGATAGGGTGTTTCAGGACCCAGGAGTTCCTCATCCTCTTCTGGAGGTCGGAACGGGTCCTTATTCACTTCAAGTGATCGAACAACCATTGGTGTACTCAATGGGTGCGCTTTGTCCATGTAAAAGCGTTTTAAGACCCTTTCTGTATAGGCAGATTGATGCATAAAGATCCCATTTGCTAAATATTCAATTTGCAGTCCAAGACAAAGTTTTGTCTTTCCAAGATCTTTCATCTCAAATTCTTTCTTAAGATATTCAATTGCCTTTTGGAGCTCTTCTCGAGTTCCAACAAGATTTATGTCATCAACATAAACAGCAAGTATAACAAATTCTAATGTCATTTTCTTTATAAAAATACATGGACAAATAACATCATTTATGTAACCCTCTTTCAACAAATATTCACTGAGGCGATTATACCACATGCGCCCAGATTGTTTTAAACCATACAAAGATCTTTGTAATCTGATTGAGTACATTTCCTGAGATTTTGAATATGCTTCAGGCATTTTAAATCCTTCAGGGATTTTCATGTAAATCTCATTATCAAGTGACCCGTACAGATAAGCCGTAACCACATCCATCATATGTATTTTAAGCCTTTCACGTAAGGCTAAACTGATGAGATATCGAAATGTTATGGCATCCATAACGGGTGAATATGTTTCTTCATAATCGACTCCAGGTCGTTGTGAGAATCCTTGTGCGACAAAGCGAGCCTTGTATCTTTCAACTTCATTTTACTCATTCCTTTTTCGCACAAAAACCCATTTATGACCAACTGGTTTTATACCAGCAGGTGTTTGGACTACTGGTCCAAAGACCTCTCTTTTAGCAAGTGCGTTCAATTCTGATTGAATTGCCCCTTGCCATTTTGGCCAATCAGATCTTTGTTGACATTCTTCGACAGATCGGGGTTCAAGATCCTCACTATCTTGCATAATGTTAAGTGCAACATTATATGCAAAAATATTATCCACCACTATTTCAGATAGATTTAAATTAATCCCATCACCAGTAGAACTTATTAAAAGTTCTTCGCTCACTTGAGTCTCGGTTTTATTGATTTCTTCAGGAATCTCATAACTAATCAGATCTTGAGTCTCTTTAGGAGATCCCTTCATAATATCATTTTGATCATTTGTCGATTTTCTTTTTCTAGGATTTCGATCCTTAGGACCCATAGGCCTACCACGCTTCACGCATGCTTTAGGTTCACTAGCTCTCATGCTAATAGATGGTCCTGATGGGACATCAATTCGGATAGGCACATTCTCTGCATGGATATGTGACTTAGTTATCCTTTTCAAATCAGTAAATGCGTCTGGCATTTGATTTGCTATATTCTGTAAATGGATGATCTTCTGGACCTCCTGATTACATATAGTGGTACGTGGATCAAAGTGAGATAATGATGAAACTTTCCACACAATTTCTCTTTTGATTTTCTTTTTCTCTCCCCTAATTGTGGGAAATTTGTTTCATCAAATCGACAATCTGCAAATCGAGCAGTAAATAAATCTTCCGTCAATGGTTCAAGATAGCGAATAATAGAGGGTGATTCAAACCCAATATATATTCCTAACCTTCTTTGGGGGCCCATCTTACTGCGCTGTGGTGGTGCTACTGGCACATATACAGCACATCCAAAAATTCGTAGATGGGCAATATTTGGTTCATGACCAAAAACTAATTGTGACGGAGAATATTTATTATAATGTGTTGGTCTGAGACGGATAAGTGATGCTGCGTGCAAGATAGCATGGCCCCAAATAGTAGTGGGCAATTTTGTTTTCATAAGTAGTGGTTTTGCTATCAATTGCAGTCGTTTAATAAATGACTCTGCAAGGCCATTTTGAGTATGAACATAAGCTACCGAATGTTCAACTTTTATCCCAACTGATAGACAGTAATCATCAAAAGCTTGAGATGAGAATTCTCCAGCATTATCAAGGCGAATAGCCTTTATAGGATAATCTGGGAATTGTACCCTTAATCGAATTATTTGGGCTAATAACTTTGCAAACGCCAGGTTGCGAGATGATAATAGGCACACATGAGACCATCTTGAAGATGCATCTATTAGGACCATAAAATATCTAAACAACCCACTTGTTGGGTGAATAGGTCCACATATATCCTCATGTATACGTTCTAAGAAGGTAGGGGACTCAATGCCAACCTTCATTGGTGATGGTCTAGTGATCATTTTTCCTTGATAACAAACATCACACGAAAATTCATTATTCGTAAGAATCTTTAGGTTCTTTAATGGATGCCCACTCGAATTTTCAGTAATTTGTCTCATCATTATTGATCCAGGATGGCCCAAACGGCCATGCCAAAGCACAAAAGTATTTGAATCAGTAAACTTCTGGTTTACGATAGAGTGTGCTTCAACTGTACTAATCTTTGAATAATATAAGCCAGAAGATAAAGTTGGTAACTATTCTACAATGCATTTTTGGCCAGAAATATTCTTTGTAATACAAAGATATTCCACATTCATTTCATCTATTGTCTCAACATGATACCCATTTCGGCGGATATCTATAAAACTCAACAAGTTTCTTCGGGACTTGGAGGAGTACAATGCATTGTCGATAATAAGTTTTGTTCCCTTAGACAGAAATAAAATAGCTCTTCCGGAGCCTTCAATCAAACTTATATTACCAGAAATTGTAGAAACATTTGCTTTTTCCTTATGTAAATAAGAAAAGTATTTCTGATCTTTGAATATGGCATGAGTTGTTCCACTATCAACTACACAAATATCTTCATGATTAGTCTTTGATCCAAACATAATTTGAGGATTATCCATATTCTTCAAAATGACATAAACAAAATAAATATGATAGTAAATATTATAACTTTTATTTGTGTACAACAGTTACATAACTATACTATCTACTACAAATAACAAAAATTAAAATATTTACATCTCTACAGATTCACTACCGATCACATGACTTGTTTCTCCTTCTAGGAGTGTAATGTAATCAGCTACATCCAAATGCATGAAGTCTAAATTATCTTCAGAAATAAAATTTGCTTCAGCATTTTTCTCTGTCTTCTTCAGGGAAGCTTGATATAGCTCAACCAGGTGCTTTGGCATACGGCATGTACGTGACCAGTGCCTTTTTCCTCCACATCTATAGCATGCATTTTCTGGCTTTGCTGCTTGCACCGCTTCATACTTTTGTTCCTTCCTTTTCCACTGCTGGTAGTGAGGAGGGTTCTTTGGTGCATTATTATTACCACGATTAGAGTTTCCTCCCCGACTACGGCCATGACCACGACTGGGGCCACGACCTCTTCCACGTTTAGCTTGGTGGAAGTTCGTCTCATTCACTTCAGGGAATGGACAAGAACCAGTAGGTCGGCTTTCATGATTTTTCATTAATAGCCCATTATGTTGCTCGGCTATAAGAAGATGTGAGATAAGTTCAGAATACTTTTTAAATCCCATCTCTCGATATTGCTGCTGCAGGAGCATATTCGAGGCATGAAAAATGGTGAAAGTTTTCTCCAACATATCATGATCAGTAATATTATCACCACATAATTTCAATTGGGAAATAATTCTGAACATAGCAGAATTATACTCACTGATAGATTTAAAATCTTGTAGCCTTAGATGAGTCCAATCATAACGTGCCTGTGGAAGAACGACCATCTTCAGGTGGTCATATCTATCTTTCAAATTACTCCACAGTATGACTGGATCTTTAACAGTAAGATATTCCATTTTCAGGCCCTCATCAAGGTGATGGCGTAGGAATATCATTGCTTTGGCACGGTCTTGGTTTGATGCCTGATTTTTATCTTTGATGGTGTCTGCCAGACCCATCGCATCAAGATGAATTTCGGCATCAAGCACCCAAGACATGTAGCTTTTGCCTGATATATCCAGGGCTACAAACTCAAGTTTAGAAAGATTTGACATTATTTAGAAAAAGAAAGTTCGTACCTCTGATACTTTCAAAGTATTTTCTCGAGATGTCAGAGTCTCGTGCTGATAACGTGTTATAAAATAAAGACTGTAAAATAAAGACAAGTATAGAGAGAAACTGATATATTATTCTGACTTCAAACTTATGTACATAATGAACTGAATTCTCCTCTATTTATAGAAGAAAGGAAGCTGTTGTGTAAGTTGCTACTGCAAGCTGCTTGTAAGCTGCTGCTCTAAACTGTTGTGTCAGATATAGATAATCTTCTATCATGGGTAATATTTATCCATAACGGAGTACCGAAAGGATAAGCTTCTTCAGGAGGCTTATTTCCAATAGAGTACTAAATAGATAAATGTATTTATGACGGAGTCTCATATGGATAAACTTCTTCAGGAAGCCTATTTACAACGGAGTACTAAATAAACATCCATAATATAATATATTCATAACACATACTTCTTTATCGAGCCAATCTGTCTTGTCGGAATCAGATTAAAAAAAGTTAAAGAATAGTGCCTTACCTCACAAGGAGGAATGTGGGCAGAGTTATGGCAAAACATCTCATTCCTGCACAAGTCGCTCTTAATTTTTTTCTTCCTGCAGCATAAGGTCAAACCAAGTCTTAGACATATTGATTTTAAAGCATGTTATACTCCCCCAAAGAGTAATCCTGTTAGCAAATAGAAATATGAAGTATGAGAAGAAAGACTATAACACTGCATAAATACATGAAACACATATATATAACACCACAACATACTTGATATTGAATTCAGGAAATAGGAAACTCTTTTGGCAGATTTTTCCTTTCACAATAGTTTTTACAGTATCCATATGAAAGTGTAAATAAACCACCAACTCTTCAGCTAAAGTACACTTCTCTCTTGGAAGCAACCTTGCCAAGAATACAAAATATACTGGATTAAGGTCTAGGAATATAGACGTTCCATGAACAAAACGTATTACATGGGCCCTGCATATACCATAATACAAAATCAACTCAATACACAAATCACAAGTTTAAACGGTCTAAATGGAAAGAGGAACTTATGCATTCATACTATACACAAAAATGTTTGCTCTTATGCTTGTCCATTCTTTTCAACTTGTCCATCTTCTCTACTCCAGTTACTTAATTTGCAGCCTGCTATGCATGTGTTTTTTATTGCTCTTTTAAATAGAAGCTCTTTCACTCCCATATTTGATGCTAAATAAAATGATAAAACTTTTAGGTGAATAGTTAAAGAAATTTTCGTCCATTTTAGCAGTTACCTCTATGCATAAGTAGGAAGAATATAAGGTCTTATCTAGAAATAATATATTTTGTTCAAACATATAGCTTTCCTCAAGCTCAAGAGTTAATCGAGAAAATTGTATTTCCTTTTGGCATAAATATATGCTGCCTCCACAAATACCTAAGTATTTGGACTACATAGCGCAATGCACTACCTCTTGTATTCAAGAAACCTAAATTCTTAATTGTACCTCAAAATGATGTCTAAAAAGGAAAATAAAATACAAATTAGAGTAAACATGACATAATTTAGCCATAATTGGTTCAATATTTGCAGGGAAGATCAAATTATATTTACTACGTTGTTACTCTACTTTGGGTACTTGAAGCTGAAGCAGTCTCATCACTTGCTTTTTTTTAGGCCTTAAGGGATCTTTATGACAGTGTTGCTCCACATCAGTCCCATCAAAATTATCGTGTACTAGTGCCACACAACTTACAAACAGTTTTACTAATACACACACAAAACTTCAATATAGAAATCAGAATTTTACAATTCCAGAAAGGTGCAAAAGGCAAAAAATTCAAACCTTAAGCTTGCTATTATTAAATATTCTTAAATTTGATATAAACACAAAAAGTTCAACGGTTAAACACAACATAGTAAAAAGCCGAGTTGTTCAACCTAGTTTATTTTTTAACTTCATTAGAAATTTTGGAGCATTTAGTATTACTATTACTATTTTAACTGGCACAAATTCCCCCGACCACGAAATCAAAACGTGTGATATCATCTTCGTTTAGTATCAGTGTTCTACTTGATTCAACCTTCTCCCATAGTTATTGAGAGATCATATTTATATCGCCATTATCCACAAATAGAACTAAAGATTAACTTGGTTCTTTAATTAAGTTACCTCAATTGAATCCCAAGCAAAGATTACGACGATTCCTTTGTAACATGAGTTGGCAGCGAGTGAATTTGTCTCACAAATCACGTACAATTTTTTTCCTCCTTTCTCGTGTGACTTGGTAAAGAATAGAAGCTTTGCCTTGAAGCCTAACTCTTAAATAAACAAAGAGATTTCGGAGGATGAAGGTAGGTTTGTGGCCAAGAAGCAACAGAGCACACAGAGAGACGACGGAAAGGGAAAGTAAGAATGAATTGCAATAGTCTGTTCGTGCTTTGGGTTAAGCTCAAATTACACAGAAGACAAAAATCACAGACACATGTTTTGTGAATTGGGTGGACTCGTGGAAGAACTGATGCGGTGGCGGTCCAATTTTGAGATTAAAGCACACGTTTCATTAGATGTTGTTAAAGGTCCAAATTACCCTTGAACAAAAATTAAAAGACAGCATGTCGAAACTCAAGCTCTTCTATATAAGAAACGGAAAAGGGTCAAATATACCCATGTACTATGAGGAAAGGTTTAAATATAACCTCTCGTTATACTTTGAGTCCATATATACCCTTGTCGTTATACTATTGGTTCAAATATATCCCTCGTTTGTTAAGTTTGTCTAAGGTGGACATCCAATCATATATGGCACTGATATTTGATGAGGTAGATGTCGCGTGGTATGCCACCTCAGCACCCCTAACCTATTTTACCCCTTCCTTCTAATTTTTTCTTCCACCCCTAAAATTTTCTTCCCCTCCACCACCATTACCGACACCATGAACGATATTGTATTCATTGCCACCATCACAAGAAAAGCCACTTGAAAAAGACGCACACTTTAACTCTGAAATTTCACATAGATCAGTCGAATAGCTAGTCCAGTAGAGAAAGAAAATCTGAATCGTCAAGGTCAACATTGCCTAATTAACCGATCGAGCGAAAGTTCTTTGCCTTCTTGATAGCTTTTGACTTCTCCTTTTATCATCTGAATATATATATATATATATATATATATATATATATATATATATATATATATATATATATTATATAATTTTTATACATTGTGTATATAAATTTTTTATATGAAATTACACTTGTAACTTCCAACCAGCATTAAAATATCACCCACCACCAATACTCACTTCAAAAGTTCTTTACTTACAAAATACTTGGACCCGAAAAAGAAAAAGAAATAATCACATACACAAAAAGAAGAAGAAGAAGAAGCAGATATTTATTCAGAAAAAATAAAAATCTAAAAAGAAAACTCTTTGTCTGAGTTCTGTGCCGATGAAGTTGTTGATCATCACCCTTGGTGGTGGAGAACAGCATCTATGAGGAAGATAAAGATGGGCGGAGCAATGGTGGAGTGGCTGAGGGTAGAAGATGGAGCAAAAGAGAGTATGGAGTGAGGAAAAATGCCCACATTTTTATTTAATAAAATGAAAGAAAAAGGAAGAGAATGGAAATGAAAGTTGTATTGAGAAAACAAAATTGTGTATTAGATAGAATGAAAGAAAGAAAGGAGGAATAAATGTTGTCTTGGAAAGAGAAAAGAGAAGTGCATTAGGAGCGGTGACTACAATTTGCTAATAAATTAGACCTAAATGTTATTTCGGGTCAAACATAAAAATATGAGCTATTAAAATATCTAGAGGACCATACAATGTCATTCCAAAAAATTTACTATCAAATAATTCTAAATATTAGGACTTTATCCAAATAAGCAAGAATTTAATAAATAAAATTAAGTTAATTTCAGAATCTTTAATAATAGAAAAAGTTATACAAAAAGAATTATAGTTATGCTACATAGTTCAAATAAGATACTATACACAAAACCTTTCACATATTGTTATTCCATGCTCTATTAGGTGAAATATATCACACCAATTTTTAAATTAAATTTTCCAATAATTCGCTATACAAGATGAAAAAACACAAGTTAAATATTGGATAAAGCATTACCGATATACATGTCATAATTATTTTCACCTAATTCATGGGACCAAACATCTTAGATGACAGAATAAATAGAAGATGGATTTGTATCCACGTGTTGTTCTTTTTTAGTTAAAATATTATCCACGTGTCTTCACCATGAGTTGTTCCATTTCTTTGGTTGATATATAATGTGTATTATGTGTCTTCCGTAATAATAAGATCAATACACGTTCTTTATAATTGTCAAGACCCAAAATCCCATCTTAGTCGTCGTGATGTCACCTAGTCCCTAAGGCTAGGTAAGCCGATTATGATTACATTTCAAGCCATTTTCTTTTTTGATAAAGATGTAATTTAATACACGTGTCGAAACCAACAACGAAAATAATTTGAAAATACAACCTCCCAAGACTGATAATACTGAGTCACGAACTCTAACTGAATACATGAAATGATCTCAATGATCGAATACTCAATACTGTTTGAATAATAAATAACAATACAATAAAATGGAAAAACTCCAAGGAACTGCGACGACCAAGCAGCTCTACCTTGAATACTTGCGATCCCACTCTAACTCTAGTCAAGTACGATATCTCCAATACCTAACTCTGCACAAAAATGTGCAGAAGTGTAGTATGAGTACGCCACAATCGGTACCTAATAAGTATCAAGATTAACCTCAGTGGAGTAGAGACGAGGTACAGTCAAGACACACACTAGTCTAATAACATGTGCAATACAGTATACAAAATAATATGAAACAAATAACAATAAGGGCAACACAAATCAACCAGTGATAGGCCCGGCATGGCAACAAGAACACTATTAATATGTCTCAATAAATAATAAATACAAGTACACCCAATTAAATCAAGTTCTTCAAATAAATATCTTTCACATATAATTCTTCCAATTAACTCTCTTTCAAATATAATTTCCTCAAATAAATATCTTTCAAATATAATTCTTTCAATTAAAAAGTCACCATGTGACACCTCATTTCATAATCATACAACTACGGGTCTCAGCCCATTTTCATATTTTCACGACACCTCATGCCAAATTTCTCTATCACGGCCGCACGGACAACTCACATGCCAATATCATCATCATTTAACCACGACACCTCATGCCCTCATTTCATATCACAACTTCACGGACAATTTACCTGCCAATATTATTATTATTTACTCACGGCACCTCGTGCCCATATTTCATATCATAATCCGCCTGGCAATGGTCACAGACCCTCAATTTCAATATAAATCGGAATATTACCAATTTACCAACAACAAGACCAATTGCACAAGATATAAAAATAAACACAAAAAAAAATCACAACACTACTAGAAATTCGCTATTTTCCGACTACCAAACTAGTCAAAAAGTAGTCGGAAAAGTACCTATTTCGACTACTTTCCGGCTGATTTACAGTAGTCGAAAAACGGTATGTCGAAAAAACCTTTCCGACTACAGTAGTCAAAAAATTCAGACTACTGTAGTCGAAAAGTTTGTTTCGCCAAAAATTCGAAAAGGGAGCTATTTTCCGACTACAATAGTCGGAAACTTAATAAAATAATTATTTATTTTAAAAAAATATTTTCATTATATAAATAATAATTATTTATTATTTATATTTATTTTATTTTCCGACCACAATAGTCAGAATTTTGAATTTTGTAGAAATTTTCAGTGAGGTTTCCGACTATTGTAGTCGAAAAATCATAATTTCTGGGCACATTTTTCGACTACAGTAGTCAAAAATCTGGGTTAGATTTTTGGTAGAATACTGCCATTTTATTAGCATACCACAACAATAAACAACTAATACAACCAATCAATTCAACCAATTCAACCAACCAATTCCACTAACCAATTCTAACTTCAACCAACTAATTCCAACTTCAACCAACCAATTCAAGCATTCAAACCCCATAATATCAAACTAAAATATTAATTAAAATCTAAACATTCAATATCAAGTCTAAGTACTAATACACATCGACTCTAATATAATTAAGTCTAAACAGGTATACCACAACATCAAAACTTACAAATAAAGTCTAATTATAAATTCTAAACATCCAAGAACATTTAATCAACCAAAACACACTACTAAACCAAAACACACTACTAGACATCAGATTCAGTCTCTTCATCATCATAAGAGTAGGACATGTGCTTTTTCATGGATTTTTTCACTCTAGCAATGTGAACTTCGGCTGTTTCACACCGTTCCGACAATAACTTTTGGTGGAATGCATTGGGCGTTCATACAGTGGGCGACTAGCTTCCTCTAGTTGTCCATAAAAGCGCTTAGCCTCATCATTTGGTTCGGATTGAGCCCCTGCGAACATCTCAAAAGCATCTCTCATCGACTCTGGAATTTTCAAAATTATTCTCTACTCTTTTTACTACCCTCACCACAAAATCTAAGAAAATAATACAAATTGAGATATTCTTCTACAGGTTCCCACTTTGAATAATTGCAATACCTTCAGCATTTTAACTATGAATGACTCTATAAATTTAAAATTTCACAATAAAAGTTAGGTTGATTACATGAATTCTATCATACTAGCATTCTCTGTTAATTACTTTTCCAAGATCTTTCAAACAGCAGCAGAGTTTTTGAGGTATGCTTAATTGTTTTGAAAAATTATATATAAGTCTACATGTTTATTAGCTAGCTTCTAGGATTTTTCTTCTCCTCCATATTTTTCTGATTCTACTTTTGTTTTCTTTTTCCCCTTTGAATTACAAGTAGCAACAGTAGTAGTATCAACTAAGCAGTTAAGTATGACTATTTGTTTTTGTTTTTATGGACATCATATGAATATGCATCCCTATATATGAATTGCTATAATATAATGAAAAAGTATGGATCAACATAGTGCAGTTGCTTTTGCACCAAAGTTTCAATGTGACTTGACTAAAAGAAAATATAAAACTTTAAGTAGAGGAATTTTGTCTCTCCTGAGAGCAATGTTCAAGAGATGAAACTTAAAATTGGTGTCGTTATTACAATTATACTACTAATAGATATTCTTGAGTAAAAAGTTTCAAATTTCAATCCATCTGTGTATCTCTACCATCTCCTTTACCATATTTTACCGGTCTATCTTCTTCTTTTTTTGTTACGGTACTACACTACTACTGATCTATCTTAACCCGGACAAATATTTTTAGAAAAATAAACGATCTTTTAAAGAGGTGCAGTTTCGGATTCTTCTTCATCAAGAGAGTTAACATCAAGAGATTGCAAGAATTATACCTAGCATCATAAGTAAGCTAGGCAAAAAGTTTTACAGTAGATATTCGTAGTTCTAGTTCAAGATTAGTTAGAATTTCAAACTAGTAAAGATTTCGTACCTTATAACAATGAAATTGCTAACCGAAATGTTATCTCTCCTCTGCCTTACAGCCTGCAACTTCCTCTTGTTGGAGACAAATTCCTGTACAGTCAACTTCTAATTTCACTCCAAGGAGGCTGCCCATTGCAGTCAAAATGATCCCAAAATCAAACAAGAATTCCATTCACGAACCTAAAATAGCTCAGCAATCAGCCCAGTAAACATACTCGATTGGTCAAAAATTTAGGGGACGAGCTCAAAAAAAATAAATAATTCCTCAATTCCTCAAAAAATGTATTAACGGATAAAACTACTCAATTTACACTAAACTTATAAGTTATAGTATAAAATACCATGTGATGTTGAATGATATACAGAAAGGAACACCAAATTTTAAAAAATCAACGCACTCTGAATAAATCAAATGGGTCTGTTTGTGATATTTTGTTAGGCACTCTTAATTTTCGCACCAAATATAAAGTGCAAACCTCATTATCATTTAATTATTCCATCATAATATTCTTTCTAAGATCTACTTAAATTTCAATAACAATCACAGAGCATTCAAAATATCACAAACCTAATCAACAACAATCGATTGTTTGACCATGAGAGAACAAACCCAGTCAAATTATTTTTCAAACTAAGTTTCTAACACTAAAATAGTAGTGTCGCTGATTTTGCACACTAAAATGAAACCCTAAGTCGTCATCGAAGATTAGACGCGGGGGGGAGGGGGAGAGAGAGAGAGAGAGAAAGAGAGCCTACCTAATGAATAACAGTCGATGATTTTGTCGGTGCCGTTGGATTTGATTTTGCCGGCCCCGTTGATTAACTGGAGAGCCTAAGAGAGCATGTAGAGAGAGAGAGAGAGAGAGAGAGAGAATAAGAGAGAGCGTGTGTGAGAAAAAAAGTATTAGAAAAGTAAGAGAATTAGGCAGAAAATAACTTAAGTTTCCGACTACAGTAGTGACAAAATAAGGTCTGACAATATTTCCGACTACTGTAGTCGGAAAATATATATTATTTAATTATTTTTTTAAAAATAAATTTCGACTACCACGGTCGGGACCATTTGGTCAAAAGTTGTTTAACTTTCCTATATAATATTCCGACTACAGTAGTCGGAAAATTCTTTGCACCGAATTTTCGACGAAGCTTTACGATTATATTAGACAAAAATGTAATCAGAATAATTCTTAAAAATAAACAAAAAAATAAATATGAGATTTCCGACTACAGTAATCAGAAATTTACGACTGACATTTTGTAGTCGGTAATTATAGTCGGAAAAAAGGTATTTTCTGGTAGTGTCATGATGTCATAGATGCCGCTCAATTTAAGACTTGATAATCTTTCTAAAATTGGGCCAATAAACATGTTATTAGGCATAGTTACGGGATGAAATTTCTGCAAAAGATTCTTTAAAGACCGGATCCATCTCAAGATACAATTCGACGCAACTTTGCATGATCAAGCACTCTTTCGAGAAGATACAAAAAATGAGTTTCTCACATGAGTACTTCAAGTCTCATCTTTATGTTCCATCAAGTCTACACGCCGACAAGCCTTGAAGTAGGGGGCATTTGTAGACACCAAAATTTTAATGGATCAAGCTAAATCCTAAATTCAAGATACTACAAGAGGACTCTTGCAATTGTAGGAGTCTATTAGGGTTGCTTGGAGTCTACTCTACAAAAATTCTAATTTGGAGGCTACTCTATCATAACCCTAGGTTACTCCTATAAAAAGAGTTACATATTCCCTTTGAAAAGGGCTCTCAAATTGAGGTCATCCCAAAAAGTATCCCAAAAATTCTCGAGATATTCACAAAGGGATCAAGGCATAAAATAATGTCGTGTTCAATAAATGTTCTTCTTGATAACCAAATACTTCAAGAAGAACATCCACGCAATGATCGACTTTTATGGAGATCAAATAATCCAGAGAGGTCCGCATAATCCTATGTTCGAGAAATATGTCGCTAAGGCCCTCGAATTATGGAGAATAAGTTTCTTTCAATACGCTCCTACTAGATGCTTTTCCATGCCTGTATTAATCATTTAACTCATGTATGTTATAGTGACCCGATGGATCCCACCGGCAGTAGAAGTCTTGGACCGGTGGGTTCAAAAGATCTTGGACATCACCACTCCTGAAACCCGTTTGTGGAAAGAACTGTCCATTAAATACGGGTGGAAGGCCGAAAATCATGGTAATTTAATTTTTCCTCACTCTAGCTTCTATTTATGAGGAATTTGCTTGGACCCTTCTGATTCGTTAATGATTGATGAAATTAGGTCTACCCGCGGGCTCAGTTGAGGTCCCCGAATGCTTTAGCTCACTATGCTGACGCAGCGAGATTGCTTCAAGAGGCACTTACTTGCACTGGTGCCTCCGGGTTCGCTTCGGGCGCAAGCGTATCTTTACAGAGCCCCCGTCCATAGAATAAACAACCGAAGAGAAGGAGTTCCTCTGCGTCTAAAAAAAGGCAAAGGTTGATGCCCCCAAGTCATCTCTAGTGGTGACGATGACCGGTCCTTCTTCCGGGCCGATCATCGACACTGTGATGATCGATGATGATGAAGAAGCTAGTGATGAGGGAGCTTCTTTACAAAGAAGACAACAATTATTATCCTCTCAACAAGGTACTCAACCTATTGATGCAGTCACATCCGCCGAAGATGATGTCTCGTCACTTTGGGGAGAGTTTGACTTGGTAAAAAATGCCAACTCCCGTTCTCGGCCCCTATTTGTTGTACCCGGTACTATGAGGTAGAGTACCGGGTTCTTTCCATCTTCGGTTGGTGAGCACCCAACGCCCGGTGCTGCCTTCGATGCATTTGTTTCCCGTTCTCCCCCTTTATCAGCTTTATCACCACCTTCTTTGCCACCAGCAACTCCTACACCATTTCCATCTTCATCCACGCTTCTACCAACAACATCATCTCCAACGGCCGCACCTGACCGTGATGAAATCATCCCTCTTCCTCAGTCCCCTGTTCATGGGAATTTAGGGCAAAATTATGCTGCCCCTTCTGAAGATCCTCAAAGCAAAATGAGTGTTACCCTTTCGGTCTCTACCGGGTGCAACCTTCTTTCCCAGCCGGTGGAGCTTGCAAATTATCTGTCCCCTTGGCTTCAGATAAGGATTGGAAAAAGATTCAGACACTCTCAGGAGAGTGTTTGTTGAACAATGCCATGCATAATGCTGCAACGGTATATTTCTTTCTTTCTCTGCTATTTTTTCGAGCTTCTGAATGAGTGCATTTTAAGTTTTACCTCTTTTTATCTCCCAGACCAATTTTCTTACTTCCGAGGGCCTACAAAGGTTAATCCGCGAGAAGGAGGAACTCTCTTCTGAACGGGATTAGCTTTTGGCGGAACGGGACCAGACTGTTCTTCGCCTCTCGGAACTAGAAACCAGGGCCACTAAGGCCGATGTTTTGGGAGCCCGTTTGCAGTAAAGTAAGCAGGAAGTGGTAACCCTCAACTAGGAAGTTGGGCCGCTGAGGGACGGTTTTGATGAAGTCAACGCTAAATGGGCTGAGGTCCAGAATACCATTCTTGCTGCCAATGATCGTGAGGCTGCTGCTGCTGAAAGGGTAACTAATTTAGAAGTAGCCTTGAATTCTAAGGCCGAAGAACTTGCTACCGCGGGGGCGAGACATGCCCAGTTGGAGGAGAAGTAAAAGAAAACTATCGAGCATAACAGGCTCTATAGTTTAACTGTCCATGATCTCGATGTCAGTCTCCGATCTGCTAGGTCTGCTTGGGACAATATTTCTGTCGAGATCGCTCAACTCAAAGAAGAACTCAGGCGCCGAGAGGCTTCCCTCGTTGTTGAAAAAACTTATGCCATGTACAGCATGAGGAGAAAGACCTTGGAAGGAGCCAAAGCTGGCGTTTTTGATATTGATACCGAAATTGCTAAGGCACGCGAGCTTGAGTTGGCTGCAAAGAAAGGGCTCCCAGTGCGGTCTGATGTTCCAGGTTCTTCTGATGCTGGTTCCGAGATTTCGGACACTAAAGAGGAATCGAAGGCGATGATGCCAAATATCAAGCTGGGGAAGATGTTGAGCCATCGGTTGAACCCGCTACCGCTCCCGGGGATGCAGATACTTCTCTTCCTTCTGATTCTGGCGACGTTGTAGTTTAGCTTTTTCTTTCCCTGTCTTGTATTTCCTTTTGGTGCATCCTTGTAAATAAAGATGTATTATTTCTCAACTATTTGGCTGAGTCTTACTTTGCTTGGATATCTGTTCAATTTTTTTTTTAACCCTTGTGCATGTCTTCCTGCTTTTCTGCATGTGGTCTCGGGTGCATTTTCTTCGATGTACTTCCATCTCTGAGAATTATCCCATTTACATGAGAATTTCAATAAGTATTTGCGCAAGATTGGTTTCTGCGTCTTTTTCGTATGTGGATTCGGGTGTAGTTTTCCCCGATAGCATTTTTGGTTCCAGGGATATATTCTTCCGGAACTAACCCTTTAACAGGAGGGTTTTTATAAAGAGTTTGCGAAAGTTTGGTTTCTGCGTCTTTTTTTTTTTAAGATAAGAAGGTATTTCACAAAGAAGTACGTAAACCAACAAGACATTTAACTAAAAGGTACCAGTGTTTTAAAAGGCGTGGGCGTAAGGCGAGGCGTTTTACACATGCCTCATCGAGGCGTAAGCCCCGAGGTACGGGGCGTAAGTCCCATAGGTATTTAATTTTTAATATTTTATAAAATAATATAATGACAATAAATATTTATAAACAGGTAAAATTGCATAAAAATTGAAGAAAACTATAAATATGTGAAATATATATATATATATATATATATATATATATAGCATAATTCTTAAGTATAACTAATGCATACAAATCACGTATAACTAATGCATACAAATCACGTATAACGTCTTTAACTTTCAAATAATTAAAAACTTATAATTTCTTTAAAAAGATGATCAAACTCCACATTTTACCTTTCTAAAAGTAAATAATTAATAAAATCTTATTAGTACGATAATTAAAATATTACTCCTTTATGAATAAATACAAATTAGTTTAAGATATCAAATTAATAAAAGTGTATAACAAGGAGGGACAAATGAACTAAGACCCGGCCAATAACAATGAAGATATAAATTCACAATACATATCTCATTATTAGAGTTATGCTCAATCTTCATATTTCTATCGATGAATAGAACTTTTATCATTAATTTATTAAAGAATTTTGAAGGTCAACGATATTAATTAGGAAATTCGACACGTGATTTGCGTTAGAACTGTTAGGCGAGCCCCGAGCGTTGGGCGTTAGGCGTGTTTAGGGCGTACGATCGGGCGCTTGGGGCGTAAGCCTCACATAACTAAGCCCCATATATGAGCCTCAGGACGTTTTGCAAGTGCCCCACCCAGGGCGAGTCCCGAAAATGCCTTTTAAAACACCGAAAGGTACCAAGATTGTTCTCAAATTCAGTCACAACTAGAGGAATATTACTAACGGTATTTAAAGCCAACACAGCTAACAAAATTGAGAAAGGAGCTAATCTTTGCTGAGAAAATGAGTTCCTATTTAAATGATTCTGATATTGTTTGCCACATCCAATGCATCATAGTCTGGTGTCAATCGAACAAACGCCTTCTTCGTTCCATCAGGCCTGACCAAAGTGTTCACTTTCTAGGTCTGAATATCATACATCTTCTTCACGGCATCCTTAATCTTGTTTTTGTCAGCTTTGAGATCAACAATGAAAACCAAGGTGTTATTATCCTCAATCTTCTTCATTGCAGACTCGGTGGTTAACGGATACTTGAGGATTCCGTAATGATCCAACTTGTTCCGTGGAGTTGCACTGATACGGGGATATTTTGGGTTCCTTTCCGTCTTCAATCTCTTGGGCATGTGAAAGGTAACCTTTGTTCTGATCTTGTTTAACTTCTTCTTGAAAGCCGAGCCAGATTTCACGGCCTTGGCAACCTTTGCTGCCTGAGCTTTGGGGTCTGTCTTTTTTGTGCTAACAGCTTTGGCGGGTGCCATTGTTGATTACGGCAACACTTCTGCGTCTTTTTCATATATGGCTTCGGGTGTATTTTTTCATGATAGCATTTTTGGTTCCGGGGATATATTCTTCCGAAACTAACCCTTTAACATGAGGATTTTTATAAGAGAGGGCCCTCTTATGTTTACGGTGCTCTTAAAGAGGACGTCTCATGTTCATTACGGCACTAACATTTGAAGTACTTGTTTAACTTTCAAATGACAAAATTAGCTCATCGTGCAGACAAGAAACAAGATAAGACACTACTAAAAATCTGCTAAAAACCGACCAAATATTTCCGACCAACGTTGGTCGGTCAAAAAAAGCGACCAAAAACCGTCCAGCTTGGACGGAAACTGGAAAAAAAAATTATATTTTTAAAACTAAATACCGGCCAACGTTGGTCGGTAAATTGGTCAACGAATTGACCAACTTTGGTCGGTAATTGTTATTTTCTGCAAAATAACCGACCAAAGTTGGTCGGTTATTACGTCAACATTGGTCAAACTTTTGAATTACTTTTATATTTACTATCTAAATAATATAAATGTAATTCGTTAACACTTTTGTAATACAAATAATGAATACACTAACATATACTATATATAACATGCTATATATGTAGTTAAAGTAGTACAACGAAGCGTGTTATATATATATATATATATATATATATATATAGAGAGAGAGAGAGAGAGAGAGAGAGAGAGAGAGAGGTATAGCCGTATATATATAAGAACACGAAGCGCTAGGACCACGGGGTCGGGTTCTTTAATTTATGGGATAGACTTGTGAAGATCCTAATTAGTATATATAATTTATCATCAAATATATCTATTTGTAAATTGATTCATCGACTTATAACTTACTTAGATGCATCGATGAATATTAAAAATAAAACGTTTGACCTATATCGACTAATAGTAAAAATAAAACGTCTCGACCTATATCGATTAATCTATGCCATGCATTATTAGTGATGAATGAATGAAAAATAAAAGAATTAATACTAAACATCTTTGACATATATATATATATATATATTAGTATTAAGTAAATATGGATCACAAATTAAAGAAACGAAAGAAGTTATTAGTATTAAGTAAACGAGTTAAATTAATAGGTCAAACATGGTCAAACTTTAACAAGCTATATATATATACACACTAACATATACTATAACAAGCTATATATATAGTTAAAGTATTACAGTGAAGTGTGACCCAAAATGTCATATTTAAATTTAATAATTAATTATGTATTCTAAGACCTCAAAAAGTATTGTTTATCATTCCTCGACTTGCGTGCGCAATCCGTAAAATTTCATAGAAAGTTTTTATGTGAAAAATAGATTTAAATATGGATTAGAGTTTTAAAACTCAATTGAGTTGACTTTGGTCAACATTTTGAGCAAACGGACTCGGATCAGTATTTTGACAGTTCCGGTAGGTCCGTATCGTGATTTGGGACTTGGACGTATACCCGGAATCAAATTCCGAGGTCCCTAGCCCGAGATATGGAATTTCGAAGAAAAATTAAAATGTTTAAGTTCGAATAGTGACCGGATGTCTAATTATGTGAAAACGACCCCGGAATAAAATTTTGATGATTCCAACAGCTCTGTATGGTGATTTTTGACTTAGGAGCGTGTTCGGAATTTTATTTGGAAGTCCGTAGTTAAATTAGGCCTGAAATGGCTAAAAACAAGAATTTAAGTTTGGAAGTTTGACCGATGAGTTGACTTTTTTATATCGGAGTCGGAATCCAGTTCTGAAAATTTTAATAGCTCTGTTATGTCATTTATGACTTGTGCTTAAAATTTGAGGTCAATCGGAGTTGATTTGATAGGTTCCGACATCGAATGTAGAAGTTGAAAACTCTTAGTTTCATTAAGCTTGAATTGTGGTATGATTCATGGTTTTAGCATTGTTTGATGTGATTTAGAGGTTCGATTAAGTTCGTATAATGTTTTAGGACTTGTTGGTATATTTGGTTGAGGTCCCGAGGGCCTCGGGTGAGTTTCGGATGGTTAACGGATCAAAAAGATTGGACTTAAAAGCTGCTGCAATGTTTCCTCTTCTGTTGGATATTATGAGTTGATATCGATCCCAGGGTTGACGAGGCTCAGGCTCGAGCTTGAGATCGAAGCCACGATCGAAGGTCCAGCTCGAGGACATGATCAAAGATAAGGCTCGAGGGCTAGGATCGAGACCCATGCTTGATGCCCTGATCGAAGGCCCATGCTCGATGCCCTGATCGAAGGCCCAACCTCGATGCCCTGATCTAAGGCCCATGCTCGATGCCCTGATCTAAGGCACATTCTCGATGCCCTGATCAAAGGCCCAGCCTCGATGTCCTGATCGAAGGCAGGCCATTACCGAGGTCCAGGCTCGAGCCTGTGATCAAAGCCGCGATCGAGTCCCAGTTCGAGGACCAGTTCCGAAGGCTGCTGGGCAGTTTTATAAAAAGAGGACATTCGTCCCATTTGCCATTTTTGACGAACATGAGCTTGAGCGGAGGCGACTTTTGACAGAATTTCAAGGGAAAAATATTGGGGTAAGTGATTCTAACTCGGATTTGGTCGACATATACAAGTATATTATTGTTTTCACCATAAATTAGTGTTTTGAGATTTAAATTTGAGAAATTTTTAGAAATCTCATAGAAACAAATTTTTGAGATTTCAGTATCGATTCGGAGTCGGATTTGAATGAAACTGGTATCGTTGGACTCGTAATTGAATGGATTGTCGGATTTGAATGAAACTGGTATCGTTGGACTCGTAATTGAATGGGTTGTCGGATTTTATAACTTTTTCCGAATTTCGAGATGTGGGCCCCTAGGACGAATTATTAATTAATTTCGGGATTTCTATTTAAAATGTAGTATTTTCTTATAGAATTTGTCCCTATAATTTTTATTAATTATATCAAATTATTTTGGCTAGATTCGAGCCAGACAGAGTTGGATTATCATGGAAAAAGGCATTCTAGTGGATTAAATTAGAGCAAATTGAAGTAAGTTTCTTGCCTAATCTTGTGAGGGGGAAATTTACCCCATAGGTGATTAAATTAAATATATTTTTGCTAAATTGCGGGGGCTACGTACGCACGAAGTGACGAGAGTCCGTGCGTAGCTACTATTAATGCTAAAGTCCGGGTAGTTTAGGACTCAAAGCATGAATTACTTGTGTAAATTGTATTCTTTAATAATTAAAATAATTGATGTATATATTGTGAATTGTTATGAAAAGTAGAAAAATATGAAATTTTCATATGCTTAATTTTTGTTTAAATCAATTAATTGTTAAAAGAAATTGTTCTCCTCCAAAATTTATCTTATAATAACTATACTCTCCTTCCGGAGGCACATAAGAAAATGTCTTCCTTTCTTGTGGAGCGGGCCGAACGCCTCGGCAGGATAGATGCATCTATGGATCGTGCCGCACGTCCCTCGGCAGTGTACACGACACTCTAGATCAGGTCGTACGTCCTCGGCAGAAATCATGCTCAATAATAATAATTACACGATAATTTAATAATATATTTCAGCTTGTGAAGCTAATTAATAAATTGAAAAATCCTTGTAATTTAATAAATTATTATTCTTGCTCGTTAAGGAATTAATTGTTACTCCTGTAAATGAGGTTTAATTGATAAATTGGAAATTATTTGAATTGAAGGAATTTAATTAATATATTGAGAATTGTTACATTTGAAGGAATTTGATTATTTCTGCTGATTAAATAAATTATTGTAAATTCTGTAAATCATGCTGATTTAAATATCCTAGTTTTATTTCAGTTATTATTATTGACCCATAGTGAGTGTCAAAGTCGGCCATCTCGTCTCTACCACTTCGAGATTAGGCTTGATACTTACTGGGTACACATTGTTTACGTACTCATACTACACTTGCTGCACTTTTTGTGCAGGATCTGAGACAGGTACTAGTGGAGGACCTATCATCACATACCCACGTCACTCCGAGGCATAGTGGTGAGCTGCCTTTTTGAGCCGTTCTGCAGCTACCAGTGTCTCTTCTTATATTTATATTCTGTCTATTTTATTTCAGACAGTATTTGGAGTTTTGTATAATCTACTAGATGCTCATGCACTTGTGACACCGGGTCTTGGCACACACATTGGTAGAAGTTGGTATTTTATTATTTTTTTGGAATAAAAGTTTAACCAATGTACGTTTGACTTATTAGTTGGCTTGCCTAGCTGTAGTGTTGGGCGCCATCACGACCTATAGGTGAAATTGGATCGTGACAACATGGTATCAGAGCACTATGTTCACGTAGGTCTCACAAGTTATGAGCAGACCTAATAGAGTCTTACGGGTATAGCCGTATATATATAAGAACACGAAGCGCTAGGACCACAGGGTCGGGTTCTTTTAGGGATAGACTTGGGAAGATACTAATTAGTATATATACTTTATCATCAAATATATCTATTTGTAAATTGATTCATCGACTTATAACTTACTTAGATGTATCGATGAATATTAATCGATGATTCATCAAAACGTCTCGACCTATATATCGATTAATCTATGTCATGCATTATTAGTGATGAACGAATGAAAAAAGAAGTTATTAGCATCAATTACAATATAGGTGTATGTGTGTGAGAGAGAAATTACTCACATACTTAATTATAACTTAGAAAATTTACTTAGATAGATGCTATTATAATTTATTAAAATTAAATAGTTAATATAATTATTTATAAAGATTATGCTTATAGTTTATAATTATTTATAATAATTCCATAGTTAAATAAAATAAATGCTTGTAGTTTATAATATATATTTTTATAGTTTATAATATTTTAAGAAAAAAATACACAAAAAAAAGAATTTAATTATTTTTTTTTAAAACCGACTAAAGTTGGTCGGTTTTCGATCAAACGGTCAACACTTAATGTACCGACCAAAATTACCGACCAACTTTGGTCAGTAATTCTGAAATCATAATTGAAAAACGGGGGAACCCCCATTTCTCTCTTATTTTCCCCTCTCCTTCTTTATTTCCCTCACTCAAAACCTTCCCCCCTCCTTCTCTATTTCCCTCACATAAATCTCATTCCCCACCCCGCGTCGCCACCGCCCAGTCCTCGCCGTCGCCGCTGCCACTACCTCCCCTCTCCTTTTCCATCTCATAAAAATTATAGGTTTGAATTACAACCCATTTATTTATTATTTCTAGGTTTTGTTAATTAGTTATGAATTAGTTTCAATTGATTAGTGTTTCAATTATTTGAACATTACATTTTATTGAGGATTAGGGTTTAGGTCTTATTTTAATTAGTTTTGTTAATTAGTTTTATTAACTAATTAGTTTTGTTAATTAGTTAATTAGTTATGAATTAGTTTTAATTGATGAGTGTTTCAATTTTGAGTTTGTATTGTCTTGAATAGTTTAGTTAGAATTGAATGATTAACTTTGTATTGTCTTGAATAGTTTAGTTAGAATCTAGGGTTTACGATTTGTTCTTGTGAATCGAACTTTTAGGGTATGGGTTGAATTTCTTTAGTTTAGTTAGTTTATGTTTAAACTCGTAGGATATGAATTAAAATTTTAGTTTTTAGGATTTGTTCTTGTGAATTGAACTTTTAGGAATGGGTTTATAGAGAATTACTTTGTGTGGGCTAATCATGGAGAGATCGATGGTAGCCGTGGGATATTTCATAACATGGTTGTTGGTGAAAGTAGTAGGTCGGTGGAGAATACAAATCTTGATTCTAGAATTTAGGATATGGTTGCGGATGCTTTTGGGATGCACTTCGGGGGTGAGCCCAATGAAAATGTTGATCAAACTCCTAATGATGACGCAAAACATTTTTATGAACAATTAGAGGAAGCTAGTCGTCCACTACGTGAAGGAAGTCCGCACTCTGAGTTGTCTGTTGCAGTTAGATTACAAAGTATCAAATCTGATTGGAATATTTCTCAAGCAGCCATGGACTCTTTCATTGACCTTATGAGTGAACTAGTTGACCCTAATATCAACTTACCTGGTGATTTCTATAAGGCAAAGAGATTGGTTTCTAAGTTAGGACTTTCGTCAATGAGAATTGATTGTTGTGAAGATGGTTGCATGTTATATTATAAAGATGATGCAACTTTAGACAGTTGTAAATTTTGCGAAAAGCCTCATTTCAAGAGGTGCATTATTTACCTCTTATACCTAGGTTAAAGAGGTTATATGCGTCGATGAGTTCTGCTCCTCATATGAGATGGCACTTTGAAAATAGAAGACCACCTGGTGTTATGTGTCATCCTTCAGATGGAGAAGCTTGGAAGCACTTTGATAGGACATATCCAGATTTTGCTAGTAAACCAAGGAACATTCGGGTAGGTCTGTGTGCGGATGACTTCACGCCTTTTCTATATCTGCGACACTATATTCATGTTGGCCTGTCTTTCTTACACCTTATAATCTACCACCTGAGTTGTGTATGACTAGTCCATATATATTCTTAAATTGTATTATCCCCGGTTCACGTAATCCGAAAAGTTTGATTGATGTATATTTGCAACCTTTGATTGATGAGCTAAAACAATTGTGGTATGATGGTGTTGAAACATATGACATATCAACCAAGCAGAATTACAATTTGCGTGCTAATTTAATGTGGACTATTAATAATTTTCCTGCGTATGGAATGTTGTCTGGGTGGATGACTGCTGGGAAGCTAGCTTGTCCTTACTACATGGAAAATAGTAAAGCGTTCACTTTGAAACATGGCCGAAAGCAATCATGGTTTGATTGTCACCGTCAATTCTTGCCTTATGATCATGAGTTTAGAAGGATGAAAAATGCATTCAAAAAGAATAAAGTGGAATATGATTCTCCACCTCCGATACTTTCAGGTGAGGAAATTTGGGAGAGGGTCCAGAACTTCAGTAAAGTTGCTGAGGCTCCACCTTATAGATTCTCCGGATATGGTGTTAATCATAATTGGACGAAACAGAGTATATTTTGGGAGTTGCCTTATTGGAAGCATAATCTTCTCCGACACAACCTTGATGTCATGCATATTGAGAAGAATTATTTTGATAATTTGTTCAACACAGTGATGGATGTTAAAGGTAAGACAAAAGATAACCCGAAGGCTAATGGACTTACAAGAATATTGCAGGCGGCCTGAATTATACTTGCAGACAACAAACAATGGTAAGGTGTTCAAGCTCAAAGCAAGTTACACATTCACTTTGGAGGAAAGACGACAAATTTGTGATTGGGTTACGAAATTGAAGATGCCTGAGGGTTATGCGTCGAATCTTGGAAAAAAGTAGATATGGAGGTAGGGAAGTTGAGCCATTTGAAAAGTCATGACTGCCATATTTTCATGGAGACCTTAGTGCCTATTGCATTTTGTGGTTTGCCTGAAAGAATCTGGAAACCCATCACAGAGATTAGTTTGTTTTTCAAAGACTTGTGTTCTACCACATTAAGGGAAGAAAACCTACTTCGGATGGACCAGAACATCCGTGTAATTTCTAGTAAGATGGAAAAAATATTCCCATGTGGTTTCTTTGATGTGATGGAACACCTTCCAATACACCTTGTATACGAGGCACGACTTGGAGGGCCTGTTCAATGCAGATGGATGTATCCCTTTGAGAGATAATATTATAAGTTTGATGTAATATTCTATTTTATTTGAATGTTCTTGGCTAACATGACATTATGTAGGACAATTGGCAAATGCAAACAGTTTGTTAAGCTGAGGAATAAGATTGAAGGATCTATATGCGAAGCCTATCTTGCAAAGAAAACTGTACATTTTTGTTCTTATTATTTTGAGAGTAACGTGCCATGTTCTAGGAATAGGCCCAATAGGCACACGGTCGAATGTGTGAATGATCCATTATATCCACCAATGTCCATATTCAATCAACCAGGCCGATGTTCTAAGGATGTTAGAGAAGTTTGAGTGATATGGAGTACAAGTCAGCTACACTTCATGTGTTGCTAAATTATCCCGAAGTTGCACCATTTCTCAAGTAAGTATTGATTTATTAGTTATCAAAATGTAAAATTTACTTTGACTATATATTGATGCAACTACTAAAAATATTTGATATGTCACAGTCACTTTGTGGGTCAATTTGGCCATGATGATGTATATACGAGATTTGATACGTGGTTCAAACAGTTTGTAAGTGTGTGTGTGTGTGTGTGTGTGTGTGTGTGTGTGTGTATATATAGTGAATGTATAAAAATTGATACATAAGTTGTGCTAACTTATGAATTTTTTTAACACTATGTAGGTAAATAATCCAAATAATGGTGTAAATCAATTTTTGAAAGATATATCTTGGGGACCTGGGCTTCAGGTCACAACAATGTCTAAGTACGTAGTGAATGGTTATAAGTTTCATACAGACGATTGCTCTAAAAATAAAAATAGCAACAACAACGGGGTGTGGGTTCAAGGTGGTGATGGCAACCAAGTTGGAGATATTGATTATTATGGTGTGGTCAAAAAAATATTACAACTAGAATATACAGGTTGGCCATATAAGAAATTGATACTCTTTAGATGTAAGTGGTTTGACCCAAATCCAACAAGAAGTACAAGAGTACACAACCAATACAACATAATTGAGGTTAATCATACGAGGGAGTATGATCGCTATGATCCTCTCATAATTGCACATAACGTTAGGCAAGTGTATTATGCTCCTTATCCATTGCGGCGGAATAAGTCTGATTGGTGGGTTGTAATAAAAACTAAGCATGTAGGTAGGGTGGAAGTCGAGAATGTGTTAGATGTTGCATATCAAAACAATATCTCCAACGTTCACCAAATGGTGTACGATCAGTTAGAAAATGATTTGGAACATCCTGAACGCATATTGGAAGAAGTTGATATAAATGAAGTAACTATTATAGAAAATGAGGACGAAGAATCAACTGATGAAGCTCAAACAAGTGAGGACGAAGAATTCTCGGACGAGGAACAATACGTCAATGAGGATTAAAAAGTTGGTTTTTTAAAGCACTCTCATTTTATAGCTAGTTTCTTATATGTTTCAATCTAAATGTGTATTATATTATGCAGATGGCAGGCAAGGGTCAAGGTAACAATGACCCTACTAGTTCTCGGGGTCGAGAAAAGGGTAGGAAGGGAAAGAGGAGGGTAGAAAATAATACTCCCTCTTGTCCACCCTTTTCAGAGATGCCTATGTCTTATCCTCCACCACACGGCTATACTGAGCTGCCAGATCATCACGAGCCGTACACCTTCATTCAGACACCAAGTCTTCCATCACAAGGCCATAGGACTATACGTCCGACATACAGTCCAGCTGCCTCACAGCCATCTGCATCGCAGCCATCTACATCACATCCACATAGATCACATCCCTACATATCACAGCCACTCGGGTCACAGCCATCGGTATCACATCCACTTGGGTCGCATCCAGCTATGTCGCAGTCACAGGGATCGCAACCATGTTCATCATCGACTCCATATATTGTAGGCCTTTGCCTGCGAGGCAGTAGCTCTAACCCGCCTACACCGTCTTCACATGCCTCTGATACACATGCTTCGGATGGTGATGACGAGGTAGTGCATTATGATCGATATGGCAGGATCATCATAGTCTCTGAGGGTGATGGGTAAGTGTTATTCATTATTTTTGCGTCTATTGATTTATAACATTTTTACTAAGATATTAATGTATTTTTATTGTTAAATTACAGGTTCAGGCCGGGTAATAAGACTACGAAGATAATAACCAATGCCATCAGAAAGCTTTATGATGGCCCTTATGCGACTTGGACTGATTGCCCATTCTCACTGAAAGAGCAAATTTTCAATCAATTTAAGGTATAAATGTTCTTTTAAACAGTTTAATAATTTATATTTATGATGTTTTCATCTAATATTTAACTTTTGAAATACAAAGCAAGTGTGTATGGGAAGACCACTATAACGCGGAAGTGGTTGCAAATTTTCATCATAAAGCTCGCAAGAGATTGGCGGATGCTTTCTCAGATGCTAGAAAGAAGAATAAGAGGCATGGCTGGTTACTTGAGAATTTGTGGAATGATTTGCAAAGGCAATGGCTTACCGCAGAGTTCTTAGAGAGGAGCGAAAAAGGAAAGAAAGCTCGTGCATCCGAGAAGGGAGGCTCCTTGCACACTGGAAGTGCGATCAGCCTAGGGACAATAAAAAGAAGATTGGTACGTAATTGCTTAAATTATTTTACTTTTCTAAGTATATCTATTCTGTTTATTAACTAAATTAATTTGTTTTCAGGAAAAGAAGTATGGGCGTCCAATGAGTCATGATGAGCTATTCAAGGAGACGCATATTGTGAAGAAGAAGAAAGAGGGGGATCAAGATAGGTGGGTCGAGGACCGGGCCTCGACTGCATATGTAAGCTTTCAATTTTCTTTAAGTATTATAATTTACTTTTATAAAAATTTTGAAATACTGATTTAATTTAAAATAATATAGGGTCGCTACCAAAGTAACGTGGAGAAATTCATCCGTAGTCATCCAACTGGTGAATCGGGTGAGCCAACCCAACCTTCGGACGAGGATGCTGAAAGAATATGGTTGGAGTCTGTTGGCGGTCCAAAATGGGGGAAGGTATACGGGCTTCCTACTAAAAACTTCCATCGCTATAAGTGTGGAATGCGAGGAATAGGGACTTCCTCGCAAGGTGAGCAACTTAATAGGGAGAGCCTCTCTGCTATGCGGGAGACAGTGACAAAGCTCACATCCGAGCTAGAAGCGGCCAAGGAAAGAGAAAGGCTTAGAGATGCTCAATTCCTTGGCATGCAAGCTCAGATCAGAACTCTCCTATCTAGTGGAGCTTTTCCGTTGCCCCGATCTTGTGAGTCATCTCCAGAGGGTCGACCTCCACGTGATCGTTCCTCCCGTCCTGCTCATGATCGTTCCTCCCGTTATCCCCGTGATCGTGCTTCCCATCCTCCACAAGACCGTTCTCTATATCGTCTTGTAAATGAAAGTTTATCAGACAGTGTTGATGATGTTGTAGAAAACACCCCTTGACTTTTATATACTTTGAACTAAACAAATAGAACCAGTTTTGAATTAGTTGTAATTAGTTCTAACTTGGTTTTGGAATTTTATGTTCAATTGAACTTTAATTTGTTAGTTTTAAAGTATTTATTGAATGTTTTGGTTGTTGTTGTGTTGTTGTTGTTATTGTTGTTGTTGTGTTGTTGTTGTTATTAGGTGTATTGGTATGCTGGCAGGTGGTGTAGCTGCCAAAACAGGCATTTTATGCCAAAATTAAACCCAGAAAAACCGACCAAAGTTGGTCGTTTTTAATAAATAAATAAAAATTATTCCAAAATACCGACCAAAATTGGTCGGTTAATGAACATTGAATTCCCAGAATTCAACATTACCGACCAACTTTGGTCGGTATTTTGCCTGCACTGTTGAGATTACCGACCATAGTGGGTCGGTAATGTTTAATTTTAATTATTTTAAAAATATATATTTTTTCAATTACCGACCAAAGTTGGTCGGTTTTTTAAATTTTAATAATTAATAAAAAAACATAATTTAGTTAAACCGACCAACTTTGGTCGGTAAAATTAAATTAATAAAATATGTTTCCGACCAAAGTTGGTCGGTAAGTACTTATACTTGTCAGATGGTCGATTTAAGCTACCGACCAAAGTTGATCCAACCAACTTTGGTCGGTAAGCCATTCCGACCATCAAAACACCGTTCACACCCTAATGGTCGCGTTTTGGTCGGTAATTGGCCATAACCGATCAACTTTGGTCGGTTTTTAGCGAATTTCTAGTAGTGAGAGCAAAAGGATTTCATTTCATTCCTTCTGTTTTCATAGTTTACATTGGCATTTTGCTATGTAGAAAAAAAGTTGCCATGACTTGTGGTTATCTTGTATAACTTGTTTCTTCGGGGCTGGTTGTTCAGTCCTCGGTCCCGATGATGCGTGGCATTCAGTGTTGCCTTGTCGGATTTTCGTTCCCGGTTGATGTGGCATTCAATGTTGCCTTGTAATCATATCATTATCCCCCCCCTCCCCCGTGTTCTAATGCGAAGAATGCGAGTTGGAACACCGGAAGTCTTGTATCTTCGAAGGTTCCACCGATGAATTGCTACGTAACTCTTCGCTTGGCAACATATTTTGCTTTCCCCTTAGGAATTCATGCTGTCGAGAGAAAAAATGCCTAACAATCCTCTAGTGGTTTGTGCTCGTGAACGATCGTGTAACCTTTGTTTGGTAGCAAACTTAACTTCCCGATGGGAATTTGCTACCGAAGCAAAGATTACCTTATCGTCCCCGAATGGAGACTTGTTTGTTTGCCTTGTCATCAAAGGTCTTATTACTGTTGTTTTTGTAGTATGCATGTGGTTGCTGCCTCGTTAAAAACCTTGCCTGAAAAAACCTAATTAGGATAAAAAGCGGAATGAAGGATAAAAGAGTGTAGCACATACTTTCCGTTTGACTGTTGTTTGTCAGCAATAATATTTTTTGAGATGAGCCATGTTCCAGTTGCTAGGCAACTTGTCTCCGGTGCGGTTTTCCAACTCGTATGACCCTTTATCAGTGATAGTCGAAATCCGGTAAGGGCCTTCCCATATAGAGCCTAATTTGCCGGCGTTGAGTTCTCGGGTGTTCTGAGTCACCTTCCTCAAGACCAATTCTCCCACTTTAAAATAATGAAGGTTGGTTCTTTGATTGTAATATTGCTCCATTCTCTGCTTTTGGGTTGCCAATCTGACATGCGCTAATTCCCTGCGTCCCTCGAGCAGTTCCAAGTTGATTAGCATTGCCTCGCTGTTCGATTCTTCGTCTGCCTGGAAATACCTTAAGGTTGGCTCCCCTACTTCCACCGGTATTAGAGCTTCTGCAACGTACACAAGGGGAAAAGGTGTTTCTCTTGTGCTTGACTTGGCCGTTATCTGGTAGGCCCATAGCGCTCCCGATAACTCTTCGGGCCAGCAACTTTTTTGCTGCTTCTAACATTTTCTTTAGGTTTTGCACATTTGTTTTGTTTGTTGACTCCGCTTGTCCGTTTGCACTCGGATGGTAAGGTGAAGAGGTAATCCTTTTTATCTTCAAATCTTCAAGGAATTTTGTAAGTTTTGAGCCGATAAACTGTGGCCCGTTGTCGCATGCGATCTCTTTCAAGATTCCGAACCTGCAAATTATATTATCCTACAGGAAGTCGACCACTTCGCGTTCTCCGATATTTTGATAAGGACCTGTTTCCACCCATTTGGAAAAATAGTTAGTCAAAATTAAAAGGAACCTTAACTTTTCGGGAGTCAGTGGTAGTGGTCTGACGATGTCCATCCCCCATTTCATGAACGGCCACGGGGATAGAACTGAATGCAAGGTTTCCGTCGGTTGATGTACTAGTGGTGTGTGGCATTTTCGTACAAAGTTTTTGGCATCTTGTTCCAAATGGGACCAGTAATATCCTGCTCGGACTAAATTCAGCACCAGAGAATCTGTGCCCGAGTGGTTGCCGCATATTCCTTCATGGACTTCTCTCATGACATAGTTGGCTTCTGATGCTCCTAAGCACCGGGCCAACGGGCCTTGAAAGATTTTTTTGTAAAACTAGACTTTCCTGAAGCTATATCGTGCAGCTTTGGTGCGCAATGCTCTTGATGCCTTGGAGTCTTCGGGCAACTTTCCATGCTCAAAATAATCGATGATCTCATTCCTCCAGTCCCAGATCAGACTGGTCGAATTTACCTCGTAATAACCCTCTGTGTCCAAGGATGAGTTCATCAGTTGTACAACCGTACCTGATTTTGGTCCTTGGATTTCTGTTGATGAGCCCAGATTTGCTAATGCATCCGTTTTCGCATTTTCTTCCCTCGGGATGTGGGTTATTGACCACTCCCGAAATTTTGTCAGTAAAGCCTGAATTTTTACTACGTATTGTTGCATACACTCATCTTTGGTGTCAAAAATTCTGTAGACCTGATTTACCACTAAATGTGAATCATATTTTACTTTGATGGCTTCGAAGTCAAGTCCCCGGGCCAATTCGAGCCCTGCAATCAAAGCTTCATACTCTGCTTCATTGTTAGTTAGAGGAATCGTTCTGATGGGTTGCCTTAAGGTTTCCTCCGAAGGCGTGATCAAGACTATTCCGATCCCGGACCCTTTCACGTTTGAAGCTACATCCTTGAATAAGGTCTAGACTCCCGACGCCGGTTCTACACCACTATTGCCTCTTTGGCGGCCAGTGGAAATAGTGCCAGGCTGAAATCGGCCACAAAGTCAACGATCACTTGTGATTTAATCGTTGTCATTGGCTTATATTCTATGTCAAACTCGTTCATTTGAACGGCCCATTTGGCCAATCTACCCGAGAGCTCGGGTTTATGGAGTATATTGTCACGTCCTTAGTTGTTAACTAAGTACACGTGCGGCACTTGACAACTCGCTCACGATGTTGCACAACTTGCTCACGTTCTTTCTATGCTAAGTCAGCCTTACCACACTCAAGATCACTAAGGGAATGTTAGAACACAAGAGAATTGACAAATCAAGCTTTTGTATTAGAGAGAACTTGATTGTTTTCCTTGGTGAGTTACAAATGACTAACCCCCTTTATATACTAGTTTCATAGGGGCTAGTGAGTAAATAATAATTATACACAAGACCATTATTATTTAAAAGTAAGTCCCTTCTCTAGAATATTCTACATAGTTAGAATCTTCTAAGGACTTTCCTAGCAATTCCATAGGGTTCTAAGGTCTTCCATGAGAAATCTCCATATTTCTCTAGAACGTTCCGACATGTGCTAATCTATTTCATATGTAAGCTTCCACATGGCATTAATATATGTCAAATGGCACCTACATGGCATGATGATGTGGCGGTTCATGACACTCTACCCCACCTAATTTTGTGCCTCCCTCGGCACAAAGCATCGACACGTACGTATGCACCTCGCCTTGGTGTCGCCGGAGATCTTTGTCCATTAGTCATGATGCTCTATGGAGCGGTTTGCCTTCCCATGTCACAAGGTAGTGGTCACCTTTATTCTTGCCCTGTTTGTACTTTGGACGGCGAGCAATGATGGCTTCGATCCTCCGCCCATCGGATGCCTCTCCTTGCTCTTGGCCTGAATCTCCCCATGACTCGACCAAGTGTAGCAGCTTCTCAAGCATCGGGTACATGCTTCCACTCCCTATTTGGCTGCCTCCGTGGTCACAGCTTTACTGGCAAACTTGGCCTCTCTACTTGGTGCTCCATCTAAGTCCGATAGCATGCCATCACTTTGTAACTCGCCATCCTCTTCAACTATGTCCGCCCAACGTTTCTTGCTACCACCATGCTCCATTTGCTTGGCTCCAAGACAGGCTTTGGAATCCCCTACTTTCGTATTAGATTCCAAGTGCATCCCCCCAATACTGATGGTCCCTCATGTGTCACCCTTGTGTGCTTGAGCAAAGTTCCTGATCATTGTTGCAAGCCTCCCCAAATCTGGGCATTCACTTGCCCGATGTGATCCTTTACAGAAGTAGCAACCTCCCTTAGGCACGTACTCGCTACCGTTTTTCGGCCCCTTGCCATTTCGCTTGGACCCCAGTCTATTATGGGATGGACCCTTGCCATTGCCCTTGTATACCTCGGTTATGCCTTTCCCGTTGTCCTTGTCATGATCTCCCCCACCCCTCTTGGCGTTGCCTTCTTTGAACTTGGCAGGCTCCATCTTGAAGTCAATGAGTAACTCGGCTACCGCTATGGCCTCATCCACGTTGGCTACTTGATGTCTTCTTAACTCCTACTTTGCCCAATTTTGCAACCCATCCATGAAGTAGAAGAGTCAATCTTCCTCGGATAATGACGGGATTTACAGCATTAATGTAGTGAACTCGCGCACATACTCCCGAATTGTGGTCGTCTGTCGGAGCTCCCTTAGCTTCCGCCTAGCCTCATACACCACATTCACCGGGTAGAATTGCTTCTTCAACTCCTTCTTAAACTGCTCTCACGTCTCAATCTTGCATAGCCCATTCTCCATGTCAACACACTTTCGACGCCACCACAACGCAGAAATCGCTGAGAGGTACAACACAGCAGTGTTGATCTTGGCCTCATCGTCTTTCACTTTGCCGTGCCTGAAGTAGTTCTCCAAGTGCCAAAGAAAATTCTCCACTTCTTGTGCACCACGAACACCTTTGAACACCAGCGGTTTGGTAGCCTCGATCTTGGCCTCCCTCGTCACAATAACATTAGTGTCTACCTCGGTTACGCCAGCATTGACATGTTCCTCGAGTAATTCTATCTTTGCCTTCATAGCATCGATAGTACTCAAGGACTCAATAAGTCTACATTCCAAGGCAGATATGGTTTGCCTTAGCTCCATCTCAGTCTGTGTACGTCCCTCCAAGTCATTTCAGATACTCTCAATCTCCTCAAGAGTGTGTCCTTCAAGAACGCTAAGGTTGCATTCCACCTTCCCCAAGCATTGGCCAAAGATCTTGATGGCATCCATCCTCGCATTCACCTTCATCACCCACTCTTTACCGAGCGAGACGTCCTCCAACAGGACCTTCACTTCATCCTCGCTCGCTTTAGTGGCAGATGGTTCTTGGAATGTAAGCCCCTCGTACCTCTTGGCTCTTGTTGGTGGCATTCCTCTTTTTTTTATAGCCACGCTTGCCAGCAGTATCCTAGATGACGTTGGCTTGGGTATTGGCAACATTAATTTCTCCGTCGTTCGTCATTCCCTTAGTTGTAACCTTTTCTCTGATACCACGTTGCCACTTCCTTAGTTGTTAACTAAGTACATGTGCGACACTTGACAACTCGCTCACGATCTTGCATAACTTGCTCACATTTTTGCTATGCCAAGTCAGCCTTACCACACTCAAGATCGCTAAGGGAATGTTAGAACACAAGAGAATTGACAAATGAAGCTTTTGTATTAGAGAGAACTTGATTGTGTTGCTTGGTGAGTTACAAATAAATAACTCCCTTTATATACTAGTTTCATAGGGGTTAGTGAGTAAACAATAATTATACACAAGACCCTTATTATTTACAAGTAAGTCCATTCTCTAGAATATTCTACATAGTTAGAATCTTCTAAGGACTTTCCTAACAATTTCATAGGTTTCTAAGGTCTTCCATGAGAAATCTCCATATTTCTCTAGAACATTCCGACATGTGCTAATCTATTTCATATGTAAGCTTCCACATGGCATTAATATATGTAAAATGGTGCCTACGTGGCATGATGATGTGGGGGGTCATAACAATATTCCTCAAAGGAAAAGCAGTCACCACCGTTACTGGGTGGCATTGGAAGTAAGGCCTCAGCTTTCGGGCAGCTACCACGAGAGCTAAGGTCAGCTTTTCCAGATGTGGGTAGAAGGTTTCTGCTCCCGTTAAAATTTTCCTAATGTAATATGCAGGGAATTACGTACCTTTTTCCTCCCGGACTAAAACAACGCTTACCGCAACTTCTGAGACTGCTAGGTAGACCCGCAATGTTTCTCCTTCTTTAGGTTTCGAGAGCAACGAAGGGCTTTACAAGTATTTCTTTAATCCCTTCAAGGCTTGTCGACACTCTAGCATCCACTCGAAGTTGTTTTTCTTTTTGAGCAGCGCGAAGAAGCGATGACATTTTCCCGATGATCGAGAAATGAACCTGCTCAAAGTCGTTAATCTGCATGTGAGTCTTTGGACTTCCTTTACGTTGAATAGTTGATCCGGGATGTCCTCTATGTCCTTGATTTTGTCGGGATTTACCTCAATTCCTCTTTGTGAGACCAGGAATCCTAAGAATTTACCTGAACCGGCCCCGAACGCATACTTCTCGGGGTTAAGCTTCATATTATGCTCCATCAGTGTGTCAAACGTTTCTTGCAGATGCCTCAAGTGGTTACCTGCATCCAGAGACTTAACGAGCATATCGTCTATGTATACTTCCATAATTTTTCCTATTTGTTTTTCGAACATCTTATTGACGAGCTGTTGGTAAGTGGCTCCGGCATTTTTTAGTCCGAAGGGCATTACATTGTAACAATATGTACCAAAATTTGTTATAAATGAGGTCTTTTCTCGGTATTTTGGGTTCATATTGATCTGATTGTACCCAGAATAGGCATCGAGGAAACTCATTAACTCATGCCCGGCCATAGCGTCGATTATTTGATCGGTATTTGACAATGGGAACGAGTCCTTCGGGCATGCCTTATTAAGATCTTTATAATCTACGCACATACAAAATTTATTGTTCTTCTTAGGAACTATTACCACATTAGCTAGCCAAACCAGATATCTTACCTCTCGGATTGAACCAATCTTAAGTAAACGGGTTACCTCTTCTCAGACGAACTTATTCCTTGCTTCGGCAATAGGGCGCTTCTTTTGCCTTACTGGAGGTATGCTCGGGTCCAAGCTTAACTCGTGCACGGCTATTTCTGTTGGGATTCCTGTCATATCCTCGTGCGACCATGCAAAATAATCAACGTTAATTTTAAGGAATTCAATAAAATCTTGCCTGAGCTTTGGGTGTAGTCCGGTTCCCAAATGAAATTTCCTTTCTAGGAATTTTTCAAACAGTGCAACCTGCTTTAGTTCTTCTGCCGTGGATTTCGCTGCGTCCGTTTCTTCCAGACTTCCGGTACTTGAAAATACCTTGGTCTCCAACTCTCCTACCCCAGGGAAACTTCCTCTGGTTCGGGGTCGGAAGTCGGTTACGATAACTGCTGTGCCGCATGTTCCTTTTTCTTGCTATGAGATACTGAGATCGCATTCATCTCTCTTGTTGTCGGTTGATCACCTCTTATCTTCTTGATCCCATCGCGTGTCGAGAATTTCAGCAATTGGTGGTACGTCGAAGGCACAACTTTCATCTCGTGAAAGCCACGGCCTTCCCAATATGATATTATAGCCCATGTCTCCATCTACTACTTCAAAGAGAGCCGTCTTTGTTATTCCCTCGACCTTTATGAGCAGTAAAATTTCCCCTCGGGTTGTCATTCTTGCGAGGTGGAATCCAGCAAGGAGCTTTGTCGACGGGATGATGCTCCTGGTGAGTTTAGCTTGATCCAGAGCTCTCCATTATATGATATAAGCGAAACTTCCCGGATCCTCTAAAACACGTTTAATTTTAAAGTTTAACACATTTAAGGAAATTACGAGTGCGTCATTGTGCGGCAGTGGTAATCCGTCTGTATCTTTATCTGTGAACGTGATATCATCTTCCCGGAGCCTCTTGCTATGGGTTGTTGAAATTTCTGTCTTCATTGCGGACAAGAAGGTGATCTCATTGATCCCATCCCCTCCGAAGATCATGTTGATCGTTTGGCATAGAGGTTCCTCTCCTGGTTTTGAGGTTTGCGCTTCACCCCTGTCCTAGCCATAGTTGTTTTTGGCTCGGTCACTCAATAATTCTCTGAGGTGACCATTCTTTAGCAGCGTTGCCACTTCTTCCTGGAGGTGCCGGCAGTCCCCGATCCGATGGCCATTAGTGTCATGGTATTCACACCATAAATTTGGGTCCCTCTGACTGGGACCGTACCTCATCGGTATCGGGAACCTTGCCTCTTTGATTTCTCTCATGGTCGACACTAACTCCACCACGTTGACATTGAAGTTATACTCTGATAACTTTGGATAAGAAGAACCTCGTGGTCCTGAGGTTTCTCTATCCCGCATTGCTCTGTTCTTCCGCCCATGATCGGTCCTCCTATTAACGATGAACTTGTCCGATGTCCGGAAGCTCCTGTCACGACCTTCCGCCCGCTCGTACGGTAGAAACCGGCCCCTTGAGTTCCGCCTATCCGAGTCAATACCATCCTTCATTTTTCCCTGTTCTTCTTCGGTCCTTTGATCGATGACGCAAAGCCGACCTGATCGTCTTTGATCCTTATTTCCGACTTGCACTCATTGTGGACATCTTCCCAAGTTGTTGCTTGAAACTCGAGCAGGCTTTCCTTCAGCTTACGGGAAACATCTGAACTTCTCGGGTTTAAACCCTTAGTGAATGCTTCAGCAGCCCATTCATCCGGGACAGCCGGTAACAACATCCTTTCCTTCTAGAACTGGCTAACGAATCTTCATAATAACTCGGATTCTTCTTGCGCGATCCTGAATATGTCGGCCTTTAGGGCTTGTACCTTTCTAGCATCGGCATGGGCCTTGATAAATGAATTCGCGAGCATTTCGAAGGAATCTATGGAATGTTTGGGCAATAATGAGTACCATGTTAAGGCTCCCCTCACGAGAGTCTCACCAAATTTCTTCAATAACACGGACTCGATTTCGTGAAGAGCCGGATCATTTCCTTTCACCGTCGTTATATAGGTGGTGATGTGCTCATGTGGATCTGAGATCCCGTCATATTTTGGTACTTCAGCCATTCTGAATCGCTTTGGGATTAGTTCCGGGGCCGCAATCGGTTTGTACGGTAATTGGATGTACTTCTTCGAGCTCGGGCCTTTCAATACTAGAGGTTTTCCCGGGATTTGGTCCATGCGGGCGTTTACTTCCTTCATGAACCGCAAGAGTTCCTCTTTGAATGGATCATTATCGTTGTTAAGGCCAGATATACTCCCCCCAAGCCCCGTCGGAGCCAACTTCGCCCCTGGGAGTGTTGTTGTCGATTCTCTGCGTTGTTTGGTTTGCGGGAACAACGGGAGGAACTGGATCTCGCCTGTTTTCATTATTTGAAGCGCCTAATAGCGCCTATTTTAACTTCGTCATAACCTGATCCTGTCGCGTTAGGTGATCTAGAATGATTGCATGTTGCTCTTGCAAGATCCTTACCGCGTCTGTTACACGTCCCTGGTCAGCATCATCTTATTCCTCATTGTGAGTGTCGCTGATTGAGTCCTCAAGATATGGGTGTTCCCCTTGAACCTTAGGGTTGCGAGCGTTTTTAATGGTATTGATTGGCATTTTCTGTGATCTTGCTAAGACAATATCGACCAAAGCTTGTGAGTGAAAGAGGTAAGGATCGATTTAACCACACGACTGTCTAGGTCCCACGGTGGGAGCCAAATTATTTACCTGAAAAATAGTACAGTTGAATTTGTTCGTGATTCAATTTGATCCCAAAAGATAACGAATTAATCAATTTTCATGCAAGATACTTAGCTCAAATGTAGATAAAATGATAGATTTGGAGAGTCCGGGAATAGGATTTACGGGCACAACGATGATAAAACTAACAAGCGAGGGAGAGAAAAAAGAGGGTATCAAAGTGCTATCAAGAATCCTTTTTATGTTCTCCAGAAAAACCATCCTCTACAATGATAGTTGAGCCTATTATTTATAGCTCAGTGGGCGTAATGTAAGGGTGGCAAGTGGGCCGGTCCGGGACCGGCCCAAGCCAAATGGGTCAGGACCGATATGCGTGGGCCTGGTCGGGGCTTCTGGGCCGGTTCTATAATTGGGACCGTTGGGACCGGGATCGGGACCGGACCGGTCCATGGCGGGCCAAACGGTCCCAACGGTCAAATTTTAAAAAAAAATTGTAATTTAAAATCTAGCCATTGGGGACTGTCACAAAATAGTCGTTGGCTATTTACAAAATAGCCATTTAACCTCCCCCTCCCAACTTTGTTTTAACCCCAAACTTTTTATAATTATACTTTTTTCCCATTTTCAACTATAAATACCCCCTCATTTTTTTATTTTTCTTACAAAATTATCAATCTATCACAATCTCTCTCTAATTTTCTTCTATAATTACTACTATTGCTTACTTTATTGTTACAATTTGTGAAAAAATTATGAAGTTGGTGAATTGAAGTCTTCAAGTCTTCAACGATAATCAATTTTCAACAAGTTGTTCGTCAATTCGGTAAACTCGTTCCAACTCTTAAGTTTTAATATTATAGTTTTGTTTGTTTTATTTATTTTCTATTACTTGATTAATTAAGATGGCTTCCTTAAAAAACCTTTTTGGTAAAAATAAGGGAAAATCAAGAGCGGCGAATCTAGTGCTCAATTTGTTCCTCCTCCACTGCCCCGGGCTCCCCGAACCAAACCTCATATCCGTCCTACACCTGCTATTCTTGATAGCGATAATAGTTTATTACAATTTAGTGAAAGAAAATTTTGCCATAATATTAGAGCCAGTGAACAATTAGACCATGAATTAATGAATGATCATTATTCTAATCCAACTATTGATGAAAATGATGATGAGGAAATAGATTTTGATGAAACTCAATCGAATGATGATACACCCACTAGTCATTCTCCTCATGTTAATCCAACTAGTGATAACCCTGCTAATCCAAATGATGCCCCATCTGATACTCTTGTTACTACTCCTACTTTTTCTAGACAACCTATCAAACGGACGAAAACATCTCATGTTTGGCCATTTTTTACTCAACTAATTCCAGAAATTAAGATTAAGTGTAAAACTTGTGGCACGGAGTTAGCTTTTAAATATTTTGGATCACGGGAGGGGGGGGACTTTGGCTTGACACATATTAAAACACCCTCAAGATAGAGTGAGATATCTTCGTCTGAAAGCTTTGGCCGAAGGGAAAAGTGTACCTACTCCTAGTCAGGCTGACCCTAGTACCGGTTCAAATCAATTTCAACCTGGAATTACACTGTTACCGGTAGTATTTTATATTATGATCCAAAAAAAGATCGGGAAGAATTGGCAAAAATGGTAACTGTTATGTGCTTACCCTATAGTTTTCCTTCTGACCCTAACTTTGTGCATTATATTAGAAATTTTTTTAATCCTACTTATAAAGGTTTTCCTCGCACAACCGTAAAGAGCGATATTTATAAATATAAACATGAATATGAATAATATTTGCGCTATTTATTTACTCATATAAATTATCGTGTTGCTATTACAACTGATATTGGTATAAGTGGTAACGACTGTGATTACCTTATTGTTACCAGTCATTGGATTGATGAGGATTGGATAATGCAAAAGCGCATTATTGCTTATAGAATAATTAATTCACGTCACATAGGGTAATTTATTGCTAGCACAGTTACAGATATTTGTAGATATTTTTGCATTAGTGATAAAATAATGTCAGTTTCAATTAGGGCTGGCAAGTGGGCCGGTCCCAGGCCTAAACGGGCCAAGTGGGCCGGTCCAAACGGTCCCGAGCGAGGGCCAAACGGGCTTTTTCTAAGGACCGGCCCGGACCCGGGACCGTTTGGTCCCGGGCTAAACGGTCCCGGGCTAAACGGGCTAAGTGGGCTATAAGATGTATATATAGTATATAAGATATATATAAGATGTATATATAGTATATCGATATAAGATGTATATATATATATATATATATATATATATAGTATATATATAAGCTATATTTGATAAGCTATATATACATCTTATATACTATATATAAGATGAATATATATATAGTATAGTATATATATTAAATGTATATATAGTATAGTATATATATTAAATGTATATATAGTATATATATATAAATTAAATGTATATAAGATGTATATATATATATAAGCTATATTCGATAAGCTATATATACATCTTATATACTATATATAAGATGTATATATAGTATAGTATATATATTAAATGTATATATAGTATAGTATATATATATAAGCTATATTCGATAAGCTATATATACATCTTATATACTATATATAAGATGTATATATAGTATAATATATATATTAAATATGTATATATATATATATATATATATATATATATATAATTATATATACAACAAAAGGATGTTAAAAATAATATCTAAGTCTAAAGACAATAATATTATAAAGAGATATACCTTGTAATTTTATTATAGCATTAAAAAATATGGTAATATCTTTCTTAGTCTTCATCCCCCTATGGAATGAGCACAACAAGGTGCTAATACCACTATTGAGAAGAAGAAAAAACTAATCAAGATGTGCCAAAATATAAGTTACATAATACATACTAATTTTTGTTCATACAAGTTACATGGTATCTCTTACAAATTTCATAAATCTATCAAGGTCCGAAGGAATTTCCGTTGGTGGTGGCGGAAAAGTTGCTTGGTCATCGCCACTTCCATGCGAAGCAACATCCTCCGCAAGTTTAGCTAGCATTTCTTCGTAAGCTTCGTCTTCATCTGGTTGTGATTCAGCAAGTCCAAAATTTCTTCTTTCCGACCGGATCCAATCTCTGAAAAGTACTGATTTTTCCAAACTCTCCCTCATAGACGCTCTATAATCACCGAGTTGAAGTCTTGCTTGACCGAAAGCGCTCTCTGATACCACTGTTGAAGCTTGAATAGTTAAAATATCTCGGGCCATCCTTGAAAGAACCGGAAAGTATTTTTCTTTGTCCTTCCACCATTCCAAAAGATTAAAGGAACCGTCGGGATTCACTTCCTCAATTCCATGCGACAAATAAACTTCAAGCTCATTTAGTTGTAAAAAATCACTACTACTAGAACCTTGAGAACCCCTAAACCCCGCCCAAGCATTAAGTGCTCTTACTCCCGCAGTTCTTTTAGATGATTGAGAATCAGAAGAAGAATGAATTGCAACATTTAGTCTAGCATGATTTAATGCAACTTGATAAGTATTAAAAATAGTTTGAGCATTTATTCTAATTGAAGCTATTGTTTCCGGAAGTTGAGACAATTCCTCATCTTTAAGTGCTAAACCATTATAAACAGTTTCATACCAAAAATGAGGACCTCCTAATTTCATACAAGGATTTAAATAAGCAGAAACACCATAAATAGGGGGAATAGGAAAAAAATATTTTTTAAACATTTTTCTCATAGAATCAATAGCAAGTTTATAAATTTTCCCACCCTCGAAAAAATGAGCAAACAAATTTGCAAGTTCTGCAATATAAACTAAACAGTTAGAAATAGTAGGATAATATTGCCCAGAAAATTTATTTATAGCAATATAAAATTTTTCTAAAAATTCTACAAGTATTTTAACACTAGCCCAATCCCCATTTGTAAGGTGCTCATCATCATCACTTACATGTGCATTAAATATTGAGTTTATGGAGTTTCTATATTCATATGCAACAACCAAACTTTCATACATGTAATTCCATCTAGTTGGACAAGGTTTAGGAATCTTTCTTTCTCTTAGGCCAAATTCATCGCATCTTTTAAAATATTCTCTAAGTCTACTTCTACGGTTTGAATAAAAAAGCCAGTTAAGAGCCATTTTAACCTTTTTAATTTTAATATTTAAAATTCTTATACCATCACCCACAATTAAATGGTAAATATGACAAATACATCTAACATGAAAAATATCACTAAATGTAGGGTTTAGCGTAGTGGTAAGCAAGACTATAGCATTTGTGTTACTAGTAGCATTATCCATTGAAATTGACATTATTTTATTACTAATGCAAAAATATCTACAAATATCTGTAACTGTGCTAGCAATAAACTGCCCTGTGTGACGTGAATTAATTATTCTATAAGAAATAATGCGCTTTTGCATTATCCAATCCTCATCAATCCAATGACTGGTAACAGTAAGGTAATCACAGTCGTTACCACTTCTATCAATATCAGTTGTAATAGCAACACGACAATTTATATGAGTAAATAAATAGCGCAAATATTATTCATATTCATGTTTATATTTATAAATATCGCTCTTTACGGTTGTGCGAAGAAAATCTTTATAAGTAGGATTAAAACAAATTCTAATATAATGCACAAAGTTAGGATCAGAAGGAAAACTATAGGGTAAACACATAACAGTTACCATTTTTGTCAATTCTTCCCGATCTTTTTTTGGATCCTAATATAAAATACCTCCGGTAACAGTGTTAATTCCCGGTTGAAATTGATTTGAACTGGTACTAGGGTCAACCTGACTAGGAGTAGGTAGACTTTTCCCCTCGGCCAAAGCTTTCAGACGAAGATATCTCACTTTATCTTGAGGGTGTTTCATTATGTGTCTAGCCAAAGTTCCCGTCCCCCCCTCCTCCCCCCCTCCGCGATCCCCCGCGATCCAAAATATTTAAAAACTAACTCTGTGCCACAAGTTTTACACTTAGCCTTATTTTCTGGAATTAGTTGAGTAAAAAATGGCCAAACGGGAAATATTTCCGTCCGTTTGCTAGGTTGTCTAGAAAAAGTAGGGGTAGTAACATGAGTATCAAATGGGGCATCATTTGAATTAGCAGGGTTACCACTAGTTGGGTTAACATCAGGAGCATGACTAGTTGGTGTATCATCATCCGGTTGAGTTTCATCAAAATCTATTTCCTCGTCATCATTTTCATCAATAGTTGGATTAGAATAAAGAGCATTCATTAATTCATGGTCTAATTGTTCACCAGATCTAATATTATGGCAAAATTGACTTTCAGTAAATTGTAATAAACTATTATCGCTATCAAGAATAGTAGGTGTAGGACGTATATGGAGTTTGGTTCGGGGAGCCCGGGCAGTGGGGAGGAACAAATTGAGCACTAGATTCGTCACTCTTGGATTTTCCCTTATTTTTACCAAAAAGTTTTTTTAAGGAAGCCATCTTAATTAATAAAGTAATAGAAAATAAATAAAACAAACAAAATTATAATATTAAAACTTAAGAGTTGGAACGAGTTTACCGAATTGACGAACAACTTGTTGGAAATTGATTATCGTTGAAGATTTCAATTCACCAACTTCACAATTGTTTCACAAATTAGAACAATAAAGTAAGCAATAGTAACAATTATAGAAGAAAATTAGAGAGAGATTGTGATAGATTGATGATTTTGTAAGAAAAATGAAAGAATGATGGGGTATTTATAGTTGAAAATAGGGGAAAAGTGTAATTATAAAAAGTTTGGGATTAAAACAAAGTTGAGGGGTTAAATGGCTATTTTATAAATAGTCAACGACTATTTTTGACAGCCCAACGGCTATATTTTTGACAGTCCCGGACCCTGGCGGGCTAAACAGTACCGGGCCTGACGGGCCCAAATCATAGGACCGGCCCACGAGACCGGCCCAGGCCCGCTAAAACGTTTAGCCCGTTTAGCCCGCGGTCCCGGGCCTGGACCGGCCCACTTGCCACCCTTAGTTTCAATGGATAATGCTACTAGTAACACAAATGCTATAGCCTTGCTTACCACTACGCTAAATCCTGCATTTAGTAATATTTTTCATGTTAGATGTATTTGTCATATTTACCATTTAATTGTGGGTGATGGTATGAGAATTTTAATTATTAAAATTGAAAAGGTTAAAATGGCTCTTAACTGGCTTTTTTATTCAAACCGTAGAAGTAGACTTAGAGAGTATTTTAAAAGATGTGATGAATTTGGCCTAAGAGAAAGAAAGGTTCCTAAACCTTGTCCAACTAGATGGAATTACATGTATGAAAGTTTGGTTATTGCATATGAATATAAAAACCCCATAAGCTCAATATTTAATGCACATGTAAGTGATGATGATGAGCACCTTACAAATGGGGATTGGGCTAGTGTTAAAATACTTGTAGAATTTTTAGAAAAATTTTATATTGCTATAAATAAATTTTCTGGGCAATATTATCCTACTATTTCTGACTGTTTAGTTTATATTGCAGAACTTGCAAATTTGTTTGCTCATTTTTCCGAGGGTGGGAAAATTTATAAACTTGCTATTGATTCTATGAGAAAAATATTTAAAAAATATTTTTTTCCTATTCCCCCTATTTATGGTTTTTCTGCTTATTTAAATCCTTGTATGAAATTAGGAGGTCCTCATTTTTGGTATGAAACTGTTTATAATGGTTTAGCACTTAAAGATGAGGAATTGTCTTAACTTCCGGAAATAATAGCTTCAATTAGAATAAATGCTCAAACTATTTTTAATACTTATCAAGTTGCATTAAATCATGCTAGACCAAATGTTGCAATTCATTCTTCTTCTGATTCTCAATCATCTAAAAGAACTGCGAGAGTAAGAGCACTTAATGCTTGGGCGGGGTTTAGGGGTTCTCAAGGTTCTAGTTAGTAGTGATTTTTCACAACTAAATGAGCTTGAAGTTTATTTTTCGCAGAGAATTGAGGAAGTGAATCCCGACGGCTCCTTTAATCTTTTGGAATGGTGGAAGGACAAAGAAAAATACTTTCCGGTTCTTTCAAGGATGGCCCGAGACATTTTAACTATTCAACCTTCAACAGTGGCATCAGAGAGTGCTTTCAGTCAAGCAAGACTTCAACTCGGTGATTATAGAGCGTCTATGAGGGAGAGCTTGGAAAAATCAGTATTTTTCAGAGATTGGATCCATTCGGAAAGAAGAAATTTTGGACTTGCTGAATCACAACCAGAGGAAGACGAAACTTACTAAGAAATGCTAGCTGAACTTGCGGAGGATGCTGCTTCGCCCGGAAGCGGCGATGACCAAGCTACTTTTCCGCCACTACCAACGGAAATTCCTCCGGGCCTTGATGGATTTATGAAATTTGTAAGAGATACCATGTAACTTGTATGAACAAAAATTAGTATGTATTATGTAACTTGTACTTTTGGCACATCTTGATTAGTTTCTTTTTTCTCTCAATGGTGGTATTAGCATCTTGTTGTGCTCATTCCGTAGGGGGAAGGAAGACTAAGAAAGATATTGTCATATTTTCTTAATACTATAATAAAATTACAAGGCATTACTTTGAATATCTATTTACAATATTTTTGTCTTTAGACTTTAAGTTTGAATTAAAAAATTTAGGTCACAATTCTATAATAAAATTTACAAGGCATTGCCTTAGATATTTTTTTTAACATCTTTTTGTCTCTAATTTCTATTTAATTTTAAAAACAAAATCTGTTGGGCCCACTTAGCCCATTTAGCCCTCGGACCGGGACCGTTTAGCCCGAGACCATGAGTTTGTGGGCCCGGTCCCGGGCCGGTTCTTACAAAAAGACCATTTGGCCCGGGACCATTTGGCCCGTTTAATTTGGGACCGACCCGAGACCGAGATCGGGACCGTTTGGACCGGCCCACTTGGCCCGTTTAGGGCCCGGACCGGCCCACATGCCAGCCTTAGCGTAATGGTTGGGCCCACCACTAATGATAATTATTGAAGTGTGATGATGGAAACCTAACGATAAACATAAAAGCCCAAATTCTTGTAATGAGCCATTACTCTTTAATGTTATGGAATATTCTTCATTAAATGTTACCGGGCACAGCATGCTTAATGCCTTTATGGACCTGCCTTTCTCGGTGACACACGAGGTAGATGTGCCCGATTTTCTGTCCTCCCGGCTTTAATTTCACGTGTCTCCTTCTTTGGTGGCCATGTAACGTAACATATTTTACCCAATACAATGGGCTGGGTCAAGATGGTTAAAATTTGTGTCATAGCCCAACCCACCTAACTCTTACCAATCTTTAATTGATATGTGTTGTTTCATGGAGTATGAATTATATAATTACTAAATAAGATTTTTTTTTCTTTTGTTGTGGTCATATATAACATATCAAACAAAAATAATATTTCTAAGATATTTTAACAAAGTTACTCAAAGATTAATTTGGGCTAAAAATCAGCCCAACTTTAAATGGGTTGAGACGGGTTGAGTCAAGGTAAACTGACTTCAATAAATGAGTAGGTCAATAACCAACCCAACCTTAGACGGGTTGGGCGAGTCATCTGGGTTTGGGCCAAATTTGACAGCCCTATGTATTTCTATACTTAATAATTGGATGTGAATGACTTTAAAAGGTGCCCAAATATGCCTGGAATATGGAGTGAGGAGCAAGTGGAAGCATGGAAACCAGTAGTGGAGGGTGTACATGAGAAAGGAGGGGTCTTCTTTTGTCAAATTTGGCATTCAGCTCGCTTGTATGTCCCTACTATTAGTGTGTTATTTATCGGCGGAATTCCCATACTTACAGGTAAGACTTACAATAGGGAAATCCCAATTCATTGGGCCTTTCGATACAATCAAATAGAAAGCCCCAAGGGCGCCATATTCTAGGAGCCCAAATTATGTGATTGAATAAATCCTCCTGCGGGTCAAGGGCTCCTTTGCCATGGCACATCTAAAGCGATGTGATATGAAATTTGAAGCTAGAACTATATATTTACAAGATACACCGTAGATAAGGAGGAATAAATGTACTCGAGGATTTATGATATTGTTTTCTAAAGCATTTCTCTATTTTTCGGTTTCTTTCTTCTTTTTTCACATGCAGCACCTGCAGATAATCAAGTTTACGAGAAACCAATACGCCATCCTAATTTGAAATCTGATGAAATCCCTGGAATTGTCAATGATTTCAGGATCGTAGCCCGTAATGCGATTAAAACTGGTAACATATATTTTGATACTGATAAACCACAAGAAATTCATCAAAACATGATAATGAAGATTGAGAAGTTAGCTAGCTAGAAGGTTAATTAACCTGGTAATTAAATACATAATAATCTATATATTATTAAAAGTAGAGAAAAAAGTCCTCACATCAAGCCAAGTGGCAGCCTCAGAAGGGCACTTAACAACTTAGGACAAAGTAAGTTTGATTAGGTAATAATTAGTTTCTTTTTGAATTTAAATTTTAAAAATTAAAATTATATATAATTTGTTGTTAATTAGTTACTCTTTTTGAATTTGAATATAAACATACTTAACTTCTTTTTTTTTACAGAAATAATAATTTTTATATATTAAAAAAATATTTATTCAAAAACCAATTCTATTATAAATAGGGAAGTTGCTAACATGACAGAATAGTATTTCGATTATATGTAAAATTCAAAATGAAGAAAATTAATTATAATAATATAGTATAAAAAATGTACAAAGATGAAAATAGAGATAAAATGAGGATATTTCAATTTTAAAATAATTTAGAAAATTAAATAAATTAAGTAAATAATACACAAAGATATTATTGATAAGTTTAAAAAATTGACGAATTTATATCTATATCTATATCTATATATTATTAAAATGAGAGGAAAATACATTCACATTATGCAAAGTAGCAGCCTTACAATAGGCCACTTGACAGTTCAGGGACAATGTTAGTTACGTTAGATAATAATTAGTTTCTTTTTGAATTTAAAATTCAAAATTAAAATTAAAAGAAGAGGAAAAAGTCTCCATATTAAATCAAGTAACAGCCTCGCAATAGGCCACTTGGCAATTTAGGACAATGTTAGTTAGGTTAGTTAATAATTAATTTATTTTTAAAATTTAAATTCAAAATGAAGAAAATTAATTATAATAATACAATATAAAAAATGTACAAAGATGAAAATAAAGATAATATGAACAATAAATAATATTTTAAAAATAATTTTTTGAGAAGTAAGAAAAATTATGTTAAAATGAGTAGTGGACAATGATATTAAGCCAAGTGATGTGCTAATAAATCATTATATTAATAATGTAATAATATTAAATACTAAAAATTATAATAAAGAAAAATAAGAAACAAAATATTATACGATGACTATATAATTTGTTTTCTTTATTTTCATATAGTTTAGTTAATGAAATATTGTACCGAGAAGTAAATGTTAGTTAAAATTTTATTTACGACGTAATATAATACACTAAAAATATAAATGATAATTTTAAATAATTAATATTCTTTAATATTGACTGCGCATCGCGCGGGTTCTAATACTAGTTAGATCTGGAAGCAGTGGCGGACGCACATGGTGGAAAGCGAGTTCAGTTGAACCCGCTTCGTCAAAAAATAATATTGTGTATATGTATAAACTACGATTAAGCTGCATAAATTTTCTATAAATATTTTATTTGAACTCACTTGACAACTACTATTTTACGACTAAAGTTTATGTGCTTCTAAGATTGAACCCGCTTGCACAAAATTCTGGGTCTGCCACGGAAGAGCTAAGACCCTTTTTAGTCCACCCTCTTCAGAAGATTGAAAATATATGTTGCTTTATTTGAGTGCTTAGTTTCATTTACTCAACTACTTACGTAACTTTTCATTAAGTTTTTAAGCATTTGTTAACTTAACTAGTCTCTTGTGTTAAAGAATTTGATGGAATTGAGATCAACGCTGCAAGTGGCTACTTAATTGACCAATTCAATATTGATGCAAGTATTGAGGACCGTTGTCGACTTGCCCTGGAAATAGTAGAAGCAGTGGCTAACGAAATCGGAGCAAATAGAGTTGGTATAAAACTGTCTCCTTTTTCAGATTATGATGGCAAAGAAAAGGACTCATATCCAGAAGCGGTAGCAATTTACATGGCGAATGAACTAAGAAAACTTGGTGTTCTCTATCTTCATGTGGTTGAGCCAAGAGAAACAGCTAAGAGTCTTCTTCCCATTAGGAAGGCTTTTCAGGGGACACTTATCGCTTCGGGTGGTTATAATAAATCTGATGGGGACAACGCGATAGAGGAGAATTATGCAGATTTGATCTCATTTGGACGTATGTTCTTGGCAAATCCAGATTTACCTAAGCGTTTTGAGGTTAATGCTCCACTTAACAAGTATAATAGGAGCACATTCTATACTCATGATCCAGTTATTGGTTACACTGACTACCCATCTCTTGAAGTAATTGCTTCCTAATTATTCACATGGTTATGGAAAAAGGAATATCACGGATTGGAGCTGTGTCTATCTTGTTATAAGCATTGTATTGTATAATAAATAAGTTCACATGGTTAATTGTGGAAAGAATCATGTAGAATTGTGTGTACTTTGATGAAAACACAGTATGATCTGATGTTTTGAAATTGAGGTTTTATTTGTAAGTTTGACTTTTAAGAGTTCAATAAATCCTTTCTTGTTTAGCACTAATTACATTATCTTAATCAAAAACTCTTTTAGCTATGGTTTAAGATTAATACTGCATATTTTAAATCAAACATGAATTATCTCATCCTTTAACTGTAAGTGGTATTTAGACAGCCATAAGATTTGTATGAATTGAGGAAGTAGAGGAGAAAGGAAAAATTAAAAGCGACAAATCGTAGAAGTCTATCACATTACAAGCAAATTGTAGTACAAGTTTTTAGAGTCTAGAACCAAATTGACGCAAAAAGCTAGTATAACGCTAACGGACATTAATTTGAGACGTAGGGTAAAGGTCCTATAACTATTAAGTTGATCATGTTTAGTTTTTGGTACTCATTTTTATTATAAAAACAGTTTTTTGCATCATTTTGATTCCGGACTCCAAGTTTGAATAGGTAAAACAGTATATATGTGACAATAAAGCGAACCAAAATAGTATTTAATATTAGCAAAATGATCTTCGTTAAAATAGACTTAAGGATTAACGGAGTAAAAGTAATTGATAAGTATTACTTGATAAGAAGTAATTTTAAGTGCAAAAATTGACTTTATAAATAAGAATTCACGAGTTTAAATAGAATTGTTGAAACTAATTATAAGTAGTAGTGTACTAGAAATATTTTATAAATTTTAAAGATCTTTGAATGAAAAAGGACGAATTTGCAAAGTTAGAATAGAAAGAGAGTTGGAAGTTTTGCTGTGGAAAGAATATTAGATGATTACATAAAATATTAAAAATAAATACTAAAAAGCTTCATCAAACTATAAGAATTTATATATAGAAAAAGTTGTAGTAAAAGTTTGGGGTAACTAAAATTTGGTTAATAAGCACTTGGTAAATAAGGGAAAAGAGCTATTACCCAAACACCTTGTCTGTGCCTGACAAAAGAAAGGAACAAAAATATCTGTCTTCACAACAGAACCAAAGGAAACAGAAGGAGAGCAGAGAGGGCGAAAGAAAAGGAGTTTTATAGCGAGCGAGAAAAAGGAAAAAGCAGACAGACACAAAGAGAGAGATGAGAGGGGTCTCATCATTTCCCTTTCTTCTCTTCTTCCTTTCCTTTTCTCATCAATTCATCGCAGGTTTGAATTCCGCCCCAGATCTTACATTACCAATAGTCAGTTCTTTTTTTTCTTCCTTAATTCAATTCTATTTAGTTATGTCGATTTTATGGGTTATATCATAATTGTATTGGCAAATGTTTCTCTTAGATCCGTCGTGTAATTTCGGTCTCAATTCAATTCGGAAATGATTTGCTTTTTTATTGTGATAAAAGAGAACATTAAAAAAATCGAAATTGCAGTGTATAGGAAGCTAAAAATGTGGCTGTTATGGTCCGTTTCTATGCAAATTTCGTAATTTACTTTCGATTTAACTTTCCTCTTGGGATAAGGGTTGTGTGTGAAAAGGTTGTCATTTGCTCATTATTATCATTGTCATTTTTTTCATAACCATGGTGTCCGAGCTAGCTTGTGCGCAGAGGCGGATCCAGGATTTAAACTCTATGGATTCAATTTTAATGTTTTTAACATTGAACCCATTATATTTTTAAAGTTATGGGTTCATATCTATTATTTTTGCAATTTTACTTAATTTTTACATACAAATTTTTATTCCGCGTCAAAAGTTATGGGTTCATTTGAACCCGTAGTTAGTACACTACATCCGCCTTTGCTTGTGCGTACCTCGACTAATTCCACATGGTACCTACTACCTCTCACCAGCACAAGTACCGGGTAATTCTGTCCATCAAGGCTTGGACAGAAGGAAAGAAATCACCTAGTAGTATTTTTTTTGCCTGGGCTGAAATTTGAACTTAATACCTCACGGTTTTTAACCTACTTCATCAACTACTAGGCCACGCTCTTGGGTGCTATCATCGTCATATTATTTATCTATATGATATTTGTGAGTGGCATCAACATTAGTTTCAGCAGGCATCTTCAATTAGGGATGAGAAAACTTTGAAACTGGAGTCTTGAGACAACTTCAAGGAAATGAAAAAGATCTTGTTTTGATGTCACATAAACTCAATTACAGCTTCAGATTTATTTTCTTACTTTTTTCAAATGAACTACTATGGTTTGTTACAAGAGATTTTTTTTGATAAGTAGGTTTGTTACAAGAGATATTCTAACATCAGTTCGATCCAGTTTACTACATGCAATTATCAGATGGGTGTTAGGATTATTGAATTGCATGACCATTCCATTAAAAGTTTAAGTTGTAAGAGAGGGACATGTTTATTTATTTATACTAGGCTTGCAACCCCCCCACCCCACCCCACCCCCCAATACAAGCCAGACTTTTTTTTTTCTTTTTAAAGTCGAGCCAAGCACGCAAAAATGCTTTCTGATAATAAATGACGATGAGACTTGAACTCGTGATATCTGTTCCGATACTATGTAGAACTGTTTGACTATCTTATCTGAACTTTTAAGCTGTTAGAGAGGGGGCATACTTATCTATCTATTTTAGGTACACAACAAGTACTCTCAACCTTTAAGGTTAGCCAAATATCTGTGAATAAGAATGGTTTGGGTTTATTTCCAGCTATCTGGTTTTGCATGACTGAATAAATCTTGACATGGAGAGATGGAGTCAATGTGCTTCGAAAAGCTCGCTTCCCATAAGCATTTCTATCATTTGATGTTTTTCCGTCCTTGTTCGAACTTCGAAGATACCAGGAACAGACCTCATCAAAACTGTTTATGGCTACATTTTCATGAACTAGCATTTGTGTATTTGAGTTTGGTTTCATTTTGTCAGTTTGATTGCTTTATATGTACGCTTTTCACTTTCAGGCTTTTCAGATGATTCTTCAAATCCCAAAAATGGAACAAAAACTGATACTCATGCTGCATCCAGCAGTAACACTGGGTCAACGATACTCATTGTATGCCTTGTCCTTGTGGTGATAGTGCTTCTATCTTTTTTCCTTTTCAAGTTTTGGCAAAAGAAGAAGCGGGAAGAGCAGTATGCTCGTTTGCTAAAGTTGTTTGAAGAAGATGATGAGCTTGAGCTTGAGCTTGGTCTTCGGGATTAAATCTGTATCAGATGCTAACAATCAATGTACTGAGGTGAGACTCTTTATTGTACTCTCTTCCTTGGAACTCTCAAAGAAAAAGGAAATGTTGCTATGCGTTCTACTCCTAGCTCTTACGTGGAATCTTGGAATTATTGATTGGTGGGTGAGCATAACGTTATTAGCACAAACTGTTTTTACCATTTAAGAAGACATTCGCTTTTTTGGGTGTCTCAAAATGTTCAACACACTAGCACTGATCAACTACTTGGAACAATTATAGTTTAAACTTTAAACTATGTAGTTCTGGTGTACCTGTGATTAAACCTATACAGCGACATCAGCATGATATGAAAAAAAGCTTTTATCTACCACTATCACTGTCATACCTGAGCAAAGTAACTCTTTCAGCCAATATGCTCGTTTATAAATGGGAAGGAAGGAGCTAATATCACTCACTGTGCACCTTGCTAATGTTTATTACCTTATAGATGTGTATGGGTAGTCTTAAAGTCATTCGTTGATAAAGTTCTGTTTATTTGCTTTAGTATTTTCCAAAGAAAATATCAATTAACTATGGACATTTTCTGTCAAATCCTTTTATCTTTTGTACAGTCTTCTTCTGTTTCCTTTTGTTAGTAAGTTGCAAGCAATCAAGCATGTCTACTCTTTCCTGTTATTATGATTTAACAGTAACATGGTTCCCGTTATCTCAAAATTGTATCAAGATGATATATGGTTTGTACAACTTCTTGTGTCAATTATGACGCTGCAACGCAATTCTAGTTCTTCTCCTTTGCTGAATCTTTTAACACGATTTCTGAAACTCTGTGTTGTGGTTGTGTATTTTGGAAAACGATATAGGAATATGGAACTTATCAGAATTTATAAGCATGAGCGGATATGTACTCTGTAAATTTAATGACTCATATATGCTCTAATAGTTCAGGTTGCAAATTTTAAGGTTGTACTTGTATGCTCTATGGAGTTCAAGATTCAATTCTGTGAAATACCTACATCTACTTCAGCAAAAAATATCTACATTTCTATGGTGAATGTGATGGCATGTAACCTGATTCTTAGGGTGTGTTTGGTATGAATTCCAATTTTTTCATTTTTGGTTGGTTTAAATGTTTTGGAAAACACTTTCCTTATAAACTCATTTTACTCCCAATTGGAGAAAATATATTTTCCTTATCAAGAGAAGAGAAAACATTTTCCAAAACTCTTCTTTTCATTCCCCACCCTCACCAACCCACCCCCCACCCAAATATTTTTTTTTTTTTACTTTTTTTTTGTAATTTTAAATTTCTGTTTTTTCGTTTTTCTGCACCACCACCCTCACCCCCCCCCACCCCGCATAAATTTTTTTTTTACTTTTTTTTTGTAATTTTCAAATTTGTGTTTTTTCTTTTTTTTCTGGACCACCCCCTCCTCCCCAAAATGATCTTTTTTATTTTTTTTTTGTAATTTCAAATTTCTGTCTTTTTGTTTTTTTTTTCCCCACCCCGCACTTCCCCCCCTCCCGATTTTTTTTTTTTTTTATATTTTCAGTTTTAGTTTTTTCATCTTTCGGTTTACAGGTTCGAAATTTTACAAGTTCCAAAGTTATGAGTTTGGAGGTTTATGTGTTTGGAAATTTACGTGTTTAGAAATTATAAAGTTTACAGGTTCGAAATTTCGCGGTTTCGAAAGTTTAGCGGTTCGGAAGTTTATGAAATTTGTGGGTTCGGAAGGTTTGTTGGTTCGAAAGTTTATGGCTTCATGTTTATTGTATCTAAATTATTTATGAATACTTTTGAGAAGTTATTTTCCTTAATTTGCGTACCAAATACCGGAAAATGAATAAGATTACTACTTGTTTTCCAAGAAAATATTTTCTTGGAAAATATTTTCTTGGAAAACATTTTCCGTTATACCAAACACACCCTTAGAATTCTTTAATTTGACCTTCACACCTATGGGTGATTTCCCGGGAGGGCCAGGACTATTGTTGGATGTGGCACTCAAGGGTGTGGCCTAGTGGTCAATGAAGTGGGAGAAGACCATGAGGTCTTAGGTTCAAATTCAAGCGGAGGTAAAAAAAAAAGTGATTTCTCTCCATCTGTCTAAGCCTTGGTGGGCATAGTTACTCAGTACTTGTGCTGGTGGGAGGTAACAGGTACTTGATGGAATAGTTGAGGTGTGCGCAAGCTGGCATGGACACCACCGTCATTCAAAAAAATGTTGGATGCACGTGATATATTATATTCTACACAATTTCTTTTGATCTTTTATACCTTGGCAGTTATGTTATCCTGTTATTATTTAGGCTTTTTTGAGGAGTGTCAGTCTGCTTGGTGCATGAACTGGTCATGCTGATTAGGAAGTGTCTTTTTTTTCCTTTTTAAATGCCGACATGTTATATTTTTATATCCGGTATCTGCTCAAACTGTAATATTATGCAATGCTGTCAACTATGTAATTGACTAGTCTAATTCTTTATTGCATCTGACTTTTGCTTTGAATTACTATTTACCCTGCGTGCAGATGCAAGTAATATCTTAAATTCAGATTGTTGGTTCATTGATCACAATGGGTTGGATGATTCCAGAACCTTGGCATAATCAAGAGAATTTTTATTTCACAGTTGTAGAAATATGTATCAGTATTAGCAGAACCAAAATTTTCATGCATTCTTTTTTTGGAGACAGATCGATGGATGACAGATATTGCCAAAGGACTCCCTTCCGACTCAGCAATGTAATTCATCCTTCACATATTCACTCTGTAATGGTGTAGTAGGTATTTGCAGCTTGTTAGATGGCTTTGAAACATGAGGTATATTTTTTCACAAAAGCTCAAATGAGCTAAACTGTATCTAAGTGTACACATTTACTTTTGTACCCTCCGATGTAATGTTCGGCCTTCTCTTGTGTGTGAGTGGAAGATGATATCTCTTCCCTTAATAAGAAGTCCATCCCTGTGACATGCTACTAGTTAAGCATTAAACATCCATGAAGTTTCTAAATGTTTGGTCCGAAACATAACTATCCCTTGGTTCTGGACAGAACTTTCTTCATATCTATTTTGGGATCTCCCCTCCTTTTTTAATGGTGGCACTGCTTACTGTACTAATGAACTACTGTACTAATGAACTACTTATCAGTAGCCTTTGCTTTCCCTAATTCATTGCCTCTCAGTCTCTGCCAAATCTTCCACCTGTATTTGTTCAAGAAGGTACAATTCATCATTCTCAAAAGAAAAAGATGAAAATGACGAAACTTGATAATTGTCTAAAAAGTGTGAACTTATAGATTAAGGAAGCTGTTTGATGTGTTACAGTGCCTTTCTTTTTTCCTTACTCTTTTATTTTGCGATAACAAGGGGAGAATATCCGACTTTTATTCACATGGTGCGTCCTTCCTTTTCTTTTAAGTTCCTGATAATGAGTCAGCAGCAAGAACTGACCCAAAGCTCAATCGAAATATTTCTATTGTTTTATAAAGGAACAACAAATAGGACTGGTGAAAGGACAAGGAGTCCCCATTGACCAAATAATCCATCAAAGTTCTTAGGCTGTCTACTATATTTTCACGTAGTGGACAAACAAAAGGCTTCAGGTTAAAGTTAGAACTAACTTCAGCGTGAAGTTACAGTTTAACAGCAAGTAACTGAAGCATTGGTACAAACTTAAAGTGAGATATTCAGCATATCATATATCAAGCTTCTGTTCTCAATATATTTATTCAGAAGTTAAAGCAGTTGGTCTGCATTAAAATAATACATGAAACATCGTGAGTATTCAATAAGAATGAAATTATTGTAATTGCTTGAACACATTGACCACTAAACCTAGATTAAGACTAAAGGTCAAAACCTCTAGGAAAGATGGTTACAGATAAAAGCCATATTAGAGCTATCTAAAGAAGCTGCCTGCGGGATGCCTGCATTCTGTACCAGAAGCAGACTCAATAAGAATGAAATTATTGTAATTGCTTGAACACATTGACCACTAAACCTAGATTAAGACTAAAGGTCAAAACCTCTAGGAAAGATGGTTACAGATAAAAGCCATATTAGAGCTATCTAAAGAAGCTGCCTGCGGGATGCCTGCATTCTGTACCAGAAGCAGACTCGGAAATCGTACTAGTCAGGCGGATAAGCTATATTCTGTGTCTATCACTAGACAGTCAATCAGCATTCCAGCAATTAGGGGTCCCCTGACCAAGAATAGGTGTCATCTTCCCGTCTTTGCTCGTTTCATTCCTGTATTACTAAATGGAGACATGCTAGGGCTCATTCGAGGACTCATGCTTGGGCTTTCTTCCCTTAATGTACCATTGAGCATGGCCAATTCCCTTAGTTGTTGTTTCTTATAGACATCCATAGATTCATCCTGATACAGGCAAAGTGAGGGAGAAAAAGGTCAACAGGGCTAGATAAAAGTTGAAAGCAAATGACGGCAAATGGCAGCAGGTATAGCGTTTTAACTCATACCACAGGCTTTAATAGGTTCTCTAGGATTGAAACTGCATGATCGATACGGGCATCAATGATGTCTTCCGGAAATTCAGCCTCCACCAGGAGATGTAGTGGCTCTTTGAGGTGCTCGTACCCAGGTTTATCTTTCAATTTCTCTTCCTATACGAGGGGGAAGAGAACAATGCAAAATTGCAAAAGACAAAAACAAATACACCATGAGCAATTTAAAACTACTTGTAATTTAGACAACAAAAAGATTCTGGACATTACAACAACTACTCTGACAAAGACAAAGGAAGTGTGTGAGAGAGAGAGGGAGAGGGAGAGACTTCTCTTAGAGATGCATATTACGCCTTGACGAAGCAAGGCATAGTAAATCTTAAGTTATTCAAGCTTGGTCTTTTAACAATTATTGAGTAAGAAGAGTAAGAGGGACCAATACCTTGATAGAGTCCTTCACTGAGCCTTGTCCTCTGATGTAGACTCTACATTCTGTAATGGCTTCAACCCTCTTTAGGGAATTCCCACGTGGTCCCAGAATTCGACCAACAAAATTAAACTGCATGATTTTAACTTGGTCAAGATCTCTTTCAAAATTTAGGAAGACAATGAGCAACATTAAACACCACTCAAATAAGGTTTCACATACATTTGGGAACTTCTCTACAGGAACATCAAGTCTTATGACTTTCTTCACAACAGGAGTGGTTGCAGTTCCTGGCACAACATGCCAATCCAGAGGGGAAGGTTGAAATGGAGCCATTTTCTGGAGGAGTCTATTTTCCTGTAGTAAGTAAATAATATCAAGTGGTAAATCCTCCAACAATGTCCTCAAGCAGTTTTTCAAACTCCTTTAAGTTATGAAAATAGAATTAACATTTATATTACACAAGCAAAGAGGTGTCAGCTACTTACAGTATCTATACTGGGGACTAGGACTAACAACTCCTACAATATCTACCAGAGAAGAAGTGCTTTTTTTCCCTTCTAATTATGGCTAACTAGGTTCTGTTTTTTGCTTGACAAGGAAGCAACAAGTGGGAAGAGAAATGGAGGTTATATCTTCATGAAAGTTATCCACATGCAAGGACGACAAGACAATTAATAGATTACATTTTCTGTGAACAGCAAACAGTCCGTAATAACATCTGAGTAGGCAACACCATCGTCAACAAAGGCACTATTATTGATAATGATGCATAAGAATCCCACCTACTGCACGTGCCATTTCTTTCTAAAATTTGCGGACAGGCATAGTGTCCTGAGGCTCAAGCTAAATAGATGTTGAAACTACCAATTGAGCTCAGTATTTCCTGAGCTTAAGAAAGTGAACTACATTTACAGTGCTTGAATTACCACATTCAGTATTAGAACTGCTCAGATAACATCAATTACAATGCTTGAATGGTGTGCTATAAGCCTCTGGTAGTCTGGTGTCCAAGGAAACACATAAGTAATTCACTTCCAATTGATTTCTAAAATTAAAGGTATGCTAAAAATAGAGCAACTAACTAGTTAAGTTCTATAAAAACGCATAGTTTGAGAATCAAGAAAAATCATATTACTGAAATCAACAATGTTATACTAACAACTCTTGCTCACACTCTTTAATTGAAGGGAACCAGTATGGAAGTGTATGACCACATTAAGAACAATAGTCATTACATGATTGCATACCGAAGTATGACCCATAAAAGCCATACATACCTAAGCTAATCTCCATGAAGAAAGAAACATCATACCTCAGTTTGCATTGCACTCCATGCCCCTACATTTATCTGACCTCCATTCATCTGTTGACTGAACGACCTATGTGGACTCTCTTGTCCCATCCTTTCCTGATCTACAAACTGATTTGACAACAATGCTGATGCTCGCATGATTTCTGCAGAAGTAAGAAATCCAAGACCTTATTCAGTCACTAAATAGGATGCTTCCGTCAATTTACCTTTCACAAAATTTCAGCTAAGGCTGTCAGTGGTGGATTCACCAAGCCATCCATAAGACACCATTTTTGGCTTCACGTTAACCATATTCAATTTCATCCGGTTTAAAAATGTTACCCACATTTGAAGTTTGTAAAATAAGCATGCCAATAAGATGACCCAAATGAATCATTTTCCCAAGAACTACTGTCACAAGCCCTTGCCTCATCCGATGTTAAATGCACGAGCTAGAGAGCACAATATTAAGCTACAGGGTCAAACTCGACATCAAATTTCGCATAGATACAAAAAGTCCATCATTCCAGGACTATAATGATACAGAAGACGAGTGAAAGAAAGTGGAAACCAGACATTTTTCTCGGTCAGGCTTTCAACCAAATTCTGATTTGTAGACTTGTATCCGGAACAGCTACTCAGAGACTTCTGTTTGATAACTTAGCATTTGGTAAATAAATCTTTTCCTATTCCACTTAATGATTTTTTAGTTTGTTACTTAAAAGTGTTTGCATCTTGTTTTAGAATACTCCTGGTCTCAGAAGTCAAGCAATAGAAGTTGCCCTATTTTCCCGTATTAAAACCTTGTATAAATAGGAAATAAGAAAAGTGACAAAAACTTGATGAATTCTTTGAACTCAATAAAGTTTGTAAATCTGAATTTATTTACTTTTCTCGTGAAGCTTTTCTAGCTAATTTGGTGCATAATGATTAATAAAGCTTTAACTTAGATGAGTATTCCTACTCAATCTTCATTTCTCTTTGTAGAGCATTACTTGTAGCACCAAGAAATCATGAGTTTTTGTTCTGTCATATTAGGTTACTAGTGAAAGTCCCCCAAGTTTTCTGCATCTTTTCAACCAACAATTAATACAAATCAGTCCTTAGCACTTTTCTGGGGGGGATAAATAAATCATCCCTAACTTCTTATGATTCCACAGTCCAATCATAGGCTTGCAAACCTCAAACTACCGCTTCATCACCTTATTCTATTATAAAAATGCATATGATACTTAAATTGCCTTTAGCTGACCGATTACTGACTATGGTAGAGTCAGAATAATTGGATATCCAATAAGGCATCATATGCAACGGGATAAGATTACAGACATACAGCAAAAGGAAAGCTACCATGAATTGATCTTCAGTCAAAGTGAAAACTCGTCTATAGGCACCACCGAACAAATACATGGGTCAACAGTCTTACATTTGGTGATATTAACAAGCCAAGAGAAAATTCAATTCCATCAGAGTGGTTGAATTAGAAAGTCCGACCCAAAGAGTAAGATTTCCTAATAAAATAACATTCACTGATTTATGGAATGTCCTTTTAGAGGAAACAAATCAACAAAGAAAGTTTGAAATTAATTGTGCCGTACCTTGACTATCAATGATATTACCATCAAATTCCGCCATTTTGGCGCATTACGGAAACTTTCTTCACCAAATATTGATGTATAATTATTGGTCATTGACAAAGACCCCATTCCAGAAACACCAAATGTTGCCATCTTCGTCATCAAATTATCAGACTCCAAAATACTTCATTTTTCACGTTTTTTACATTTGGGAGGTCAGAAAGCACAAAGAGTGTAATCTATGCCATCAAATTATAAAATCTTAACATACTTCACTTGCAACATGTGTGAGTCTTAAGCATGTGTTGACAAGGGACATCAAATATGATGCGTAGGAGTCCAACACTTACTGGACGTTAAACTTATATCTCGGTGACACTGAAGAAAATGTAAAGATGACCTTTACTTTTACTTTCCTTTTGGGTTATATATATTTCTTTTACATGCGGAGTTGGTGTGAAGGTGGAGGAAAAAACTATGAACACCTAAGACCCTGTAGTGACTCGGGATCTTGTATCACAACACATCAATTTTTTCAAGGGTGTTCTGAACTATGAGAGCAAGCCTTGGTGCAACAGCAGAGTTGCTCCTTTGGTAACTTGTAGGTACAGGTTAAAGGGTGGAAACTGCCTCGTTTTGCAGAAATGCTAAGAGAAGGTTGCGTACAATGCGCCCAATCATCCAATCGCCTACTCACCCCTAACCTCGCACTAGCCCGAAGCACTTTGCAGTTTCACACAGGTCAAGCCCGCACTTTAGTGGTGTTCGAACTATGTGGCCTTTTACTTACCAGGACTAAATTGTACATGAACAATTCAGGCTATCATCAATAAACAATTCAACGCTTTGTCCGGACCAAACAGTTAATAATACTTTCATCAGAACAAAGAAACTTCCACTCCAACACAAAGACACCCATACTATTGTAAAAAGTTCCTGTGGTTACATTTTACTACCTTGGTTTAGAAGCCTACTGCATACAGGCAGTATCTGCATGAACGGACCCAATTTTTGCCTCTCTCCCAATAAATCGGCCAAATATCTGCCATTTCGCAAGCAGCCAAATCAGATGTTAGTAGGGAAAGATGCATCTACAACTGTCACAGAAAGTAATAGAAATAGGATACGCTTTTGCTTTTCTAACTACTATTTATAAATAATTGACCAATTGAAAATTGAGATCCCAATGTAGATATTAATCGGGTTGCAGAGGTGGACTTAACAAGTGCTTAAACATACAACTGTCTTATTACAAACATCACTTAACCTAGTAGATGAGGTTACTGAGAAAAATCAGCTTCACACAGAAAAATTTGAATAAACTTTAATCAAACAAAGAGTAGCTAAGAATACCACAATCCGGGTACGTCCTATTCAATTGAGAAGCCTCAGCTATTGCCTAGAGTAAAAGGCAAGAGGCACAGAAGTGGCCTTGTTGTAATAGGTTCTGACCATCTAATCAATGCCTGTTGCACATTGAAGGTAGTAGGTGCAGCCGTGCAGGCACATCCACTACTTTGTCTCGAAGTAAATTATAAATACATGTAGTTGAAAAGTTTTTACAATCATATATTTATATTTAGGGAGCTTGAACCAATTATTACAAATAGTTGTACGTTCAGTGGCATTCTGCACCTATTGGCTTAAAATCTTGGATCTGCCTCTGCATCTTGGAGAGACTTTATACAACAGTAAGGGATCCTAAAGTGGCACCACATGTAAGAACAACAAGAAGCTAATATTATAGAGATGATATAATCAAGGTTTTGTATATTCAAGATGCCTATAAAGGCAAATAATCACTTATGAACACAAGAAGACATCCAAAACCCCAAGAAATATTGAGTCAAATCCAGAAATAGGAATCACAAGAATGCACAAAAAACCACAAACACAGATCCAGACCCCAACATACAAGAGAAGCAGCAAAAGATGAAACTGAATCAAACAAGAAAATAGTAACTGAATCAGAGTCAAGATTTGACCTTTCACGATCTGTAAGAGAAGAAGACCTCTGAAGCGGAGCATGGATTCCAGTAGGAGAGTACTGGAAGTAACTCCCAGGGTGTATTCTATTCTCCATATTCATCATCTGATAAAAACCCAACTTTTCCCCTATATATATATATATATATATATATATATATATATATATATATATAAATCTCTTTTAGTCAACAAACTTTTCAATACAAACGTATAACACAAAATAATGTTCTTACTGGGAACAGCTGTGTTGATGGCTAAGGCAAAAGATGAAGGTGGGGAAGAGAAGCTGAAGTCTGCTTCCCCCCTTTTATTGGACCCTTGAGTTGTTGGTGTGGGGAGGGGGGAAGAAAGAGACTGCTTAGTGAGAAAACTCCTATAAATACTAATAATAATGGCTGCTACACTACCATTAGAAAAAGGGTGTGTGCAAATAGAGTAGAGATCTTTTTTAGAACCATCACATATATTTTCTTTTTATATTTAAATATAAAAAAAAATTAATGGTAAATGTTTATAGCTAATTAAATGATATATTGAAAATAATGAATGTGGAACTATGACCATAGTAGTGAATGTTAAACCATAACACGTAAAACTAAAAATAATTATTTTGATTTTTTAGTATCGATACCTAAATAGAAATAAATTAAAATTAATGGACATGCCAAGCAATGGTAAGTTTTTTCTTACTTCTAAATTCTAATAACAATTTTGTATAAATATTGAAATAAATACAACCTCTTGATGTACAAGTTTGGTATTATGTCCTTTTTTACTTTAATTTTGTCACTATCATATTACTAATTTATGTATTTATAGAGTGCCTAAGGTTCTATTCTAGCCGGGGGGAAAAAATACCGACATGTAAATGATAATAATATCTAGGATCATGCTGTCTTTATTGCCCCTTTCCCTATTTTAGCATTCCTTTATCTTTTTTTCTTGTTTTTCTTTTATGTCATTTTCTTCTTTTTCGTAGTATCACTTACAATAATATTCCTTTGCATTTGGAATAAATGCTAAATATATCTTCCAGTTGTTTCAATTTGCTTTTGATTTGCTTGTGCTTGCATGCGTGCTCTATATGGACAAGTCGACATTTTTGTGTTTCAAATTCATAAACTATATAATCATTTTCCTCTTTTGTGAAAAAAAAAAATGATTGCATGTCTAAAAGTTATAGTTACGTAAACGTGATCAAATTAAACGTGTTATAAAATTTAAAGTAAAATTTATACGAATATTTCATAAGAGTGATTGGTCTATTTAGTTTTTTTTCGTGACAGACCTATTTAATATTATTATGCGTGTGAAGTATTTCTTTTAATTGAAATGTGGTCTCTTGTAAGAAAGGCTTTGAACAACTATGAGAAAGCGTCGGTAATGCATCTATCCATATCTTATCTTATAGTATTAATAGACATTCACAATACCACGTATTTGCAATAATGGTTAACAAATCAATGGAATGCACTTTTCGTTTAATATTAATTTCTACCCAACATCAATTAACTCGTACCAGTTTTCTCAAAATATAGTATGTATAGCTAACAAATTTATGATAGATTTCTTTTATTTTTAAGTTAAATAATGTTTAGAGAAAAATGCATAATGGAAATGTCAAATTACTCCTAGGTAAAAACGAAAGTTCATATACTAAAATGCATATATGAATATTGTTAACGTCCTTTATAATTTCAGATAAGGGTGTCATCCGACCTAATATGGGTCAATCTGCCCCCTTGAGAATGAACCCTCACAGTTATCGAGCCGAGCCGAACTGTCATTACGGGTTAGGTCGGGGGCGGGTCAATTTAGGAAAATGGTTGTGCCCCCAACCCCTTACCCGATAGGGGATTTTGGTGGACCTAGCTGTCCAGGCCAAATTAATTTTTAAAATTTTTATTTTATTTTATTATTGAAATTGACATTCACATAAGTTGTAGGCAACCATTTTCATATTGAAATCTATATTTTTTGCATACAAATTTATATATCCAAATATTACAATGTTGTACCACCCCCACAATACTTTTTAACACCTTCTCTGTAAAACCTTGGCAGTAACCCCATTAACATCTCCCTCACTCTCTCTTTTGTCGTCGTCAACCAACAACAAATACCATTGGCTACCCTAGAAACAAACAAAAAATATAGAGTTCAATTAGAAGAATAAAGGAAATATTTGAACTTATTCAACAAATTCATATCATGATGGAAAGGAAATAGCACATTTCCAGATTCATCAATTAACAATATGAAATCAAATTATGAAGGAGACAGGGAAGGCTAGTTTCACTGCTAACTCGTTTAATCAGAGAAAAGGAAATTCCAATCAATATAATAAAAGCTTTCGATTTCATCAATATTTGTTCCATCTCCTAAAATATGTAATCGAAGAAGACCCACAAAGATTTCGAATCAGAGCTCCGACGACGTTGTCCTTCCTTGACAACTGATTTCTTTGAAAACAAAATCGTGAGATTTCTATTAGGTCGTATTTTATTTCTAGTTGAAGCTTCCTAAGCTTTTTTTTAAACGATGTGGCGGAGATTATGACAGTCAAAATGGTGATAGGGCGTAATATGGCCAAATTTTCTATCACATTTGTCGTGACATAATATCCATTATAACAAATTTATGGTTCATGATATTTGCCATGACATAATATCTATTATAATAAATTTGTGTATCATGACATTTGACATGACATAATATCCATTATTAGGCCAAGAATTTCTTGCTATAAATAGAAGAGTTTCTCCTCATTTGTAAACACACCAATTCAAGAGTTTTTCACTCTTGTCTTTCTTTTTCCTCTTTTATTTTATTATAGAGTATTTTATAAGAGAGTGAGTGTTGGAAAACACTTGTGTGAACCCTTTCTTTGGAGTGATCTTGTGAGGTTATTGTCTTGGAGTATTTGGGATTAATTAGAGTATTTACTCTAATTTTGTACTCTCTTTTGTACTCTTGTTATTATAGTGAAATTGCTCATCTCCGCTTGTGGACGTAGGTCACCTTGACCGAACCACGTTAAATTTGTGTCTTTTTTATATTCTTTAATTGCCGTTATTATCACCTTCCATTGTCTTTGTTATTATCATTATACCGTTGTTTGGCTAAATTTCGCATTACCCGGATTCCCGATCTTAACAATGGGTGTGATTAAATATGTGGAGTATAACTTTTTTTTAATTGAAGAAAAACTATGGTGAGATTGGTGGAGATGGAGGCGGTGAAGTGGAGTGGTAGATGAGAAACCTGTTAATAAAGAAGAAGGAAGAAGTGAAGAAAGAAGAGAAAATGACGAAGAAAAGTAAAACAAAAAAGAAAGAAAAATAAAAATAAAATACATTTAATAAAATATCTTGTAAAAATTAAATTTTATTTTTTGATCCCCTCACTCTCTTTAGTCTTTAAGCAAGTGACATACACTCTTTTATGTCATGTATGCTGGAAAAGGGACAGTAATACCAACTCAAAGTTGTTAAGGGAGGTTATAGGACCCCCAAAGTAAAAGGGTACATCTATTAAAGTGAGAGACAATCCAACTGGGTAATTATATATTCTTTGAGTAAGTTGTGTTCATATTTGCCCAAATCGACGGGGCTAATGCTTACTTTATTTATAGTTGCAATGCATTGCAACTTCCTTGTTTTTCATAAATTTGTATGTTTCTCTAAGACAAACTTAAATTTGCTCTTTGTAATTTTGGGATATATATTTTTGTTGTTGGCATGTCCGCACCTTGTATCATTTTACATAAAATGATAATACATGTTGGTTTAGACTAAAAGCATGTTTGGCCAAACTTCTTAAAAGGTCAAAAACGTTTTTTTTTCTTAACTTGAGTTGTTTGGCCAAACTTTTTTGGGAAAAAAAAAATAGTTTTGGGAAGAAGCAGAAAAAGTAATTTCTTCCCAAAAGCAGAAGCAGTTTTGACTTTTCTTCTTACCAAAAATACCCTTAACAAAATATAATATATGCCAAAATAACCGTTAAACCTAATACTTAGGATATTAATATATAAATATTTCTTATTATTTTTATGATAGCTTTCTAATATATAGTGACTTTAGGGGTGAATGTTTTGATATTTGTTGAATGATTTTTAATATATTTAACTTATATTAAAATAATTAAGTACTTTTAAATTTTATTTTCATATTTTACTTAAATAAAATAAAAAGATTTAATTATTGCATGTAATAACAAATTTTTAAGATTATTTATTTACTTATAATATTAACTATTAAGTAAATCTATTCATGTCCTTATTCGTAATTTGATACTTAAAATCACTTTCTGAAAAGCTTGGTCAAACACAAATTATTGCTCAAAAGTGCTTTTAAGAGTGATTAGCCAAACACAAACTGCTTCTCTCCAAAAGTATTTTTTTTTCAAAAGCACTTTTGAAAAAAATACTTATCAAAATAAGTTGATTTCTCCAACTTGGCCAAACAGGCTATAAACCGGATCACTAGATGACACTTAATACTTACTAAATACTCTTTGGATAAATTTTTTATTTTGTAAAAAAATAATCTAGACAAGTATTATTTGGAAAACTCAGACCAATTAAACTCTTTATTGAAGATCTCTAGATACTCAATTCTCAATATCTTCATTTTTTCTTAACAAAAACAGCTCAAACATATTTAGTTTAAAAAAATGTAAAATTATTTATATTTTTTTTAAAAAAATATCAAACAAACATTAGAAGTACGGGTGTTCATAAAACTCGAAAAATCGAACCAAATCGAAAAACGAACTAAACCGACTAAAAAATCGATATTTTTTCGGTTTGGTTTGGTTTTGATTTTGAATTTTAAAACCGATCAAATTTGGTTTGGTTTTTATTTTAATAAAAAAATAATCGAAAAACCAAATAAAACCGAATATAGTAGTAGCTATTTAAAATTTATTATTATATCTATATATATGTATATTGTTATACAAAGTTTTTTAAAATTTTATGTTACATTTTAATAGTTTGCACTTTTAATCTAGTTATTTGCTATTATAATAATCTAGTTATTTGCCTTTACATTCTAGTTTGATTAGTAATTTTTTTTTGTTAAGTACAATAATTTATTTCATGTTAAAAATAATTTATTTTTAATTGAGTCCTAAAATTATTCATCACTATTTGGTTCAATTATCATCAATATATCTTGGTAAATGATAGATTTATCAAAGAGCAATTGATTTGATAGTGTTATGTTAAAAATATAGTCATTATAATATATATTTAATAGTCTATATCTCATATTTAAAAAAAACGATAAATAATAGAAAACGGACGTAGACCGAATTGATAAAAAGTCGATTTATTTGGTTAGATTTGATTCAAATATTTAAAAAATACACCTAATCGGTTTGGTTTCTGGTTATGGAAAAAAGATCCAGCAACCCCCTCCATATTAGAAGAGCCGAAAAAGAGTTGAAGAAAAAGGCCTTTTTGACAAACACTGCGTCGAGTATTCGTATCTCTGTAAAAATTTATATAAATACAGAGACTCCTTCCCAGAATCCTCTTTCGTCACTCTGTTAACATCATTCTCTCTTCTTGTTTATTGTTTCTCTCTCTAAATTCCTCCAACCTTAGACTTTCTCTTTCTATTTTTCTCATGCATGGACGGACATTCATCACGGAATTGGAAAAATTAGGGCACACAAATTTCGTCGATCTATGTTGTTGAAGCTGTAAGGGAAGATGTGATTTCTGATATATTTTTCTGGTAAATTTGGTGTAAAGTTTCTGCGAAAAGATCAAAGGAAAAAAGTATTATTCGCATGAAGGGACCGTTAGATCGAACAAAAGTAGTGCTGCGGCACTTGCCCCCTACAATTTCTCAGTCTATGCTTGTTGAGCAAGTTCTTTCCCGATTCACTGGTCGCTACAACTGGTTCTCTTTTCGTCCTGGCAAGTCCAGGTTAGGGTTTCGAGTTTTTGTTGTTAAACATTACTATTTTAAATATGTTTCCTGGCTTTAGTAGTTATACTCCATCCATTTTACATATGCATAGTATTGTGATTGATTAGGATTGTGATTTTGAAGTAAGTATTGTTCACTTAGAATTTTGATAGTTCGATTGGGTTCTGTGAACTTATGATTGTTCATTTAAGTTTTTTGGGGTACGTAAAATTGGATATTATTGACTGAAATACAGCATCAAGGAGGTGCCACTGTACAAAAGTTTCTGTACACCAATAATTCATGTTATGTAAGCATATGTTAGAAAAGATAAGGCTTTATCCTTAAAAACATTTATAATTCCTCTCTGTCCTTAGTGTCCGTTTAGGATAGGGGATCAGCAGTGTTACTGATTGATTGGTTATTTGTTTTTTATTTTGGGTCGCTGTCCTGTGTGTATTTGTGAGACAGATGAGGCTTTGGCAGGAACTGTTTGGGGAATGTATACACTAGTATGGTATATTCTGTTAAAAGGTGGGCGTGTCTGGGAAGATGAATACCCATAAAGAGAAGAACAAAAGCATAAGTAGCGCAGTAAATATCTTCCCCTTTGCTTGCATGAAAAGAGCACAATTGCAAATGAGATCGTTGTCGGTGTAGTTTGTCTGCTTCGTTCTTTCATAGCTTGTTCTCTTTTGATAGGGACCAGGGTCTTTTAGCAGTTGATTTATCTGTACCTATGATTTTGTCCTTGCTCTCCCTTCTTTAATGTTCCTTTATTTGGTGATCTCTTTTGGTTGGTAAAACCTTTTGCGAATTTAGTATGAGAGAATACAGTAGTTTATCCGGATAAGGTGGTAGCCTTTATTGCCTTTACTTGTATAGATTTTTCGTTAAAAATAATGACGGTGTGCTGCATTTTGAAGAAATTCGTGAACTAGATTGCCACCTCTATGAGAGGGATTTTTCAGCGTCAGCTCTGAATCTGATTTAAAGCATTATCGTTTATCCAGTCTGTTCTTTCCTTATTTTGTTTTCTTAGGATACATGGAGATTCGGGTTTTCTGGCAATCCGTCCCTTCCCCGGACCCCGCGCATAGTGGGAGCTTAGTGCACCGGGCTGCCCTTTTTAAATTCATCAGATCCTTATCAAGAAAACTAACCGAAATTTATGGTTTTGTCTTTGCTCTCTCATTTATTGTAGCCTTTGTTAGTTGGAATTTTTGTTGTTGTATGGTATATCTTTTTTTCGAATTTATAGGTAGTTGAATGGTTTTGCAGTATATGCCTTGCAGAATTTGGCGATCATCTTTACTGCCTTGACTTGTTAGACTTTAGTCAGAAATACTAACTAGTGCGGTGCTGTTTCAAAGATAATGTGCATCTGTAAGAGGGGTTCTCACTTTGTGAACGCAAATTAAAAAACTAAAACTCCCTTATTTATGATTTTGTCCTTACTCTCTCACTATCTTCTGAATGGTATGCCTTTTTTCAAATTTGTCGGAAAGAGGGGGTTGAATGTTTTATTATAAAAGGATGATCACCTTTATTGCCTTGACTTGCAAATAAAAACTGATGAGGTGCTGTTCTGAAGAGAATGCTGAACTAGATTATATAGCCACTTGTTTTTTTATAACCGATTAAATAGCTACTTGTGCAAAAGGGTCAACTGCCTTTGGTCTATATAAGTGGATGCGCAGATGTATAGTCCATATAATATCCTCTGCTGTGGAATATTTAAGTTCTTAACACGGTAAAGTTTGTCCCAGAGGACATTTTATTTAGTCTTTTACCAGGGCTATTGACGGATTAATGAGTCTTGGATACCATCTTCCCCCCCGATAAGTGATTCTTGAAGATCACCCTGTATTGAGTGTTTAAACATGCTTTGGATGGGTAAATTCCTCATAACTTCTCTATAATAAGCCATATAGATGCATGCTTAGACATCTGAGAAACAGTTGTTACGAGAGAATTTATCTCTATTTATCATATTTACATTTAGTCAATGTGTGGATTATATACATTCCTGTAATTTTTCAAGATTATCCTTTTATAGATTCTGTCATTTTCCTTTGACAGGTTAGCTAGTGTTGGACTTATATTTTTGTGTATAACTTATGTACATAGTTACATATATTGTTATATGGATGCTTTTCGTGGTTTGTCTTTCAGTTGGATCACTGTTCTAGAAGGATTTCATTTTGTTTATCTTTATGTCCATTTTTTTTTTAATTATTTACACTGTTGGAGTAGGATTATCAGCTATGTCGCAATTAAGAGCAGATAATTGTGCCAGCATGTTATGTACACAACATGAACTTAGTATGCTTTAGATTGCCAAAGTGCACTCCTTTTTCCCTCAATGTCAGTGTCTCTTATAGTTCCCTTCAGGCCTTCACCTCAAATTTTCTCCTGCAGCCAGAAGCATCAAACCTATTCAAGAGCATATGTTGACTTTAAGAGGCCAGAAGATGTTATCGAGTTTGCCGAGTTCTTTGATGGACACGTTTTTGTAAATGAGAAAGGTAAAGCTCAAGAACAGTTACAAGAGCTTAGTTGGGCTTAATTGGTTATTCCTCCTTCAAGATGATATTTAAAATTGTTTGAAATTCATTTCAACATTCGCTACAGGATTAAAATTTTTGGTCCTGTTTACTGTAACTATGTAAAGAAAATGTTGATCCCTTGTGTTATCTAGTTCGTGATAGTTCTCTGTCTGGAATTATTTGGTCTTTTGTTTGCCAATTTGTTTCTTACCTTCGTGTGTGTCTATACTAGGCACTCAGTTCAAAACTATTGTTGAGTATGCTCCTTCACAGCGTGCTCCAAAACGCTGGTCCAAGAAGGATGGCCGCGAAGGAACCATCTTGAAAGGTACTAAATTAATGTGCGGATTACATCTGACCTAGCTATCTCCATCTAGTCTGCAGTCACAGTTAAGTTTATTGATGCACTTGTAGATCCTGAATATCTGGAGTTCCTTGAATTTATTGCAAAGCCTATCGAGAATCTTCCGAGTGCAGAAATACAATTGGAAAGAAAGGAAGCTGAACGAGCTGGTTAGTTAGACTATTTCCAGAATGTTGATGCTGTCCTCCTGCATCAAACTGATATTTAATCTATAAAATGAGAGATTGTGGAGAACAAACTATGGTGGTGGAGTGCATGTTCTGAAATTGAAGTTTCACATTTTCGTTGGTTTTTAGGTTCTGCAAAGGATGCTCCTATAGTTACTCCTTTGATGGACTACATACGTCAGAAAAGAGCTGCCAAGAGTGGAGCTCGGGTAGGAGTTCTCCTGTTATTAAATTTTAACCTGTTAGATTTTCATTCTTCCAAATAGAGAAGTATTTCACGGTCTCTTTCTCTCTCCCCCTCTCTTGGTACATTCACCTTCCCCCGAGCCCGCCTTGGGGAGTCTTCTGGCACTGTGGTTATTTGGTACATGAATGCTTTCCTCCCTTCCCTTAGAGAGAAAGAGGTTAGAGAAAATAAATGGGTCTTGTGTGGCATTAAAGTACTTCTGTTTTTCGTCTGTATAATATGAGCATGTGAAGAGCAGAAAATACATTTCATCATTCTGCAATGAATTATTGTAATGCCAACCTCCTCTTTCATTTGATATTTTGGCTTCAATCATGATCAGTGCTCCAAGACAGTCTAAGAAGGTTGCAATTTAATATCCTGTGCTGTCGGAGGCTGATTACTTTCTTGGAGACAAGCATGGATGTCACCCTTATATATATGATCTCCTTTCAATTTCTTAGCTAGGATCAGTATATTCATGTAAATCGAGGCTATGTTCGTGTCAGAAGCAATTTACCATCTGTTCACACCATTGCAGTGGTTTTAATTCAGTCTAAAAAAATATGCTGCCCGTGAATCCATTTTTTAGCTCATTAATAAATTTAAAAAGAAAAGAAAAGGGGTGACTAGCAGCATAAGTTTTGAGCATAAATAATGTGAAAGGATGGTAAAATGATGAACAAATTACTGTAGTGGGGAAAATATTTTCTGGGACCCTTGATATGCATCAAATAGTTATTCGAAGGTTAGGTCCTTTTCTTCTAAAGTTGCTGGGTCAGTCTTCCATTTCGTACGTCATAGAGACATTTATAGATCTAAGCAAATCAAAAGGCCAATATTGAAGAATTTATTATATATGCTTCCTAGATATGCGTTAAAGTGTTATACTAGTGATTTATGGACAAAAATATGACGCGTAACTGGATTAAATACAGAAAACTTGTGACCTAAGTGGCCTTGATTAATTTGTTTGGATAATTGATGGTAAACAGCTCCATGATTTTTGTGAGCAGGCTGAATCTGTTGACAATGAGCTTTTCCATTAACCATCTATTACATTGTCTACACTTCTCAGAGGTGTACACTCAATTCTGTTTAATAAATAGCGATGATGGTACCACTCATGATTTGGTGCATCTTCCTTCAAGTTTAAGGATTCGTACTAACTTCTTATCCTTGGTCTTTGACAGAAATCTCTATCTAATGGGAGACCGACCAGAAGAGCGAACGGCACATCCTCAGGAAGTCCTAGCTCAAGTGCATTTAAACAAGGCTCTGAAAAGAGAAGGGTTTCTACAACCATGGTAAGGATGTCGTCTTCCAATCCAACTTTTTGGCAATTGGTACTCTTGGTATTAGATCTATCTATTTCATGCAAATAGCTCTGCATTTGATCTTCTCTCAGTTGCAACATCTGTGATCTATGTGCTTGTGAAAATAATGATATACCTGCTTTGACTTCTGCATCAGCTTTTCTCTGTTGATTTTCCTGTCCTCTAATAATTGATTGAGGATATTTTTCTTATCGAACTCTTGTTCATGTGGACAAGTAGCTTCTGCTTTGGGGGATATTTCTTTTGATGGATATGTGGTTTGTGATGCTTTATCTTCCATCACTTATGGAACTGTTTGATCGTACAGTATGTTCTTCGAGATAGTTCTAAGGCTGGGAGTGGCAAAGACAAAAGACATATTTTAGTTCCAAAACGTGACGATCAGCAGCAGGCTGAGAAGTCTGGTACCTCCGCTCCTGGATCTGGGGCTGATGCAGTTGAAGAGGAAACTGGTATGCAGTATGCCTACACTTTAGTTGTTAGTTGTAATCACATGTTTTCCATGCTTGCTTTCATACATGCTCTTTTTAGAAGCAAGGAACTATCATAAGCACAAATTGACATGGTTTTGGAATTTTCTGATAAATAAAGATATATTTTACGTACCACTGCAGCATGAGAGCGCTGGGTGTATACAATGGTACAGCAAAAATCTTAGTCACCTTAAGCAGGAAACTAACAAAATCATCTTATCATCTGTATAATGGACAATAACAATACATCAGAAAAGACAAAAGCTCTAAACTTGTGGTCTCCTTTCACAAGATAACACCTGCATAATGTTGATTCCACTATGGCGAAATGCATAAATAGACCCTTTAAGTTGTCCACAACGATCAGAGACATTTTAACAATGCTAATAACCAGATAGACACCTCTACTTGGTTATAAGTGTATCTTTTGAACATCTGGTTGGCTAAGGGGATTGATCTGGACTCTGGAGTGAAATTGCAGGGTAATGGGATTGTGGGAAGGTCAATGGGTTTTGGGAGGTGATTTCAATGTTTGCAGATTTGAGATTGAAAGGTTCAATTGCAATAGAAGATCAAACGCCATGAAGCATTCTCAGACATCATCCAGGACCTAGATGTCATTGATCTTCCCCTCCAAGGGGCACAATACACTTGGTCGAGAGGTGAAAACAGCTTGCAGGCATCAAGGCTTGAAAGGTTCCTCATCTCACAAGAGTGGAATGAAACTTTCAGAGCTGTGAGGCATATTGCAATGACAAAGGTGATCTCCAATCGTAGGCCAATCCTATTGGAATGTGGGGATTGGGATGCAACTCCTTCCTACTTCAAGTTTGAGAGTATGTGGTTACAGTTAGGGGTGTACATAGGTCGGGTTGGTTCAGATTTTTCAATTATCAAACCAAACCAATGGCGTCGGGTTTTTAAATTTATAAACCAAACCACAAACCAACAAAGTCGAGTTTTTCAATCTCGGTTTTTCTCGGGTTTTTTCCCTGTAAAATCGTCATAGCATAAAATATGTAACTTGTGCTCCAAATATTTCTTAAGTCCTAGTAAAATACAACTATATAATGTGTTTTTCAAGAAACTAACACAATAATATGTGAGATAAGTCATAGCATTATACTAAAATATTCAATTACAAAGATAAAATAATAAAATTACATAAAATAATTATTGCTAATTAATAAGCCATAATGAAAATTAACATAATCTAAAAATACTATATAGGTCATGCTAAAATAAGTATAGCTAATAAGTACTAATATTAATTACATAACTAAGCACTAAAGAAAAAGATAAACTAAGTTATGCATTTTCATTATAAACCAATATAAAACTAAAATAATTATCCAACACTATCGCCATTCCTAGTATTGAATTGAATTGCTTTTATTAGCATTAGTATTGATTTGAACTTTGTTTGAGTTACTACATTTATGGGCTATAAAATTTATTTACCATTCAAGAATGTTAAGTCTAAACTTGAAATAATACGTTAAAAGATAAAACTGTGAAAAAGTTTAAGAAATATTTATAAATTACATTACAATAAATATTTATATGTATAAAATATTTTTAAAAATTATATAAATGTACTATCGGGTTGGTTTGGTTTCAGTTTGACTTTTTTTAGTTAAAACCAAACCAAACCAATTATGGTCGGGTTTTATTTTCCAATACCAAATCAAACCAAACCACATTTTTTTTTTTTTTACCGGTTTGACTCGGATTATCGGCTTGGTGCGGTTTATCGGTTTTCTTTGTACACCCCTAGTTACAGTCGGATGGATTACCCGGACAACCTAAAGACCTGGTGGCACAATCACACATTCACTGGTAGTTCAGATTTTAATGCAAAAGCTGAAAAGCCTTAAAAAGGATATCAACGTTTGGAACAAGGAGTTTGGAAGAGTGGAGACTAGAAAGTCCAGGGCTTTGGACGAGCTCATGATACTAGAACAAGCCACAGAAGGAAGGCAACTGAGCTAACTGAGGCCAGTCAAATGGTGAACCTGAGAGTAGAGATTCAACAGATAGCCAAAGCAGAGGAGATATCATGGAGGCAGAAATTTAGATGCCTTGGTTTAGAGGGCAAGGGTTCTTAATCTAGATCTTCAAGCTTCTTACTTTTATTTTTCATCTTTTAGCTTTTAAAAAAAAGCTATTACTTTTTTTTGACAAGGTAAATACTTTCATTAATATGGATTAATCTCATGAATACAAGCAGTATACCAAGTTATAGAGAATCTACAACATAATATGATTCCCAATACCTGATCTTTTATACAAACCGGAACCTCATGGGTGCACCAAAAAGATACTAGGAATGAGAGACTATTCCCTTCAAGCTGTTTAGTTGTGTCAAACGGTAACTTGAAACATGAAACGTTCTCCCTCACAAGGATTGGTTTTCTTGTTTATGATATATTCTTTAATCTTATTAAACTTACTAGTTTCTGGACACGTGTGTTGCGCGTGTTCCCAATATCAATGAGTACCAAATTTTTAGGTAATAAAAGTTACAAATTAACTAAGCATTTGAAGTTAAAGTATGTCACTAACATAATTCGATTTCAGTGACTTAATATTTGAATATGGAACCTGCAATGAACAATTATATTAAGTTAGTCAAATGTTATTTTCAATTATTATAATTTTATTTTATGAGTTGCAAACATATTAATTGGTCTTTTTGTGTATGTTCCTTTCTACCATTTTAGTTAATCTGCCATTATTAATGCTTTGTGATGATACTGATTGGCAGAGCAAAATATACTATCAAAAAGATTATTGCAAGAAAATTCAGTCCCCAATTAAATTAGGAATCAACTTTTGTAAATCTGCATATTACATTAAAGGTGATACATAAATATAACAAGAGATGTAAAATAACGGGAATATAATCGGCTCCACAAATAAGAATAAAGCATATTCTAGACACTTATCACAAACCCGTGTCACCCCGTAATAAAGATAAGTCATCAACTGAAAACACAAGTAGATAAAAAAGCTTGAACAAGCTAAGAAAAATTTGAATGTTATGCATGTGGTGTGACTGAGTCTCGAAAGAACAATGGTATTTAATATGTCTTCAAATCCTAAAGAAATAAATGATATTTGAATCATTTCTCATAATTGACTAAACCTTAACATTCTAATATTAAGAGAAACATAAACACAAAAACAAAGAATCTAAGTCAATAGAGGAGTTACTCATGAACAAAATTTTCCTTTTGGATGGAGTGTTAGTTGTTTGGATATGAGTCTGGCGCACTTGATCAGTTGCTCATGGCATGGACTTTGAATAAGTAGCTCATAGAAATACATTAATCCCTGTGGACTTTTGAACGGGCCATATATAAAAAGTGTTCTTGCTGTAAATCTTATCTTAGTTGTGCCACTTGCAGTGATGGTAAGCATCTCCAATAGTTTGGCAGTCAATGTTAAATTTTATTACTCAAAATCTAAAAAGGCAGAAGATAATAAGATGGGAGAAGATAAGGCTATTGATAATCAGAGTTTTGTTTTAATGACAAGTAAACACAAGATATAAATATATAATTATGGAAATCAATTAATTAGGAGAAGAGGAAGAGACTCAATGACATAATTATTATTTATGACTATATGATATTTTTCTACTTTTGTACATGAATCTAGTAAAAGAGTTTTGAATAAAGCATATTTAAAATTGCATTTAGGATAAAAGTTGAGAAGTCAAGTTAAGAGAAAATGAAGAAAATATAATAGGGAATGGTAAACGTTAGATCTAATAGATACATGTGTGGCAGCTAATTGAAGGGACTCAACACTATTATTGATTAAATGTTACTATTTATTATGAAATATTTTACCTTTTTGTTATTTTATATAAGTTATATTTTTGTACAAGAATTTTATGTAGAGTTGTTTCTAATTGAAGGACGAAATTGTAACTCAATTTTTCATGGGCATTTTGGTAATCTAACTTTAGTTATAAGGGCTTCCTACTTTTAGTATAACTAGTTCTGGACACGTGTGTTGCACGTAGAACCCCATGTTAATTGATTTAAAATTGGACCTTAGTGCTCCACCACTAGTCACCTTTTCGGCCAACATAAGGGCCCTTCGAGACCCCCAATACCTCCCTAGCGGCCTCTCTAATGTAATTTGCAGTCGCGGCCCACATACCACTTGTGTTCGCACTGATCTTCCATGCCCCCATAGCCAATAGCTTATCCCCCAACTCCTAGGCTCTAACCTTCGTCAAAGCTCCCCATTTGATCCTAGAAAGACCATACGCAACCCTTTTTCTCTGCTTCCTCATAATCTCCAAATCCATGACCATGGGCCTATGCTGGGTCGAGAGGTTCTCACTTAGGAAGACCTTGAAATCTACGCACAGACCTCTATCTGACTTTCTAAGGAGTAAAAGTCAATCTGAGTCTTGGCTACCAAACTCTTAAAAGTAACCAAGTTCTCCTCCTTCTTCGAAAAACTCGAGTTAGCAATCACCAAGTCAAACGCCTTTGCAAAATCCAACAATGACATGCATCTATAAAGAGAAAAAAAAAAAAGAGTTAATGCATTACATATATAGCTAGAAACACAGGAATGAGTATATTTGTCACATAATTAGTACTGAATTTTTTTTACCTTGAAATTGAAATATACTTCCAATAAGATTGTAAAATCATAAAGCAATTGCAAAAAATGGATTCACTAAAAGATTTTCAAGTTTTCATTTTATATATGCTGAGCAAATGAAAATTTCTAAGATCAAACAAATATCATTATAACCACCATAAGATAATATAAAAAATGCCATTTTCTTTTGCACTGCTACTTGTTAGGGGAAATGCGCTGAAAGTTATAATATATTTACATGGCGAGTCAATTTGTGGGTAACTTATATAAGTACAACAATTGGTTTTTGAGGAGCAAATTTGGCTCATTCCCCTGCCAGGTAATTGAAAGAGATTGTAGAGAGAATTTCTTTTAAATTCTACCAGCCTACCACCAACAAAATAATTTTCATGCTACAACACTCATTTCCATATTAAGTCCATACATAAGATACCTTGCAGATACATGGTTGTTGTTGGTCTTGATAGCCAGAGGCAGAGCCAGGATTTCAAGCATATGGTTTGGAATTCTAATTTTTTTAAGTTATTAGGTCAAATATAGAGTTTGAAAGCTATTGGGTTTGGCCAAACCCGTCCCGACACTCTAGCTCTGCCCCTGTTGATAGCAATTTTTTTGACATACTTCTTGATCTTTGAAAGAACCAGCATGCAAAAACAATATATATCAACTGTTAAAAAGAAAGAGAATACTCGACAATATTTTGTGACAGTTTGGGATTGAGCCTTATTTGTTGTTGTTGTACATGTGTCGATGAAGCATGATATTATAAACTATAGAGACAGGAAGTAGGCGAAGAGTACCACAAATAAAATATCAATAATATAGTCATTGAACTTTTAAGAAATACTAAAATGTTCCATCAAAAGAAAACGAAAGATATATCAATATGGTCTTTATATAAATTTGGGTTGGAGGGAAGGTGGGTTGCTCTGATGGTAAGCACCCTCCTCTTCCAACCAAGAGGTTGTGAGTTCGAGTCACCCCAAGAGCAAGGTGGGGAGTTCTTGGAGGGAAGGATGCCGAGGGTCTATTGGAAACAGCCTCTCTACCCCAGGGTAGGGGTAAGGTCTGCGTACACACTACCCTCCCCAGACCCCACTAGTGGGATTATACTGGGTTGTTGTTGTTGTTGTTATTGTTGTTGTTGTTGTTGTTGTTAACTGACTAATAAGTACAATTTTGAAATTCAAAAGCTAAGACACTACTCTATATGCTAACATAATGAATCACGCTTAAACTTTCACAACAGTGATATAAAGAGTTTGATGCCTTAAAATTAGTGATGTGCTGGACTTCTTAAGCTCTTTATATAAGAAATTAAGAAGAGTAATTTGAAGAATTGAGAAAGATCTGCTAGAAATAGTCCTTGACGTCGTCAGAGCCTTTGATGGAGATAGAACATTTTCTTGCCTTTATATATATCCTCCTTTTCAGTTGGATGGTGTTGCTTGAACTTTCCCAAGCGTTTTTTTATTGAATTAGTCTACAATAAATAATTCAATGTGCCTCTTCAAATATTCCAACTTTTTCTACGGAAACAAAGCGGTTGGCTAATGCAAGTGTGTTTAATTAATGTGTTGACATATGAAAGGAATGATATTTATTCATTTATTAAATTATGGTTACTTGTAACGGAAGAAATGTTTATTTTCTTTTATACAAAAATATTGAAAGTGTTCTAATAAAGGACGAAATGTGGAATTGTAACGGAAGAAATATGTCTTTTTGTAATACAAAAATATTGAAACTGTTCTATTGAAGGACAAAATGTGGGTATTTTCGTAATTCAAGTTTAGAGATAGAGGCTTCCCACTTTTAGTATAATATTATATGATGATATGATATGATGAACGATAACGGTCTTTAACATTTTTAAAATTTATGATATTAATTAATCATCATCTATGCTCTGAAAATTGTCTATCTAAGGGATGACTAGCTTTATTGAATTACCAAGTTATTTTTTTTTGATAAAGTAAGTTGCTTCATTGAAAGGCATCAAGCAGATGCAGTGATTACAAAAATAAAGATGCTAGCTCCATTACAAGATGTTATGATGGGATCTTGGAGCTAGCCAATAACAAGAAGATATACCTCAAAGAGGCTAGTCAAGAGTAAGGGAGCTCAAAAAATCTAAAAAGACAGTAGAACTATTTACATAGGACTGTTTGTCCCAACAAAAAAGACTTAAGTAGACATCTGGCCCTCAGCAAGTGAATTGAAGTTGAGACTCCATCAAAACATCTGAGGTTTCTTTCAGTCCATATGCCTCTTATGCCAAGTTATTACACATTACCAAGTTATTACACATGATTTTTTAATTCTGTTAGGGTCTGAGTGATCTTGTCCTCGAATCCTCTCTATGCCTCTTATGCCATTTTTATCTATGATCCTACAATCAATCTGTCTCTGAAGATTGTCTATCTACGATGACTTGTATCTTTTGATTGAACTGAATCACGGAGCATAAAACATGGTCTTTTTATGGTGCTCTCTTAGTAAGGGTTTAAAAATTTGGATTGTTGATCTTCTTTCTCTTCCCATTCTTGACATTCATTACTTATTCATCTTACATGTTTTTAGAATGCTTAAGGTCTGTTGAATTTGTTCCAGGTGGAGCTGCTGATGTTGGGAAGAAGAAAATCCTGCTCTTGAAGGGAAAGGAAAGAGAAATTCCTAATGTAAGTTTTACTTTAGTTGGGGGTGGGGATGGGGGTGGGGGTTGCACACTGAAAATGAAATTAGCTCCACTGTGCCTTAGGTTGGGGGAACTCCATTTCCTTTCATAAGCTCTGGAAGTGAGAGACGTCTAGGTGTTAGAGCATGTTTATTTTTAAGATAACTTTTGCTAATCTCTTTTAGTCAACTAGGCGATCATCCCTCATATTCTTTACCCCCAAACTTCCTGACTGATATGTTCACAGAATCAGTGGAAATGTTTCTGTGCATATGGATTGGTCCATCAAACCTTTTGAGGTGATCTAATCTGCGATGTTATTTACTTCTAAGTCACAGTAAGGCTTTCTTTTGTAATTAAAAAACACTGATCTGTTCGACACAATTGTAATAACTTAATGCTGTAATGCACGTGGCAAAACGATCTGGCTCACCTTGACAAAGAAAAGGTGGCCTTGAAGTAGTTTGAGGTTCCAGATGCAAACGGGATCTTATTACTATTGAGTGGTCACCAGACACCACTATGTGGGATTACACTGGGTATGTTGTTGTACTATTGAGTGATCACTGCTAAAGGTCAAAAGTTCTGTTAATTTCATTTGTTTCTCTGATGAGGAGGGAATCCCTTGTTGTTTAGATAGTTGACTTGCTTTAATTGATATGTAATGGATACTTGTATCCAACACTTTAATGTATAAAACCAATTTATGTAAACCAATTTGGTTCATCCCGATAAATGTCTCCTGGAAAATTAATTTCAGTTTAGATTTTCTGCAACTTTGAACTTATTAGTCTTTTCTTTCCTTCATAGGTTTCTAGTGGTTCATTGATTCAGGACAATGCGGCACCTATTGTCAAGAATACAATAACATCATCTGCTCCGCAACAGAACCAGCGCCGTGAGGCAAGTGGGAAGATCATTAGAAGTATTCTTCTCAAGGATGCTCGTCAAAATCAAGCTCCTTCTGCATCCCAACAAGAACAGCACAGCCAGGATAAGGACAAAAAGCCTCCTAGGCCACCAAGCGTGCAGTTGTTTCAGAAAGAAATTAACGGAGTTAATGAGGATAAGATTGTTGGAACTGATTTGCATGTTGTCCACACTGAAAAGCAGGAAAGACGCTCTAGGATTAGGGATAGGCCTGATCGTGGTGTTTGGACTCCTCTTCGTCGTGCTGATAGTTTGCATGCTAGTGATGAATCCTTGTCTTCATCTACCTCTCAATCTTCTGAAGTGCTGGATTCTCTTGAAGGTCTGTTCACTAGTGTCACTCATGTTTGGTGTTCTTGACCTTTTGCCAGATGCTAGATTTTCTAATTATTTTGGTTGACAGAAAACTATTCTGCCTTTTATTTTCTTGTCTCTCATTTGTTATAAAGATTAAAGAGAGTATATTCATCATTTTCTTACATCTCTTAATTTTAATTTACATGTATTAATGTTTGTTAAGGATTAGGGTTTACTCAGTTTTCTTTTCCCTGGAATCTTCCCCCTTTTTTGGGGGGGAGGGGTGGGGGGGAATCCTTCTAATTTTCTTCTTCTTCTTTAGGAAGTCAGGGTGAAACCAAAAATGATCTGCCAAATGTTCGTGGTGGGGAGTTCAGACCCATGGGAAGCGGGCGTAATTCTCATTCTTCTTTTGACAATGGTTAGTTTTGTTTATGGGTCATGAAACTTTGTGATTCTTTGCTACACGTGAAGTATTGTGCTCAATATTTTCTTCCCTCTTTTCGTCACTGGGACATGTTTGGTTACGTTTAAATTTTTTGATGTATCTAGGTACTTATAAACGTCGTGGTATGAGGGATGATGGCATTTCAGTAGGGGAAGGAAAACCCTTGAGAAGGGGAGGTCCTTCTAACTATGGTACCCATGAGGTGTGCTTTGTTTAGTACAATGTTTCATATTTTAGTGTAGGCCGATGTGTTTTCACTGTGTGTTTTTACTGATTTGCTCACATGGACTATATGATGTTCATGCAGAAACAAGTGTGGGTCCAAAAGTCAAGTTCTGGTACTTAATCATTAATGGTAAGCTTTAAAGTTGGCTGTTCATTTCTGTTGTCCAAGTTCTTTTCATTTTAGTGGTGTTGCTTGATAGATGAAAATACCTATCCAAAAGAAATGCTTAATAGATGAATAAATGAATGGCATCGAAGCACTACAATTGCCACAGCACTCATTCATTTAAATGTACAAGTGGCACGAGATATACTTTATTGTCAACTTAGTTTGGTTATGTCTAAAAGTGCGTAGGTGGTAAACGCATGGCGTATTTCTTTTTGGTGAGTGCAATCTACCATTATTGATTCAAAGGTTGAGCCTTCAATTTATCTGGTTTTTTCTGCAGCGAAAAGCTTGGTTTTGCCATATCAGGTATTCGTGGCTAGTGGCTGGAGCTCTCTTTACTAGACACATCATGTATGAGCAAGGTTCCTGGAGTAAAGATAAGGATCTGAAGGCCTTAATGAAATTTTTGACTCGCCAAGGTGGTTTAGAAACTGGTATATACTGCTAAACTAGTCTTTGATCTGACTGAATTGAAGATGGCTGGAGTAGGGGCAGGAGGAAAGGAAGTCGTATCAGTGATATATACACCACGATTTTCAGCTGGTGCACCTTATGAAGTCTCTTCATCGGTGATGTGGGTTTCCTTGTTCCTGTGATTGATCCGGCTGATTATCAAATAATATGGTTCTATAGATGGAAGGTTTCCTTTGTTGAACTGTAAATACAAACATGGTATTGTGTGAAGTGCGCCAATAATCACATACATATGTTTCATAGCCCCATACTAGTTCTAGGCTTGACTGATTGGAGATTGTCAAAGAAGAAGCTTGGAGTTGCTGCAATCTTGGTTGAAGCTTGTTGTCTAAGTGGGGCCCTGATGGCAAAGCGTTGAAGAGGTCGGTTCGTAGTCGCTTGTTTGTGTGTATGGATGGGGTTGCTAGTCCAAGGGATGTTTTATCGAAATGAAAAAAAGTGTTGTTCCAAAAAACTATAGTGCAATTTTTATATTTATCAATAATATTGTACGGTTGCAGATTTATATTTATTTTCCTGACGAAACACCCATAATCCTCTGCCGAGAATCAAATTTCAGGCAGAAAATGGATTCTTACGGTAACGTGAGTGGCTTTTTCGTGTTTGGATACATTAAATAAAATGTCAATGGTTGTCATAACTCATAATATATCAACGGATGTATTTTTTTTTTTTTTAAAAAAAACGGAAGCTGCTAAAGACAGTGACGCAAATTTTTTGATAAAGTGCGGAATAATACGTGAAGGTTCAATGCCTAGTCAGATTTTTCCTGATTCAATGATCCATTGTCAATTCACAGTAATGCGATGCAATAACCTTATATTTAGCTATCAAATAATTATCTGCATTTTTATCTTTTCTAGTCAAACTCAGTTTGAGAAAATATATGATTCCCAATAATTTTTGTCGTTTTACTCGAACTATTAGTGATAAAAGAATTATTGTATATATTGTTATAAAATAAAGACCGTAAAGTAAAGACAAATATAAAGAGAAACTGATATATTATTCAAACTTCAAACTTATGTGCATAATGAACTGAAATCTTCTCTATTTATAGAAAAAAGAAAGTTGCTGTGTAAACTGCTTCTGCAAGCTGCTGTGTAAACTACTACTGTACCAGATATAGATAATCTTCTACCGGGGATAATGTTTATCCATAACGGAGTATCGAAAGGATAAGCTCATTATACCAGATATAGATAATCTTCTACCGGTGGTAATGTTTATCCATAACGGAGTGCCGAAAGGATAAGCTTATTATACCATATATAAATAATCTTCTACCGGGGGTAATGTTTTATCCATAACGGAGTACCGAAAGGATAAGCTCATTATACCAGATATAGAAAATCTTCTACCGGGGGTAATGTTTATCCATAGTGGGGTATCGAAAGGATAAACTCATTGTACCAGATATAGATAATCTTCTACCGGGTGTGATGTTTATCCATAACGGGGTACTGAAAGGATAAACTCATTGTATCAGATATAAATAATCTTCTACCGGGTATGATATTTATCCATAACGGGGTACTGAAAGGATAAGCTTCTTCAAGAGACTTATTTTCAATAGAGTACTAAATAGATAAACATATTTACGGCGGAGTCTCATATAGATAAGTTTCTTCAGGAAGCTTATTTTTAACGGAGTACTAAATGAACATCCATAATATAATATATTTATAACACTCCCCCTTGGATGTTAATTAAAAGATAATGTGCCTCATTAAAACCTTACTAGGAAAAATTCCGTGAAAAAAAAATTCTAGTGAAGGAAAAAGAGTACACATATTTAGTAATACGCATAACTAGTTGTCTCATTAAAAATCTTATAAGGAAAACCCCGTGGGAAAAACCTTAGTAAGGAAAAAATAGTATAGCGCGTATTTTACTCCCCCTGATAAAAATCTTATTTCAAATATTTGAGTCTCCGCATTCCAATCTTGTATACCATCTTCTCAAAAGTTGAAGTTGGCAAAGATTTAGTGAATAAATCTGCCGGATTGTCACTTGAACGGATTTTTTGCACATCAATGTCACCATTTTTCTGAAGATCATGTGTATAGAATAATTTTGGTGAAATGTGCTTCGTTCTATCTCCTTTTATAAAACCTCCCTTTAATTGGGCTATGCATGCAGCATTGTCTTCGGATAAAATTGTGGATCTTTTATCACATTCCAAACCATATTTTTCTTGAATAAAATGAATCACTGATCTCAACCACACGAATTCCCTACTTGCTTCATAAATAGCTATTATCTTAGCATGATTTGAAGAAGTAGCAACAATAGATTGCTTTGTGGAGCGCCATGATATGACAATACCTCCACATGTAAACACGTACCCGATTTGAGATCGAGCTTTATGTGGATCAGATAAATAACCTGCATCTGCATAACCAACAAGATCTGCACTACCTTTGTTAGAATAAAATAAACCCATATAAAGTGTTCCCTTTAAATATCACAATATATGCTTAATCTCGTTCCAATGTCTCCGTGTAGGAGAAGAGCTATATCTTGCTAGTAAATTAACAGAAAATGCTATGTCAGGCCGTGTAGCATTAATAAGATACATAAGTGCACCAATTGCACTAAGATAAGGTATTTCGGGACCAAGGAGTTCATCATCCTCTTCTGGAGGTCGGAACAAATCCTTATTTACTTCAAGTGATCGAACAACCATTGGTGTACTCAATGGGTGCGCTTTGTCCATGTAAAAGCGTTTTAAGACCCTTTCTGTATAGGCAGATTGATGGATAAAGATCCCGTCTGCTAAATGTTCAATTTGTAGACCAAGACAAAGTTTTGTCTTTCCAAGATCTTTCATCTCAAATTCTTTCTTAAGATATTTAATTGCCTTTTGGACCTCTTCTGGAGTTCCAACAAGATTTATGTCATCAACATAAACAACAAGTATAACAAATTTTGATGCCATTTTTTTTAATAAAAATACATGGACAAATAACATCATTTACGTAACCTTCTTTAAGCAAATATTCACTGAGGCGATTATACCACATACGCCCAGATTGCTTTAAACCATACAAAGATCTTTGTAATCTAATTGAATACATTTTTCGAGATTTTAGATTTGCTTCAGGCATTTTAAGTCCTTCAGGGATTTTTGTATAAATTTCATTATCAAGTGAACCATACAGATAAGCTGTAACTACATCCATTAGATGTATTTCAAGCTTTTCATATAGTGCTAAACTGATGAGATATTGAAATGTTATGGCATCCATAACAGTTGAATATGTTTCATCAAAATCGACCCCAGGTCCTTGTGAGAATCCTTGTGCGACAAGGCGAGCTTTGTATCTTTCAATTTTATTTTTATCATTCCTTTTTTGTACAAAAACCCATTTATGACCAACTGATTTTATACCAGTAGGTGTTTGGACTACTGGTCCAAAAACCTCTCTTTTAGCAAGTGCGTTCAATTCTGATTGAATTGCCTCTTGCCATTTTAGCCAATCAGATCTTTGCCCACATTATTCGATAGATCGGGGTTCAAGATTCTCACTATCTTGCATAATGTTAAGTGCAACATTGTATGCAAAAATATTATCTACCACAATTTCAGATCGATTAAATTAATCCCTTCACCAGTAGAACTTATTAAAAGTTTCTCACTAACTTGAGTCTCGGGTTCATTGATTTCTTCAGGAATCTCAGAACTAATTAGATCTTGGGTCTCTTCAGGGGATCCCTTCATAGTATCATTTTGATCATTTGTTATTTTTCTTTTTCGAGGATTTCGATCCTTAGAACCCAAAGGTCTACCACGCTTCAGGCGTGCTTTGGGTTCACTAGCTCTCATGCTATTAGATGGTCCTGTTGGGACATCAATTCGGATAGGCACATTCTCTGCAGGGATATGTGACTTAGTTATCTTTTTCAAATCAGTAAACGCGCCTGACATTTGATTTGCTATATTTTGTAAATGAATAATCTTCTGGACCTCCTGATTACATATAGGGGTACGTGGATCAAAATGGGATAATGATGAAACTTTTCACACAATTTCTCTTTTGATTTCCTTTTTCTCTCCCCCTAATTGTGAAAAATTTATTTTATCAAACCGACAATCTGCAAATCGAGCAGTAAATAAATCTCCCGTCAATGGTTCAAGATAGCGAATAATAGAGGGTGATTCAAACCCAACATATATTCCTAATCTTCTCTGCGGGCCCATCTTACTGCGTTGTGGTGGTGCTACTGGCAAATATACAGCACATCCAAAAATTCGTAGATGGGCAATATTTGGTTCATGACCAAAAACTAATTATGACGGAGAATATTTATTATAATGTGTCGGTCTGAGACGGATAAGTGATTTTGCATGCAAGATAGCATGGCCCCAAACAGTAGTGGGCAATTTTGTTTTCATAAGTAGTGGTCTTGCTATCAATTGCAGGCGTTTAATAAATGACTCTGTAAGGCCATTTTGAGTATGAACATAAGCTACAGGATGTTCAACTTTTATCCCAACTAATAGACAATAATCATCAAAATCTTGAGATGAGAATTCTTCAGCATTATCAAGGCGAATAGCCTTTTAAGGATAATCTGGGAATTGTGCCCTTAATCGAATTATTTGGGCTAATAGCTTTGCAAACGCCAGGTTGCGAGACGATAAAAGGCACACATGAGACCATCTTGAAGATGCATATATTAGGACCATGAAATATCTAAACAACTCACTTGGTGGGTGAATAGGTCCGCATATATCCCCATGTATACGTTCTAAAAAGGCAGGGGATTCAATGTCAACCTTCATTGGTGATGGTCTAGTGATCATTTTGCCTTAATAACAAGCATCACAAGAAAATTTATTATTTGTAAGAATCTTCAGGTTCTTTAATAGATGCCCACTCGAATTTTCAGTAATTCGTCTCATCATTATTGATCCAGGATGGCCCAAACGGCCATGCCAAAGCACAAAAATATTTGAATCAGTAAACTTCTGGTTTACGATAGAGTGTGTTTCAACTGTACTAATCTTTGAATAGTATAAGACAGAAGATAAAGTTGGTAACTTTTCTATAATGCACTTCTGGCAAGAAACATTCTTTGTAATACAAAGATATTCCATATTCATTTCATCTATCGTCTCAACATGATACCCATTTTGGCGGATATCCACAAAACTCAACAAGTTTCTTCGGGACTTGGAGGAGAATGATGCATTATCTATTATAAGTTTTGTTCCCTTAGACAGACATATAGTGGCTCTTCCGGAGCCTTCAATTAAACTTATATTACCAGAAATTGTTGAAACATTTGCTTTTTCCTTATGCAAATAAGAAAAGTATTTCTGATCTTTGAATATGGTATGAGTTGTTCCACTATCAATTACAGAAATATCTTCATGATTGATCTTTGATCCAAACATAATTTGAGAATTATCCATATTCTTCAAAATGACATAAACAAAATAAATATGATAGTAAACATCATTATCAAAGCATAACTTTTATTTATGTACAACAATTACATAACCATACTATCTACTACAAATAACAAAAATTAAAATATTTACAATTCTACAGATTCATCACCGATCACATGACTTATTTCTCCTTCCGGGAGTACAAAGTAATAAGCTACATCCAAATGCATAAAGTCTAAATTATCTTCAGAAATAAAATTTATTTCAGCATTTTTCTCTGTCTTCTTCAGGGAGGCTTGATACAGCTCAACCAGGTGCTTTGGCGTACGATATGTACGTGACCAGTGCCCTTTTCCTCTGCATCTATAGCATGCATATTCTGGCTTTGCCGCTTGCACCGCTTCATACTTTTGTTCCTTTCTTTTTCACTGTTGGTGGTGATGAGGGTTCTTTGGTGCATTATTATTACCATGATTAGAGTTTCTTCCTCGATCACGGCCATGATCACGACTGGGGCCACATCCTCTTTCACGCTTAGCTTGGTGAAAGTTCGTCTCATTCACTTTAGGGAATGGACAAGAACCAGTAGGTCGGCTTTCATGATTTTTCATTAATAGCCCATTATGTTGCTCGGCTACAAGAAGATGTGAGATAAGTTCAGAATACTTTTTGAATCCCATCTCTCGATATTGCTGCTGCAGGAGCATATTCGAGGCATGAAAAGTGGTAAAAATTTTCTCCAACATATCATGATCAGTAATATTATCACCACATAGTTTCAATTGGGAAATAATTCTGAACATAGCAGAATTATACTCACTGATAGATTTAAAATCTTGTAACTTTAGATGAATCCAATCATAACGTGCATGTGGAAGAACGACCATCTTCAGGTGGTCATATCTATCTTTCAAATTATTCCACAGTATGACTGGATCTTTAATAGTGAGATATTCTATTTTCAAGCTTTCATCAAAGTGATGGCGTATGAATATCATTGCTTTGGTACAGTCTTGGTTTGATGCTTGATTTTTATCCATGATGGTGTCTGCCAGACCCATCACATCAAGATGAATTTCAGCATCAAGCACCCAAGACATGTAGCTTTTGCCCGATATATCCAGAGCTACAAACTCAAGTTTAGAAAGATTTGACATTATTTAGAAAAAGAAAGTTCGTACCTCTGATACTTTCAAAGTATTTGCTCGAGATGGCAGAATCTCGTACTGATAACGTGTTATAAAATAAAGACTGTAAAGTAAAGACAAGTATAGAGAGAAACTGATATATTATTCAAACTTCAAATTTATGTACATAATGAACTAAAATCTTCTCTATTTATAGAAGAAAGCAAATTGCAGTGTAAGCTGCTTCTGCAAGCTGCTGTGTAAGCTGCTACTGTACCAGATATAGATAATCTTCTACCGGGGATAATGTTTATCCATAACGGAGTATCGAAAGGATAAACTCATTATACCAGATATAGATAATCTTCTACCGGTGGTAATGTTTATCCATAACGGAGTGCCGAAAGGATAAGGTCATTATACCATATATAAATAATCTTCTATCGGGGGTAATATTTATCCATAACGGAGTACCGAAAGGATAAGCTCATTATACCAGATATAGATAATTTTCTACCGGGGGTAATTTATCCATAGCGGGGTATCGAAAGGATAAACTCATTGTACCATATATAGATAATTTTCTACCGGGTATGATGTTTATCCATAACGGGGTACTGAAAGGATAAGCTCATTGTACCAGATATAGATAATCTTCTACCGGGTGTGATGTTTATCTATAACGGGGTACTGAAAGGATAAGCTTCTTCAAGAGACTTATTTCCAATAGAGTACTAAATAATTAAACATATTTACGGCGGAGTCTCATATAGATAAACTTCTTGAGGAAGCTTATTTTCAACGGAATAATAAATGAACATGCATAATATAATATATTTATAACATATATCAACTTTTCTTTAGGTGCTCTATATTGGTATAGCCGCCTAGGATAAAATTATCCCTGTTTTGCCATAAATAACATTTCAGCGTTTGATATACCTGGTCAATTGAAGTGGCATTTGTATCAGTCATAGATACACAAGTAGAGTTGGCGCAAGTAGAGTTACATTCTAAATAATGAAGCTTGTTGCTGTGCAGTTTCGAAGTTTCATCATAGTTAGCGCAATTATTTGGGACCGAGAAAGTATTTTTTGGTATGTTTTGTTGTGTGCACAGATAGGAAGAAGAAAATTGATGGGACTCAATCTGATAATTGTGGATTCAAAAGTCACTCTCTAGGACCATAAGATTTGGTATGCTTTTAACATTACTTTTTTCTTTGCTTTTGATGCTGTTAAAAAGCTTGTTGCTTGGCCGTATAGCTTGGGGCCACTACTTTTCTCTCACATAAAATCATAATGCATATAAGTTGGCTATTCTTTATTGTGACCTAAAAATTTTCATAATATCGCCTTGGCATGACTGTTATGCTCCATCCTAGATAGAGATTTCAAGTTCGAGCCTCTAGAGTCAAAACCTTCTGATAAGGAGTACTTTACTTCGTTAGTGGACCTCGAGCGCTTGAGTCCAAATCCTTCTAATAAGGAGTACTTTATTTTCTTAGTGGGTCTATCTGACACAAATCTAAATTAATCGGGTCAGTTAATTATAAATCAGGTAAAAATAGTACGGGATAGCCAATTTTCAGACTGGTAATTCAAAAATAGCCAGCGTTTGCAAAGTCATTGAAAAATAGTCACTATTTTGCTGCAACACGGACCAGTCCAGCATAATATACTGGAGATTGGTACACCTGTGTATGAACTTCCAGCATAATATACTGGAGATTGGAGCAATTGTGTATGAACTTTCAGCATATTATGCTGAACCAGTATATTATACTGGAACTCCAGTATATTACGCTGGAATATTTTTCGGATTTTGAATAGTGTTTTCGTTCAGATTTATCTTTAAATGAAAAGTGACTAAATTTCGATTACTTTTAAAATTATGGCTATTTTTCAATTATCACTTATAAATCTGACTACTGACTATTTTTGAATTTCTTCCATATTATCAGTTGTCTAAAAAAAAAAAAAAAAAAGGGAACTTAGCAGCATCATCAACCTAATTTTACATCCTAGAATGAGAATAGGTGTAGGTCAAGTGACATGTTACCAGCCACTCATAGGACCTTCATTAGATGGACCAGTCTAAGTAATACTCCTACTAGTTACTTATCATTTTAATTTTCTCTCCCCTCGTAAAGCCTCTGTTAAATAAAAATTTCACAAAAGGTTACCTTTTCCTTTTACATTACAAGTGTTATTACTTTACTCTTCATTTTCCTTTTTGAATAAAATGATGCAAATAAAAGGAAACACATCAAAGAGGATATTACAAATCAAATGAGAGGGTTTCAGATTTAAGACAACCATACAAAGAGTTGTGATTTACTCATATAAAGAGAGAAATGAACTATTTTTGTGCCCTTTAAATATTCAAAAGTATTACTCCATTTACATTATCTACCGAGTAGAAGTGAAAGAAAAATAACTTTTTGGAAGAAGTAAATAACATGAATGAAGATATTACAAATCAAAGCATTATTTACAATTAATGTTTTGAAAATTTCCTAATTGAGATTGGACTAACCATTCAACTATAAATTGTCAAACTCGTGCCTTCTTTATATCATTTTTCTCTCACATTCTTTCTAATCAAATGTTCGGATAATAGGTGTTCAACAATTTAACCTCGAGAAGTAAACTTATTAGTGTGCTATTACGTAGGTTGATTGGTGTAGGGGCAGCTTTAATTGGAAAGTATAAAAGGTTAAAGTTTGGAAGGAGGACTTCGTCTCAAAAGGAAATAAAAAAGTGACATAAAAGTCAACAATGTGGGATGGTCCATGTTTTCTTTTTCTCTCTAAATCATAGCCTGGAAAGATAAAAATGGTGAATTTTTCTAATATGATTGTTGATAAGATGCGAGTAATTTTTTATCTGCCCATAAAGACGTTACTTATTTTGGTTGTCCTTACTTCATAACTGTCAAACTAGCTGTTATGTTTTAACTTATGAATGAAATCTTTGCTCCTTTGTGAAAATACTGAAATATCCTCTTCCTTATGAATTTCTATTATTTTCTGCTCTTAGTTTATATTTAACTAAAATAAATTGTTGAATCATAAGGATACATCATTAATACATCACGCTTTGAGTTATAACTCGCACTTCAACTTATTCTGATCCAATTCATTTTGACTCGAATTCTGATCCGTCCACTACTATAATTCGTTTTGACATGTTCAAATTTGACCCGACCCGACTCGTCCATCTTTGAAGACTGTGTTCTTAGCACGGCCTAACTTGTTGAAAATGTAAACAGTGGACCCTCAAAGCTTGGACCAAAAGAATCAAATGATGACACGTGTACTTAGCACGTGAGATGTAATGTCCTAATCCAATGCTTAAAGGGTGGGGTCACGTGACATGTCTTGGTTTAAATAATGAACAGCATTTGGTGACCCAAGACTCAAGAAAGAGAGAATAAAAATGTCTGCATCAGTATTATGGGCCAAGAATTCTAGCCCAGTACTTCGACATGTCGTTCACAGGCTTATCTATTTGCTTCTTAATTTACAAAGTTTGCACCCCACCAAATTGATGCTTTCAACTTTGCCGAATTTGCTATTTGATGCAGCGCTAAAGTGGTATTTTCATAATTCAAAATGAAGTTAAAGATAAATTCAAGAATTTAAGTTAGTGATATCAATGAATTCCATTTTAGTGTAAAGACTATGAATTAATGTTCTTATGCTATGTTGCATTTGATTGAAAATTTCATTCATAAGTGTACAACAAAAACAATATAATTAGTGTATTCCCACAATTGGGGTCTGAGAGGGTAGGGTGTATGCAATACTTACCTCATCTTTAAAAGGCAGATATGCTGTTTTGGGAAGACCCTCGGCTCATTCATAAGTGTAGTTTTAAAAAAAAATTGATGTTAAGCATACAAGTACTTTTACAGTTTAATCAATAGAACGACAAGTTTGTTTATAAATGAATGATAACAACAATAATCTTTTTACTTGAAAAAGAATAAAATTGGCTTCTAAAGGTTCATATCCTCTCATAATTTTAAAAAGATTAGTAGTTCTTTATATTTTTATGTAGCTCCAAAAGAGGACGCCATTTTGATAACATTAAACGAAAAAAAGGAAACTTGTTTTAACATTGAAAATTATGTCGAGAATTTAACCAATGTATTTTTCCTTCAATGTGAATCATATTTCATAAAATAATAAAAAGGGTTTATTATACATATGGATTTTTTTCAAATAGCCAAAGCTCTTGTTTTTTATTTAGAAAACTTGGATCTCGTTTTTAGAATGATGTGATTGTTTGGTTTTCCTTGGTTGCTTCTATTAACATTTATTTATATATATGTAGGATTTTTTTCGCTCATAGCTCGGGCCAGAAACTATTTATATTTCATAACCTAAAAAGTGTATAAAAATAGAGAGAATCAAGAAAAGAATCGAGAACAATAATTGTAGTTTTGACACATATTAACTCCAATGTAATGTAATTATTAAAAGAAAAATTAATATAGTTAATATATTGATATGAGTTTTTCACATAATATGTGTGATTTGATTCAAATTGTCCTTTTTCTTTTCTCCTAAAAAATCATAAATAAAAATAACATCAATTAAACAGGTTGAAAAAGAGAAATAAATTGATTGGATGGATTGCAACACCCATTTGTGGGAGTGGAAGCAGCATAATAAATTTCCTACCACAGATATGGTTTTGAAGAAAAGAGTCATTTTTTAGTCATTCACTTTGTCAGAGAAGACTGTCACTCTCTAACAGTATTGAAAAGCTCATCTCTCTCTCTCTCTCTCTCTCTCTCTCTCTCTCTCTGTACCAAAGCACGCTTCTCGCATTTGAGAAAGAAACCAGAACAAAATACTCCACCTTTTTTAGAAATATATAAAAATATAAATCTGCTGCGTTTGATCTGAGTCTTCAATTGACCTTTTCTTTTCAACTTCTACAATTATATTATGCATTTTGTGGTGATATATTGATTGAAATTTCGCTAGCTGGAAACATTGAAGAAGAAATGCTTGAATACGGCTTCGGATTCATCGAGGTCAGTCTAGTTTTGCAATTTACATTATGAGCTTGTTTCGTTTTAGACGATCGTGTGGTAACTGTTTGGACGATGATTTGTGGTTCAAATATATTATTTTTGATTTTTCTTTCTTTGTAGTATGTGTAGAAATTCTTGTGTAATTTCACTTTTTATCATCCTGTGCGTGTATGAAGGAGTTGATTAAGTGTTAGGACTGTAATACTACCAATCTGTGGGAGAGCTCTATTTTTGCTAACATATTTGGGCAATTGGGCTGACTTCTGCTAATACTGTCTTTATTGTCATTTCATCTAATAAAAGGACTATTTTCACAGTATGATGTGAGGTAGATGAAGCTAAAGCTATGAGTTTTTATTTCTGTTGTGTTGGATATCGATCTGTTTATTTTACTTCTGACAAAGTATATCTGTTTATTTTGTGAATTTTATGAATACTTGGACTTGAATAAAGCGGAACAAATAATAAGAGGATTCATATATCCAACACCAGTTAGTTTGGGATTGAGACATAGTAATTGATGGATATATGGTTCCACAGAAAATAGAAATTTGTTATTTATCAGGACTATGTGTACTGTGTTATTCCTTTCTTTTAGGTTTTAAGCTCTTGAATCTTTGCTTAAAACTACTACTACTAGTATTACGTTTCTTGACGTTCGAGCTCATAGAACCTGGCATACAACCATAAGAACCAAAAGCACTCTATATTTCTACATAATGTAGGTAATTTCCTTGACTCTTTCATTCAGCACCACGATTCATGGTTCATTCCGGACCCCCACCCCCTCCCTTAACTGGAATAAATGCGAAGAATAAGTGTGGCACTTATTGGCATTGTTTGGACGTTATCCTTTTACCTTGTCTTCTCAACTTGGTAAATGCTCAATGAATCAATATTTTTATGCCTTGCTGTGTTTCACTTCCTATTTGTCGCGCTTTTGTTTAGCTCTACCGACTAGCTTCATTTTGTTAGTCAGAGGTTCTCTTCAACTATATTGAGTTAACGACTTTGTCGTCGAACTAGGTAGACAGGAACACATATGGGATGGAGGGCTGCACCGGAAGGAATTATGCAGAGAGGAGCAGAGATTAGTGTCAGCGATTCCCGCAAGGTTCATTTATGGCGTCCACTGGCGTTGGCCATGGAGGAGCAGGCAGTTCTAGAAGTGCTAATGGATTCAAGAGTTCATCTAGTTCAGTCGACTGGCTGGGAAGAGAGATGCTTGAGATGAGGTTGAGAGACAGGGTGGACCATGATGATGACAGGGTGAGCTTCTAAATTTGATTGCACCAATTAGTTAATGTTTCATGGTTGACTCTACCACTAGTGGTCTTAGTCAGAGCGCTAACTAGGTGCTCTGTTATGTTGAATAGATCATGCTTTTACTGGAGTTTTCTGGCTTTTGTTTTTCTCAGGAATAGTCAGCCTGACATTACTACTGCTTTAGTATTCATGTTAGGGCCTTAAGATGGAGGCATTTGGTCCGATGTACTTCACATTCATAGGCTTAAATACTTTGTGTGCCTCTTTGGATAGTCAGGATATGAAATGCCTAGTTAAATCAGTTAATATTAGCCTCTATAATTGTATTCATTCATATGAACTTGATGACAAGTCATTTTAAAGTTCAAAAATTTGATTTTAATGTTGAAATATCCTTGTAATTCAGTTGTCTCCCACCCGATGGATCTATCAAAAAATACATATTACAGGTTTTTTTTGGTTAAATGCCCCAAGAAACATGATTAGATTTTAAATTCTTCAATGATAATTATAAAATAAGAAAATGATAATTATAATATTAAGGGCTGAAGTCAATACCATCATCACTGTATGACTTACTCTATAACTCAATCTTCTCTAACAATCCTGTGTTCCTCTACCATCTCTCTCCTGTTCCCCCCAAGCTGCAGTTTCTCTCTTTTCTGCTGCCTGTCTGAGACTTCCTTCCTTTTCATTGTTAGATTAACAAGGAAGTTTGCTTATAATGGTCTACTATACATATATATTGATCTTGTGCCTCTCAAGGATACTACTTCCACTGAGCTTTAGAGCATTACAACTTCAGTGATCATTTATCTGGCGGACATCATTCTTCCTATCTTTTTATAATAATCATGCAGGACAGTGAACCAGATATAATTGATGGTGTGGGTGCAGAAACAGGGCATGTTATTAGAACCAGTATTGGTGGTCGAAATGGTCAACCCAAGCAGGTTCTAATTAATTATGAGAAGTATTACTTATCATGTGGTTGGGATGAAAAATGACTGTTTTTATTGGGGTTCACAGAATGTCAGTTATATAGCAGAACACGTGGTTGGAACAGGTTCTTTTGGTGTGGTTTTTCAGGTAAGCAATGCTATAGTTTCTGGGTTATCTACTTCTGCTTTTTCTTTGTGTTCTATGCTATTGTGATATAAGCTTGCTATTGTCATAGGCAAAATGCAGAGAGACTGGAGAGATTGTGGCAATTAAGAAGGTTCTTCAAGATAAGCGATACAAGAACAGAGAATTGCAGATTATGCAAATGTTGGATCATCCTAATATTGTTGCTCTCAAACACTCTTTCTTCTCAACAACAGACAAGGAAGAAGTATACCTCAACCTTGTCCTTGAATTTGTTCCAGAATCTGTCAACCGTATTGCAAGACAATACAACAGAATGAATCAGAAGATGCCACTGATATACGCCAAACTCTATACCTATCAGGCATGTCGTACTTATCGCTGGATGTAAACTCATTGTTAGACACTAGCTTGATTATGTAACCTTTGTGTGTGTGAACAATAGTTGTTGCTCTCATTCTGGACATTGGCTGGTGCTACTTGTCTATATTACTTTGGCTAGTTTTGGGTTTTAATTGCCTTTGTTTAGTATCTAGTACCTGCTGACAGCTCAGTCTTCTTCCGTTATTGTATTTATTAGCTTGTATATTTTGGGTAGGTGGTTGGAGATACATGGTGGGGGATCCGTCATTGAAATGTCACATGGTGCAAAATACCTAAGTTGTGAGCTAGTTTATACTTTATACATTTGGTGTGAATCATGAATGCGTAATTTATCTCTTTGGATTTTTAGACCTTTCCTCTCCCTCTTGTGATGGTTTATCAAGTTACTCTAGGTATTCTGCATGATGTGCGTCACATCTTTTTCACCAGTCGATTGTCTAGTTGTTACTTGGTTATAAGCAACACCTGTGGTTACCTGTAATGTGGACCAAAAGTCCATCAGATTCGTAGGCACACTGGACTTTTTGAAAATAAGTCAACATTTCAAGCTCCATAGCCCACAGGTTGACATTAGACTATTGCTTTCCTTCTGTCCTTTTAATTGTCTGCCTAGCTTTGCTAGTTTTCATAGATAAAGCACATGTATTCTTGAAACCAAGAGAAGGGCCTTAAAATATTTTGCATTGTTTATTTTAGAAAATTTACCATCTAACTACTTGCAGAAAATTCAAGTATTTAATACTGGACTAGTTATTGATTTCATCCCATTTATTGTCTCACTTTATATACCTTTTTCCTTTGTTTGATTCAGATATGCAGGGCGCTGGCTTATATTCATAACTGTATTGGCATCTGTCACCGTGATATCAAGCCTCAGAATTTACTGGTGAGATGTTTCTTTATGATAGTGGATTTCTGCGTTTCTAAGTACATCTGTTACTTCTTATTTTTTTCTTGTTCTGGGCCTCATTCTTTCTGGATCAAAGGCCCATAATCATGACCGGATAATAGGTGTTTATTTGTTTTCTTGAACGAGTATGATTAGCTGCAACGTGTTAAGTGCACATGTGATTTTGTAACTTAATAATCTAGTTGGATCACTGTACTTTTTTGTTTACAGAATAGACTTTGATATGATTCTGTATTGTATATTTAGATATCATATGGTTAAACTGAGTGAACAAAATTCCATACTTTAACTCATAGAAAGCACTATTAAAATTAAAACTGTATTGCAAAAACGGAAGAGGAAAAGGATTGAATAGAGGAACGCCCAAGTATTTCGCATAAATGATTGCGAATTATATATTTTCAGTCTTATGATGTGTGTATAATGATATGCGATGCCTTGTAAAATACTCCAATTTTGGGAAAACTCTAAGACCATAATGAGTGAAGTGGTAAAGGGCATTGAAGAGGCTTCTTAACTTAAATTTAATTATTAGACAAGCCAGTGAGCAGGCTATAGAGTAACCAAGTAACTTAGTATCTAGCAGATCAAGAATGCAAGTCCTTTTAAGTTGAACTCTCTAAGAGGATATACATTTGTACCTTTTAGACAGAGATGCAATAGCATAATCTTATGGTAAAATACTTGATGATTTCAAGCTTAATATTGGGTAGTATTTTGTTACTGCCATTGCTGGTGTCTTCTGATTATCTTCATGATATTTTTATCTTAGTAAGCTGAAATACTGTTTAATACTTAGGTAAATCCACACACGCATCAGCTGAAGCTTTGTGATTTTGGAAGTGCAAAAGTTTTGGTAATTTCTCTCGCAAAGACCACTTTGCATTTAAGGGTCATGTTGCACCTGCTTCAGTTCTCTGACTTAGTTCTTTGACCACTTGTTAGGTGAAAGGTGAACCCAATGTGTCATATATCTGCTCGAGATATTATCGTGCCCCTGAACTCATATTTGGTGCCACCGAATACACAACAGCTATTGATATTTGGTCTACAGGTTGTGTAATGGCTGAGTTACTTCTTGGACAGGTATATCCCTGTCTTAATTTGTGCTATTCTTGGTCATATGTTGTATTATTTGTTCTAATACTTCTAACAAATCCTTTTGGTGGACAGCCATTGTTTCCTGGAGAGAGTGGGGTTGACCAATTAGTAGAGATTATAAAGGTGGATTTTAGATACTTTTTTATTCTTGATACTATCTTCTCAAAAGATACTGGCTGATTTATTTTCCATTACAATTAAGTTGGAGCTTTTTTTCCCTCAGTAAATAAGAGAGCATGTCAATACATTATCACTTAAGAATTCGCCAATTTCTGTACAGTATGATCATAGACTTATAATGCATATGTGATATTGGTACCTAATGTGTATACGGAAAATATCCCAGTTTTCTTAGTTCAACGGGCAATAGATAAGAAGAAGCAAAGATCTCGTACTCTGCATGTGTTGAAGTTTGTGCAACTTGCACACATTTGCTTTTGTTCTGTATTAGATATCTTTTATTCTATAATCTATACTAGATATCTTTCCTTGAGTCTATGAAGTGTCAGTCATCCATTTTTTAACATTTAAAATGCCTAGCTAGTTTTAGGGTTTTTTGTTGATGAACACATTAATTCATGTCTGTGGTGCTGTTATGCATGTTAAAGTGCTGTTTTCTGTTTCTCCTGGAAGAGAGTGGAGGGAGGGGGGTTGATTCCTCTTTGTATATACCCTAAGAGACTACTTTTAATTTGTGAGTACTTTTGCTTATAATGTAGCTGCACATGTTGATGGGAAAAGATGGATTGTTATTTGTGGCCTACTTATGCAGGCAGGATTTGATCATATATTAACTATTAAGTGCTGTAGAGGTGTCGGTATTTGCTGTGTACCATCTGCCTTCATAATAAATTAACTTTTTTTCCACTTCAAATTCTATGCAGGTTTTGGGGACACCTACTAGAGAGGAGATAAAATGCATGAATCCTAACTACACCGAGTTTAAATTTCCACAAATAAAGCCACACCCATGGCACAAGGTATGCTGCATAAAGTAAAGTTGAAATTCAACCTATAAACCTTGAATATTGGTGCTCACTGCTGCTGCTTATGTGCTCTTGGTCATTTCATCACTTTTGCTTTTTGATGAGAAAATGAGCATTGATTATAGCTTTTATCTTTTTCCTTCCTTCTACTGAATGTCGGAAATACGTAACCAGTACCATAGGCTACTTTAATTCATTTTTTTCTGATGTCAGTAATGGAGGATGGCATTTAAAATACTTTTGTTAATCAATTAAAGTTGGTCAAGGAGAGTTTTGGAAGTTGCTTATTTCTGCTTAACAAGATTAAAGTCCAAAGGTGGATAATATACTTCAGCCAAAAAGAAGGGCCAATAATAGATTAAAAAAATAAGTATCGGTGAAAGCCATGCCTAAATCTGATAACTTGATTTTTCTTTTGGTTGTATTTGCCTCATTTTATTGCTTGTACTGGATATAGGCTGATAATCTCTATGGAAGAATTAAGGAAAATCCTACAAGAGAACCCCCCCCCCCCCCCCAAACCCCAACAACACACACCCAAAGAATTGCTGCTTTAGAGAAACATATAGGACCGGTTGGAAACAATTTTACTGACACCCTTCTATGGTGTGGAAAGACGGGACACTGGTAAACACGAACTATGAATGAGAGCAGTCTGTGTTAAAAAGTAGAACCTGCTGGCAAAAGATAGGAAACATGTGGCGCTTGGATCCAGAATATCTTACATGATGGTGGTACTTGGATTCTCCTCCCGAATATGATACTTGAAAATCATAGTCTATCAAATATCATGAAGAGCATGAACATTCTTCCCATTGGTTCACATGTGTCAAAACTTATGCTATCAATTGGTCCAGTGAGATCTGGACTATATTATCTTTCCATTTAATCCATGGAAACATCCTTATTTATTGTCTTTTATTCCATATATTTGGATGAATTGTGCTCCTTTTTTTTCCTAAATTGTTTTCCATCATATGCAGGAAGTTCATACTTCTCAGTCGCCACTTTCCCTCCGATAAAATATTTCTTGTATGTAAGTCTAACTTACCTCACAATGCATCTTGAAGGTTTTTCAGAAGCGATTGCCTCCAGAAGCGGTTGACCTGTTGTGTCGGTTTTTCCAGTATTCACCCTATTTGAGATGCACTGCTGTAAGTCTACTTTCATTTTGAATCTATTCAATCTTATTATGTTGAGGTTTCGCTGTAGTAGCCTATTGATTTCTGCTTTGGTCATGCAGTTGGAGGCTTGTATTCATCCATTCTTTGATGAGTTGAGGGATCCTAATACCCGTCTTCCTAATGGTCGCCCTCTTCCACCACTTTTCAATTTCAAGCCGCAAGGTAATGTACTGCCAAAAAACAGCTATTTTGCCATATTGTAAGCGTATTATGTGACCGATTTATTAAATCAGATATACCTGATTTTAAGAATCAGGCTCTTGTTTTAAATAATCCTGATTCCAACTGCAACTACCTGTGGGAAAGAAAAAGACGAGAGAAAGGGGCTACCTTTAGTGACTAGTTCATTCAGTACTTTGGTGACCGAAGCTTTTGCTTGTCTTGACCTGAATAGAGTGGAATTGTTACAGTGTGTTCATATAACTGACTTTAACTAATTTTGATTGCGGTGTAGTTGATTGATCATGATAATGTTCTCTAATTTATGGAGGTGGTTTAACCACATTTTTTTTTAGTAGTTTTTTTTTTTTTCCTTTTCTTTGAGAAGGCTAACCACAACTTCAATACCACATGGGCAAATTTATGCTGGTTGGCTGAGCTCTTTCTGCCCCAGCATGGATTTGACTGCTTTTGCTCTAGTTATTCCCCATTTAGGTTGATCCTGGGATCACTTTGCCTAGTTATGTTGCACCTACAATGTTAAGGAATGTAGTTAAGGAATGTGGTTAACATTGCTAAGAAACTAGTACCACACATGTCCAATTGTCTAACAATAAAAATAATCAAAATAGCTAACTTCTATCATTGATAGCTAGTCCTAACTGTTGTATTTTAATCTTTTGCCGGATCATGTAATCAGTCAGTGTCTATGTAACATAGCTTTGAGCATGCTTTCTGTTCATTGATGTAATACTCCAATAATACATTATTTGTATGCAATATCTGTCTGGTGTTTGTTTACACTTGATCATTGAAGGTGTCATATCTTAGTAATCTGATCAGGGAGATATTGCTAATTACCAGCTACTACTTCATGAAGTTTTTCTCAAAGCACCGATTTCATGAATTTGTTTATGAAAATTGATTGTGCAATTAGAGTTTTATTGAAAAAGTGTAAAGAAACGGATGAAAATGGGAGTCGCTAATCTTATAACTTCAACCTTCAAAATGATGTCTGGCTGTAATTTTTTCTTCTCAGCAAGCGTACATAGTTATATTTCATTATTTTCTACTAATGATTAAGCGATATAGCATTCAGCATTCTCCACTTTTCTCATTATCTTTTGGCAACATTTTGCTCGTGTATAAATATTCAATTTCTCAACCCTGAATTTTTCTCAATCTTTTTTGATGTTGACGATGCTCTTTTGCAGAGCTCACTGGAATTCCTCCTGAAACTCTCCAGCGCCTCATTCCAGAACATGCTCGAAGACAGAATTTATTCATGGCTTTACGATCCTAGTGATTCTTGTTTTGCCACTGTCCCCATTTAGTTAGCATCTGTAAAATGTGGTAAAAGTGGTGGTTGCACAACATCCAGTACTGCTTGCTAAATGTTGTTTCAGATCAAGTTCACATAGCTATTAGCTTGCAATTATACGTTTGTGAGAGCATCTTGTAATCCGTTCCCAATAACTGTTACAGATAGTGTGCATATATGTCAAATCAGATTTTGTATATGTAAGGAAACATTTGAGGTTTAGGTTTGGATGACGAAAAGCTGAGGATTTTCATATAACTATATGCGTCTTTTGTTTCATCACCAATTTGCTTGATGGGTAATAATACTAGTTAAGACGAAATACTTGTTTAGCACCCGGTGTTTACACCAAGCTAATGAGTATGTGCCATTTGTTTTCTGTACACTTTTGTTACCTAACCATGGCCAATTTTACATGCTCCTATCTCAATTTATCACTTAGCCATGGTATACCAATGCGCTTTGGTGCAAGCACCGGATGTTGGTAAGCTTTCTCTGTAAGTATGTTTTTTCAGCGTTTCCTTGCCTGAGTTATTAAATGAAACGCGTAGCATCACATATTCACATGTCATTTATCTGGGTTCTAGAAGAGCTGTTTCAGAAACTTGGATTAGTGTTTCTTGGATAATCGTATCTCGAATAGACTGCTACTGCTGATATTGCAAAAGCTCTTCTCATATGGCCAAGAGCAATATGTGTTTCAAAGATCTTATACCATTTACATGTATGTATGTACATTGTTGCTCTGAGATGAAAAGTAGTATTCTTGGCATTGTCAATTTCTTTTCTACGTTGTGGTTTCTTCTCACCCCTTGCTATACTCATATAGGATATGGTGGTTGTAGAAACTAAAATTTTGGCAGTCCTGAGGTGTAAACTAACGAGTTGCCCCATAACTTCGTTTTGCCTGGACGGTTTTCTCTAGAAGTAAGCAAGAAGACTTTCAACAAGCAATGGACATATTGAAAAAATCATATTGAATTGAGCAACCTCATGATTCTGGCCATGATCAGAGTTGCAGATAAATATATCGTCTCTATTCACTTGAGTTGCTAAGAAAAGATCTTCCCATGATGCCAAAGTTGGTGTTTATTAGGCATTAATTTCTCAAAAAAAAATTTTCTCCATCTATTATGAAATAATAGACGCATTTATAAAATATCACATATTAATGATCATATTGACTTGCAATTTGCAAATCACATTCATATGATGAGAGAATATGTTAATAATTAGTTTGTGATCTAAGAAGTCATGCGAATTTATCGCTTACCAGTTATTTACTAAACGCTACCAGTCATTCATTTGAAAGCGTTATGTAGTTGTCATGTTGAAGTACAAAACGTTTGTTGACCAATCCCCATAGACATGAATTGTCTTATAAATTTGAAGGATTTTCATTTTTCATGCAATTAATGAGAAGGAGCAATGTTATAATGCTGGAAAGTAAGTTTTCTTTAAGGGAAGAAGAAAAAATTGGAGCGTAACCGTCCTTATATTCTAGGTTGGGGTGTACATGGGTCGGGTTGGTTCGGATTTTCTAATTATCAAACCAAATCAATTGTATCGGGTTATTAAATCTAAATACCAAACCAAACTAATAAAAGTCGGGTTTTTTAATCTCGGTTTTTCTCGGGTTTTTCGGTTTTTTTTTTTTTCATAAAGTCTTCATAGCACAAAACGTAAAATTTGTGCTCCAAATATTTCTTTAATCCTAGTCAGACAGAATTATATAAGGTGTTTTTCAATAAAATAACATAAATATGAGATGAGTCATGGCATTGTACTAAAATATTCAACAATAAAGATAATAAAATCGCATAAAATAAATATTATTAATAAGCCATAATGAAAACAAACATAATTTAAAATTATGACTAATAAGTACTATTATTTACATGACTAACCACTAAAAGAAAAATAAGTTATACATTTTATCTAAACCACGGAAAAACTAAAAAATAGATATCCAACACTATTTTCATTCATAGTACAATTGAATTGAATGTCTTTTATTAGTATTAGTATTGATTTGATTTTGGTTTAGGATTTATTTGAGTTACTAACATTTATGGTCTATAAAACTTATTGGAACATCCAAAAATTATAAGCTCAATCTTGAAATAATACGTTAAAAGATAAAACTATGAAAAAACTTAAGAAATATTTATAAACTACACTACCATAAATATTGTTATGTATTAAATATATCTAAAACTTCTATACATATAATGTCGGGTTGATTTGGTTTCGGTTTGACTTTTTTAGTTAAAACCAAACCAAACCAAATATGGTCGGGTTTTTTTTCCAACACCAAACCAAACCATAGTCGGATTTTTTTTCTCGGTTTGACTCGGATTATCGGATTGGTGCGTTTTGTCGGTTTTATTTGTGCACCCTAATTAGATTTTATTCCTTCCCTTTTCTTCTATATTCTAGTTATTCCCTTAAAAAAAAAAGATCGTGAAGGTGGAGCTTTTATAAGCTATTTCCTCCAGCATTTATTTCTTTTAGGATTTGCCTCCTTTCCGCAATTTCTAATTTTTTTATTTTTTATTTTTTATTTTTACATTTTTGCATAAACTTAAACTCTAGAATTATGTTACCGTGGTTCATCCCCCCCCCTCCCCCCCCAAGTTTTCTCATATTTTTCATAAGATATTTAACGATTTGTACAATTTTCTCTCCGTTGTGTGACTTGTGAGACATAATTTTGAAAAAGAAAAAACTAATAAATTAATTGTAGTGCTTTATTTTAGCAAACATTGCCTAAATGCCATTTCATTCGCATTACTTTACCAAAGCGGGCTAAAACCCCATATTCAATTTTTTTTTTTTTTGGTTGTGTGTGTGTGTGTGTTATCTCCTAAAGCAGCTATCTTTACTTACTTTGCTTCTCTTATTTGGTTCTTTCCGCTTTTGAAAGCTATTCTTGTACTTTGTTTGGCTAAACTCTTAGCAAATATATGTATTGGATGTTTCAGATTGTTCTGCTTATTCTAGGTGATTCTATTTCCTTTTCGCTGAATGGATATGCTAATGCGTGCTTCTTTTCTTAGTTTTTTTTTTAATTTTCACTTAAAAAATAGATTTTTGAGTTGTTATTTAATAGTTTGGAATTGCCATCATGCCATGTAATGCCAAAAAATGCTTTTTTTTTAAATTTTTTATTGTCAAAGTATCATTTCTTTTGGTTTTATTATTTATGGCACAAACTAAGTATTTAACTAGCATAATTAGCACAGTTGATATGGATATAGTTTAAAATTCACTATAATTTTTAGCATAATTTATCTATTCATTCTATTTAGTGTTATAGAGGAAAGAGTGGTTGTCTTGATAATTGGAGGAGGAGGGAGAGAGCATGCACTCTTGTCATGCTATTTTCTGTGCACTAGTAAATAGTAATGCTGGAATTTCCAGCTCAGGAGACACGACTTGCATATTAGACCTTAATGTTTTAGATAGTTCAGTTGTGATCGCTTTCTGTCGTAAATGGAGAGTTGGGCTGGTTGTTGTGGGACAAGAGGCTCTGCTTGTTGCAAGACTTGCTAATGACCTTGTTGAGGAAAGAATTCCTACCTTTGGCCCTTCTTCAGAAGCAGCTGCTTTAGAAGGTTCTTAGAACTTCATGAAGAGTTTATGTGATAAATATTGAATTCCAACTGCAAAGATCTGCGCCTTGTATTTTTTTCTCTTAATGAAATTTTTTGTCATGGAGTCTATAATTCTCCCTACAGTGAAGGGAATGGCTGAAGAAGGCTGCAAGTTTGTCGGGGTTTTGTATGTTGAGCTCATGATCATGAAATCAGTTTTACCAAAGTTAATTGAGTACAATTTGCGATTTGGAGATCCAGAATGTTAGGTTAGTTGGATTTGTTAGTATTGAAAGTGGTGTTAGTACCATAGATCTTTGTTTCAAATTACGGTTGTGAAACATTCGCTCTTAGCTAATGTGTGTCACACATTATATTATTTGCTAAGTCGATATGGAGTTAGTCTTTCAGCAGCAATGGATGCCCCCGGAGTAACATATACTTTCATTCATTTGTGAAATTGAGTTATTACTTCCGAGTCCTACAAGTGAAGAATATTATTTAATAGGTTCAAAATCATTTTTGCGTGGAATACTGATTAGTTTAGGGGGTGGATCATTGGTGGTGATATTGCTGGGTAAGTTGGTGCTTAGTTCTGATTCCTGAACTTGACAATCGCGTTTGTTATGTGATTTCCCTTATCTTTTAAGCATTCTTATTCTGGATAAAAGGTTCATGTTGCCTACTTTTATAGTCTTCTTTCTGTTTGTTGCAATAATAGTTGCAACCTTTTCATAATAGAACACATGTCCTAGAATGTGTAGTTCCATCACATTTTTATCGATGTATGGTGCGGCCCTTCCCTGGACCCTGCTTGAACACGAGATGTTTCATGCAACGGCCTACCCTTTTTTATGGTACCCACCATACCATCTTTGACTGCATATTTATATCTAAGACAATCTGAAATTATAGAATTAGTTTACTTTAGACCCTCATTGTCCCTATTTAATGGCATATAAAGATGCAATTTGAGTGGTTGAATAGGGGTTCAAGTCAAGTGAAAACTTTGGGTTGAACCTTTTCTGGTTAATCAGTAACCTCAAAAAGTTACTGATATTTTTACTAGGATGGAAGTCAAATATATTGTGGTAAAAGAGGTGATTGAGAGACCCTCATTTGTTCCGTATTTGTGGAGCATCCTTTTTAGTGTGTTCAAAATATTAACAGATGGCTTTGTGTTTACTTGGGTTTGCCAAATTGGTCTAATTTAGAGCAACAATAGTTGAGTTAGTCCGTCCTTTGTGTTGTATCTCGTGTGCTTTGTTTATTTCATCAAAGCAGAATTACAGGGAGAGGAAATTCTTGGTCACTGAAAGAGTAAAATTTTAGTTTGGTTTATTCCGCTTCTATGATGTTTGTCTAACCCCCTAGTTATAGCTGGAAACTTTGTTTGGTTACTTCTTCGGAGGTGTTGCTTGGAACATGCTATAAACATTAAAGGTATCTATAGAATATAATTTTTTAAAATGATATTCATTTAAAATAAAGGAAAAAGGCCATTATCACCCCTATACTATTGTAAATAGTACACGTTTGTCCTCCGTTTTACCTTACGTCCAAAATCCACCCTACCTTTAACAAAGTTGATGTAATTGCCCCTAACCCTAACGGATGGTCAATGTGGCAGCTGACCCACTTTATTTTTTTCACGCCAGCTGCCAAGTCAGCTTTCCATTAAGTTGAAAGCTCCAATTCGACTCCCAAATTAGATTGACTCAATTTCACTCCCAAAATTTTGACCCGTAACCATTTTTCCACTAAATAAATAGAAATAACCCGCGTAAAACGAGTAGAGGCCTTCATTTGATCGAACCTTCTAGTACTTGAAAGAAAACGAGAGAACCAAATCCGTTTGTAGAATCCTTGCGTCCAGTGCCGATTTCAAGCAAAGGTAAGAAGTTATTCCAAAAAACTTTATGTTTCTGTTAGTTTTATCTCTTTCTTGTATGTAAGTGAAGTGAAGTTTTACTGGGGTTTCAAATCCCTTTCAGATTTGTTGTTGGTTGGTTAGGGCTTCCAGTTCCTCCTTTCTTTATCGATTATTTCAAGTTGATAGATGTGTGTAACCGAAGTGTAGTTATCATAGGATTTTGAATTTATTGTTTATTGGAGTTAGGTTTTTCAGAATTGTTCTTGGTTGGTTGGGGTTTTCACTTCTCCCTTTCTTTGTCGATAATTTCAAGTTGGTAGGTGTGTGTTTTGCGTTTGTATTCAGTTGCATGTGGTTTTTCATTATTAAACCGTAATTTTGTTCTTTTTATTTGCATGTGCCTCATATCTGGTTTATGCTTTCTTGGTATTGAAAAGTCCTTTGGTGGTTTAGGGTTTCAATTTTAATATTTTGTGGTCCCAACTTCCTTTGATTTTTTTTGTAGAAAATAAGTGAATCAGATTTTTGTACTGGCTTTCATTTATTCTTTTCTGCGTTTTATTAGAGGGTGGGGCATGGGACACTTTATTTGTTACTTTAATACTTTAATGTATGACCACCCTTATCTATGGCTACATCTATTAATTTATTAAAGTTGACTGACTTCTTCAATGTGTGGTACATTCTATTTTGTTCTGCCTTCTATTAGTCTTTGTTTATTTATGTTATCTGATTTTAGTTTGTATTTTATATTGTTTCTATATTTTTTACCTTAAGTGATTTTAGTGTGTCTTAAATATGTATATTCTTTATTCTGCAGTTTACTAACAATTGTCCTGCTGGATTTTATCTTTCATCATGGTGGAGAGTGGGTCAAGAAACCACTCGTGGCATACTCAAGAAAATTTGTGCACACCAAGCAAGGTTTTGACTCTGACTTGCTTTCCTATAATGATTTAGTAGATGAATATATTTCTAACTTGGGGTATATAGGAGTCCAACAACTGATAGTTAATGGTCCTTTTGGTACATACTCTGAAATAGAAGGTGATTATGGCATTAAGACTTTATTGGACTTTGTTAACAAGCAGTTTAATGTTATTAACATATTTGCTGTAGAGGAATGTGAGCCAAGTATTAATGTACCTAGTATAATCCATCACAATGAGCATGATGAACCTGATTAACTTGAAGTTGCCACTGATTGTGATGAAAGTGATAATTGTGATGATAATAAATATGTCGTTTCTTCAAACTATGATTCTGATAGACTAGAGAAACTTTTTACACAAAAGAAGAGAGACATTAATGATAAATTAACTGACTATAAAGAGTTGGATAGGTCCATGACATTCAAAGATATTACTGAAGTTAGGAAAGTGATAAATATGTATGCACTTGCAAATGGTTATGGGTTAGAGCAACTTAAAAATGACCCAACTAGGCTTAGGTACATTTGTGAAGTTGGCTGCCCTTTTGTATGTCACATATCTAGGAATTCTTCAGGGGGTGGGGATGAATTTAGGACATTAAATTCAGAGCACGCTTGTGAACCTGCATATGAGAATCATAGAGTTAATGCCAAGACCATTGCTGCATACTTCAAGAGAGGGTTGCAAGATGATCCAAAAATTAAGGTTAGAGAGATAAGGGCAAGCTTGAAGGCTGCATTTAATGTAAATGTTAGTGAGGCAAAGTGTAAGAGGGCAAAAAGATTGATTTTGGGGAGTCTTGAAGGGAGTTTTACTGATGAATATAATAAGCTGGTGGCATATGTTAATGAATTGAAGTTTGGTAATCCTGGAAGTGATGTGATAGTTAACTTATCAAAGGATACTCTTGCTGAAGGCAAAAGAAGGTTCCTAAGGATGTACATATATTTTCATGCAATGAAAATGGGGTTTAAGAGTGAGTTGAGGCCCTTTATAGGGTTGGATGGAACCTTTTTGAAAGGGAAAGTTAATGGTCAGCTTTTGGTGGCAGTTGGTCAAGACTCTGCAAATTATTTTTATCCATTATCTTGGGCTATTGTGGATAAAGAAATAAAATTCACATGGAACTGGTTTTTAAGTCATCTACAAATGTCACTGGACCTTAAGATGGGTGAAGGAATCATTTTTATCTCGGATATACAAAAGGTATGAACACTTTACTTTATTATTTGGGGCAAAAAAATGCACTTGCAGGACATGAGACCTTTGTGGAATCCCATGTCCTCATGCAATCTGTGCCCTACTGTACAAGAAGGTTGACCCTTTAAGTGAGATTCACTGGTACCTTTCCAAAGAGGCATATCTCCAAAATGTCTTGTATTTGCATCTTCTGTTATTAAATTTTAAGACATCATGTCATTAACTGCATATGTGCAGTGTAAATGTTAAGGACATAGTATCCTTAACTTCATGAGTGTTGTGTAAATATTAAGGACATTGTTCGATTAATGTCCAGAAGTTAAGGACATTTCAGAAACGTTTGTCCTCAATATTAGATTCCTAGTTCAATATTTCAGGACGTTTAGAAAATTATGTCCTAACATTTACTTGTTTTGCTTAATATCCAGAAGTTAAGGATATTTCAGAAACGTTTGTCCTCAATATTAGATTCCTAGTTCAATATTTCAGGATGTTTAGAAAATTATGTCATAACGTTTACTTGTTTCGCTTAATGTCTAGAAGTTAAGGATATTTCAAAAACTGAATTTGATTCTCGTTAATCCCCACAAAACAAACTCAAGTAAGGAATACAACTTCTCAATAGCAGTACAAACAAATTCCAATAGCTAATTTGATTCAATTTTCACGAAATCAACAAAGCCCAGGTGGTCGTCTTCTCTAAAATCGGCTTCACAAATTTTCGACAAAACCTAGCAAATTAGATCACAAATGGTCCAAATATGTAGAATTAACTCACAGAGGTGTTTCCCAACAAATATTTTGAACACCCAATTGATTTTGAATATCCAAATCTTCAGAGAAGAAATGAGAGCTTAAGTGCCGGAGAGAAGCGATGTTTTTGAGATTTTGATAATGAAAAAGGGTTGAAAAGAAAAAAGATGAAGAAAGGGTAAAAACATCTATTCATATTAATTATAACAAAGTAGTGGCTATATATGCTCAGCATTGAAATTGCTGGCCAAATACTAAATAGCATCTTAATAACTGGCTTGTTGCTGTTGTAAGCCCGAATTGAGTAATAGCTCACTAATATAATTGAACTAACGTTTAATATTGATTTCTAAATCGAATTTAGGTGCTCGATTCACTAAATTTCAACTTAGGAATTCTTCAGGGGGTGGGGATGAATTTAGGACATTAAATTCAGAGCATACTTGTGAACCTGCATATGAGAATCATAGAGTTAATGCCAAGACCATTGCTGCATACTTCAAGAGAGGGTTGCAAGATGATCCAAAAATTAAGGTTAGAGAGATAAGGGCAAGCTTGAAGGCTGCATTTAATGTAAATGTTAGTGAGGCAAAGTGTAAGAGGGCAAAAAGATTGATTTTGGGGAGTCTTGAAGGGAGTTTTACTGATGAATATAATAAGCTGGTGGCATATGTTAATGAATTGAAGTTTGGTAATCCTGGAAGTGATGTGATAGTTAACTTATCAAAGGATACTCTTGCTGAAGGCAAAAGAAGGTTCCTAAGGATGTACATATATTTTCATGCAATGAAAATGGGGTTTAAGAGTGAGTTGGGGCCCTTTATAGGGTTGGATGGAACTTTTTTGAAAGGGAAAGTTAATGGTCAGCTTTTGGTGGCAGTTGGTCAAGACTCTGCAAATCATTTTTATCTATTAGCTTGGGCTATTGTGGATAAAGAAATAAAATTCACATGGAACTGGTTTTTAAGTTATCTACAAATGTCACTAGACCTTAAGATGGGTGAAGGAATCACTTTTATCTCAGATATGCAAAAGGTATGAACACTATACTTCATTATTTGGGGCAAAAAAATGCACTTGCAGGACATGAGACCTTTGTGGAATGCCATGTCCTCATGCAATCTGTGCCCTACTGTACAAGAAGGTTGACCCTTTAAGTGAGATTCACTGGTACCTTTCCAAAGAAGCATATCTCCAAACTTATTCTCATAAGTTACAACCTGTGAGAGGAGAAAAGTTCTGGAAGATAGACCCCTCGCAGAATATGGAACGACCTGAGTTTGTAAGAATGGCTGGCAGGCCAAAAGTAAAAAGAACAAGAGAGACAAATAAGTCTCTTAATAGGCAAGGGCAATGATCTCAATCCAGGAAAGGGAGAGTAATGGCATGTAATAACTGTGGAGAACCTGGACATAATGCTAGGGGATATGCCAAGGTAGTCTATCTCTTGAACAATAAATTTATGCTTCTATTTTATTCTGCCTTGTTCTAACATATAATTGTGTATATTGATAATAGCACTCTAAAGGAAAATAACCAATGGGTGGCAAAACAAGGGAAAAATATAAACAAAAATAAAGAACTTTGGTTGATGAACCTGATGATGAACAACCTATATCCCCAGCTGCTGCAGATATCCAAACTGAAGATGACTTCCATTTATCAGCACCCCAGCCAAGTCAAAACAGTCAAGTTAGTGAATCCAGCAACTTTGTGTTTATGCCAACCCCTACAGTTCAAAGGCAGCTTCCAACTAGCAATGAATGTCCAGATTTTGAGATCCCTAAATTTGAACCTGAGCCTGACATAGCTATAAGACCAAAGAGTATCTCAGAAGCAAGGACAAGACTCCAGCTGAGGCAGCAAAGTGTACCAGTTGCAACCAGACAAATTGAATTTGTTGGTGATTCAAGCGGTGTTAGTCAACCATCGAAGCTTACTTTCTCAGCAAAAGGCATAACATGGCTGGGAAATTCTGCCATCACTGGAAATCAGTTGAACAAACAAAGGTTGACCAAGTTGCAAGCAAGAAAGGGTAGTGGTAAGGAGCAGAAGTGATGGAAATTTGCTTCTAGTGAACTTTTATGATATAAATTTTTTGAAGTGTTGTAATTACTGCCATGACAGTAAACTTTATATTTTGGTTGTGGTTCTTTGGTTGTGATAGTTGGTTGCCATGTTATAACTAGGTGTTGATATCTTTTTGGGGTTATAATATTGTATCTAGTTGTCTTATTAAACACACTTTATGAATATTGATAGTTGGTACATTATGAATCAAGGTGAATATTTGTTGATGAATGTTCAGTTCATTGTTGTCCATTTTGTTCTCTTTTCAATTTCAGTTATCCATTTTTACGACTGGAATGTAAGTTTTTCATTTTTACATTTGCTGCTGTCTTTTATGTTAAATGAATTGGATTGAAAGGAATTAAATGACTTAGTTATTCAACATGCCATTTAGAATAATCAAATATGCAGAACATATACTAGTAAGGGAAAGCAACAAATACTACTACACCAACATCATCATATACTAAGGGAAAAAACTGACCAACAAATACTACTACACCAACATCATCATACACTAAGGGAAAAAACTGACCAACAAATACTATTACACCAACATCATCAAATCTGCGGAACATGGCTGGAAAGCAATAAATACTACTATAGCAACCAATACTACTACAACATGGCTTAATTGACCTAAAAGTCAGCTACACATATATAACTCAAATTTAGCAATCTTGTCTTTGCAAAAAAGTCACTTCATCATCGAGACTGCAAAAAAACCAAGAAACCGTCCCCAAGAAATCATAAGCAACATCCTTGTCTTTGCAAGTTTATCTTCCAACTTGATGACTTTATTCACTTCATATTGGTGTATAGCCTTCATGGCAATTACTTTTTCCTTCAATTTATCCCTTTCCATTTTAACCTCATCCATCGACGATGTTACATCTTTAATATTAGTCCAATCACTTTGCGGGAAGATTTCATCTTCCCATTCCCAAAACCTACATGAACTAGGCTGTCAAACATAATTCAAAAAGATCATTTAGCTAATTATTACAAAACTCTAAACTTGTAGATTTCATAATTACAGTAAACTTTAAAAAAAAAGAAGAGAAAACTGAAATTAAACAATCTTAGGCTTTGGACATTTGTAGAATTTTCTTCCGGGGTTATATGGAGTAGACGAAGTGAAGTGGTTGGCTATAATGCCACAGCGACACCTAATCTGTGATAAACATCTGCCTTGCGACATTTATCAACCAAAGATATGGTGAGAATGAAGAAAAGAGAAATTTTGGGAAGATTTCAGTCGAACCCTAAGTTCTCAGCAATGGAGTATCTTTTGGGGGAGAAGAAGAAGACGTTGGGTTACGGGTCAAAATTTTGGGAGTCGAATTGGGGCTTTCAACTTAATGGAAAGCTGACTTGGCAGTTGACGTCAAAAAAATAGAGTGGGTCGGCTGCCATATTGACCATCCGTTAGGGCTAGGGGCAATTACATCAACTTTGTTAACAGTAGGGTGAGTTTTGGACGTAAAGTAAAACGGAGGACAAACGTGTATTATTTTCAATAGTACATGGGCAATAATGGCCTTTTTTTCTAGTTCCAAACTCTGTTTCCTCTGCTTTGTAGGTCTTGATTGTACGATTAGAGTCTGATTTAGTCCAAATTCTGCTTGCTGCTTGCCGTGGGAAGCTACGTGGGGTGTCTTTGGACTGGTCCCCTGGGTCAGCCATGATGGTTGTAATGGCAAGTAAAGGCTATCCTAGCAGCTACCAGAAATGAATGATCATTTGTGAGCTTGAGGAAGCAGAGCAAGTTGCTCCATCAGTTAAAGTATTCCACGATGAAACTGCTTTTGATGCAGGATCAAATTTGATAGCTACTGGGGGACATGTTCTTGGAGTCACAGCCAAAGGGGATGATCTTGAAAAGGTACGAGATATTGGTTGGGGAGCACTACCTCATAAACAATATTCTTAAGGGTGAATTCCTATAATAGTCGTTTACATATGAAGCATAGTAACATTTTTGGAGCTTGATATGGATATCAGCTTGTTGATCGTATCAGACAACTCATCTGGCGAGGTGTTTGATGGGATTGAAGTATCTTTACTGGAGCCATCCAATGTTAGACGAAGGATCGAAAAATAGATAGAAAACCTTGAATTAAGAGTTAAACACTTTAACAAGGTGACTATAATACTCTCAGATTTTGCTGGCTCTAGTTTGTTGAGCCAACCTTATATCTTATCCGTATATATTCTAATAAAGTAGTTTGTTGCTCGTTGTATAAAGAAGCATTGCAGAAGAAACTACTTTAATATTTTCTATCCTTTTTTTCCTTGAAAGGGGTGCTTATCTTTTGCTGAGTGTATGCTAATACAGGTTAATTGTGGCATATGTTCGTTATCCTCTTGCCTTTGTTTATAAGAGTGGTGGCTTTGAAGTTACCTTTTGGAAAACCCACGGATTCTGTGTAATAGTAGTCGGGTGTTTAGTACTTGTCAAATGATGAGAATGAAATATCATTTAGCAGATCAATATATTTTGAGCACACAAGTCACTTGTTTTCTTGCACATCAAGGATGTTATATTGCAATGTTGTTTGGACACTCTTTACATGGCTTTAAAACTGTCAAAGATTGGAAGAGAATCTCTTTGACATGTATGAGTAGCTTTAAAGTAAAGGACCAAGTTTTTGATGGTCAAACTCTTTATTCTCTATGCTTATATCGGGAAAGTTTGAAATCAAAAATTACAAGTTTTTCATTCACCTCGACCTAATAATTTGGGCAAAAAAAAGAATGGGACGAACTTCCATATTATGATTAGCGTTTGGCTTGCAAGGCAAAACTAAATAGTATAGCAGTTCGTAAATTGAGATGTCAAATCAAAGAGTAATTGTTGATTAACTTTGAATTGGATTAAGGTAAAAATAAAAATTGAAAAAGTTGACTATACAACACTCACTAAGAATTAAAAAAAGAAAAAACTACCCAAAGTGTCACTTTATAAACAATTTTAACCAAAACTAGTCCAAAATAAAATATCTACCAAAAATAACCCAAATATTATTGTGTAACACAAGTCTATTTTGCTAAAACACATAAGTAGTTCAAACTTTTGGAGACATTGGACTTGGGCAAATTGCAATGTTTTAATTCATTTAAGTTGAAATTCAGTTAATCGAGCACCTAAATTCGATTTAGAAATCAATATTAAACGTTAGTTTGTTGGATTGGGTCAAAAGATTACATTAAATAAAAAACTTCATGGACAACCATTGAAAATTGCTTAAGCTTGAATTCAAAAATTTAGATTTTCGAAATTGAAATTTATTTCGAGTGGGTGATTGGAATAGATTGGGTACATCTTAAGGAGTTTGAATCTCGGTTTTGGGATGATTTGGTGAAGTTTTTAATTGAAAAATCGAAGTAAAAGATGAACATGAAAAAAGATAGTATGTGTATCACATTGTGTATCACATATGTATCATATATGTATCATATGTGTATCACATATATTTCATATGTGTATCAAATATGTATCACATATATATCTATGTATACGTGTGTGTAAGATACATGCATGATACACGTATGATACATGTAGTTGCAGAAGAATTTTTTTAACTACGAATTTTGATGCCAAACTAGTCCAAATCACCTCCAATCTTGCTCAAAAATTATATATCGCCTCGTCTATATGTTTTCAACGAATTCCAACCATACCTATTGAAAATATAATTCTTTTTTTGGTTAATTTTTTCTAATATTATATAATTTTGATAATGAATTTTGACTCAAAACTAGTCGAACTCACCTTCAAACTTCGTTAAAATTTGTATTGCCTTATCTATGTGTTTCAACGAATCGCAACAATACCCATTGAAAAAAAATCTTTTTTTGCCTATATTTTTTGAAAGTTGTATATCATTGATAATTATTTTGGCTATTTTTGGTAACATGACTAAAATGGTTAGTTGTTGGTAAATAGTATCTTTTTTTGGCATATTTCCATAAGATTCCCTTAAAAAACAGAAATTCTTAATGTGCCTAATGAGAATGAGTGAAGTACAATAAATAACCTTCAAAGTGGATGGTCTTGAAATTTTGTCCCTGCTTGCTTCATGAGCAAAACTTCAAGATTAACAAGTGTTGCCCCTCGATTATCCGATGGGCAAAACTTTTAACTTTTGACCTTAAAATTCTATCTATAAGACAACTGGGGTCAAAAGTTAAAGACCATCCAAAAAATGTCATATTTCTGCAAATTTTTGAATGAGAATTGTGGGTGCCGGCTGCTGATGATCCACTAGATCCATTGGGTCATTCCAGTAATAAGAAAAGAAGAAAAGAAAAGGAGATTTTCACGTGATAAATAAAGTTTCAAAACCTTTTTATATAAATAACATGATTCTTGGTTTATTTCAAAATTAGCAGATTTATTTACCTTTATAGCATATTTAAAATTTAAATATAATTTTTCAAAATAAATACTAAAGCACAAATTAAGGATCAGTTACCTAATTTACCAAAAAGCTAGTACCAAAAAATAAGAGTTGAAACCCGTTCCCTTCTAATTCTCTCTTTCTCTCTTTCTATTTCCCAAACCCCTCCCCCATCCGTCCAATTTCATCACCATTTTTCATCCCTTTTCCAAAAGGAGATTCAACACACATATGTATTAAGACTTATTGTTTAAAGAGAAAGTTACACGCCTAAGCATTTATTTAAAAGGCTTGTTTGACATTTTTCGTATGAGAAGTCTCTCGAAGTTGCAAATAAAAATATAAAATACCTAATATTTTATGATTATATAATTTTTATTAATTATACATGATTTGTATTGTATAATTATCATATGTATCCCTAAATTAATATACCACATGTATAAAGAGTGTATAATTATAATATATCACTATCATACGTAAATTATACCATGTATAATGCCTAACGAAGAAAATACCATGTATAATTGCTACAAATAATTTACAAAAAACATGTATAAAATATGATTACAATTATACCAGTATTAAAAAATATATAAATATATAAGACCTATAAATAATTGAAACAAAATACGTAAAATATCAAAATACCATTATTAAACAAGTTTCAAACAAAGTTACTTATCATACAAAATATAAGAAATGGAGCTACATTTATGAGCGAAAAAATCGGAAGGCAATATTCACATCTGGGCCAGCTAGATTCCTATCACCAATTGGTATTTAATATGGTATGTAAATATTTAATTGCTGCCAAATGTTAAATGGTATATACTACTATGATTTTGTCATATTTTTTTAAATATTGCACAATTATGTTTTTCTTTAAATGGTAAATCAAGTTTCAAAACCTTTTTATATAAATAACATGATTCTTGATTTATTTCAAAAGTAGCAGATTTATTTACTTTTATAGCATATTTAAAATTTAAATATGATTTTTCAAAATAAATGCTAAAGCACAAATTAACGATCAATTACCTAATTTACCAAAAAGCTAGTACCAAAAAATAAGAGTTGAAATCCTTTCTCTTCCAATTCTCTCTTTCTTTTTCCCAAACCCCTCCCCCATCCGTCCGGTTTCATCACCATTTTTCATCCCTTTTCCAAAAGGAGATTCAACACACATTTGCATTAAGAGTTATTGTTTAAAATTTGTTTTTCATTTACCAAATTATGCACTCATTTTAAAGGCTTGTTTGACATTTTTCGAATGGAAAGCCCCTCGAAGTTGCAAATAAAATACCTAATATTTTATGATTATATAATTTTTATTAATTATACATGATTTATATTGTATAATTATCATATGTATCCCTAAATTAATATACCATATGTATAAATAGTATATAATTATAATATATCACTATCATACGTAAACTATACCATATTTAATGTCTAACGAAGAAAATACCATGTATAATAGCTACAATAATTTACAAAAAACATGTATAAAATATGAATACAATTATAACAGTATTAAAAAATATATAAATATATAAGACCTATAAATAACTGAAACAAAATATGTGAAATATCAAAATACCATTATTAAACAAGTTTTAAACAATGTTACTTATCATACAATATTCACATGTGGGCCAGCTGGATTCCTAATTACCAATTGGTATTTAATATGTTATGTAAATATTTAGTTGCTGCCAAATGTTAAATGGTATATACTGCGATGATTTTGTCATATTTTTTTAAATATTGCACAATTATGTTTTTTCCTGGAAGAAAAGAACACACGAGGGGCCCCAAAACGAATGAGCCAATCAAAGCTTTATTTTCAATCACAAACGAGCAGACCCAAAAGATCATTCTAGAACCGTCCACGTGTCCTCACCTAACCCTCAACCTCCCCTCTTATCTTCTCTTCTTCTGCTCCTCCTCCTCCTCACTCCTTTGTTCACTCCGCTCTAATCCCCCAAATCCTCAAATTCCTCTTTTCTAGTGTTAGGGTTTCCTCCAACCTTTACACGCACAAGCTTACCCACCGATAAATTCAATCTCTTTGTATTCAATTGATAAATATGGCGTCTTCAACAGCTCAAATTCACGCTGTTGGAGCCACATATTTTACAACTTCCTCTTCTTCCAGTAGAAAACCCTCAAAGACAGTGTTTTTAGGTCAAAACATAAACAACAGAACCCTAGCGTTCGGATTGAAGCAGAAGAAGAGCAGCTTCAGCCGGAGGAATGGCGGTGGTCACGCGCCACTGCGTGTGGTGGCGGAGAAGGTGGTGGGAATTGACTTGGGGACCACCAATTCCGCCGTGGCTGCTATGGAAGGAGGGAAGCCCACCATAGTGACCAACGCTGAAGGGCAGAGGACAACACCTTCAGTGGTGGCTTATACTAAGAATGGGGATAGGCTTGTCGGGCAAATTGCGAAGCGTCAGGCTGTGGTGAACCCGGAGAATACCTTCTTTTCGGTGAAGAGATTCATAGGGAGGAAAATGAATGAGGTGGATGAGGAGTCGAAGCAGGTCTCGTACAATGTTATTAGAGATGAGAATGGAAACGTCAAGCTGGATTGCCCTGCCATTGGCAAATCATTCGCCGCTGAAGAAATTTCAGCTCAGGTATATATTTAATCTTGCATTCTGCTTCATAAACATGTATTAACGCTTTAGGATGCCTTTGGTATGAAGTTAGTAGAAAAGTTGATAACATATGATATTACAAGGTGTTGGATAAGGTATGAGGATAGGGTTTAACCTAATTTGTACTAAAGACTGACAATACTATCTAAGTATTGATTGAAGTAAGAGATATGGAGCAAAAGTCAGGGTATTGTAAAAGAACATTACTTTTTCTTCATATGATATTGCAAGGTGTAGGATAAGGTATGAGGATAGGGTTTTAACATTATTTGTATTAAGGATTGGAAATATCCAAGTTTTGATTGAAGAGATATGGAGTAGAAGTAGGTGTATTGTAAAAGAACTTTTTTTTCTTTTTGAGAAAATGTGTTCCAGAAAGGTAACCATACACCATCAGTCCAGGAAAATATGAAGGAGAAGGTAAATATTTTCCTGAATAATCTTTTACTCCATGCAAAAAATGCCCTTAGTATAACTGTTTTCATGATTTGAGATCCTGACGTTCGTTAATTCACAGGTAGTCTTTTTTTCATTAAATTGTTAATTCACATGGCTTTTGCTGGAGCTGTGTGAGGAATATGATTTTGCTGTCCAATACAGCATTATTTATATGAGGTTCAAAACTGATTAGGCAAGAGTTTATACAGAGGCTAGAGCATCCTGGCAGATACTTTTTTTTCTTAGGTTTTTATTTTTAATTCCATAGTTAAGTGAGCTGGCTATTATTTAGGGATGTTATTGCTGGCAAAATTATGTTGACTGGCTAATGCTTTTACTCTCTTTTCTGGTTTAGGTCTTGAGGAAGTTGGTGGATGACGCATCCAAATTTTTGAATGACAAGGTTTCCAAGGCTGTTGTCACTGTTCCTGCATACTTCAATGATTCTCAGAGGACAGCAACAAAGGATGCCGGTCGCATTGCTGGATTAGAGGTTCTCCGGATAATTAATGAACCAACTGCTGCCTCCCTGGCTTATGGTTTTGAAAAGAAGAACAATGAAACTATTTTGGTTTTTGATCTTGGAGGTGGTACTTTTGATGTATCAGGTAATAATGGTACTATGGTTACCCACTGTTGTTGATTTCATATTTTGAGTTTACCGATACTGATGCTGTGCATACAGCCACAATTTGAAGGAGAGGATTAGCTTTAAACAACTTTGTAGGGAGAGTTATAGAAATAAAATAAAAGTATTCTACAAGTTGCTGCTTATTCTTTACTGCTGTTTATCGTGTAGCTTTTTGAGCTTGAGCTGCATGGTTAAAAGGTTCATAGGAATGGGCTGATAGCTGCCAAATTTAAATTGTTGTTTCTTTATTAGTAATGTGACTCTCTGTGCTGGTTTTTCCTCACTTGTAGCTTTCTTATGTAGGTTAGGGGATACTTTTATAAGATGTCTCTATCCATGTCTTTGTGCGTACTAATGCCTGGGGCAATTGGACTAATATATTTGCTTGCAGTTCTTGAGGTTGGTGACGGTGTCTTTGAGGTGTTGTCTACTTCTGGTGATACCCATCTTGGTGGTGACGATTTTGACAAGGTTTGTATCTTTTCTTTCCTACCAACAAAATGTTGCTGTGACTTGATTGAGCAATCTAACTCTAAACCATTAGTACCTGCTAGAGGTCACTCACAAAGTGTTTCATTCATGCAGAGAATTGTTGATTGGCTTGCTTCAGATTTCAAGAAGAATGAAGGTATTGATCTTCTGAAGGACAAACAAGCTCTTCAACGTCTGACTGAGACTGCTGAAAAAGCTAAGATGGAACTGTCATCACTGACACAGACTAACATCAGGTATGTCCAGCGTTTTCAACCTTCATTTTGTTTTTATCTTTTCCTGTTGGGGCTTCTATCTCTGTTGATATTGAAATTATATATTTTTGTTTTGCAGTTTACCATTCATCACAGCCACTGCGGATGGTCCTAAACACATTGAGACCACTATCACACGTGGTAAATTTGAAGAACTATGCTCAGATCTGCTTGACAGGTGTCTGCAATAGAACATACTTTTGTAGCTTATCAATTTTTTTAAAGTAGTTGTGCCATTTATGAGATAAGGTCTTGATGTCAGTTCTTTTGCTCTTGTTCTGTAATCAGGCTTAAAACTCCTGTTCAGAATTCCTTGAGAGATGCCAAGCTCTCCTTCAGCGATATTGATGAGGTGATCCTTGTTGGTGGTTCTACACGTATTCCAGCTGTTCAGGAACTTGTTAAGAAATTGACTGGAAAGGACCCCAATGTTACAGTAAATCCTGATGAAGTTGTTGCTCTCGGTGCTGCAGTGCAGGTGAGATCGTTGTTCCTGGTGCATCTTGTGTTCTTGATTTGTATTTTGGTGCACCTCTCATTTTCTCATTTTTCTAGGCTGGAGTATTGGCCGGAGATGTCAGTGATATTGTTCTTTTAGATGTCACACCGTTGTCCATTGGTTTGGAAACACTTGGTGGTGTGATGACAAAGATCATTCCAAGAAATACAACATTGCCTACCTCAAAATCAGAAGTATTCTCTACTGCTGCTGATGGTCAGACAAGTGTAGAAATTAATGTCCTCCAAGGGGAGCGAGAATTTGTTAGGGATAACAAGTCTTTGGGCAGCTTCCGGCTTGATGGAATTCCTCCCGCCCCAAGAGGGGTTCCTCAAATTGAAGTGAAATTTGATATTGATGCCAATGGCATTCTCTCCGTCACTGCTATTGACAAGGGTACTGGGAAGAAGCAAGACATCACCATTACTGGTGCCAGCACATTGCCCGGTGATGAGGTATGTTTTTGACTTCCAATTGTTCTAGCACCAAAGTCTCTTTAGCAATTCTAGTTGGATTGTTGGGCAAAGAGCTGTATAGTGCTTATCAGCTGCTGAAATTTGCTTTCTCTTTCCTTTTTATATTTTGTAATTTTTTATTTATTTTTAAATACTTTTGGTTGTCCATGAGTGGTATGTTGCATGTCATTTCATGTAAATTCCCCTTACTGCTCATAAGTGATGGGATATCTGGTTGTGTGGGAACAGGTTGAGAGAATGGTTAAAGAAGCTGAAAGATTCGCCCAGGAAGACAAGGAGAAGAGAGATGCCATAGACACAAAGAACCAGGCCGATTCTGTTGTCTACCAGACAGAGAAGCAGCTGAAGGAACTTGGAGACAAAGTACCAGGGCCGGTGAAAGAGAAAGTTGAGGCTAAACTTGGAGAGCTTAAAGAAGCGATCTCAGGGGGCTCAACTCAAACCATGAAGGATGCGATGGCTTCTCTTAACCAAGAAGTAATGCAGCTTGGTCAGTCACTCTACAACCAGCCTGGTGCTGGAGCTGCACCAGGTGCTGGTCCGGCACCTGGCGATTCCGCTGGTCCTTCAGAATCATCATCAGGGAAAGGACCTGATGGAGACGTAATCGATGCTGATTTCACCGACAGCAAGTGAGCATAGAAGAGCAATTTTGAGGCTATATTTACTTTTCAGCTTATTATACTCTTGCTTAGGTTGTGTATAAGGTTTTAACTTTTGCACAATTACGGATTTGGGGGACAATTTCTGGTGGTTGGGGTCTGCGAAAAAGATGATTCATACAGGAAATAGAGGTTAGGAATGTTGAGTTAGGTGGCTACTCTTGCATTCAAGATGAAACAGTGTCACCCCCATGAATATTTTTAGAGATGTCACTAGTGTAACCAAAAAGTTAGAGAAACTGCTTTTCTGGTTCTCTCACGCCTACCATCCCCAAACTTGATAATTAGGGGATTTTGTGGATCCGTTGCTAAAGCTCGTAGCGCTTTTGATACTTGTTTTCTCTGTCATGGACTTGCTGTTATTGAAGGGATTGAATTTGAATTTAATTCTTAATAGTTAGTACCAACAATAAATTAGTGTAGATTTCTCTTTCCAAGCTCATCTCACAATTCTTGTTCATATCTGGAATCGAGTATTTGTTTAATTGACAAATGCTAACAGAATTTGTAGATTGGAATACAATAGGGCAGCTTTAATGTTCTCCCGTTGCTCTGAGAAAAGTCAAAATTACGTTAGCTCATGCTTAATGTAAGTGCGAAATAAATGTCTTGAGGAACTTATCACAAAAGATGGATGTAGTACACTTTTTGATTATAGAGTTATTTTTGAGTATACAAAAACGTATGTCAAATAAATAAGAGAAGCTCTTTCAAAACATATGTGCATAAGAAAGTAAAGGTGTTGTCTCCATTGACTCACACTAGAGAAGTTAAATACAGAAACAACTGCGACTTGTAGAGCAGATAAGAGTCTCAAGTATCCCCTGAGGCAGCCATATTGGAGAAGCGAGGACTCAGTGGTATGGGACTGGGAGAAAGACTACTGGTTCTTCTTTCCACAGAATAACCACCTGGAGAAGGACAACCATTTCCCATCTCCATAGAGTAACTCCCCGGCGATATACTTCCATTTCTCCTTTCCCCACAATGGCCATAGTCATCGTAGTGCATGCATTTCGTACAACAGCCACTCCCGCGGCTGTGTCTCGCGGGTGATTGATAGTAATGTTGGTTATGATCCACTTGGTACCTTAACCCCTCGGCTCGGCCAACAGACCTAACAGAAACAAGCCTTTCTGGCCCTTTTAGTGGATCACCAGGACCAGGAGGAGGTTTACTTAACTGGTACCCATTGTAGTTTGTTGGTTGTCTATAGTTGTAATAGTGAAGTTGCTGCTGCAGTGATTGAGGGGTATGATGGAAGCCGTGTTGCTGCGGACTAGTGACATTGTAAAAGCTAGGTGAGCTCTGAACTTTGTGCAATTGACTTCTATTCTGAAAAATACTTTGTAACAAAGACTCTTGGATAACACCATCAGTAGTGCAACTCTCAGGAGATCTTGGTGAAGAACAAGCAGATGAAATGTTAAAAGAAGCATGGCTTATGCTTAGAGGTGGCACCCGAATCCCTGCTTCCCTGGCACGGATTATACCATTAATGGCATCAATGTATCGTTGTTCTAGAGGTTCTGATGGCATTGTATGGTGGTCTACCACGACGGGCTTTGCTGGGAAGAGAAAGGCGCGAAGCCTCGGGATCCCTGCACTTTCACAACGATCATATTCATCTAACATGTGGCGTAGATCCTCCTCTGTTTTTACTGAGACCAATGCATCAAGATCCTCATGTACTAATTGGTATTTGAGAACAATGTCACCCTCAATTTGGGGAGTAAGCTTCTTCATAAGTTCTGTAATGTGACAGGACAATAATGTTATTCCCTTAGAGAACTCGGATTCAACTCAAGAATTTTAGAAAAAGAGACTTTAATATGCAATTGCTGAAGCCTGTTTTGGGTCTTGTCAATGATTAATGGCTGCTTGTGTTAAGGTACATGCCAAATCTATCTGACCTCACTATGTCATCCTCTAGAACTATCGAAGCCAAAATAATGAATAAAGATGAACAAAAGAATTACATTATTCATCATTTCTTTTCCCCTCTTTCCTCTTGATTTGAATCCATGCCAAATTGCCAATGAATTTGATATGAATTGAAAAACATGAAATTGTTCATAATTCAAAGTCCAATTAAATACATGATGCAAATAAATTCATGACTCAATTCCCTCAAATATTGCATGTTCCCATGAATAGTGAATTTTCGAGATAACAACTACGCCTTAATAACAAGCACGATCGATCATATATAGATTCTCTAAATCTTCAAAAAGACATGAAATATTTACCTGAAAGTTTAATATCTCGAGGAACGGAGATAACACGTGTCTCACCACCAACATACTTGAGGTGGCCATCAGCTGGCTGAGGAAGAATTTTTCCTCCATGGCTACAAAGAAATTTAATCCTACTCTTAGGGGAGCTTGGTGTTGACCCGAGTGGTGAACCACATAAAACAGGTTCCTCCACCGTGACACCTTCTGTTGGCATTTTCACACCAAATGACAAAAACCAAACAAGGAAAAATGAAATTAAAAATGGTAAAAATTGTATATACACAAAGAAAGAAAATGGGAGAATTGGAATTAGAATAAGAATATTATGTTTCAAGAATTGAGATGACAAAGAGAAGAACATGAATGGATTTGTGTATTTATATACGTAGAATTGGTTTCATCTATTTTTGTCACAGGCCATAGATTTGATTGTCTGGTTCTAACCGAATGTGAAATAGCATAACAATGAAGGGACTTTCTGGTATATAGGTAATAGGATAAACAAAGGTATCCCTTAATTTAATTACATTGATGGTATTTCGGATTATTCTGAGGATTATTTCGTTTTGATTCGGATTTGCAGTGTATATGAGGGGACAAAATGGACTTAAAATATTCCCTTGTATTCAGGAAATTCAAGGATAATAATATGATTCAGTTGCCTACATTCATTGAGTTCCTCTAGGGAACGTATGATATTTATAGTGTCATAATATTTTATGGCACCTATTTTAAAATACAGTTAATCGGATAAGATATTTTATGTTACACGGAGGACTTTGGATAAAATTGAACGATAAAGCACAAAATGGTAATATACAATGTACACATATCCTTTAACAAATGGTTAGAACAGAAGATAAGTTGAAAATAGGGTGATATAAGATAATTAATAATTATGCTGTAGGAGTTAGAGGTAATTAGACGCGTACCTATTTCCGATTAGTGAGGTATGTCAATCATTTCAACACAATTAGGATGCCCATAAGTATTTCTTTGTCAATTTAACATGTACATATAGAGATGTCAGTAGGTTCATTCATTACTTTTATCTTTTATGTCTTTTCTATGTGGCAAAAATGCCTTTTTTCCTTCCTAAAGTTATCTCGAAAAATCTCTTACACATCCAAAATTCACTAACAATATCTTACCCTTACTCTTTTATTCTTGTTCTGAGTAAAATTATATTAAATTAGTCCCAGCTGGTCGTCTTGGACGAATAGTGACTATTTGAATTCCAAAGTTTACTCGTACGATTCTAGTTTAGCCATTGTGCAACTTCTGTCCATCTCAACTTTTCGTTAGCGGGGATAGGAAGCCCAGCTAACTCAATTTCCTAAAGAAAAGCAAGCGGGCTCTTCCAATATTAAGCTCCTGCATCTAAACTGTATCTCTATTTTCAAAAGTATATAATTACCTATTTGGCCGAGCTGTAAAAATTAACTTATTTTGAAAAGTACTTTTTCTTGATAGTATTTTTTTCAAAAATACTTTTGGTGAAAATTAGTTTGTGTTTGGCTAATTAATTTGAAAATCACTTTTGAGCAGTAATTAATGTTTGACCAAACTTTTAAAAACTGCTTCTAAATGTATTTTTCTCAAAAGTGCTTTTCAGAAAAATAATTTTGAAGAGAAGCTATTTTTTTCTCCTTCTCCAAAACTCCTTCTGTTTCTCCACAAAATCACTTTTTTATTCTTCTAAAAGCTTGGCCAAACACTTCAACTTTGAAAAAAAAAACATATTTTTTGAAAAAAAGTGCTTCGAGGATTGGAGAAGCTTGGCCAAACAGGCTATGGTCTTGGTTCAGATTCCTTCAACCTTCCATTAGCTTTCGATTTAGTTTCATTCTAAGGCTTGGGTACAATATGGGATAACTCTCTTTCATTAAAGTTTAGATAGATAAGAAGAAATTATTTAATATTTTATTTTTATTGGACTTGAACTTGATATTTTTAACTTTATTGACCACTAGATTATAATCTTAAGCCTAATTTCACGTGGGGCTTTAAAAAATTGTCTATATTAGTCTACAACATGAGATCGTTGCAAGAAAGTATTTAATAAGAGATTTTTTCGTTCTTATACAATATTTGAAACTTATCAACCAAAATTATTCTAAATTTGCATATTATCCGACCTAACTGTGGTTTTTTTACAATTTATATATAATCCTTTATTAGTGCCTTAAATTAGGGGATTTAATTACACCCTTTTCCTTTTTTTCTCTCCTCTTCTCATTGAATATCTACAAAGACTGTTTTTGTTGAATATCTACGTAGACTATGTAGAACTTTTCACCGAAAGTAGACAAATATTAATAAACATGATTTCAACGATGATGAAATTATCATATGTTTGGCAGCTAAAATAGTAACGTGAGTATAACTTTATAATTTTTAGTATGTTCCTACAAAGTATCTAAAACTTTACTTTTGAAAACATTATTCTAGGAAAAATTAATTGTTCTAGATGCCAAATAATCAGGAATTTAGGTCATCAAACGCCTTAAAAATCACGTTTGAGTTATAAACATAACATTTAAGCCATTACAAATGCGTTCCTAAACATGGTGATTTTGCTGTTACCTAGGGAAGTAAAAAATGAATAATAAATCCTTTTATTTTTCCTTTTCCTTTTTTTTTTGGAAGTTCATAATGCATTTCCCCAATACTTAAATCTTAATTTTGTGTCATCAGTCATGTACTACACTCTTAACAAGAAATTAATTCTTTGAATCAATGGAGAAAAACTATAAGCAATATAGAATAAATTTTTATATACAAATATGAAATTACTAACAAATGTTAACTCATATTCTCCAAAAGGTAATTACGCCCTTTAATTAGTGAACATAATATGAGGCAATCGCTCAAATCATCATTCAAGAAAAGTCCATCATTCGAAACTTCTCCACTAAAAGAAGTCATAATCCAAACTTAAAAGAACTGAACAATGAAATTATTGCTCTCTTTAAGTATCCTAATTTCGCCAAGTAAAAGAAGAAACTTAAGAAGCAAAGATGGCAGAGGTGAAAGTTTATGGTATTATAGCAGGCCCTTTAATAGATAGTAAAAATAAATTTCATACAAATAATTATATAATATATAACTTATTTATAATTTATCTATAATTTTCATACATTATTTATACCCAGTTAAATACAACTACAATATCATACAACTTAAATACAATTTTCATACAAATTTTATACAATGTGTCTTTTGTATAATTTGTATCTGATTTGTATATATTTTGTATGTGGTGTGTGCTTATTTATTTCTAAAATTCCAATCAAAACTTACTCTCTTAATACAATTTTGATACATATCAACAACTTTATGTAAAAAGATAGTATTGATAACTTAAATACAAATTTTATACAATAATTCATACATTATACAATTATTTTTCAACTTTCATACAACATTCAAATAAAAATAATATATAACTATAACAGAATATAATTTAAATATAATTATAATACAACTTTACTACAATTTCATAAGTATATTGTATGTCATGTGTTCCTCTTCTTCTTTTTCGAGTTTTAATTTGAAATTCAGCCAAAATCTTAGTCAATCAATTAAATTGAATGAAGAAAAAAATTAATCAAATAGCATGAGAGAATGAAAGAAAAGAGCAAAAGGCCTAGGACACACGCTGAATAACAATATCATGAATTCATGAGTTTTTAGTTAAGATGTATGTATAACTAATTCAACTGAGTTTTCTATCTTTTCATAGTAATTTGGAGAAAATAAGTCTAATGTATGTGGTGTGTGCTTCTTCCTCTCTAAAATTCCAATCAAAACTTACTCTCTTAATACAATTTTGATACATATCAATAACTTTATGTAAAAAGATAGTATTGATAACTTAAATACAAATTTTATACAACGATTCATACATTATACAACTATTTTTCAACTTTCATACAACATTCAAATAAATATATATATAAAACTACAACAGAATACAATTTAGATACAATTATAATACAACTTTCGTAAGTATATTGTATGTCATGTGTTCGTCTTCTTCTTCTTCTTCTTCTTCTTCTTCGAGTTTCAATCTGAAATTCATCCAAAATCAAGTCTAAACTTCACCAAAACATCCTCAAAATTGAGATAAACTCAAAATAATATTCCTAATTATTTGCAACAACACCCAATCCAAACAAATAATAGTTTTTGAAAACCCAAATTCGATTTCAAAGCTTCAAAGATTTTTAATGGCTATCAATGGTGGAGAGTCAAATACCTTCAAAATTTATTGATTGACAATTTTAATTTGAACACCAATTGTGCAACTGTTTACCCGTAAAACGGTACAGTTGAATTTATACGTAATTTCTAGACAAATGAACTAATTTAATCATGAAACAATATAATAATTGAAGAAATATACAACAATTAGCCGTAGAATGTAGATAAAATAGCAAAGATGATAATTCCGTGAACACAGTTCCCGAAAATGACAATGAGATCTAAAAGCAAGAAAGTGAAATTGTATAAAGCTTTGTATAGAATATAGTATATGTTCTTGCCAGAAAATTCGTGCCCTTTACAATGGTCATTGGGCTCATTATTTATAGTTATGCCTAGGAAAAAAGGTCTTACGATCATGCCCCCCTTTAATGTCAATTATGAGCGTAATTAATGAAAATATAACGTTGAGTATAAATATCAAATTCTCTGTAACGTACCGTCGCTCTTAATGCTGTAGAATATTTTTTAGTAAATGCTACTGGGCGCAGAGCATTTAATACACTTTTATAAACGTTATCCGTTTCGGTGACAATCGCAGTGGCTGCATTCGGTCCTCAACTATCCCATCTTGAATTCCACGTGTCCTCCTTTTAGTCAGTCACATGTCATATCATATTTTACCCTATACAACAACATGAAAGAAAATTGCTAAGTTAAAACGATTGAAATCCATTAATGAATTTCATTAAAACTCTATACAACAAGAAATCATAAAAAAATAGAGAACATCAAATGAAGAAAAATTAGGGGAAAAAATAGAGAATGAGAGTAGAGAGACGAAGAGAGAGAGAGAGAGAGAGAGACGGAGATATTCCTTATTCAATTCCTAATATAAAGGGATACTCATTTAAAACTTATTTGTATATAACTAGTAAATTGTATATGACCATGTAATTAAATTGAAACTTGAGTAGGGAGGGTAATAACTACGATGTCATTTTGGACGATGACATCGAAATCGAAACGACTATCACTCATGATCTGGCTATTGTATGCTCATGGATCGACAAAACCGAAATCTTAAACCAATCACGTCTCCACCGCTTGATTGTCGGCCTCGATATCGCAGTGGCGCCCTAACTTCAGTGCCACTGCCGCACAAATTCAAAACCCCATCGCCACCATCCAACTATGCATCGGAAAATCCTGTCTTATTTACCAAATTATCCACTCCGCCAATATTCCCCGTCGACTCCGCCAGTTCCTCCAGAAAGAAACTTACGAATTTGTTGGGGTTGATATTGAAAGTGCCAAGAAGAAATTGAATTACGATTATGGACTTTTAGTGTCGAAGAAGGTTGATCTCCGAAAGTGGGCGGCGGCGGAGCTGGAGAAGAAGGAACTTCGCACGGCGGGACTGAAGGATTTAGTGAAGGAAATTGTGGGAAAAAAGATTATTCCCTCTATTTTGTAAATGGGCACAAGAAATTATTCCCGATATTTTGTTGATTTCAATTTATTGACGGTTCGTATGAATTAGGGGAGACTTAGTTTTCTTATTCACTATAAATACTAGTATTATTTTAGTTATATGATCTTTTCATTGGAGCTTGGTCAATGAAATTGGTGTATTCTTATTAGACATCTACAATGGGAAAAAGGATAAGACTCAATTAGATAACAATGTTGTAGAGCTCAATTGATTCAAATTTATAACGTTGAACTTCAAATTGTAACATTTTATTCATCAAACAGTACTGACATAAAATTTTAATGAAGACTAGAATAAGTAACCTTATAAGTGTGGTACTGTTGATTTTAGAGAGAGAATTTCTGAAGAAGCCAAAATGAATTTTTATTCTATTGATTCTGTTTGCCACTGTTATAAGCAAAAATGAATATATATACATCTAACTAACTACTAACCGCTTCACTTGTATTTCTAGCTAACCCACGTGTGTAATGAAAAAGAAATTACATAATTAGCCTATTCTAGAAGCTACTTAAGCTATGTGATACAACTGTAGATTATGGATAGCCCATGTGATAAATAAGACAAGTCTGATGAAGGACCAATATGATGAAGCCCCAATATATGTGTTTACTTGCATAGTCCAATAGTAGTTAGTCATTGGAAAGAAAGAAAACCCTAATGTCCAATGTCCAATGTCTTTACCTGCATATATGTCTTCATCCTTTTCATTCTGTGACTTAACCTGGACTCGGTGAAGTGTCACCGGCAATAACCCCCCTCAACTTACCGAGTAGATCATGATGAAGAGGCCCAGAAAGGGGCTTGGTAAAGAGATTGGCGAGCTGGTGGTGAGAAAGAAGAATAGAAAGGGAGATGAGACCAACTTGGAATTGCTGCCTGACGAAATGGCAATCAAGCTCCACATGTTTGGTACGCTCGTGAAAGATGTAATTTTTAGCAATGTGGATAGCAGCCTGACTATCCAAGTGGAGGGGTACTGGAAAAGAAGGAACGAAAGAAAGGTCATCGAGTGGACGAACGAGCCAAGTCAGCTCGACAACAACATGCCTCATTAACCGGTACTCGGCCTCAGCAGAAGACAAAGAGACGGAAGGTTGTTTCTTAGATTTCCAAGAAATAGGACATCCCCCTAAACTTATGAAAAACCCATTAACTGAACGTCGACTATCAGGACAGGAACCCCAATCGGAGTCGCAGAAAGCGAGCAAGTCAAGAGAAGGATCATCGGACATGAGAAGACCCAAACCAGGATCATGAAGAAGTTATCGAAAGCAATGATGAGCTGCATAGAAATGAGACTCACGAGGATCCTGCATAAATTGGCTAAGATGCTGAATGACAAAAGAAATATCAGGACGAGTATGGGTCAGAAAATTGAGTTTCCCCAATAGACGACGATAGAGCAGAAGGTCAGAAAGAGGGACACCAACCCCTGCATGTAGCTTGGAAGAAGGATCCAAAGGAGAAGAAGCAGAAGACTGACCAAGGCAATCAAACTCAGTAAGAAGTTCAAGGGTGAACTTGCATTGACAGAGAATCAGACCAGACGACTCACGAAGCACTTCCGTGCCCAAAAAATAAGATAAGTTCCCCAAGTTTTTTATCTTAAACTTTTAATCTAGAAATTATTTTAAATCATTGAGCTCCTGAATATTGTTACCTGTGAGTAAGATATCGTCCACATAAACAGCCACCAAAGAAATAGAATCACCATTCTTTTTGTAGAAGAGAGAGTAGTCGTTTAAGGAGTGAGTAAAACCCTTGAAATTAAAGGCAGCTATCAAGCGGGCATACCATTGCCTAGAGTCTTGACGAAGCCCATAAAGAGACTTCTTTAAATGACAAACCAAATTAAGAGCGGGGGGTCTAGACCAGCGGTAAATTTCATATAAACCTCTTCATGTAGATCCCCATGTAGAAAAGCGTTGTTCACATCCAATTGATAAAGACCCCAATTTTTCTTTACTACAATAGCAAGGATACACCTAATAGTGGTCATTGGGACCACGAGGGAGAAAGTCTATATAAAATCAATCCCTTCTCGTTGAGTGTCTCCTCGAATAACCAAACGAGCTTTAAGTCTTTCCACACTTCCATCAGATATTAGCTTAACCTTGTAGACCCACTTACACGGTAGTGCTTTCCTCCCAACTGGTAATGGAACAACCTACCAAGTATCATTATCCTTTAAGGCATCAAGATCTTTGGCCATTGCTTCTTGCCAACCAGGGTGCAATGCTGCCTGAGAGTAACTAGAAGGCTCATGTACATATGGTAGGGAGTTCAAAAGGCTTTGGTTAGGAGTAGAAAGTGCAGTAGGAGAAATAGTAGAAGGGGAGATAGGTGAGAGAAAATAGGATGTAGAGACATCAGTTAAGTGTACTGCTCCACAAATATAATCACACAAATAGACAAGTGCATTGTGCTCTCTCAAAGACCTGCGCAAAACATCATTAGGAGCACTAGGTGAATGAGCAGGATTAAAAGTAGGAGAAGAATCAGATGTAGAAGAGGATATAGGAGGAGCAGTAGATGAGGTAGAAGGGGTATAAGATATTGTAGATAAGGGGCTAGGAACATGGCTAGAAGGAACATGAGGTGAAACAGAAACAGAAGTCTCAACAGAAGGAGCAATATGGGAAGGATCAACAGGAATAGAAGAAGAAGAAAAAGTAGGAGAAGGTGAGGAATCAGTAGAATTACGAGTTGGAGATGTAGAGAAATCAGTGGTGGAAAAGATAGGAAATAAAGGAGAGAAATTAGTGTGAAGACTCGTAAAAGGAAAAATAGACTCGTGAAAAATCGCATTCCTGGAAACAAAAATTTCTCTAGTCTGTAAGTTTAACAACCTGTATCCTTTCATTCCAGTAGGATAATCAAGATATACACAAGTAACTACCCTAGGATCAAGTTTGTCTCTAAGATGAGGCAAAATGGAAGCAAAACATAAGCAACCAAAACTCTTAAGGAAGGTGTAATCAGGTGCTTTATGAAAAAGTACTTCATAAGGGAATTTATAGTGAAGAAACTTAGTTGGAAACCTATTAATAAGGAAAGTGGCAATAAATAGACATTCCCCCCAATAACAAATAGGCACTTTAGAATGAAAAATGAGGGCCCTACAAATTTTCATCAAATACTTGTATTTTCTTTCAACAATACTATTTTGTTGAGGAGTACCAACACAGGTGGTTTGATGAAGAATTCCCTTTGAAAAGAAGTAGGTTATTGCAGCAATACTACTTCCTAATTCAAAAGTATTATCAGACCTAATTTTCTTGACTTTGACGTCAAATTGTCTTTCTACCATAGATATGAAAAACTTGAGGACAGTGGAAGCATTACTCTTGGTACTCAACAAATAGGTCCAAGTATCCCTACTAAAATTATCAACAATTGTAAGGAAATAATTAAAACCATTGTGGGTAGGTACCTTATAAGGACCCCAGGTATCAATATGAATGAGTTCAAAAATGTAAGAAGTAGAACTGTTGCTATCAGGAAAAGGCAATATGTGTTGTCTAGCCATAGGGCAAATGGAACAAGGAATATCTTCTTTACAAATAGTAGTTTGTGGTAAAACAAAAATGTATCTCATGGTAGAAATGGGTAAATGACCCAGCCTTACATGCCACAGATTGTTACCAGAACTAACAGAATTAGACATTGTATGTGAACTATGAAGTGCAACAAGTTTGAGAAGAGTTTTGTGTAAGTGTAACATTCTTATTTGGATGCAGAGAATCAGCAGACTGGTGGATTGAATGGAAAAGATAAAGTCCAGCTTTGACATCACCAAGGACCAGAGTCCTCCTCAAATAAAGGCCCTGCATCAAATAACAAGTTTCAGCAAAGGTAAGAAGGACTTTGAATTGGCTGCATAATCTATTAACTGAAATCAGATTAAATTTAAAATTTGGGACATAAAGTACTCTGTGTAGAGTCAAATCTGGGTGTATAGTTACTTGTCCTGCTAGAGTAACTCTTACCCTTCGTGAATTAGGAAGGTTAACATTAACAAGACTGAGTAATGGTTTGATATTAACTATGATAGTAGAGTCAAATATCATGTGTTCTGAAGCACTAGAGTCAAAGATCCAAATATGACTCTTAGAATTATTATATGAATAGGGAATAATAGGCAAGCATGTACCAGCACAGTTAGCATTGACATTGACTTCAGAACTTGTTGTAGCTTGCTGACCAATTTTAACTTGTTGAAGCAGTTCCATCAACTGTGATAATTGTTCCTGTTTTATACTAATTGTTGCCTCTGTATCATTAGCCTGAACTTGTGCATAACCTTCATCTGTTGTGACTGCATTCCCTTGATTGGGATTCTGAAGCCTTCTTTGCTTGTTATTTGGCTTAAAATTCTGTGGATAGCCATGAAGTTTATAGCATTTGTCAAGCGTGTGTCCTGGCTTTTTGAAATAGTTACAATTGAGATTCCTCATGTTTTCTTGGTTGTTTCTAAAATTATAACCACCTGGTGAACTACCAGTATTCATTGCAAAATTTGTGGTTCTGTCACGACCCGAATTTTTCACATTCTGACTGTGATGACGCCTAACATTTCACTTGCTAGGCAAGCCAACGTTAGAATAATATTTATCAATTTTTAGACAATCTTTACATTATTAATAATCAAGGAAACAAAAGCGGAAGCAAAGTTTTAAATATAGTAAAATAATCCATAAATGCAACGGTATCTAAATACCATCCCGGAATTAGTGTCACAAGTGTACGAGCTTCTAGAATAAATACAAATAAAGGTCTGAATAAAATTAAGCTGTCTGAAAATAAACACACAGCTAAAGTAAAAATAGACGGGGACTTCAGAACTGCGGACGCCATGCAGTTATACCTCAAGTCTCCTCTGGTAGCTAAAATCCGAGCAAGTCTACGGTACGCCGCTGGGACCAACTCCAAAATCTGCATAAGAAGTGCAGAGTGTAGTATCAGTACAACCGACCCCATGTATTGGTAAGTGCTGAGCCTAACATCGACAAAGTAGTGACGAGGTTAAGGCGGGTCACTTATATTAACCTGTACGCAATATTAGTAACAACAACAATAATAGAAATAATTCAGGTAACTCATTTATAATAATTGAAACCAACTCAGCAGTCATAACCAATTATCATTTCCATCAATTCTGTTGCAGCGTGCAACCCGCTCTCACAATATATTCACATTCAATTCTGTTGTAGCGTGCAACCCGCTCTTATAATATATTCACATTCGATTCTGTTGCAGCGTGCAACCCGCTCTCACAATATATTTATTTTAATCAAGTCTGTTGCGGCGTGCAACCCGATCCCCCAATATATATATATATATGTATGTCGACTTTTAAATAAGTCTGTTGCGGCGTGCAACCCGATCCTCCAATATGGACTTTTAATAAGTCTGTTGCGGCGTGCAACCCGATCCTCCAATATATTCATTATAATTAATTCTGTTGCAGCGTGCAACCCGATCCTTCAATATATTCATTATAATCAATTCTGTTGCGGTGTGCAACCCGCTCCTTCGACATATTCATTTACTAATTCTTATAGAAGAAATTTCTCAAATAATTACATACAATAAGACAACAAGCATACAATAATTATGATTTAATTATGAAACAAACAATGTCAAATAGAAAATTATTATGGAATTCAAGAAAAAAATAGGCAGTTTAATATTTAATATGCTAAATGTCAAATAATAATTAAAACACATAATTCAAATATCATGTAACAATTAATGCAGGAATTCAAGAATTAATATTTGACAAAGAATAGGAGAGAAACAATTAATATAATAATTAATTTATGATTTAAAACAATTTATGATTTTTCAAGTAAGCAGACAAACAATTAATTTGACGACGTATAGACATTCGTCACCTCGCCTATACGTCGTTCACATGCAATTCACATAACAAATAGTTTAAGGGTTCTATTCCCTTAAGTCAAGGTTAACCACGACACTTACCTCGCTTTGCAAATTCCAATCAATTATTCAACCACAACTTTTCCTTTTAAATTTATCTCCGAAAGCTTCAAATCTATTCACAAACAATTCGATATATTCAATACGAATAATAGGAATTAATTCCATATGAATTTACTAATTTTTCGGATAAAAATTTGAAATTCATTAAAATATTCGACAGTGGGACCCACGTCTCAAATCTCGAAAAAACTTATGAAATCCGAACACCCATTCCGAGATGAGTCCAACCATATAGAAATTATCCAATTCCGATGTCAAATGGACCTTCAAATCTTAAATTTTCTTTTTTGGAAGATTTTAGAAAAATCTGATTTTTCTTTCACAAATTCACGGATTCATGATATAAACGAGTATGGAATCATGAAATATAATTAATATAGGATAAATAATACTTACCCCAATATTTTTCCGTGAAAATCGCCCAAAAATCGCCTTACCCGAGCTCAAAAATTGGAAGGAGTTGAAAATGGGTCGAAACCCCATTTTCAGAACTTAAGTTCTGTTTATGGGATTTTTACCCTTCGCGTTCGCGAAGGTACTCTCGCGAACGCGAAGCACAACTTTGTGCTGTCCAATTTTTACTCTTCGCGAACGCGATGCTTGCCTGGCTTGGCCTTCGCGAACGCGAGATGCCCTTCGCGAATGCAAAGGCTAATTTTTCCTGGCTAGTTTCTTTCCCTTCGCGAACGCGAGGCTTTTATCGCGAAGGCGAAGCTTTGAACCTCAAGCCTTTGCGAACGCGGTCTCTATGTCACGAACGAAGCACAAAACGTGCTAGCCCCAAGAAGAAGAACACACCATAAGCCTGAAGTCAGCAGAAAACCAGATTTCCTAAGTCCGAAATCATCCCGTAGCCTATCCGAAACTCACTCGAGCCCTCGGGGCTCCAAACCAAACATGCACACAAGTTCTAAAATATCATACGATTTTGCTCGCGCTATCAAATCGCTAAAATAATACCTAGAACTTCGAATCAGACACCAAATCAAAGGAAGTTTTCAAGAAAATTTTAAAACTTATATTTTTACAACCGGACGTCCGAATCACGTCAAATCAACTCCGATTCTCACCAAATTTGGCAGACAAGTCATAAATATTATAGTGGACCTACACCGGGATCCGGAACCAAAATACAAACCCAAGGTCAATAAATCCAACATGATTAATTTCTTAAAAATCATTAAGCTTTCAAGCTTTTAATTTTTCATCAAAATTTCATATCTCGAGCTAGGGACCTCGGAATTTGATTCCGGGCATACGCCTAAGTTCCAAATCACGATATGGACCTACCGGAATTGTCAAAACACTGATCTAGGTCCGTTTGCTAAAAATATTGACTAAAGTCAACTCAGTTGAGTTTTAAAGCTCTATTTCACATTTTAATTCATTTTTCACATGAAAACTTTTCAGAAAATTTTACGGACTGCGCACGCAAGTCGAGAAATGATAAATGGTACTTTTCGAGGTCTTAGAATATAGAATTTTTTATTAAATTTAAATATGACATTTTGGGTCATCACATTTTCCACCTCTAAAACAAACGTTCGTCCTCGAACGGAGTTAGAACAAAAGTACCTGAGCTGGAGAAAAGAGCTGGAGAAAAGGTGTGGATATTTACTACGTATGTACGACTCGGACTCCCAAGTAGATTCCTCTACCGGCTGACCTCTCCATTGCACCCGAACTGAAGGATAACTCTTAGACCTCAAGTGTCGGACCTGCCAGGCTAGAATAGCCACCGGCTCTTCCTCGTAAGTCAAATCTTTGTCCAATTAGACTGAGCTGAAATCTAACACATGGGACGGATCACCATGATATTTTCGGAGCATAGACACATGGAACACTGGATGAACCGCTGATAAACTAGGTGGTAATACAAGCCTGTAGGCTACTTCACCCACCCTTTCAAGAATTTCAAAGGGTCCGATATACCTAGGGCTCAACTTGCCCTTCTTTCCGAACCTCATTACACCTTTCATAGGTGAAACCCGGAGCAATAATCTTTCTCCAACCATGAATGCAATATCACGAACTTTACGATTGGCATAACTCTTTTGCCTAGACTGAGCTGTGCGAAGTCGATCCTGAATAATCTTGACCTTATCCAAGGCATCCTGTACCAAATCGGTACCCAACAACTGAGCCTCTCCTGATTCAAACCAACCAACTAGCGATCGGCATCGCCTTCCGTATAATACCTCATATGGAGCCATCTGAATGCTCGACTGGTAGCTATTATTATAAGCAAACTCCGCAAGTGGCAAGAAATGATCCCAAGAACCTCCAAAGTCTATAACACAAGCGCGGAGCATATCTTCTAATATTTGAATAGTGCGCTCTGACTGTCCGTCTGTCTGTGGATGAAATGTTGTACTCAACTCCACCCGCGTGCCTAACTCACGCTGTACAGCCCTCCAGAAATGTGAGGTAAACTGCATACCTCAATCTGAAATAATAGACACGGGCACACCGTGAAGGCGGACAATCTCACGAATGTAAATTTCAGCTAACCTCTCTAAAGAATATGTAACTGCCACTGGAATGAAATGTGTTGACTTGGTCAACCTGTCTACAATGACCCAAACTGTGTCAAATTTTCTCTGAGTCAGTGGGAGCCCAACAACAAAATCCATAGTGATACGCTCCCACTTCCACTCAGGAATTTCTAAATTCTGAAGCAAACAACCAGGTCTCTGATGCTCGTACTTAATTTGCTGACAATTTAGACACCGAGCTACATATGTAACTATATCCTTTATCATTCTCCTCCACCAATAATGTTGCCGCAAATCTTGATACATTTTAGCGGTACCTGGATGAATAGAATACCTGAAACTGTGTGCCTCTTCAAGAATTAATTCACGAAGCACATCCACATTAGCTACACAAATATGGCCCTGCATTCGCAGAACTCCATCTTCCCCCACAGCAACCTGTTTGGCATCACCGTGCCGCACCGTGTCCTTAAGGATAAGTAAATGAGGATCATCATACTGCCTCTCTCTGATGCGCTCATATAAAGAAGACCGAGCGGATGTGCAAGCTAGAACCCGACTGGGTTATGAAACATCTAACCTCACAAACTGATTAGCCAAAGTCTGAACATCTGCAGCTAATGGCCTCTCACCAACCGGAATATATGCAAGACTGCCCATACTCACAGCCTTCTTACTCAAAGCATCGGCCACCACATTGGCCTTTCCGGGGTGATATAAAATGGTGATATCATAGTCTTTCAAAAACTCCAACCATCTTCTCTGCCTCAAATTAAGATCCTTTTATTTGAATAGATACTGAAGGCTACGATGATTAGTAAATACCTCACACGAGACACCGTAGAGGTAATGCCTCCAAATCTTCAGCGCATGAATAATGGCTGCCAATTTTAAGTCATGAACAGGATAATTCTTCTCATGAACTTTCAACTGCCGCGACGCATATGCAATTACCTTGCCATCTTGCATTAATACTGCACCAAGCCCAATGTGAGATGCGTCACAAAATACCATATACGATCCTGAACGTGTGGGCAATACCAACGCTGGCGTCATAGATAAAGCGGTCTTGAGCTTCTGAAAGCTCAACTCACACTCGTCTGACTATCTGAATGGGACACTTTTCTGGGTCAATCTGGTCAATGGGCTTGCTATATATGAAAACCCTTCTACGAACTGACGATAATAGTCTGCTAAACTCAGAAAACTCCGGATCTCTGTAACTGAAGTAGGTCTAGGCCAATTCTGAACAACCTCAATCTTCTTAGGATCCACCTTTATACCTTCTGTCGATACAACATGCCCCCAAAAGGCAACTGAGTCTAACCAAAACTCACATTTTAAAAACTTGGCATATAACTAATTATTCTTCAAGGTGTGAAGCACACTTCGAAGATGCTACTCATGTTCCTCTCGACTGCTGGAGTAAATCAAGATATCATCAATGAATACAACTACCAAAGAATCCAAATAAGTCTTGAACACCCGATTCATCAAATCCATAAATGCTGCTGGGGCATTTGTCAACCCAAATGACATCACTAGGAATTCGTAATGCCCATACCGAGTTCGAAAAGCTATTTTAGATATATCAGAGGCCATAATCTTCAACTGATGGTAACCAGACCTCAAATCGATATTCGAAAATACCTTGGCACCCTGAAGCTGATCAAATAAGTCATCAATTCTCGGCAGTGGATATTTGTTTTTGATAGTGGCCTTGTTCAACTGTCGATAGTCTATACACATCCGCATAGAGCCATCTTTCTTCTTTACAAATAATACTGGTGCACCCCAGGGAGAGACAGTGGGTCTAACTACCCCTGGGTGTGGATGGGTACTACCCCTGCTCCTTCTTTTACTATGCATGTCTAAGACCTCTAAGGGATGAAAGGTTGTTATATAATAGGGTTGTTATACCCTGCTCCTTCTCCAAATTTTGATGCTTCACCCGAGAAAAGGGTCCAAATACTTAGAATTTATTATTGGAGCCACTCAAAAGTTTTACAAGCTCAAAATGTAAACCATTGTCATCATCAAGTTTTGAATTTTGTTCTGACTATTTTGGTTTCTAAGGTTTAGTATCCTGCGATAAGAGATAATCTACTACATATAATAAAATATAACTAAGATAAAACTGACATATAAATCTTTCATCCATGTGCATTTGTTTCTTATCAAGAAGGTTCCTTTTAGTAATTCACTAAATTTTGATTCAACTAAATAAAGCTACATCTTTCACAAAGTGCAATCTTCAAGAAGAGTGACTATACCAAAAAAATAATTATTATGGTTAATTCTGAATCTCAAATATAGACCTTTAAGCCTAAACGTTAGATAAAAGACATGAAACCTAAAGTCTTGCTCCATTGGATGTAATTCCTTGACTATTATATGCATACTTTGAAGGAAAATGAACAAGAAAGCCTTAAAGTTGTGGACAATAATTTTGTGCATATGAGGGCATGTCTATGATATCTAATGAAATTTTGGTGCACTTATAAGGACTTGATTAATATAGATATTTGGGTGTTACTTATAGAGAATCAGTTTTTAAGGCTCTATAGTACTTTTGTATGCCATTTCTATACTGATAATTTTCCATCTCTATCAAATAAAAATGATAAGTCATCGCATATTAAGGAACTACTAAAAGTTGTATTTAGTTTTAGGCACAAAACTGCAGAGAATCTCATAAAAATTTATTGTTTTCTTTCAGAAGAGATGAGCAAGCTACACATAAGAGACTTGTAGTGTAGTGTAACTCATTATAAGAAGCTTTCTAGTTTCACCAATATACAAATTAGACTAATCTATCAAGCTTCATCCATTTCCAACTTATGTATGGAGCTTTGAATGCATAGTTGTTAGTGCTACTAATGAAAAAAAAAATCCAGTATTGAAATAGAGAGATGGGACATAGTTCAAATGGAAGACCTGAAATTACGGCGATCTTGGCATACTTTTTCACCAGAAACATCAGATCTCAAGACAACGTTAACCTGACGTTCAGTACAAAAGATAACATGTTAGAATTAAACCTTGGAACTCTTGTTATCTCAGCAGCGTAATATGTGAACAAAAAAAGTGAATGAAGTAACTAAAGATAGATCACCTCAGGAAACTCATTCTAATATTGCAACCTAGAATAAGCCTCAATAAGTCCCTCAATGAACTTTGTCACAATATCTGTAAATTATTGCACTTCAGTATGTACAGAAAATAGATATTTTTAGTCTTTCAATAGATAACGTAAAACCTTTAGTACCTATTATATGAGCATGACAGAACCATATATCAAACATACAAATGTACACACATAGATACTAAAACAGAATCCTTTTGACTCCTCAATACGAAGAAACTAAGAAAAAATGAAAGCCAATAAAAGAGCAGCATTTATCGGGCTCCGAAGTGCTGAACATACAAACGAACGTACAACTACCACAACAAAGAGAAAAAATTGAAGTAAATAAGATAAAACAAAACAAAGTAACAAAAGCATCAGTAATAGACATTCCCAAACAAAAAGTCAGAGAAAGGCAAAATTTTACATCAACAAATAAAGCAGTAATGGACATGCAACTGAGAAATCAAGAAGAAATGTATTATTTCTTGCTTACCTTGGGTTGTGTAGGAAGTACAAAGCAAATTATTTTTAATCTTTCTAAGTACAACGATAATCCTACGCCAATAATGTAATGTTATTGAAGTGAATAAAATCCTCACCTTCTGAATGTGCCTCTCATAAGAAATTGAACATTGAAAAGGCTGGTATTGAAATAAAAATGAATTGTCACTATAACTTTTTTTAACCAAAGAAGATAGGTTTCTTCATAGTAAATTGTAGTTCTCCCATGAAAGCTAATTGAAGATTAGATTGTAGTCACTTGAACAGACGGAGCATCCAACATATTGAGGGAGTTCTTCTCCCTTATGCCTTACTTTCAAATCCCAAAAAATCCGATCGAAACTTTAAAAAATGAAATTTAAATCAGATATGACAAGGATGGAGAATCTGACTGATTGAGGGAACATGAGCTAAGATTTAGCCGAAAATTTGTTTTTCAAAACCCATAATGAGAAGTCCACCATTGTTTCCTACGAAGATGTCACAAGAATGAGTAGTAGTAGTTAATTCAGCTGATAAGAGTTTATACTTTAGTCCCATAGTTTTATTAGTAACAAATTAGTCCAATGTAATTCAAATTTTAGTCTTTTGAGTCCTTAAGTTTGTTAGAGTAGAGGTGATGTCACAAGATGCCAAATGTCATTTTCTAGAAGCCCTAGGTAACGAATTTGGCAGAGCTAGTCGTTATTTATATTCCTTTGCATTACAATGATTGGTATGAATGAGAATCTATCCAATTTCCTCTCTAAATTCTTCTCTTCTTCTTTCCTCTTCTCCCCTTCTCCGATATTCTTCTTCTTCTATTGGTGTGAGCAAAGTGTGAGTGTAAAATTTGGCATCAGAGCAGCGGTCCTCTGACCACCATGGCTGAACAAAAATTGAAAGGTATTGAGGATAGCATCAAACAATTGGATACTCAGGTACAGCAGCTAACCACATGTATCAAGGATGTATCGACTAGAGTTGACAAAATGGATGATACTCAAGCTCAAAATGTAGAAACTCAGAGGAAGCTCGAGCTGATTCTTCAGCAACTACTGAAGGAGCGTGGACCAGAAACACCTTCACCTATGACTGGATCTTCATATGCTCAAAGAGTTTCCTTGTCCATCGGCGGAACAACTAGTGGAGGGAGTGTTCGACAACCAATACATTCTATAGCTCCACTCACACATCCTTCTGCTACTAATGCTCGAGGTATAGCCTTTCCACCTGCTCCTGCGCATAGAAATCCCCAACCCCTAATTTTACCTACTCCAGTTGGAGTCATGGAAGCTGGGAATCAATCCCTGCAACTACCAACAACTCAGTCCCCAAAAGGCAAGCTCATATTCCCAGAATTTGATGGAACCAACCCCAGAGCTTGGATAAGGAGATGTGATAGGTATTTCGAAATCTATAAGGTACCTGACCATGAGAAAATGACTTACATTGCCATGCACTTAAAGGATAAGGTTGACAATTGGCTTGATGCTTATGTTATTGATAGGGGGGAGGGTAGTAGATTGGCCTTTATTCTATATGGATATATGTAGGAGGTTTGGTCATATCAGACCTCTAGATATCATTGATGAGTTTAGCAAGTTGAGGCAGGAAGGAAGCATAGAGGCATATCAAGAGAAATTTGAGGAGTTAAGAATCCACATGATGATGATCAACCCTCACCTGAATGAGCTGCATTTTGTAGCTAGTTTTGTTAGTGGATTGAGACCTGAAATCAAGTATTTGGTCAGGATCTATAACCCTACAACTCTTTTGGATACTTATGAAGTAGCCAAACTGCATGAGGATGCCTTAAAAGCCCTGCAAAAATACTTATACTGACCCTCTCAAACTACCACCAGAAATTATTCACCCATCACTCCAAGGATCACATACCCACAGAACCCTCTTCCCCTCACTTATAACGAACCACTCAGACTTACCTACACCACCAGAAACACTCCTTCAACACCTAACAACCAAAACAATCAGGAAGGCCCTTCTGGTACTGCAGGCACAAACCAACCAAAATACTTAACTTACGACCAGATGAGAGAAAGGAATATATGCTTCATGTATCATGAGAGGTACTACCCTGGCCATTAATATAAACCAAAAACCTTGAATCTAATTACTGGAGCTAGTGGAGTGGAACAAGAGGAAGTGTATCATGATGCAAGTGAAGCAGCTGAGCCTTTGGGAGAGATTGTGGTTGTGGTAGAAGAAGAGCATGCTGAGCTATCTATGAATGTAGCTTTGGGCATGACTACTTCACCTTCTACTATCAAGATACAAGGAAGGGTGAAGAAGTTATCTGTATTTATCTTAGTGGACAGTGGATCCACTCACAGTTTCATTAGCCCAAGAGTAGCTAAAAGCATGGCAGGAATGATATACCCTACAACACAACCCATGAGAGTAGTTGTAGCAAATGGACAACAAATGTTCAGTGAAGAATGGTGCCCCAAGTTCAAATGGACTATGCAGGGAGAAGAATTTTAATTTCCCATGAGGGTGTTACACCTTGGTGGCTATGACATGGTACTAGAGATGAATTGGCTAGATCAGTTCACTCATGTTATCCTCAATACGCCTCTTAGTGTGACTTTCCAAAAAAGTGGCAGACTCATCACACTCAAGGGCAATGCTGATAGTGCTGAAGTATGGTCTGATGTTGAGGAAGATTCAGCAAAATGGCTGCGGCAAGGGAGCAGTTGTTGTCTGGTGCAATTGTATGACCCATCCAAGCATACTCCAGAAATAGAGGTGTCCATACCAATTTTAGAGTTGTTGCAGAAGCGTGATGATGTCTTTGAGGAACCAAAGGCCCTGCCTCCCAAAAGAAGTTGTGACCACACCATCACCTTATTGCCAGAAGCTCACCCTTTCAGTCTAAGGCCTTATAGATACTCCCATGACCAAAAGGATGCAATTGAACAAATGATTACAGAAATGCTCAAAGTTAGGACTGTGGTGCCTAGCCAATCTTGCTTTGCCTCATCATCTCTCTTGGTCAAAAAGAAGGACTCCACATGGAGGTTATGCATTGACTACAAAAAGATGAATGCAATGACTGTCAAGAACAAATATCTCATTCCAGTAGTAGAAGACTTATTGGATGAACTCAAAGGGGCAGTTCTGTTTTCTAAGATTGATCTTAGGGCTGGTTATCATCAAGTGAGGATGAAGGAATCTAATGAGTTCAATACTGCATTCAGAACATATCATGGGCTATGGCAATTCAAGGTCATGCCCTTTGGGCTGACTAATGCACCTGCTATATTCCAGGCACTGATGCACCAGGTGTTTGGGGAGTACCTCAAGAAGTTCATCTTGGTATTTTTTGATGATATCTTAGTCTACAGTCCAGACCTGAGCAGCCACTTGAGGCATTTGGAAAAGGTGCTTTAACTGCTGAGAAAGCACCAACTATATGCCAAGATATCTAAATGCTCGTTTGCTCAACCACAAGTGGACTACCTTGGCCATATCATTTTAGGAAATGGAGTGCAAACAGATCCTGCTAAGATCCAAACAATGCTTCACTGGCCTAGACCAACAAATATCAAGGATCTAAGGGGGTTCCTAGGGCTCGCTAACTATTACATGAGATTCATATTGGGATATGGAGTCATTAGCAAGCCACTGACTTCACTACTCAAAAAGAGTAATTTTGCATGGACTGAAGAAGCTACGATTGCATTTGAAAAACTCAAAGATGCAATGGTTAAGGCTCCAGTATTGGATTTACCTGATTTTTCCAAGTCCTTTACAGTAGAAGTTGATACTAGTGGTTCAGGTATTGGAGTCATTCTCATGCAAGAGCATCACCCAATAGCCTATTTGAGTCAAGTCCTCAGTCCTAAACACCAGGGACTATCAACTTATGAGAAGGAATTGATGGCTTTATTACTAGCAGTAGACAAGTGGAGACACTACTTGCAGCAGAACTTCTTCACAGTCAAGACTGATCATTTCAGTCTCAAATTCCTAAAAGACCCGAGGATCTCTACCATGCTGCAGCACAAAGGGTTAACTAAGTTACTTGGGCTAAACTTTGACATCCAATATAGGAAAGGAAGCGAGAATTCAGCTGTTGATGCCTTGTCTAGAAAAATCTCAGGACATTGTAATGTTATCACCAGCATTAAGCCAATTTGGGATCAAGAAGTGTTAGAAAGTTATCAGGGAGATGAGGAAGTGAACCAGCTCATTTCTAAACTTACACAAAATCCAAGTGGAAGTGCAACCAATCAAGTAGTGAATGGACTGTTAAGGCATCTGGGCAAACTATGGATAGGAAGCAAGGGTAACATGAGGCAACAGCTAATCAAGGCAATGCACTCATCAGCCCTAAGTGGTCATTCTGGAGTACTAGCAACTTAAAAAAGGTTGAGTTCACTATTCTATTGGCCATCTATGCAATCAGATATCCAAAGGGTAGTGCAAGAGTGTGATACTTGTCAAAGAAACAAGACTGAAAACATAGCACCTCCAGGATTGCTACAACCCTTGCCAATCCCAGACCACCCTTGGAAACACATTTCTGGTGGTGATTGACAGGTTCAGCAAATGTGCACACTTTATTCCACTCCTTCATCCATTCAATACAGCCCATGTTGCTAAGGCCTTCCTATATCAACTGTATAAGCTACATGGTCTTCCCCAAAGCATAGTGTCTGACAAAGATAGTGTTCACAAGCATCTTCTGGAGGGAACTTGTTAAGTTGTTGAAGACTGAATTACACATGAGCTCAGCTTACCATCCCCAAACAGATGGTCAATCAGAAAGGCTAAATAGGTTCCTTAAAACATATCCCAGATGCATGACAAGTCACAAACCAAAGGCATGGAACCAGTGGCTCTCTTTAGCTGAGTTTTGGTACAACACATCCTTCCACTCTGCATTGCAAATGACCCCATTTCAGGTTGTTTATGGTTATGAACCTCCACAATTGATAATTAAATAGTAGCCCAAAGCAAAGTTGATTTTGTAGACCAATGGCTAAATGAGAGGCAAGTGATGGCTAAAGTGTTGTAGGAAAGTCTCAGAAAAGCTCAAAACAGAATGAAGCAACAAGCAGATAAACATAGAACTGACAGAGAATTTTTAGTAGGAGATTGGGTTTATCTTAAGCTTCAGCCCTATAGGCAGTCTTCGGTGGCAATCCGGAAAAGCCTCAAACTCTCATCCAAGTTTTATGGTCCATATCAGGTGATTAAGAAGATTGACAATACTGCTTATGAGTTACAACTTCCTTCCATAGCAACAATCCATCCAGTTTTTCATGTCTCACAGCTCAAAAGGAAAATAGGCACTGATATAGTTGCCCGTATTGATCTCCCTACATGTACTCCTGATGGTGCTCCTATGACTGAGCGAGTTGCTATTTTAGGAAGAAGAATGATCAAGAGAGGTAACTAGACAGTGACACAAGTTTTGATTCAATGGTCCAACTTGCTTCCGGAAGAGTCCACTTGGGAAGATTAGAGCTTCATCAAATCTCAGTTTCCATATTTTGAACCGTGAGGACAAAGTTCTATAAGGGGCGGGGTTTGTCATAAGAATGAGTAGTAGTAGTTAATTCAGTTGATAAGAGTTTACACTTTAGTTCCATAGTTTTATTAGTAAAAAATTAGTCCAATATAATTCAAATTTCAGTTTTTTGAGTCCTTAAGTTTGTTAGAGTAGAGGTGATGTCACAAGCTGCCAAATGTCATTTTTCCAGATCCCTAGGTAACGGATTTGGCAGAGTTAGTCGTTATTTATATTTGTTTGTATTACAATGATTAGTATGAATGAAAATCTATCCAATTTCCTCTCTAAATTCTTCTCTTCTTCTTTCCTCTTCTCCCCTTCTCCGATATTCTTCTTTACAGAAGAGTCATACTATAAGATTTTTTAGAAACCAATAAAAGTATATGCAGATTTAAAAATAAAGAGAAGATTTGGGCAAAAATCGTAAGAATAGCTAACCTGAAAATTCAACACCACATCTAAGAAGAGCGAATAGAATTGAGAAGTAGGTAAGAAAAGAAGATGAAGAGAGGCGATGGCTGAAAAGCTCAATAACAGAGTTACAAACAGGCAAGCACTTTATGGCTGAGCGAAATGACTCTTCTACCCTTTTTCTATATAATATATAATAAAAATAATAGAAAATAATATAATAGAAAAATGTAACACTCAAAAATTATAAAAATTGAGACTTTTATTGGAATCTAAATTAAACCCATGTGACTATCAAACTTGAACAAAGTACTCAAACCTTAACCTGCACTTTATAGCTTGCGCAACTTGACTATTCCACCGAATATTTCCCACCTGCATAGATATTAGGTAATTATGTCCCAACAAAAACAAAGTTGAGGCAAAAGGGAAAGAAATCGCCTAATTTTTATCCTTTGCTAAGAGTTTAAACTTAAAATCTTATGGATCTTTTCTCACTTTATTAATCACTAGGTTGTACGTATCATGCTTAATTCTTGAGCCCAATTTCACGTGGGCCTGTTGAAATGTTGTCTCTATTGGTCCACACCCTGAGATCGTTATAAGTATTTTTGTCGTGGTGACATCCCCCCCCCCCCAATAACGGATTTTAAGTAGAGCAAAATTTATTTATAGTCACTCGGGCTAAACTTATAACACCCGGTAGCCAAAAATTATAATATATATTTTATAGCCCAAAAGTAATTCTAGCGGTTAGCCAGCGAAATTGGCAAACTGGAGTTTGCAGGAATGGATAACAGTCCACCGATATTGACAAACAGAGGATTTAACTATGTCCCAACTCTTTCCCATGTTTTCTCATCAATCAGATTAAGGAAAATTCACAAGAAAAAATATATTTTTCTTCAACAAATTTTCTATTTTTTTCCAAGAATTTCAAATATCCCACAAAATAAGAACGATCAACAAAATAATCAGAGCAGAATTGGATATACTTCAGAAGTAGCAGGGTGAAGGAGATTATCTTCTCGTGGAAAAGCACTGTGTAGAGCTTGAGTTGCTACTGCTTTACCATTCGCCGAAGAAGAAGATAAGTGTAAAACAGCAAGCTTAAGGGCTTTAGCTCTTTAATTGGGATGGCGGCATATTCAGTGGACATGAAGGTGGAGGTGATCATAAAGAAGTCTTGTTGGGGTCTATAGATATTTCACAAATAAACTCCAGTTGTCAACCGATAATTATATACAATTTTCACAAAAATTAATTTTTCGTTTTTGCTTGTTTTGCATCTTTCCTTTTCAGAATTGTGGAGTATACTCCTTTTTTTCTTTTTTTTACTTTTGAGAAACTGGAAATTTTATTTATATAATACTATGTAGGTTCACACACAGGATCCGTGGAGTATACTCCGTTTGTTACAATTCCTTGATACACTAACAGACAATAAATAATTAAAAATCACAGTAAGATACATCACATCAATTATGTAATGACTGGTTTTACAAACGTGTAGTCATTCAATATACAAAAGAGACTCTTACTATACAAAAACAAATGTACAAATAATCTGTCACTATATAAAAAATATCCAAAATAGACTGTCAATATACAACTTATATACTAAATAGACTGTCATTATATAAAAAATATACAAAATAGATGTCACTATACAAAATATATATAAAAAAGACTGTCACTATACAAAAAAATATATAAAATAGACTGTCATCGTACAATTTATATACAATAGACTGTCACTATACACTTTGAATACACAAAAGCACCGGGAATACATTAATGATACATTGGGAATACATTTCAAAATACGTGATACACTCTAAATACACGGTGTGCACACATTACACGTACAAAATATGTATATAATTTATATATACTATATTTACATATTAGACAATACACATGTGTATACGATTTTGATACATTGTTTAGACAGATTATACATTCATGATACAAAATACAATTGGGATACACTAAATATACACTTTAGATACACAAGCACACTCGAGATAGGCTCAATATACACTAAGGATACACTGTCAAACTTAGGATACAATATATACACAATATTATACATTGCAAAATAATATGTATATAATTTTTCTACAAAACTATAATTTATTAAAATTATCCTGTATGTACAACTTTATACATACATATATACACACATGTTGCACTCAATATATATACTAGGGATACACTGTCGAACTTAGGATACTATATATATTGCTGCATTTTGCCTATCATTAAATCTAATATTAAATAGTATTAAAAAAAGTAAAAGTAAGAGAGAAAAAAGGTGCTAGAATTAAAAGAATTGAAGAAAAAAAGTAAAAACATATAGAAAGAGTAAAAAGTGAAGCGTGATATGTAAGAAAGGGAATATAATTTGGTGTGGGGAAGAAAAAATATCTTGGAAAAATAAAAGTTAGTACCAAAATTTACTTTTGTCTTTTATCTTGATTTTATCCAATGGGCTCTGACTGTACATTTCGGGTTAAGTGCAAAACTTATTTTCCACTAAAAAGAATATATTTTGATCCAATGAGTGAACTTCACACGACAGACTTGACCCAGCCTATCATTTAACAACCCTAAATTTACTATTTCTAGCATCAAAATTCACAACTAGATTGAGTGTAGAGGTAGCGTTCTTGCTTTTGAAAACGCCATGAATGTGAAGATCAGGGAGTACGAATTAACCTGCAAATGTCCACACAAATTATACGAAGTGATGTTGGACGATGTCGAAATCGAAACCGCTGTCACTCATGATCCCGGTTCGGTGTCCGCATGGATTAAGAAGATCGAAATTTCAAACGAATCCCGTCTCCACCGCTTGATTGTCGGCCTCGACATCGAGTGGCTCCCCAACTTCACTGCCACCGCAAACAACCCCGTCGCCACCATCCAACTCTGTGTCGGAAAATCCTGTCTTATTTACCAAATTCTTCACTCCACCAAAATCCCCCGCCGACTCCGCAACTTCCTCCAGAACGACGACTACAGATTCGTTGGGGTTGGTATTAAGAGTGACGTGAAGAAGCTGTGGGACGATTATGGAGTCGACGTGTTGAACACGGTTGATCTCCGGGAGTGGGCGGCGGTGGAGCTGGAGAAGAAGGAACTTCGCACGGCGGGGCTGAAGGATTTGGCGAAGGAAATAGTGGGAATAGAGATTGTGAAGCCCAAGAGTGTGACTATGAGTGCTTGGGATCAGCGTTGGCTTAGCCCTAAGCAGATATGTTATGCTTGCCTTGATGCTTATCTTTCTTTTGAAGTTGGGAGGCTCTTAAGTGCTTGGTATAATTAGAACTTGTTGATATGTTGTATTATTTTATCTATATGACATAAGATCAGTAATTGAAATTGATGTATGCTTATTAGACATTACGATGGGAAAAGGGTAAGACTCCATTAGATAACAATGGTTGGTCGTAAAAAGTTATTCGTATCGTGTGTTTATATTAGAATGCATGTAATTCCTGAAAGTGAATGTGAAAATATATATATATATATATATATATATATATATATATATATATATATATATTAATTATTAAATGAGATGAGTCTCCTTACAAACACATATTTGGTTCCATACCTGATGCGGGTAAATATTTACCATGGTTTGAAGGTCACCTGATTCAAATTTGTAACACTAAACTTCAAATTGTAACCTTTGATTTATCAAGCAGTACTGACATGAACTTTTAATGAATACTAGAAAAGGCTTTGATTATACCAACTACCAAGCAAATTGAGATAGAGGGAGTACATGATACGTGCTGTACATTATTCATTTTGGTTTATAGGTTGTTCAAAAACAAACTTTTACTCTGAAAATGTCATATTACTTTGTTTTAAATGTATATATTTGTAATCATATCTTGTGTTCAACATTACCAATATTTTGTAATCTTTAACAAGATTGAGGCTAGGAGTCTTCGACTGAGTTTCTTCCTCCACTTCTTGATCATTTTTGAACAACTAAAAGACCTGACTTTGATGGCCGTGACAAGGATATATATGTATAATATTGTTTTGTGGTTTATAATTAGTGACCTCTAATGGATCCTAAAGTGAAGCCAAATGCAATGTTGGTACTTCCATTTTTGTCTTCATTGTGTGATGATCACATGCTTGTTGATATTTCGCTTATTTTAAACTCATTTTTCCTTTTCTTTTGTTCAATATTTAGATTTTACTTGTTTTTTCTTTTGCTTTTTTGGCCCAATGTTCTCTCATAACTTCACCCTCACTTTCCACCCTCAATTGTTAATTCACTTTTATTAGTTACTGGCAAAGCTTTGAATTGGAAAGTCATTAGTTTATGCCTAGATTTGGATCTCAATCAGCTTCCTCATAGTCAAACATCCTAAATTTAACTTTGACTCCATAATAAACTAATCAACAGTTAAGCATATTACATGTTTTGGAACTACCTACTAATCACCTCCGTTTTGAACACTCAACTTTATTAACTACCGACATTGTTAGAGATCGTTTGGATTGACTTTAAAAAATGGGTTTTAAGCCAAAAAGTAATAAATTTGGGTTGTCCAGCCTATTGCTTTTGACATATTTTTTAAGTTCTTTTTAACTTTGCAAACCAGTAACTTAAGCTAAAAAGAGCTTAAAAGGTTATTTTACCATCTTAAAAGCAAATATATAAATATAACACTTTGCAACTAAAATAAAATAGTTAAGCAGGGCAAGACCTAAGTTCCATAACAAAACTCCCATCATCTGAAATAAGAAACTACTATATACAAAGAAGAAGTTCACAAAAGAGAAAGATATATTACCAAAGATTTAACATTCTCAAGATTGAAATAGGACTGCAGGAGTTCCTTTCTAGAGTACATACATGTACAAACTTTTCTTTTGTGAGGGATAAGGTTAGAGGCGGATTTAGAGCGCGTTCAGTGAGATCAACTGAACCTGCTACTAGTTACTCGAACCGCAGATGCATATTCAAAACAAAATATTAAAAGTATAAATATATAATAGATCACATCCATTCTGAACCATTGACTTCGACTCACGAAGGTGGCGTTTCATTCATGAGCTTGGACAAAATGTTGGGTGTGGGGGGCTGGGGAGTAATGAACAATACATACTCCATATGAGTGTAGCCAGTGACTACAAAACTCTTTTGACTTTGAAAAAGCATAACTGAATTAAATTAATTTATTTTAAAGAAAGAATGAACTGAGTACTTTTTTGTAATGACTTTTAGATTCCAAAAAGGCGCTTACAGGCTTTTAGGATTCTGCCACTTCCACTTTTCTTCTTCTTAATCTCCATACCTTCATTAGCTTCAGCAACATCATCCAATACTGGAGACGAAATGGTGAATCCCTGATCATGGATCCTGCAATACTTCTCAGAAACTGATGAAGATCTTCTCATTGAAAAAACTCTCTTCACTGATTGAAATGATGTTGATGTAGTACTCCTCTTGCTTCCTTGTCTTTCTAGCTTGAACCTGTTTGCTGAAGCTGCTGCTGAAACAGAGCAAGCCCTGCTCAACTTCACACCACTGGGAATATTGTTGTTGCACTCCCTTTTTTCATCATTGGCAATGCCATCTTCATTTTCATTTTCATTTCCATCATGGGTTTCTTGGTTCTTGATGTGTTGGTTTTTCGATATGGATTCAATATATATGTTCTTGATCTGAACCTCATTAAGTGTTGTGTGGTTTGGGCTAAGATTCTCATTTGTTTTGTGGGGTTGGGGGAAAGATTGGAGATCTGAGAAATCTGTGGATCTTGATTTGTTGCTAGTGTTGTTTCCGTTGATCTTGGTGTATCCTTCCATTTTCTCGTGCTGTTTCTTTGACCCTATATATTCGAACCTATCCAAGAAGAAGTGAGTGTGTGAATGTATACATTGTATATATATGATGTGGAAATGAGGTAGATAGGTTCAAGGGTTGGAACGTATGGTAGAGGACAAAAAATGATGTTGATTGGAAGGTAAGCTGAGATAGATTCACCCTTTATCATAATATGGTAACGTATTATGTCACCAAAAGTAATTTCTTCGTGTAATTTCAATTATTAGTCCACTTATGTAGTTGTCCATCATTGACCAAGAAACAGAGGGATGGGATTTGTACACATAAATATTTAAAAGATGTTATATAGTATACCAGTTGGTGTGCTATTTAATAACCACCTAGTGAGGAATCCTATAATAGTATAGTAAAGTTCCCATATGCCATAGTGGGAACTGGAAAGAGTCAAAATCAGCATTTGTCGCATTATTTCACTAAAGGATTCACAAGATGATACAGCTGTCTATTATTGAAAGTTCCCTTTCTTTCTTTGTTTTTTCCCTCGAAATAGTTGACTGATATTGCTAAATCCATTAAATTATCTATATATGCATGTGTTATGTTATGCGGTGCCTTCCTGAGATTCTTTGGAAGCAATCGATGTCAGTGCGATTACTGTCCGCCAACTGAGGTCCCCTCCGTAAGCTAGACTAGATTGTCAGTGTCGTACGGAAAAACCAATGTCATGAGCAATTGAGAGAGCAGAAAAGAAAATTGAGAATGAAAGAGAAAGTTTGATTGCATTGAATGAAAGCTATTACAGAAAAATAACACGGTGTCGGGAGGAGAGACACAAGTATAGAGAATTGTTTGCTTGTTAGAAAGTTTGATTGCTTGGTCCCACTTAATAATGCTTTAAAAAAATAAATCAAAGTTGCATGACTTGACCTAAATAAGCTGTAAAAGCACACTTAAAGAAAATGCAGTAAAACTACTCTATATTTACAATGAAAAGGACTTAATCTTCTACAAAGTAGAAACAAGTCCGTTGGCAGCAACTTTGTCTTTAGCATTAGGGTCTGCGCACACGGCGTCGTCTGCGCGCGCGGCGTTGTTGGCATCTGCCTGTGGCTGGACGCTGGTGATGGCTAGCGGTGGGGCGACAGAGGCACATGCGCGCTTGTCACTTGGAGCTGTCGAGACCACGAGGCCGACCGTGGCGCTGGGCGTTGGGAGGCTTGCCAGGACGCCACGGGGCACGCGTTCAAGGGGTCATGGGCATGGCTGGAAAGCCGCCCATGACATTCTCCCCCACCTGAGTTGGCGACGTCTTCGGCACCTTACTTGCAAGATAATCATCAATCAGGCTCTTGTAGGCTTTGAGGTTTGTTCCCCTCTCCCAGGTATTCTTTTCTGCATCACATCCCTGCCATTTCACCAAGAACTCCTGGTGATCTTTCCTTAAGGCGTGAATCACTCGATCATCAAGAATAGCTTCAGCACGCCTTTTCCTGGTTGAATTGGGACCTCGAATACTTGGTATTGTGAGTTGGCTTCGTGAAGGGTCCTCCATATCTTCCCGAAAAGGTTTCAGGAGACTGACATGGAAAACGGAATGGATTTTCCACCAAGCTGGGGTATCCACCCTGTATGCAACTTTTTCAATGCGTCTTTCAATGGACAAGGGTCCAATATATTTTTGCAATAGGCGAGGGTCATGGGCCCCTGCAAACAATAACCGCTTTGGGATTTTGACCATCACTTTGTCTCCCACTTGGTATTTAACAAAACGGCGATTCTGATCAGCATGCATCTTCATCCGCTTTTGAGCTTTGACAAGATAGCTCTACACTATCTCCAAATTTTGCTTCTATTCTTTTGAGAAGCTAGCAGCCCGAGGAAATTTTAACATGTTTGGTGCATTCACAGTATGTGGGAGTAGCGGTTGCTATCCGGTAACAATTTCAAAAATGCTTTTGTTGGTACTTGAGCTTTTTGTGAATTGAAACACAGTTGAGCAGTATCCAGAATCACCCAGTTCTTCTGCGATCCGGTTACAAAGTGCCGGAGATATTCCTCTAGCATGCCATTGAATCGCTTCGTCTGGCCATCAGATTGCGGATAAAAACTTGAGTTGTGACTCAACTTTGACCCAAGGCACTTAAAGAGTTGGGTCCAAAGGTTGTTAGTGAAGCGTGAGTCGCGATCACTAACGATGTCTTTAGGTAGGCCCCAATATTTGACGACATGAGAAAAGAAGAGTCGAGATGTATCTTCTGCTGATATATACTGTGGGGCTGCTATAAAGGTAGCATACTTGGAAAACCGATCCACCACAACCAAGATACTTGTGAGATCTCCGACCTTGGGCAATCCGGTGATGAAATCAAGGGAAACACTTTCCCAATGTCCTTTTGGGACGGCTAGTGGTTCCAAGAGTCCTGTCTGCATCAAGCAGTCTGACTTATCCTTCTGGCATACTAGACAAATTTTCACATACTGAGCGACGTCATCGGCCATTTGAAGCCAATAATATGCACGACGAAGCAATGCCATGGTGCGTTCTTCACCAGGATGATCGGCCCACAAAGTATCGTGGCATTCCGCCAGAAGAGCCCTTCGCAGATCTCCTCCTTTAGGAACATAAACTCGGTTCCCTTTCACTTTCAGGAAACCATCTTCTGTGTAGAACTGACGAGTCTTGCCCTGTCCTACCAAATCAACCAAATACTGTGCAGTAGGATCCTTGATGAGTAGATCCAGTATCTGGTATTTTATTGTGGTGGTTACTTCGTTCCCCCTTAGGGTGGCGAATACGCACACCGATGCTAGATCAGCTCTCCGACTGAGAGCACCAGCAACATGATTAGTCTTCCCACTTCGATACTCCAGGTTGAAGTGAAATTCCGCTAGGAGTTCCTGCCACCTGGCCTGCCGACCATTCAACTTTGGTTGGGTCATAAAATGGATAACAACTGCGTTGTCTGCCTTGACCACGAACGGGGTTCCCAGTAGATAATGCCTCCAAAGGCGTAATCAATGAACGACAGCCAATAATTCTTTCCCGTGGGCGGCATAGCGCCACTCTGCATCCTTCAGTTTTCGGGTCTCGTACGTTACGGGATGCCCTTCTTGTAGCAAGACCCCACCAAGTGCATAGTCGGAGGCATCCGTTTGTACCTCGAATGGCTTGGCCAAATCAGGGAGGGCCAAGACGGGGATACTAGACATAGCCATTTTCAATGCGTAGAAGGCCTATGTCCGCTTGGGTCCCCAATCCCAGGGTGTGACCTTCTTGAGGAGTTCTGTCAGCGGCACTGCAATGAGGGAGTAACTTTTCAAAAATCGCCAATAGAAGTTGCATAGGCCAAGAAACGACCTCAAGGCGTGGATATCCTTAGGCGGCGGCCAATCCGTGATGGCCTGAATCTTGTGTTGGTCCATCTTGATTCGTCCTTCCCCGATGACATGTCTGAGGAAGTCAATTTGTTTCTAAGCAAAGGAGCAATTGGATAGCTTCGCATATAATTCGTGCTCCCGCAATCGAGCTAGGACCTTTCGCAAGTGCTCCAGGTGTTCTTCCATGGTCTGGCTATATACCACAATGTCATCCAAGTAGACCACGACGAATTTGTCAATGTATTCTCGGAAGACTTGGTTCATCATGGTGCAAAATGTGGCTGGCGCGTTAGTCAAGCCAAATGGCATAACCAGGAAGTCGTACGACCCATATCTTGTCACGTAGGTCGTCTTCTGTTCATCACCCTCTGCAATCCGGACTTGCCAATAACCTGTCCCCAGGTCTATTTTTGTGAACACCGTCGCACTACCCAGTCTATCAAACAAGTCTGCCATTAGCGGAATAGGGTACTTGTTCTTCACGGTGATTTTGTTTAGAGCCCGATAATCCACGCAGAGTCGTAGACTACCATCATGTTTCTTTTGGAATAGCACAGGGAACCCGTATGGGGACTTGAAGGGTATGATGGTCCTTGTGTCTAGCATTTCCGTCAATTGTCTCTGAAGCTTGGTGAGTTCGGGTTGTGACATTCTGTACGGCGCCCGAGCAGGTGGCTTCGCACCCGGCACCAACTCAATCTCATGGTCCACAGTTCGCCTAGGCGGGAGACGCTTTGGCATTTCTTGTGGCATGATGTCTTCAAATTCTAGTAGTAGCTCCTTCACGGGTGCAGAAATGGGACCCGAGGAGCGTTCAATATCTTCAATGCAGAGGGTAGCCATGAAGGTAGGTTCATGTCTTCTGACTCCCTTCTTCAGCTGCAAGGCCGAGATGTTCTCAACGGCCATCTTCATGGGCATGCACGGGATAATGCAGGGCTTGGCCCCATTTGCTCCCATCATCATTAGCATGTCTGCATAAGGTACGGGCATGGTGTTGGTTTGCCTCAGGAATTCCAACCCCACTATCAACTCGAAGTCATCTATGATCACCACACGCAGGTTAAATTTTCCTTCATAAGGGCCAAGCTTCACTGGTACTTCTTTGGCTATTCCACCAACTGGCTGAGGAGGTGAGTTGATAGCCTTGACACGACCTTTGCCCTTTCCTACAACTAGGCCAAGGCGCTCCACCTGAGTCGAGGCTAAGTAATTGTTGGTAGCACCCGTGTCTATCATGGCCCGAATGGGCTTGCCATTTACCTTCATATCGACGAACATTAAGGTCCTCTCTTGATTTGGAGGAGTCCTCTCATTCGCCTTCTTTTTCCCTTTCTTGGAGATTGGGTAGGGGTCTTTCTTCTTACGGATACCAGCACTGGTTCCCGCTAAGGACTCAGAAATAGAGCCAACAATTGCATTGAATGCACCTACTGGTTCAGTCTGGTCCGCATCATCTGCGTCGTCATCCGTCTCATCATCAAAAGCTTGATGGGCATTCATCTGTACATGTGGGCATTCATTGTTCCAATGTGGTCCGCCGTAATGACGACATCCTAAGGGGGATTTCCTTCCCCGATCGTTATTGTTAGATGCAGTGCTAGTACTGCCTTAGGAGGGAGCCTTAGATTTGGTTGCACTCCGGTCTCCTCCACTAATGCTAGGGCCACCAGTGTTCGGCTGGCTCACTTTGTATCCTCCTCAGACAAGTTGTTGAGGCCTGTTCTTCCGGGCTTCTACTTGATAATCCCCAAGGCACTCCGCTGCTTGGATCGCCTTAGGTAACGTGTCTACCCTTTGTCTCTGCAACTCCATGCGGGCATAAGGTTTCAACCCTTCTAGAAAGGTGAAGAGTTTGTCTTTGTCCCCCATGTTGTGTATATTAAGCATGAGCATTGAGAATTCTCGCACGTAGTCCCGCACTGATTTGGTCTGGCGGAGCTCCCGTAGATTTCTCCTTTCATTGTACTTAATTTTTTCGGGGAAGAACTGTAGGCGTATGGCTGCCTTCAGCTCTGCCCACGTCTCGAGGGCATCTTCATCGGCCTTTATGGCTTCGTATTTCACCCGCCACCAGAGTTTGGCATCTCTCTGAAGATACATGGCAGCAGTTGCTACCTTCTTAGCTTCTTCTAGGCCTCCCACTGCATCGAAGTATTGTTCTATGTCGAAAATGAAGTTTTTCACTTCTTTGGCATTCCAAGCTCCACTGTATGGCTTTGGCTCAGGAATCTTCAATTTTTGTGCCATAGGGGCGAGGTTCACACCACCCCCAAATTGGTTTCTGCCTCCTCGAAGTAGGCCTTGTAAAGCAGCATTTACAATATTGAGCTGGCATGTCAAGTTGTCTATAGTTTGTTGCATGGCAGTCACCCTGTCTGCCTTTTGTTCCCTGTTGGCTAAATCCTCGGCATGCTCCTGCTGGAGGACTTCGAATTTACCAAAAATTCCAGCTGCCTCTGTGGATGCTGTTTGTCAGTCTCCTTCAGAGTCGCGACTGATGTTTTCTATGTCAACTTCGGCCTGGACCAGTGTGCGGTCCAGGTCGTCAAACCTTTGCACTAGGCTGGTCTTTAGGTCAGGCATCATTTCCACGATGGGCCATAATGCGTCAACTGTCCCCTCAAGGGTCGCGATACGATCCCCATAATTCACCATGGTCAGAAATGGTGGTAATTGTAATGTAATCCCTCGTCCGATGTTGAGCCTAGGCTCTGATACCAACTGTTACGCGGCGGCTTCCTGAGATTCTTTGGAAGGGCGACGTAAGGCTAAGCAATCGATGTCAGTGCGATTACTGTCCGCCAACTGAGGTCCCATCCATATGCTAGACTAGATTGTTAGTGCCGTACGGAAAAACCAATGTCATGAGCAATTGAGAGAGAGCAGAAAAGAGAATTGAGAATGAAAGAAAGCTTGATTGCATTGAATGAAATCTATTACAGAAAAATAATATGGTGGCAGGGGGGAGAGACACCAGTACAGAGAATTATTTGCTTGTTAGAAAGTTTGATTGTTTGGTCCCCCTTAATAATGTTTAAAAAAAATAAACCAAAGTTAGATGACTTGACCTAAATAAGTTGTAAAAGCACACTTAAAGAAAATGCAGTAAAACTACTCTATATTTACAATGAAAAGGACTTAGTCTTCTACAAAGTAGAAATAAGTCCGTTGGCAGCAACTTTGTCTTTAGCATTAGGGTCTGCGCACACGGCGTCGTCTGCGTGCACGGCGCTGTTGGCATCTGCCTGTGGCTGGGCGCTGGTGATGGCTAGCGGTGGGACGACAGAGGCACATGCGCGCTTGTCACTTGGAGCTGCCGAGACCACGGGGTTGACTGTGGCGCTGGGCATTGGGAGGCTTGCCAGGACGCCACGGGACGCATTCAAGGGGTCATGGGGCATGGCTGGAAAGCCTCCCATGACAGTTAATGTGTTGTCTCTATCGGCTGTGCACAAGAATAAACATTTCTATAATATATATATATATATATTGCTGAAACTTTAAATTAACATCAAGTTTTGGGTAATTTATATTTTCCCTCATTATGGTACTTTCCATGCATTATGGGTACTAATTGAAAAGAAATAAATCGATGTATAACCCAAACAACTACATGCCCTTATAATTTTTTGTAATTGCCTCATCAAGCTCTTCTACTTCTAATGGAAATATAACATTTTTGTGATCTTAAATTTGTCGAAGTAGTTGACTGATATTACTAAGTTGAATTCAGTAAGTTATCTATATAGAATGATTTGTTTCTATTTAGGAATAATACCCCAGTCCCCAGGTACAATAGTCTTGAGTTGAACTTTCATTGTTCTACTTTAAATATGGACTACTAATGGTTTATTCAATTAATCTAAAGGCAAAATGGCCTTGTAGGCACTTAAACTTGTACTGAATTTTTAAGTCAATATATAAAATTTTGATTTTCCTATTTTAGCACCTCAACTCAACCAATTGAGTATAAATAAACTCCTTCGTCCCAGTGTGTAGCTAAATTGCACAGGAAAAACAAGACAATTTATTATTTTACATGTGTCATTTGTGAGTCCCTTTCTTTAAAACTAATTTATCAAAATTTCTTTCTTATTTTACTTCTTCTACGCCTTTTAGCGCCGATGTCCGAGAAAAAAATCCCAGCCATCACCTGACCATATGCCTCAATTAGTCATGAACTTCCATTGTTGAAGAGCTCTAGCTATGGCGATATACAGAGAAGATAGAAAGAGAAGATAGAAGTGAAGGAGAAGAACATTACTCCCTTTTCTGAATATTGAAATGTACAGCCTACTATATTTACAGAGTACTTTTCACTACTTATAGAGATTAACTACTACTACTATATTACTTCACTAAGTAGTTATATCTCACTAACCACTGACTAACTCTACATTTTAAATATATATGGGACCCACATTCCTCAACACTCTCCCTCAAGCTGAGGGATGAAATGCATTCTTCATTCCCAGCTTGCTCAGTAAGTACTCATGTTGTGGTTTGCACAGTGCTTTTGTTAGTAAGTCTGTGATTTGCTCTGTTGTCCCAACATGTTGCGTTTGAATTAGCCCTTGCACTAATTTTTCCCTTACAAAATGACAGTCAATATCTATATGCTTAGTCCTCTCGTGGAAGATAGGATGTGAAGCAATTTGAATAGCTGTTTTGCTATCACAGTACAATGACACATGTAATTTGATATCCACACTCAGCTCTCTGAATAACCCAACTATCCATACAATCTCAGCAATTGTGGTTGCCATACTTTGAAATTCTGCCTCAGTTGAGCTTCTGGACATTGTTCCTTGTTTTTTTTATTTCCAGGAGATTAGTGCACCACCAAACTTTACCACAAATCTAGAAACTGATCTTCTAGACTCCACACATGCTCCCCAATCAGAATCACAATAGGCTACAAGATGATTGCAGCTACCAACAGGCATAAAGAGTCTAAGTCCTGGTGTAGACTTAATGTACCTTACCACTCTCTTTGCAGCCTCCATGTGAGAAACTTTAGGTGCATGCATATATTGACTGAGCAATTGTACTACAAAGACTATGTCTGGCCTTGTCATAGTTAGGTACAGTAAACCTATCAATCTCTGATAAATTCCTTTATCTTCAAGCAATATATCTTCGGGTGCATCATTTCTTACTTCCTGATCAAACTCAATAGAGGTGAGTTTGTGATTGAACTCAAGAGGTGTACAGACTGGTTTTCCACCTGCTAGGCCAAGTTCAGAAACCAGTTCCAATGCATACTTTCTTTGACACATCAAGATACCCTTTTTAGACCTTGAGAATTCAATTCCAAGAAAGTACTTCAATTCTCCCAAGTCATTCATCTTGAATCTTTCTTGTAATTCTTTTCTGACTTGTCTGATAATGTGTAGATTGTTGCCTGTGATCAGCAAGTCATCCACATATACTAGCATTATCACTAGTTATGTTCCTATCTTCTTAGTAAAAAGATAGTAATCATAATGGCTTTGCACAAACTTCATATCTAAGAGTGCTTCTGTCAGTTTGAGATTTCATTATCTAGGTGCTTGGTTCAACCCATACAAGGACTTGTGTAATTTGTACACTTTCTGATACTCCCCCTGGCTTGAAAAGCCATTTGGAATGTGCATGTAATCCTCCTATACCAAATCTCCCTACAATAATGCAGTATGCACATCCATCTGGAAAACATACCAATTGGAAGCAGTAGCTAAGGCAACTACAGCTCTCACAGTAACCATTTTGGCTACTGGTAAGAATGTTTCTGTGTAGTCTAGGCCTTCATGCTGGTTGTAACCTTTGGCTACCAATCTGGCCTTATATCTCTCCACCTCACCATTGGATCTATACTTGACTTTAAAAACCCATTTACACCCAATAGGAACTCTTTCTGGTGGCAGGTCTACTATAGACCATGTGTTGTTTTCTGCCAAAGCTGAGATCTCAGGTTGCATAGCTTCCACCCACTTAGGATCAACACTAGCTTCACTGAAGGAATTAGGTTCAGCATTAGTAGAATAAGCAGCTAAAGAGGCTTGATAAGCAGGAGAGAGTTGATCATAGGACACATACTATGAGACTGGATATGAGCAAGTAGACTTCTGAGGTTGAACCACATAGTCAGTGAGACACACATGAGGTTTAGAGGGTCTTGAGGATCTCCTAAGTGTTGCAGGGGGATTTAAATGACCAGTGGGAATCTCTACAAGCACAGATGCTAAAGGATCATCACTGATAGGTATAGGAGGAGATGACTGAGTAAAAGGAGAAATCTCCTATGTTTTTAATGTTCACTTAATAAAATCTTGTGATGAGTCTGTGAACTCAAGAATAGGAAATAGATAAGGAACACCATACCTTATATTCTTAAAAAGAAAAATATATTCCTTGAACATAGCATCTCTGCTCACAAAGAAACCTTTGGAATGAAGATCATATAGCACATAGCCCTTTTGAGAATAGGAATACCCCATGAAAACTGGTGAGACTGCTCTAGGACTGAACTTGTCTACTTTGTATACTTTAGTGGCATAACATAAGCTCTCAAATACTCTGAGATGTTAAATGGGTGGACCTTTCTGATAAAGTGCCTCAAAGGGAGTCTTTCCCTGAAGGAGAACAATAGGTAGCCTGTTCAGTAGGTAAACTGCAGTGGACACACATTCACCCCAGAAACGCAAAGGTACATAGGCATGAAATCTCAGTACTCTAGCCATATCTAGAATTGATCTGTGTCTTCTCTCAACAGCTTCATTCTGTTGAGGAGTGTACACACAGGAACTTTGATGAAGAATTCCAAGATTTTGCAATAAGGAAGTCACTTGATCATTCATAAATTTAGTGTCATTATCTGTTCTAAGACATTTAACAGAAGTTCTGAACTGATTTTTAACTATTGCTAGGAAGTTTTTCAATGCCACAATAGTATCAGCTTTAGTGGTTAGAAGAAAGATCCAAATATACTTTGAGTAATCATCAACTAAGGTCAAGAAATATCTTTTGTTATCATGAGTAGGTATCCTATAAGGACCCCAAACATCTGCATGTACAAGATCAAAGACAGAAGTAGAACATGAAGTACTAGGATGAAAAGGGAGTCTGGACTGTTTTGCAATGGGACATACAATACAATGATCACCAGTCGGGTGCAAATCACTTAAGCTATGTATTTTCTGTACCACCTTTAGAGGAGCATGTCCTAACCTTTTATGCCACAAATCCAACTTATTGCAAGATTGTGTGCTACTCTCACTAGTCTTACTAGCACACTTATTTGTACTACTAATAATGGTATTTACAGTTGGTGGTAAATGTTGCTCAGAAAATTATTTGTCTTCAGTCTTGAGAATGTAGAGACCAAGTCCTTCTTTACCAATCCCCAGGACCTTCCCACTAAAGAGTTCCTGAAAGACACAAAAATCAGGGAAGAATGCCACCATACACCTTAGTTCTTTTGTGATCTTAGAGACTAAGAGTAGATTATACTTGAATTCTGGAATATGCAATATGTTCTGAACCTTCTTATCTCTGAAAAAGGAACAGATTCCGGTGTGTGTAATAATAACCTTCTCACCAGTAGGGAGATATACTTTATTTTTATCTGTTTCTGATAATTCTTTATAAGAATCCAATAGATTTAAACTATGCACCATGTGATTAGAAGCCCCTGTATCTATTATCCACTTATGATTCACCAAGGAAGACATAAAAGCATGTGTGTTATCTGTTATTCTTGTAGTTGTTGAATTAGCTACAGGTTCAACATCTTTGCCTTTGTTCAATATCTGCAATATCTGCCGGTACTGTTCTGGAGTAAAGAATTGAGCTGGAGAACTGAGAGTAGAGCTTCCCAAGGAATTATTTTGAGCTTCTGAAGATTGACTGCCATAGTTGCTTACATTGTTGGACTGAGCAGTGAAATTTCTTCCTCTCTTCTTGTTTTTGAAATCACTTGGATATCCATGTAGTTTGAAGCAATCCTCCTTAGTATGTCCTTTGCACCTGCAGTACTCACAATAAACTGGTGACTTGTTGAATGAGTTTTTAGTTTTATAACCTGCAGTGTATCCAGTGTTTGTAGGACCTTCGTTGTTGTTGTAGTGCCTATTACTCATCATAGTTGCAGCTTCATTGGCATCATTAGAACCATATACACATTTTCCATTGATCCTTTGGCTTTCAACATTGATAATCATAGCATAAGCTTGATTCATATTAGGCAGAGGTCTAGTCATCAGCACCTGATTCTTAGCATTTTCATATGAGTCATTAAGCCCAGTGAGAAACTGATAGAGTTTTTGAAGCTGATAGTGCTCAACATGCTTCTTTGACTCAGGACAACCACAAGTAGGAGGAGGAGTCAACATTTCATACTCATCCCACAGTTCCCTTGGTCGAGAAAAGTAAACAGATACAGGGGATACTCCTTGTGTTAGTGTAGCTATTTCCTTATGTAAGTAAGCTGCCCTAGAAGCATTAACTTTGTCAAATCTCTCCCTAAGATCTTCCCAAACATTATAGGCATCCGATGCATAGATTACACTACTAAGCAGATTAGGAGACACGGTATTCATAATCCATGCAAGCATTATCGCATTACATCTATCCCATAGTTCATGAAGGCTAACATCATAGTTGCTCTTTTTGCAGGTGCCTAGAACAAATCCTAACTTGTTTTTGCCATGCAATACAATTTTCAATGACCTACTCCAGATCGAGGAATTTTCCGATCCTTGCAATTGAACAAAAATAAGGACCGAACCTTGCGTATCAGACGGGTGAATATACAAAGGATGATGATGATCAACCTGATCTACTGATTGAGCTACATACATCGTTGCGAGCTGAGGATCAGTAACATCTTCATGAACCGGCATGGTTGTGAATTGAGAAACTTCGAGAGTTTTGAATCGAAGAACAGAAATGAGACTATAGACACATGCACAGATTGATCTCCTCCAAAATCGATCCAATCTAGCAGATCACGCACAAATTTCAAACCCTAGCCTGAGTAGGTGAAATTCGGATGAAAATCGAATCAACCGGTTGCATAAAGCGAGAAATTGAGGCTGAGATTAAATATTCCGTAACAGCTTAGCCGTCATTACTCGATCAACCGAGCTCTGATACCATGTTGAAGAGCTCTAGCTATGGCGATATACAGAGAAGATAGAAAGAGAAGATAGAAGTGAAGGAAAAGAACATTACTCCTTTTTCTGAATATTGAAATGTACAGCCTACTATATTTAGAGAGTACTTTCCACTACTTATAGAGATTAACTAGTTATATCTCACTAACCACCGACTAACTCTACACTTTAAATATATATATATATATATATGGGACCCACATTCCTCAACATCCATAAAATTCATTCCATCTTTCACTTTTAATAAAATTCATAGCCCAAGTCAAAGAGTCGATGGGGCACTGCTAAAAAGAAAACAATAATAGAAAGAGAATACACAAAGCAACTGCATGTCATATTAAGGTAAGTAGAATTAAATTCAATTAAGCTATAGTTGATATCCTTAAGCTATAAATGCACAAGATTTTCAAAGATCAACCTTAAGAGGTCATTCCCATCGCCGGACATAATATTGCAAAAAAAAAAATGAAAGGGGGAAGGGAAAAAGCATACAAGTCTTGACAAAAATTTAAAAAAATGAAATATTCAGTCCTATTATGTTGCTGGAGGGGCACATCTGATGCTGATGGCATTATGGTCACACGACTTGGTAAGTCTCCGTGGCCAGCTGTGTTCTTTGAGAATGCTTAGGAGTAGGCCCACCTTTTATAGGCAGAATGTTGACAACCTGAAAATATTACATCAAATCAGGTTACCAGAAAAGGAACCAACTCCAGGCACATGGCACAAGCTATTGGAGATTAACTGTACTGAGCATAGTGAAAAAACTGATAAAGAACAACTACTACACTTGATCTCAACCAAAACAAGCAACACCAATTGCACAGTTACAAAAGATATCAGCTGACACACCATACTATGAAGCTAAGACTAGGTGAAAAGAGACAATAATCATGAGTCTTTTGATTCTTGGATCTTTATAGATATTCAACTATATTTCCTGTAGAGCAATTATACTTCTTTCATATTAATCAAAGTGTTGTTGCATTTGTTTCGGTTTTATGATTGCAGTACCTAGTGTTAGTTTTGTATTTTCGCTTCGATTTCTAATTGGTGTGCTTGTTGTTGCCCTTCTTTTTACCTTTTCTAAGCTGAAGGTCTACCGGAAACAGCCTCTCTGCCTTCTTGAAGGTTAGGGTAAGGTAAGGTCTGCGTACATACTCTCCAGACCCCACTTGTGGTATTACGCTGGGTTTGTTATTGTTGTTCATATTAATCAAAGAACTAGGGACTATATTTAGATTTGACGTTACTTATATCATCGTCCAGCACACACTTGTTGTGTCCAAATTTTCCAAACGGAAGTTCCGTCACACAACTGGATAACTTATATAAATGATAGCAAAAGATCAACATGCATAGAATCACGATACAGAAAACTCCTACATTTTTTAACAGTTACCAGGATTGCAACTTTTTTTTAAAGTTACCTGGATTGCAACTTTTTTTTAAAGTTACCTGGATTGCAAGCCACAGGAAGATTCTTTCACGGAAATGAATAGGTATAATGGCAGATCAGATATAAGGATTGCATGCAAAGAAATCAAAAATAGCTGTGCGTGTATCAAGAGTATCAAATAATCTCCAGACACGAGCTGTCGAATCAGGAAAGTATATACTGGGAAAAAATAAGAGTCTCGCCAACTGAAGGCCAAAATTGATTGAGCAATATAACATGGAGGATTAGGAGCAAACCTTCAGGTCACTGAAAGTTCTTGAGGCAGTAAAGCGTGCAGAAATTGGGAAGAAGACCGACGGATCGGCTGCCGGAACAACAAATTCTAGTGCTCCACTGCAAAGTTTCCAACTTACACATTAGAAAGACAAACAAGCCTTAATGGCTGTGTGCTTCAAAAGGACAAACTTTCATAAAAGCTAACCTGCGGTTCGAATTGTCAATGAGAAGTACAGACCACTCCAAAACAGAATTTCTGGGGTCATACCTGCGATCAGAGGGTGAAAAATGTTAAGTTCTAGATAGAATATTTGGCAATCTGTAGAGCACAATCCAGCAGCTCCATACAACTTCCCAGTAACAAAAAGTCAGTCAATCATCTATGCCTCAGAACAGTAATTAGATATTCGTATCGAGGCCTTGGCCAACTATCTATTAGGTCTATGATGAAGGGCTGAAATAAAAATTCTGCATTGCGATTCCACTGCCTGGCCATTTTCCTCTACACTATCATACCACACAACAATACAGCTTTATCTGCAGCCAGAATAACTAGGTGGCATCCATCCCTCCTTTGAAAAGCCACACGATGTGTGAACTTTCCAAACCACCGATTCTCCAAAAATCCTATCTATATGCAACCAAATGTGTTAAAACACATGAAACAACTGCCTTGCTCTGACCATAGTAATACAAACTGAACGTTTTCAAAAGCAATAAACAAATTAGCATCTTAGAAGTATCATGATCTCAGCCCTGAAAGCCTCTATCATAAGATCTATGTGAGATTCAGTTTGAAATCCAGTGAGAATAACTGAACAAATCTCTGATATAAAGGGGTGAGCTTTAAAATCTAGCAACAACAACCCAGTATAATCCCACTAGTGGGATCTAGGGAGGGTAGTGTGTACGCAGACCTTACCCCTACCCTGGGATAGAGAGGCTGTTTCAGATATACCCTCGGCTCCCTCCCTCCAAGAACTCCCCACCTTACTCTTGGGGTGACTCGAACTCACAACCTCTTGGTTGGAAGTGGAGGATGCTCACCACTAGGGCAACCCACTCTTGTCAACAAGCTTTAAAATCTAGCGAAAGAGCAAAAGTTAAATTCAAAAGATCACCTCCACTCTCCGTCTATCTGTTGTACATTTGGAGCCTCCCTGAGAGCTGGAAGGGGTACAGAAATTACAACATTTTGTAGATCAATCTGTGCAGGGGTTTCATACTCAATATTCACATAGGTTTCGCTTCCAGAAACTGAAGGCCAGCAGTTAACTGGGACAAAATATTTGAAATCAATGATAACGTATAATATTAATAAAATACAGAAAACAGCATAGAGATTTCGAGCAGGGTCAACTGAAATTCATTAAGCTTACTTGTCAAAGGCAAAATTGACTCATCTGCAGTTTGCATTCTCCACCTCAAAAGACTAACGCCGTCACCACCTTGACCCGTGGGGAATGGCCTATTTGGATCTTTAAGGCCTAGGATATTTTCATTAGAAAACAACTCCTTGTTCATGTTTGGGTGTGTTTTGAAGAGGATTGCTGGATTACCACTGGTTTCAATCTGAACATAAAGTATAGAATGAACAGTGAACTACACTATCACAAAATTCACAGAAGTAAAAGCAAATATGAATGCCTTCTGGCATCAGATAGACCTCCAAACGCAGAGCTACACAGCCTAGCTTCATCAAAAGGAAAGGGGCCTAGTTGAGTCTTCAGCTATATTATAAAGAGTGCACAATTAAAATGTTTTACTAGTGTTCCTTAGAGGAGAAATCATTTATTGCAAGGAAGTGCTGGAAAAACCATTAGGTTCTTTGTGCCCAATTTCAATTGCTTCCAGTCGCATATCAAATGCAATCAAATGAGTAGAGCTGGAAACAGTGTTTGGCTGCAGAGGACATAAATGATGAACTCCGCTTCACAAGGACATCAACATGCATAGTGCAAGTTTTTCTTGGGTTCTTTTTCACAGATAGAGAATATAAATAAAATTATTGACATGACATTTGAAATACTCCTGACACTGTTAGACTTTGCCAGGGAGCCTCAGCACATGAGAAACTCAGCAAACTTGGAAGAGAGAGAGAGAGAGAGAGAGAGAGAGAGAGAGAGAGAGAGAGAGAGAGAGAGAGAGAGAGAGAGAGAACGAACCTGCACTTGGATAAATGCATCTTCTTGATTCAGAATTTGGAGAGACAAAGTACCCTGGACATCGAAGTTGCTGACACCACCGTCACGCTTTAGTGTTACATTAATCTTTTCTTCAACAGTCAATGTGACGGGATCAGTTAGTGGAGCAGCAGCTGGTTTGGCCTGACCAATGCTTGGTCTCACATCCTCGACAATTACTTCACCCTCTGCTTTCAGGGATTCCAGAAATTGGTTGGTCTTCTGATTTTTACCTAGCTGCATACCAAGACCTTTTGGTGGAGCAGTAGCAGATGCAGCTGGACGACCTGGTACACAAAAATGCCATAAGGTACATCTTCATAATTGGTTTCCAACCAATTTTCTCAAGGTTCACCAAGAAATAAGAAAATTTGATATTTCAAAGGATAAAAAGGAAAAAATGCTTCACAGCCAAGAAAGAGTAACCCCTAATGTATATGCAAAACTTTTCCGGCCTACCAACTGATTCCAAGCCATCAAACTACACACACATACGAGAAAAGTTCTATGAAAATCTATCAAGAAAAAATCAGCCCAACAAGACATTGTCGCAGACACAGAAAGACTGAAATATACAAATCCTACAATTAAAAGGAAAAAAGCGGAAACAAAAGGAGGTTTTGTTTTCCCTTCCTCCTTCAAGAATATTTAAGGTTTTTTAGTAGGAATTCTTGATGATTTTCTCAGTGTGTCACATTTATCAACCTTCTACATTTTGTGAGGAAAATGTTTGGAGGGAAGTTGTGTGTTCTTCTTCGTCCTTCATTTTCATTCTCCTTCATCACCTATAAAGCATTTTTTCCTACTATTTTCTTTTAAGTCATTCCTATATCGAACATTTATCAAAAAGGGCGGCTTTAATTCCTTCCCATCAAAATTGTACTGCTTCCCTACACAATATATGCACTTATAACAACAGCAAAAGGTGTCTACATAATACTGAACATCTATAAGAATAAGAAGTTGCACAAGCAAACATGCAAAACCTGGTGATGCACCCCCTCTACAAATGTTTAGCAACGAGCTAAAGACACATCACAATGACAGGATGAAACAAATACAAACCCTTGGATTTGGTGGAAAATGTGTCTACATCAGGGCTTAGACCAAATCCAGAACCACTACCAAAACCACCACTTCCTCCGCTAGATATGCCTGAGTCGCTGCCAAAGCCAGTATCCATTCTCCCAGAACCCATGGATTGAAGAGACATGAAACCTCCTTTTTCACCTCTATTCTTCTCAATCTGCAAAGATGTGTAGAAAATGATGTAAACAGTACAATCAAATAGACCCAATACATGAAAAAGGGAAGAAATTAAACATTTAGCACAGGTAATGTGTGCCTTCTAGACTACCTTGCTTTTGTCAATCTCACTGGCTTTACGCTTCATGACATCCTTAGTTTCATTTATCTTGTTCTGTAAGACTAACTTGTGCAATCTTTCCTCATGGCTCTCCATTTCACAATACTGCTTGACTTGTGTAACTGTAACATTTTCCTTGTGTCCAAGAGAGATCACTTCATCAAATGCAAAAATAAGCTCAAACGCTGTACTGCCAATTCCTTCCTCATCTAGTGAATAAGAATATTCAGGCACCTAATAACAGTCAAGGAATCGGCCCAAATGTTTCCATTTGCAGAAAAAAATTTAGCAGCATGCACATGAAAGCTTGTTTATTTATAAATATTTAGACTGAATTTTGGAGTTACATTTTGCAGGTTAAAGAAACTAAAAACTAAAAGAGGACAAGCATTTCTTTTGAAAAGAAGCAATATTCTATGCACAGAGATGAATAAAGCTGAGAAGAAAGGATAATCTAACTTCAGTATCAGAAGAAGAGAAAGGATACTAGTTTAGACAGCAGCCTCAGTGTCTCCAGATCTTCAAGAATGTTGCTCTGTTTGTTGGTCACAAGTAGCAAGTACAGAGACTCTATCGGTTGATAAACATATCGCACATTGTCAGTCTCAATATATGTATGCTGCTTTCCTGTACCAACCAATTTGGGGAAAGCTGCAAGATAACCTTCAATTCTTATACGAGACATATCAACAAACTGCCTCGACACAAGAGCTGCAAAGACAATGAGATGATACAGTAGTGATCAGTGGCAAATCCATCCTATTACATAAATAGAAGAATATTGGACATCAAGATGCAAGAAAATGTTGAATAACACATCCTAACTCCTAACACAACCAAACAAAAGAAGCTGCTTCTGCGGTAGAAAATCAATAAATTATAAAACAGACAGCATCATGGGACTGCTGATTCCCTACAAGAGGGTTATCATAGTGGACAGACTTTCCATTCAAATGAAATATATGAAAGAGTCGGAAATTCAACAGAATTCTGACCTAGACCTACGAAATTAGAAGATGGAAACATCACAGTGAAGTGAAAGGTATAATCAGACGGAGGAAATAGAACCCTTCATGGTTCCAACAATTTGTCCATTCCCCAGCTTTATCGTTATGTAATACTGTACCACTGTGGTCGAACATAACAGCTACAAAAGACAAACAGCTAGAGTTATTTCTCCAACTATGTTCTCATTTATTAGAGGTTTAACACTTGTCTCTCCACTTCCCATTACTTTCTAATTCAAGTTTGCATTCCATGATTTATTGTTTTCTTCTGCAGAACTTTCATTTCCTTTTCCTTCCCATCTAGGAAAACATTACTAAATTATATTTATTAGTCACGTACTACTAAAGAAGAATAAAGCAGTTACAGCACAACGCCTCTTCTCTTACCTTGTCTTTCTTCGTCACTCAATACAACAGGAAGCCTGTCACGCTTCTTTCTAGTGATTGTCACATATTAACCTAACTGATTAAGTAGGACAAAACATTACTACTTTCTAAAGCACTCACAAGGCATTAGAATCTTTTTCTCGCACTTTTCTCAGAATAAATGTCTTTACTAGGTAACCACAAAATATTAAGACATCCATACACTAGTAAAATAACAAAAAGAGTCATCAACGCGAAAAGGTAAAAAACCAAAAACTTTTTTCCATGAAATAACTGCAGTTTATAAAGATAAATATATCTTTTGAGGACAAGTGCCAACCATTACAGATAATCAAATACAATATGATACCAAAGTGAACATCTCTGGCATCTTTGCAACAAAACTGGTTAAACATAAGTGAAATATCGCAAGAACTCTTTTCAATCAAGTTACGATTAGACCAGAAAACATTCCAACTCTAACAGAATACCTCACTGCACATCATTCAGCCTAGTCTCTTGCAAGTTCACATTTTACATGTCCAATATCACACACGTCTTAGAGGTTATTTACTCTTTGTGCCTCTAGCTACATAACTAAATGGAACTTTTTCCTCTGCCTTCACTGCAATTTTCACATTTGTCTCAAGAAGTTTACATATTAAATTGACTCAACTGGCAACTTTTTTTCTAATGCATAATTGTTAATTTCAAGCTTTAGACTCCAAAATTGCACAAGTTTGGCGTAAAACCCCATTACCGGAAAAAATGACACCTTTTTATATCTATAAGCTCTTTGATCGTAGCATTCCCATTTTGACACTGAAAACATGTTTTTCTTAAACTCCAAGTCCAGTCAAACACCTCATATAAAATCAAAAGGAGGGAGTAGCAATTATTGTGTACATGCTCTAACTTGAGTAGAATGCCACCATAAAAATCATCAACTAACATCACACTAGTTTCCACAAACCAGAAGATTCCAAGAACATATGTAGAATGCGACATACCTTTGCCAGATTTAGAAATTATCGAAGCTGCTAGAACAACCTGCAGCACATATTAGGACAACGGTGTAGAGTTAATAATCTCTGATTTTTTAAAGAAAATCACAAAACATACCAATCTAAACAGCTATGTTGTTACAAAATTATCAACATTACCATCTTCGCTGCTTAGTAGATTGTGCTGAATCAGATCCTAGGCAATAGATCGTATACCACCTGGATTTCGAACGCAAATTCAAAGCCGTAAGAAACAAAAAATAAATAAACATTTTCAAACAGTTAGTATGAAATGAAAACATCATCCACTTTATAGGTATCAACAATGCGATAAAGTTTAACAACAACAAAGTACAATGTACACTGTATAAATTCACTAAAATTTACACCATAAAACGGTGAAATTCTGCCTATAACCACGCAAATTGCTCGGATCTTCGCATTGATTTGACATAAAACGCAACTACAAATCAGATCGGACTGCAACAAATCCCTAGATCTAACGACCAGAACCGAAAGTAGAACATTGCGGAAAGATCAAAACCGTCGATCGAAGTAGATAGAGGCCCGGGGGTAGTGAGAAGAAGTATTCAGAGAGATCGGCAATTACCTGAGTGAAGAATACTTGCTGACGAAGAGTAATCAGATGTGATAGAGAGAAAAATAGGCGCTTCCGGAGCTTATATATGAAAGGACCCTGGAGTATTTTTTTTTTTCTTTCTTACAGTACACCAGACTACTACTAATTTTCCTTCAGGCTTCCGTCGTTACATTTTTCTTTTCAATTAAGATAGTTTTAAATTGAAGCGAGCTCGATAACTTTTTTTTAATTTCGTAAAAATTGTACTCCTAATTTATTTTTCAGTAGAATTTGATTTTGGTGCTCTAGTTAGTTATAAATATAATTTGTAATTTATACATATAGCTTGTAACCTGAACATATGATATTGGTGTTCTAATTTATATTTTCACATAAAATTTGATTTTTAGATATACATGATTTGTAATGTCAAATTATCTAAAAGACGATTAAAATAATTATTTTCAATAAAAGGTAGACAATAACATGAAAGAAATGTACTGGTGTTTTAGTTAGTTATATTATAATCTCATAATGCTAATGTAATAAACATAAATTAATCATATGTTAAAATCTAAAAATAAAAGATTAAATACCTCAATGGTAATAGATAGTACGGTCGTTAGAGTATTTGCCTCCGCCCACAAACTTTAGATGTGGATGAGTGTTCATGAAAAAACGAAAAGTAGCACTAATTAACTGAATAAAAGGCGAATTTGTCATGTTTTGTGTTAATATGAAATCGTGAATATTCTTTCGGCTTGGGTTTGTTGTTTAGATTGATGTTAAGCTCCCCAGAAAGAAAAAAAAACGAAAACTTATGAAACCATATAAGGAGGTAATTTTTTCTGGACCACACACTTTAAACAACAACAACAACAACCCCGTAAAATTTCACTAATGTGATCTGGAGAGTGTAGTTGTACGCAAACCTTACCTCTACTCCGAAAGAGTAGGGAGGCTATTTCCGAAAGACCCTCGGCTCAAGAAAACAAAAAAGACAAAAGGACAAAAGGAGACAAGGGGAGACAATATTAGTATCAGTATCACCACAACAATCATAGGAAAAATAGGAACACCATGAAATCCAAAAAAAAGATGCAAAGCAAAGGGATACAATATTAGTATCACCACAACAATCATAAGAAAAATAGGAACACCATGAAATCCAGAAGAAAGATGCAAAGCAAAAGCGATAGCTAGTAAATGGGATCTGCACTGAAAAGCGAAATAGTAAGACACAACATTGTCACTAGCTATCTTAGACAAAAATCCTACATGGCTAGTCCCACAATGGTACGAAGTAAGGCACGACTCAACTACCTCCTAACCTACAACCATAATACTCGACCCCCACATCTTCTTATCAAGTGTCATGTCCTCAGAAATCTGGAGCCTCGCAATATCCTGTCTGATCACCTCTCGCCAATACTTTTTAGGTCGTCTTCAACCTCTTCTCGTGCCCTCCACAACCATCTGCTCACACCTCCGTACCGGAGCATCTGGACTTCTCCTCTGAACATGTCCGAACCATCTAAGCCTCGTTTCCCGCATCTTGTCATCAATGGGAGCCACGTGCACCTTCTCCCGAATATCATCATTCCTAATCTTATCTATCCTAGTGTGCCCGCACATCCGCCGCAACATCCTCATTTCTGCTACTTTCATCTTCTGGATATGTGAGTTCTTAACGGGCCAACACTCAGCCCCATACATCATGGTCGGTCTAACCACCGCTTTATAGAACTTACCTTTGAGTATCGGTGGCACTCTCTTATCACACAGGACTCCAGATGCTAACCCCCACTTCATCCATCCTACCCCAATACGGTGTGTGACATCCTTGTCGATTTTCCCTCCCCCTGGATAACCGAACCAAGGTACTTGAAGCTGCCTCTACTCGGGATGGCTTGCGAATCAAGCCTCGCATCCACACCCACTTCCCCTGGCTCAGCGATGAACTTACATTCCAGGTATTCCTTCTTCGTCCTGCTCAGCTTGAAACCCTTAGACTCAAGAGCCTATCTCCAAATCTCCAGCCTCTCGTTAACACCGGCTCGCGACTCATCAATCAGAACTATGTCATCGGCGAATAGCATGCCCCATGGCACCTCCCCTTGAATATCGTGTGTTAATGCATCCATCACCAGGGCGAATAAGAATGGACTGAGCGCAGAACCTTGGTGTAATCCTATTACAACCGAAAAATGATCAGAGTCGCCTCCTACTGTCCTAACCTGAGTCTTAGCCTCATCATACATGTTCTTAATTGCTATAATGTAGGGAACCGACACACCTTTTGCCTCCAGGCATCTCCAGAGAACTTCTCTAGGAACCTTGTCATACATTTTCTCTAGGTCAATAAACACTGTGTGCAGATCCTTCTTCCTCTCTCTGTACAGTTTCAACAACCTCCTAACAAGGTGTATAGCTTTTGTAGTCGAACGACCCGGCATAAACCCGAACTGGTTGTCGGATACAGACACTGTCATCTTCACCCTCGCTTCAACCACCATCTCTCATACTTTCATGGTATGACTTAGTAATTTGATACCCCTATAATTGTTACAACTCTGGATATCACCTTTGTTATTATACAATGAAACCACCGTACTCCACCTCCACTCATCCGGCATCCTCTTTGCCTTAAAAATAACATTAAATAACTTAGTCAATCACTCCAAACCTGCTCTCCCCACACACTTCTAAAATTTCATCGGAATCTCGTCTGGCCTGGTCGCTCTTTCCCTACTCATCTTATGCATAGCTCCCACGACCTCCTCAACCTCGATACGCCTGCAGTACCCAAAGTCACGATGACTCTCGGAATACTCCAATTCGTCTAGCATAATATCCCGATCCCCTTCTTCATTCAGAAGTTTATGAAAGTAATTCTTCCATCTCCTCTTAATCTGGGCATCTTCCATCAATACTCTACTATATTCGTCCTTGATGCATCTCACTTGGTCCAAATCCCGAGCCTTTCTCTCTCTCAACTTGGCCAGCCGGAATAGCTTCTTCTCCCCGCCTTTTTTTCCCAGTTCCTCATACATACGATCATACGCCGCAGTCTTAGCCTCCGCGACCGCCATCTTAGCCTCTTTCCTAGTTGCCTTATACCCCTCCATGCACGCTCGCCTCTCCTCCTTACCTATGCTCCCCACTAACTTCAGGTACGCCACCTTCTTCGCTTCCACTTCATTCTACCACCAGTCTCCTTTGTGCCCATCAGAGACGCCCATCGAGACCCCTAACACCTCTCTCGCAGCCTCCCTAATACAGCCTATTGTCGTTGACCACATAGTGCTCGCATTACCACTACTCCTCCAAGCTCCCATAGCCGGAGGATAATTTTGATTTTAATGATGAAATTCTTAGCAATATCATTATGGGTCAAGTTCCCGAACTTACCTCTAAATTGTTGGCGCATGGAGTCGCTTAGTCGAATCAGTAGTGTATTGGAAAATCCTATACATGCTCATGAGTGTAATCTTCTAATTATATATAATAGGAGGGGCAAAGAAATGTTATGATGACAAGTGCCATAATATTAAATTGACACATGTATTAAATTTTGGACAATCCTCCAACTTTATTGGAGTTTTAAATTTATTTAAAAAAATGTGAAGGACACATTTTTTTCAGAATTTTTAAAATTTTCAAGCAATAGAAACCACCAACTACTCCCACTTCCTCCATTCTCCCTCCTTACAGTCAGTTTTAAAACTAACTGAATTTCTCCTCTTGCATATATTAGATTAAAAAAATGCATAGTTCTTTTTTTCCTCTCACCGAAAATTTTGCCGGGGAAAATTGCACCCCAAAATCATTCTCTGAGATTTTTCAATGTTCGATTAGTATGTCATAGATGGTCGATTAGCAAATTGCTAAGCGCCTGAATCATTCTGAAAATATGCATCTCAGGTGCAGTACTCCCTTCAGTTTTTGACTGTTTTTTCTTCTATGTGTGAATGCTGAATGTATATATTTATGACTATATACATGTTTTTAACTCAAACAAGGACTGGGACATTGAGACTTAATTCATCGGGAAGTGATGGAGACAAGTCAGCACTGACTTTGCTGGGCACTTGGGTATTGAATCTTGATTGGCGTTTTGTGGGAAAAATCATGCTATCAGTCTCCAGTTTGTTCATGAAGTCCTCATCTTCGTCCTCGTCGTCACCTTTGAAAACAGGATGCACATAAGCATTTTGAAGGTAGCCTTTGAGATTAAAGTTTTTAACACTATCATGTTTTTAACTCAAAGTAGGAATGGGACATTGAGACTTAACTCTAAAGCATTGTGACAAAATTATACAAGGACAATATACTTTCATTTACATATTAAAGTAAGAGATATTAATAAGTCATAACACTATCATGTGACAATTCAATCTTTAAGAAAGCTAAAAGTTTTTTCGTTGATGTCAAACTTAATTATGTAGCCAAATATAAAGTCGAACAACATAACGAATCTAAGGTTACATAAGCCTTCGACACTTTTAATAGGCATAGCATTGTAAGTGTTATTGGCACTATAAAGCAAGAGCGCTCAATCATTTTGACAACACATTCTATGGAGCAAGCTAATATTTTATCTGATCAAATTACAGTTATGTAAAAGGGCATACTTTACTGCCTTGATGAAGTGAATTCCACAAGTAATATGATAGACATGACATGTAATGAGACTGTCAAAGAATTCTTCAGACATGTCCTTTTACTAAGAATTTCTTCTTGATATTTTCTACTATTAATAAACTCATGCTCATGACTTAAGTTTTTTATTTGACTTGACTTAGATGTCACACCAAAAGTGGAAGATAAGTCCTGCTTGGCATTTGTTATTCCTCACGACAAGGAGAATCAGCAGACGTATTAATATTACAACATTTCTCATATTCTGTTTACATGTGTGTGTATGTGTGCACGTCTCCATCAGAATTTCTTTACTGAGATAGAAATTAGTTAAATAGAGTTTGGCATATGGAACATCCACATGTCTTATAGTGCTAGAAAAAGTCTTCTTGAACATTGCTGAGAAGGCAGAGCTAGAGGAACATGAATCTGAAGGAAGCATCAAAACACTGATTTTAGCATTCGAAACCACTCTAGGTAAGTGCTTCGGTTTGGGTTAACATTATGTTGTCAAGTGGTTCATTACAATCTAAAGAAATACTACTTGATATAACAAATAGGTTAATGCATATATGTAGTTTATAAACAAAATTGAGGGATCAAACAATGAATATCTTTAGTATGACAGTGGAATATCATGCACACATGATTGTGGGTTTTATTTAATTTTTAAAGTGTGCAATTAAATGTTTGCTCATCACTTTGATAAGCTTTATGGATATCCTTTGTCCACATGGATACTTAAGGATATTGCATAAATTTTTGGAATAACTTAAGGATGTTTTCGGCCAAAAGTGGAGTTGTTCTTAAAAATGGAGTATTCTCATTAAGACTCATAAAGTATTAGGAATAATTAAACTACAGGAATTAAAATTTGTAATTTGCGCCACTGTAAATGCAAAGAAACATTACCCTTTCGGTATTTGTTGTACCAAATATTATTAAGAAGAAGTATCTTTAGGTTGTTACTTTTATTAACCAATAACATATTTTTTTTATTATTTTTTATTACCATTTCAGGTAATATTTCTTATTATTTTTTAATTTTATAATTTTTCGCGCATCGCGCGGGTACATATACTAGTTCTAAGATAGGGATAATTTGTTTTGCTAGAGTTTTGATTGAGATAGATGTGACCAACCCCACCAAGCCTCTCCCTCAATCTATCAAAGTAAAGGATCCAAGTGGGGAAGTCTTTGATTAGGAAATTTGGTACAATTGCCAGCCTGATTACTGCAATAAATGTTTACAAATTGGACATGTATGTCCTAATAAAACCATTCAGAAAATGCACACACAGCAGGAGAGGGAGAAACCTAAGAAACAGATACAAGTGTGGCATGCTAAAGCTAACAATCAGGTTGTACCTCAAAGGGTTGTTGACAATCCAACGAAGGTGACACAAAAATATAAAGAAGCATTACCTACAAGGAAGATAATAGAGCAAGAAAATAATTGGCAAATGGCAGTGGGCAAGAATACAACAAAGCATGGTCATAGTCTAAATATTGGGCAAGAGCTGCTTAAGGTCACTAATGGATTTAGTACATTAACTGACAAAGGGGTGTCCTATGCAGAATGATCCTGGAAACACAAAGGATAGAGGACAAAGTAGCCAGAGTGGAGGAGTGAAGAGTCCTACACCACCTCCTATTTCTAAATGGATTTGATCACCTGGAATGTCAGAGGCTTGAATAAGTTGTATAAACAAGAGGAGATTAAAGCGTTTATACATAGTAATAGAATAAAAATAATAGCTATAGTGGAGCATAGGGTGATGGAGCAGAATGCGGAAAAAATATTAAAGAAGATAGTTCCTAGTTGGAGTTGGCATGCCAATTATAATTCAGGTAATAGAAGGAGGATCTGGATTCTATGGGATCATAGTGATATAGATTATACCCCTATCAAAGTGGCAAACCAATATGTCCATGGACAAGTTAGATATCAGACTATTGACTTCTAATTCACTGCAATCTACTGACTGTACATTGTGGGTGATAGAAGGAATTTGTGGACAGATCTGAAAGAACTAGAAAATTCACAGCAAGGACCATAGCTTTTAATGGGTGATTATAATGCAGTACTTCATGTGGATGACAGACTACGTGGGCGTTGGACATAAAAAGTGTAAAATTTCAAAATAAGGGAAATTTTTTTTTAAGTAAAAATAGTATTTGAAATTTAGAGTTATGTTTGGACATGAATATAATTTTGGGTTATTTTTAAAGTTTTGTGTGTCATTTGAGTGAAAATTTTGAAAAATATCTTTTTGGAGTTTTTAAAATTTTCAAAAATTTTCAAAATGCATCTTCAAATGAAAATTGGAAATTTTATAAACAAACGCTGATTTCGGAAAAAAGTAAAAAATTTTTGGGAAAAAGAAAAAAATTTCTTATGTCCAAACGGACTCTAAATGGTGCAGAGATCCAAAAAAACAGGAAACTAGAAATTTTACTTATTTTTTATTTGAAATAGGCTTGACTGAACTGAAGACGGTGGAAAAAAATACACATGGACCAACAACCACATATACAATAAGATTGATAGAACGGTGGTAAATGGGGTTTGGATGATAAGACTACCTCATCTAGAAGTGACAATAATTGATCTTGGGTTCTCAAACCACTCTCCCTTATGTATTACCTTTGATAATCATCCAGGAAGAAGAGCTAGACCTTTTAAATTTTTGAACCATTTAACTGAACATCAAGAATTTCTAGATAATGTAGCAAAAGGTTGGAGGAAACCAGTGAGCAAGTTTTTTTTGAAAAGCATATCGCAAAAGCTAAAGAATGTGAAGACTGAAATGAAACTTCTTAACAAAGAAGAGTATAATGCAGTATATATGAGGATCAGTACCATCAGAAGCAACTTACAAGAGGCTCAAGAAGAACAAATGAGACTTCCTGGGCATGCCCCTGCTTTGTTTGATAGGGAAAAATCACTAAAGATGGATTTAGAAAAATGGGTGAAAATTGACGAGATGATTGCTCAGCAGAAGTCAAGGGTGAAATGGTTAAAGCTCGGGGACTCTAATAGTGCCTATTTTTTTGCTTGTATGAAAAACATAAGTGCTATTAATCAGCTCAAAACATTAGTAACACTAGATGTAGTAATGTTACAAGCAAAAGATGATATCAAGGAGGAGGTCTTGAAATTTTACATACAGTTTTTTGGCACAATACCACCCCAATTGTCTGTAGTAAAACTCTCAGTTTTTTCAAATGGTCCTAAACTGAATAGAAGCCACCAACTCCAACTGATTAACCCTATCACAAGAGAAGAAGTTTATATAGCTATTAAGGACATTAATGATATGAAAGTACCATGAGTGGATAGTTTCAATGCATATTTTTTCAAAAAAGCTTGGCATGTGATTGGTATTGAGGTAGTAGACGCTATACATGATTTTTTTGAGACTAGAGTTATGTACAAACCAGTTAATTATACTTCTGTTACTTTAATACCAAAAGTCAAAAACCCTTATTCAGTAAAGCAATACATGCCAATCTCCTGTTGTTCGGTGATATATAAGATTGTGTCGAAAATTCTTACAAAGAGAATGCAAGAGGTGATGGATACTTTGGTGGACAAAAGTCAGTCAACTTTTGTTACTGGGAGACTACTCAGTGATAACATAATCCTTAGCTACGAACTGGTGAAATGATATGGTAGGAAGGGTATATCTCCAAGATGTATGCTGAAAGTGGACATGCAAAAGGCATATGACTCTATAGAGTGGATATTCATAGAACAAGTTTTGGTTGGACTGATCTTTCCTACTCAATTCATTAAGTGGATCATGGAATGCTTGAAAATTATATCCTACTTTATTCTTATCAATGGGAAACCAACATAGCCTTTTACTGCAAAGAAAGGGTTAAGGCATGGGGGCCCAATGTCCCCATTTCTATTTGTTCTAGTGATGGAATATTTCAGTAGAGTGCTAAATAGTATGGGGAGTGAGCCTGACTTTAACTATCATTCAAAATGTGAGAAGATGAATATTATACAACTGGGATTTGCTAATAACTTACTACTATTTTGCACGGGGGATGTGAAGTATGTTCAAATGCTATTTGATTGTTTCCAAGAGTTCTCAATAACTTCTGGATTGAGTGCTAAGAGAGACAAAAGCTCCATTTATTTTGGAAGCGTAGATGCAGCAGTTCAACAACAAATCATGGAGTTAACTGGGTTTACTAAAGAGGAGTTACCAATAAGATATATTGGTGTTCCCTTGAGCACCAAGAGACTCTTAATGCTTCAATGTCAACCTTTGCTATAAAAGATGATGGGAAGAATTCAAAGTTGGACAGCAAAATTCCTCTCTTATACAGGAAGAGTCCAACTAATAAAGAATGTTCTATTTTCGGTCCAAGTATTTTGGTCACAAATATTTGTATCACCTGCAAAGGTAGTTAAGCTAATCGAGGCAACATGTAGGAAATTCTTATGGACCAGAGGAGTTGAACTATCAAAGAGGGCTTTGCTTGTATGGGATAGAGTCTGCTATCCTCAAGTATCAGGAGGTTTGAATATCCTTGATATTTGCAGCTGGATCAAAGCTGCCATATGCAAACTATTATGAAATTTGTGTAGCAAGAAGGATAGCCTATCAATCAAGTGGGTACATAACTATTATATAAAGGAAAGGCAAGTATGGGAGGTTGCATCAAAATAAGCATCCTGGGTAGTGCAAAAAAATCTTAAAAGACAGCAACTATGTTGAACTAGTAAGAATAAATGCTAATGAGTTTCAATCACTGTCAAACTTCTCTATTAGGAAGCTGTACACTAAAATGAGAGGTGTTTTTACTAAGGTTTCATGGAGAAAGTTAGTGTGTAATAACTTAGGAGCTCCCAAATGGATATTCATATTAAGACTTGCGGCACATGAAAAATTGCTTACTAGAGATAGATTAATACAATGGGGAATGAAGGTTCCATTGGCTTGTCCACTCTATAATACTGGGAACGAAAGTATTTTACACATGTTCTTTCAATGTGATATGTCTTCCTATATCTGAAAAAAGGTCCTAGCTTGGCAAGGGATAAGCAGAATGGTAATGGATTGGCAAGAGGAACTAAAGTGGGCTGAAGTTTATGCAAGATGAAAAAGTGTCGAGGCAGAGATATACAGAATAATACTTGCAGCGAGTGTGTATTACATTTGAAAAGAAAGAAACCAACGGGTATTTCAAAATACGCAGTCAGATTCGAAGCATATTATGAAATAAATTATCCAAGAGGTATGTTGGAGAGGAACAATGCATGCAAGATTAGTTTGGAAACTTGATCAGTTAAATTTCTATCCTTAACTTTGTGGCTGTAGTAGTTAGCCATGTTGTAGTTGTGAGATAATATGGTTGGCTTTTGTAGATCCTAATGTTGGGGTATCATGTCCAATAGTTAGTTTGTTTCTTTTTTCTTGTGTACATATTTTCGATTGATAATAAAAATTTATTTACAAAAAAAAATGAATTTACAATTAATAAGGAAAAAAGTCCGTGTTTATCATAAACTATCAACTATTGCTTAACTATGCCTCGTTTATCTTTCTTTTTTTTTGGGCTATTGCACCTTCATTTTTAATTCAAAAATTATTCTTTAATGTTTTTATAGTCCTTATATAATTGTTTATCATATAATATTCCCTGCATTATATTTCTAACGAGACAGAAAATTATCATTTTCAAATGTCTAAGAGCTGTGAAATATAATACTCCTATTTGTTAACTGAAGGGTAAGGAAGAACCAACTTGACAGCCATACCTAGTGAGTATCATACTCGTAGTGGCTTTTTCTATCTTTTTTTCATGAAGTTGTTCACTCTTTAAGGTAAATTGCATTAAATACCTATGTAATACTATGACTCAATTGCATATATGCTTTTTATTTTTAAAATAAAATAATCATATACTTTTTATTTTTAAAGTAAAATACTCATACCCCTATACCATAAAAATCCTATACAAATATAACACTCTCTACTTTTTGAAATTAAACATTCAAACTCCTTATGTAATGAAAATCCTATACAAATGAGCGTTTATCTAACCAAGTAAATCCAAAATATTTGAAGTGAAGAACAAAAATCAAACTAAAATAAAAATAAGAAATGTATATATGAAATGTTACAATTTTTATGAAATATCTTATACGTTTAAAACATAAGAAAGCTATTACTAGTAAATTAAAATATCTTATCAAATAATTCATAAACGTTTCCTATTAAAAGTTTTGGAATATACATATTTTTAAAAAATTAATCAAAAGCGTAAAAACAAATTTGTAAGAAAAATCTCTGTTTTCTTCCCTAATTTTCATAAAATTAAGGTAATTAAATACATATGAATTTTTAATTGTAATTTTAGTTTATCTTTAAGTTGTGAAAGTGTACAAAGTCGAAATTTAAGAGAATAATTAAGAGGGTGTTTGGCTAAGCTTATAAGCTGGTCAAACTGGCTTATAAGTACCTTTTGGCTTATCTACACGTTTGGTAAACACTCAAAGTGCTTATAAGCCAAGTGCTTATAAGCTAAAATTAGCCATAAGTCATAAGTCGGTCACCCCCAACTTATGGCTTTTCAACTTATAAGCACTTTTAGTTTGACCAACACTTTTACTAGTTTATCCTTAATAATATTTTCTAATTCACAAAATACTTTTCCCAAAATAAATTTCTTAACTTTCTCTTCATTCCATATTCGTTATTAATTCTTTTCTTTACAAAGAAATTTTTAATTTATAATCTTTTGAAAAAGATTCAAGGGTATTTTAGTCATTTTAACAAAAGAATAGCTTATCAGCATTTTTTAATCAAACACATCAACTGCTTATTATCAGTTTCACCACTTCTATCCAAACACGTAAATACTTATTTTAAAAATCAGTTTCAGCATTTAAATTTTTTTTTCAGCACTACAAGCCTATCAGCTATTTACAATGAGCTAATCCAAACGGGCTCTAAGTCATATTAGAGGATGTTTAGTGTAATTTATTTTTTATAACATAGTTTCCCTCTTTTGTTAAGAAAATCACCAGTTCAGGACACGTTGCTTTCACTGATTGGCCGTAAAACTGATAGTCAACTTAGAATCCCCCGTTGACGTCGTCACTCCACTCCTGTCACTATTAAAATCCTCTTTCTCATACAATAGAGTTCCCAAAAAATGCTATAAACAGTTAAAATACAGAGTTTCCATTTCGCGATTGTTCCCTCTTTATTCTTTAACCTCAAACAAATCCTCTTCGGAAATTCTTCGCCGTCGTCTTCGAAGTTCTTTCTCTAGATCTGAGCTTCAATCTTAAGTCAATGCAAAATCTTTGGATCTCCCTATTTCGATACACCTCAGCTAGGGTTTCGAGTCCGTACTTGAGTGAAGTGCTCGCCGATTCATTTCCGAGGTTTATCGTGAACTAAATATATATGTCAAAAATGCACGTGTACGGCGTGATTCTAAGGTTTTGCTGTTGAATTTGTGTATTTAATTTGATGCAAAAAAAAGAAAAAAATTGCATTTCTCAGCTCGGGAATTGAAATTTTCAAGTTTCCAGATTGATACTATAAGGTTTTTCGAAGCTTTTGATAGTTCTTCAGTTACAGCTGTCTTTTGACTTATCTAGTAAACGCAGTGACTTTCACATTGTTTCATATATAGGTTGCATGTGTTGTAGTGTTGAACATTTCTGTAAGTGAGGTCATTTTTGAAATTAGGATGACGTTGTGACGAATGGCGTTGAAGTTACCCGCTGCTGAAGCAGCCAAAGTTGCGATTGAATCGATAGGATGTGGATATGATATATCATTGGACTTGAGGCTCAAGTATTGCAAAGGTCATCCGGGTAATAGGCGTTTAATTGAAATTGATGAAGACGAGGGTCGGGAGGTTGTGCTTCCTGGTGGTCTTTCAATCCCTAACGTGTCAAAATCTATCAAATGTGATAAAGGAGAACTCACAAGGTTTCGCTCTGATGTTCTTTCTTTCCAGCAGGTATCTTTTGTTTCTACTTGTCTTTGGTCATTGAATCTTATGTTCCCTACACCTTTAAGTTGCTATAGTGCTATCGTTTTGCTTATGTTATTTGCTTTTCTATGAAGAGGTTAGAATCTGTTGTGGTTGTTGTGTGGATGTGCTATTTTATGATGCCAGCTTGTTACTATACTAAGAAGTAGGAATATTTTAATGTATAATTTCTTACAGTAGGAGCAGTGATGCTATCTTCATATTATTTTGTCTTTTAGTTTCTCCATCACGGCGACTGGTTAGAGGTAAAAATAAATGGGAAAATAACTCACTTTTGTACATGTACTTCTAGTCTTTTTTGGGCTGTTAATTATTGAAAAGTCCAGCAGAGTAGCTATTTTCTGCAAATTTTGCTGTCTTATTTTTCTGCTCAATCTACAAGTTCTATTTTTTTTTAACTTCAGATGTCAGAGCAGTTCAATCAGGAAGTATCTGTGACTGGTAAAATTCCTTCAGGGCTCTTCAATACTATGTTCGAGTTTTCTGGTTCTTGGCAGAAGGATGCAGCATACACCAAGACCCTTGCTTTTGATGGTGTGTTCATCACATTATACTCTGTTGCTCTAGAAAAATCTCAAATGGCGCTGTGCGATTATGTTAAAAAGGAAGTTCCATCAACATGGGATCCTGCGGCATTAGCAAGGTAATATTTTTACATATTTAAACTGATAAACATTGATATTTTTCTGATATCTTATTTCAAGATAGCCTCCATTCGTTGGATTTTTGTCTGAAGGAGGTTGGTCATCGGTGTGAACATCTTGAGGTTCAATTGTAAAAACAAGCTCCTTCAGATCCATACTCCATCTGGACCTCGCTTTAATTTCTTCCCTTACTATTTAATCAAACTTTTACCACTCCGTTTCCGTTTAAATTCTAAACAAAAATATATGCAAGAGAAGGGAAAGGAAACAGTTAATGGCACCTCAATATTAACTGTACCTCAATGTCCTTTGAGTTCTTTGCATATTCTTTTATTTATCTTGAGGCATTCTAGTTTGACCAAAATCACATAACTCTTAAAGTTACAAATTGGAGTTATAGGGCTTTGGTCCAACTGCTTGTTAGGCCACTATCTGGTATCTACCTGCTTTAATGTCATTTATAAATTGGTCAAGTACAAGCAACACACTGTTTACTGGACAGTTCTAGTCTATTAGAACTCTATCACACTAGTCGTGAAATTATGTTCATTTTTCAGGTTTATTGAAAAATTTGGTACTCATGTCATTGTTGGTATAAAGATGGGAGGAAAGGATGTAATATATATGAAACAGCAGCACTCCTCTTCCCTTCTCCCTGCTGACGTGCAAAAGCGTTTGAAGGCAATGGCAGATAAGAGGTTTTCAGGTGCAAATGAACAAGGCGGAATAGGATCTGAGCAGGCACATCAAAATGAGAAGGTTAAGGATCTCGCCTGACCCTCCTATTTCCATAATCACAATAAACACTAACGCACGCATGAAATATACTCTTATATGGAGCTTTCAGAAACTGTACGCTGATCACACTTTTCTTACTTCTTTTATCAAGATGACAACTCTTTTCTTACTTTGGCAACACTACCCAGTAATACCCTAGAATTTTAGTTGTATGTGTTAAAGCACCTATACATCTGACCATCTAAAAAACAGTAGTTGGTGCCTTCTATCTAATTTGTTCAACTTGTATTAGAAGTTCTTAACCTAGATTCTCCAGCTTTGAGGTGCTATTTACAGTAGAAGCAAGGATGATCACTAATTGCCTTTGAGCATATTACTTAATACAAGCATTTCACGGTGGGTCAGCTCCTTTGGATTCAGAAACAAGATAATCTGAAGTTTACGTTTTTATGTTAATCTTATTTCTTTATGACTCAAAAATGTTTTTGACACAAATAATTTAAGTGCAATTGGCTTCTTCATAAAAAAAATTTAATTCAAGCGCAAGTGGCTTTCAGTTACGTAGGGATTTACATCTCATCGTTGTTGCTTGAACGGTCAAAATTGTCAACCTTTCCTTTTCCTGGTTGTTTTGGAAAGTCCTTTCGATCTCCTTGAATTGTTATTTTGAAATGCTATATATAAATCCCATTATGCATATTTTGGACCATCTGGAGTGAGAGGAACAATGTTTGTTTTGAAAATAAAAGAAATTAGATTTCTAGTATCAAAAACTCTTGTCTACATAACTTGTTTTTTTGGTGTAAGAGGTGTCTGTTAGAGAACATGGATCAGTATATGGAATTTTTGGATTTGCTAGGAAAGATGTAATTGGAGGTTTCTGTAGATGTTGTCTGGTACTTTTATGTAATTTTCTGTACCGTCTTGGTACTTTTATCAATAAAACTTTACCTTATCAAAAAAAAAAAAATCTCTGCAAATGGTTGGATGAGAAAAACTTAGTAAGATCTTCTATGATCGCATAGGCAGATTAAATAATATCTGCAGATGGATTTACTTTATAGGTGCATTTGTCAGACAGCTGGATGTTAGTTGGAATCCTTATTGTCAAGTTCAAAATTTGGGTTTTTGTCATAACCATTAGATTATTGGAAAAAATTTCACTACATGTTGGTGTGTTACAGTTATTATGAACCTATTGCCTAAGTCTCTAATTTTGAAAATGTTGCCTCAGTTTGAGATCAGGGAGCACCGGCTAAGGTTTGCTGATCCCAACATATCAGGTTCATATACACATAAGGAGGTATGTGGTATAGGGTCTCCATCATGTCTGTTAAATTTTCTGCACTTTAGAGTTCTGAAACAAGTTTGTGCAATTTATCAATTGGCTACTTAAATGGCAGGATACTGTTAGCATTTGCAAGAGGAGGGGTGGAGGTGATAACAGAGGCTTGACGCATAATCAGTGGTTACAAAGTGTGCATCGGGAGCCTGATGTGATGTCAATGTCCTTCATCCCTATAACCTCACTGTTGAATGGCATCTCAGGAAGTGGATTTTTGAGTCATGCTATAAATCTGTACTTGCGCTGTAAGTTAGAGGACGATATTTGTTGTTTTCTTGCCTCTAACTTCTATGCAATATAAGTTTTAGACTTCTATGTGCAATCTACATTGCCAAATGTAACTTTTCCATTTGATAGTTATTGGCAAATGATACAAGGGAGGAGGGCCTGCTGCTTTCCTGCTAATTTTGCAGCTTTCTGATTTAAATAAGTTTGTACTCTCAGCAAATAAAGGATATTATCAAAATAAGAGGGAGGAGTGCAGAGCGTGCTAATTATCCTAAAGAATGATGGCTATTTAAATGCCTGCATTTTCTCAAAATATTAACATCTCATTTGTTCATGGAATATTTTTTAAATCTTGCAAAAAGTTTTTCGAGAAAAAAGAAGAGAGTAAATCTTTTTCCACTCATAAAGCTCTTATAAATCTTCAAAAATCTGCAGTTATCTAAAACCCTTTTCTTTATGAACTTTTGTCATTATTTTTCAAAAAGCTTTTTCGAATTTTTTTGAGACGGCTCCTAAGAAATTTGATAGTCAATTAACTACATCTGGATGTTTATTATGATTACCGGGAAATATGCTTTACCCTTATGTAAAGTGTTGTCTATTATGCAGATAAACCACCAATTGAAGAGCTTCACCAGTTTTTAGAATTTCAGCTGCCAAGGCAGTGGGCACCAATCTTCAGTGATCTTCCGCTTGGTCCTCAGAGAAGGCATTCAAATTTTGCATCTTTGCAGTTTAGTTTATTGGGTCCCAGGCTTTATGTGAACACCACTCCGGTGAGCTCACTTAATTTTAACACCTCAGTTTGAAATTATATCCTCTTTGTACTCCTTACACAACAACACCAACTTAAAATAATCCTGTCATCTTCCTGAAGTTATACACGATTAACATTGCATACCACACTGCATACCAAGGGGAAAGCTACTTTTTATTTGGTGCCTTGGTGTTTCATATATTCTTTGACACCGCCTTTTTCCCCGTTCTTCGGCTAACTCCGTGTAATGTGATCTCACAGTTATGGATTTCGCTCTCGACCCTCAGTATATCATCTTTGTCTCCCCATCTTACCTTAGTAGCCATCATAAGTATTCCACAGGAACTCTTCAAGTATGCTCCCTCAAAGTTATCTATCAGATCATACATCCTTCTTAAAGTGTATCCTATTTCCCATTATCAACAATATAGTCAACAGATTTAGTAAACTTTTCCTTGCCTCTCATAATCCCTTTTTAGCAAATTCACCCCATTAGAGTTTGTCACCTCACCCGTGACCATCTATTATAAAATTCCCTACTGAATGTCTATTATCTTTTTTCCATAAATCATTCTCCTCTAGAACAAATCTAATTATTTCCCTAGTATCACCATGTTAAATGAAGACAATCTAAATCCTAACCCCAAATGAACTAGGGGTTCTTGTACTTCTCCAATCTTCCAAATAAAATTTCTTCTCCCCCTTCTTTCCTTCCCACAAAAAATCTCTTATCATTATCTCTGATTTGTTTGTAACCGTTCAAGGCATATAAATCAGGAGACATTTATTGGTGGGTATGTTAGAAAGGTCAACTTCAACTATGACATCTTTTTTTTCGGTAGGATTTGGTTGTATTTCTCCATATATTTAATACACATGATCCCTAGTAATAATATCTTCTCGAAGGGATGTGAGACTATAACATTAGTTCTTCATTTAAATAACAATGTATGCCCCAGTGAACTATTATGGGTGGAGAGCAGCTTGGAGTGTACAGCTAACTGTTCTCAATCTTTCAGAAAGGTTGTTTCTATTAAGTTCCATTTAAGTTTTAAGTTAAGTTCACTGAGCAACAACAGATGGCCTCATTAGTTTCTTTTGGTCTTGTACCGAATGCTTGGGATCCGGAAAGGAAGGAAGTGAAAACACTGTTGAAAAGTCTGCTTACTACCTTCTTTCAAGGCGTCCATGTGATTCATATTTTTCATTGCAGGTTGATGTTGGCAAGAGACCAGTGACTGGACTTCGTTTGTACCTTGAAGGTAAGAGAAGTAACCGCTTAGCTGTCCATTTGCAGCATCTCTCATCTCTTCCTAAAGTCTTCCAGCTTGAAGATGATCCAAATGGAAATTTTCATCGAGAATCATATGATCGCAAATACTATGAAAAAGTTCAATGGAAGAACTTTTCTCATGTCTGCACTGCTCCTGTTGAATCTTATGAGGATCTTAACATTGTTACTGGAGCACGATTGGAAGTTGGGGACTGCGGGTTTAAAAAGGTCCTCTTTCTGAGACTCCGCTTCTCGACTGTCATGGGAGCTACTATGGTAAAGCACCCAGAGTGGGATGGTTCCCCTGGGTTGGCCCGCAAATCTGGACTGATATCAACTCTCATTAGCCAGCACTTTACATCAGTTCAGAAGCCACCTCCGCAGCCAGCTGATGTGAACATAAATTCCGCCATTTACCCTGGTGGTCCTCCCATTCCTGTGCAAGCCCCTAAGCTCTTGAAATTTGTCGATACTACTGAGATGACTCGAGGACCACAAGAACCTCCTGGTTATTGGGTTGTTTCCGGTGCAAGGCTTATGGTTGAGAAAGGAAGGATCTGTCTGAGGGTCAAATATTCCTTGCTTACTGTAATACAACCCGACGATGAAATACCAGAGTAAATGAGAATAGGTTCTCTTTTTATGCTTAGACAGAAAATCAACTCTAGAGGGAGAAGTGGCAGGCAGCATAGTTTGTTGCTGACTTTCTCGATGTTGAAACGCCTGTTGTATAAACCTGGTGAAAGTGCCAAAAATGGGGATAGGCAACTGTTTGTACTTTGAGATGTCTGTAATGTTTGCTCTCTTTTGTTTCAAGCTAAATGTAAATCTTGACAATGTTGGTTGTAATATAATTTTAACTTATTTTCTCTCAAATATGTGTCATTGCTGACTTTGGTGCTAAACCAATCAGGAAAATCAACTATTATTTGGTTGAGATCAACTCTAGCAAGAATCCTGTGTGGGTAGAGTGAGAACTTGAGTATGACTTGCAAAAATTTGAAGCCACAGGTACAATGTATTTCGATTTTCATTTTTTGTTTGGTGAGGTTATCTATGGAAGTTATTCTTTGTTCTCACATTGCAGTTTTCAAAGGCTAAGGTTTGATATCCATTTCAGATTCATGCACAAAACATTAGCCATAATCTTAGAATTAAGCTGATAGAAGTAGAATGAAGTGCACAAGCTGAATTGGCAAAAAAATTGGTAAAATATTACATAGTAAAAGAAGCTTACTCCAAATGAACAAAGTGAAAACTTAGCCTACTGAACTTCAGCTGATATACAGCAGCCAAATCTTCCCCACTTCTCACATATTGGAAGAGACAAAACTAAAAAGGGGAACTCAGTCAATAGACGGGAAAAAACGAATTTATGTTACACCAAAACAATCCAACATCACCCCAAATTTTCCTTCTTCCTAATGTGCAAAACTTCAGTTTTCGTCCGACAGCTAATTTACATGTCAGAGGAGTGTAACAGAGTGCTAGATTATGGAACTGGTGAAATTTTTTAAGATTACATAAATATTCTTTTGAGGATTTAAATATATGATAAAAAAATTAACTAGTCTTTTAGAATCATTAAGAGAAGGGGAAACTATGTCCATGGGAAGGCCAATAAACCCCTTCCCTTGGACAAGGCAGTGGAGTTGGCTTGGCAATGAAGGTAGGATACTGTTGTCCTGGCATCAAAACTGTGTAATCTGACGGATATGGTGTTTCTACCTGTGTAAACAAAAAATAATGATTAATCAGATTGGTACTTTGATCTTCAAAACTAGATTTGCATCTGCCTTTTTCATATTCATAATTTTCTTGAATGGTTGCAGAAAATCTATTTGAGTTGAGTATTAGCTCATTCTTAGACCTATAAAGCAAGTGGAGGGAAAGATGTTTGAACCAAAAGATGCTCTAGAGAAGCGAAAGGTTTTGATGTAACTTGTCAACATCCTTTTTCAGGAAAAAAAGAAAAATACAATTGTTTCAAGCCAGTTGAGGAGCTTACTGTTTGTGAACTTGCACGTTTCTGAATCGAGCCCAACTCCAAGGAACTGTTTCTACTATCTTGAGCTGAAGAGAAGGGGGGGCTAGGCTTGAAGAGATGTTCAAATATGGCCATAATGAGAAACATGGATATGAGGATAGCTGTAGCAACAAAACCAAAAGAAATGGCATCCATTGATGTCCCAAAGTTCTTCCATTGTCCTTGTCTGTTAACTTGTGTTTGGGAAGGACTAGGTTCTGAAATTGAGTGGATGTTCCACGGTTTTGATCTTTCTGAACCAAATCGTTCACTCATACTCATATCAGCTTGTTTCACTGATCAATCTCTAGAAAATTGAGCCAAAGAGTGCTAGCAGCTCATAAGTGAAGCAGTAAACTAATTGGAATAGTTGGTTTAGCTATAAATGCCTGTCAAACAAAAGAAAAGGCAAAGAGGCTGATACCAATGCACTTGAAAAATCACTAAAATTTCAATAAATATTAAGTTTTGAACCCATAATTGCACAAGTGCTATGGGTTCAACGTGAGAACATAAAGGTTGAACTCTGAAGTTTAAATCATGAATCCGCCTCTGCTTGAATATCAGAATATATAAGGATCTATCTTAGATATTATCCTCTGTGTCTCTAAGGCAAAGAGGATTAACTAATGCTAGCATATAATGGCATTTTGTTTGTACATTTCAAAGAGAAGACTCCTTATTTCATCATAAGAATTTAGAACTTCTACTCTGTGTGATAAAGCTCAAGAAAACAACTTCATGGTAGCAAATGTTGGTTTTTAGCTTTGAAGTCGAGAGATATCAAGAGGTTTATTTCAATTCTGAAAATATCATGGTCATATTTTCTTGTTTTCATTATTTTATCATGCAAATGATGATCTCCAGAGAAGTAGTTTAGTAGAAAGTAGAAACTATTAACACCATTCCCTTTATTGAAACACATAATCTTACTTCAACATCAAGTTGTTGGTTTTTCCACATTTGACTGTATTTATGCTGTTAAGGATCAGCTTTTAATATCAATTTCCCATTTTTGTAACACTCTAAGAATAATATCACACAACAAGATTCTCAATTATCACATAGGAAATTCAGGAAAGAGATAATGATAAGACACTTTGAAGAATAGTAGGAAAACAACACAAGAATCTAAAATTTTGGGGTTCAAGAATTGGGCTAGTTTCAGATTATTACCTTGAAGGGGACTCAATAGGGGTCTCAATCTTGGTCTGTGATGTTATCTATTTGGAACCAAGAATGGTGATGAACAACCATATGTTTGAAAGAGATTCAATAGGAATGGGTTTAATCCTGAGAATGAGAAAGACTAAATATTGCGGACTTCATATTCTATATGTTTCATGTGATGGAAGAAACAGACAGACACATGACTCCAATTCTACTGAAGAACACAGCTCAAACTAGGTGGCTTTATACCTAGCAGGAAAGAAATATAAGGACAAAATTATATGACAATCTTAGTTAGTATGACTTTTGTTTGTGTATAACTTATATACATATTGATAATGTAAAGAATTTGTGCCCTATCAGTGTATTTTAACTGGTTATAGCAGGTTATTGGTGCATTCTTTATGTTATCAAATCAAGATTATTTTAGACACCTTGCTATCTATCGTTGTATGTAATCTTAACATAATGGCGTAGAAAAATTATATATGGACAATGCACAAAAGTTAAACTTTTTTTATTTTGTTGTCTTTTATTTTACCTTTCTTTTCTTATGTTTTTTGTTGTTCATGATCTTGATGCCAAACTTAATCAATACTATACCTATGTTTGGACATTTAGGGAAGCCAACTTAAAGAAATCAAAAAGTGTTGGCCCTCCTGTCTGTATACCCTAAAGCAAAGGGTGACCCCTCTTGATGCTTGCAAAAGCATTCACTTTCAAGATACCATTATTGATGCTTCTTGTTATCTAAATTCAACCCTATTTTTCAATTTTTAATTGCTAATTATATTCTGATTCAAACTATATATACTTACGGTGTAAAATATTTTTGTATTATAGTGCAGTTTTATCTGTTGCATCAATTTACCTACTTTAATTTCAAGGTAATTCGTTCCACTTATCAAGAATAGTGGCAAGACCAGGATTTTTACCAAGGGCATTCAAAATAAAAAAAAAATTAAAATATAAAAAAAGTTAAGGGGATTCAACATATAGTATATGTACATAAAATTATTTTTTTAACCTTATAACACACTGTAATTTTTCGGGTAAGAGGTGTCAACTAACACACCTCATGTTTCGCTAAAATTCTATATTTTTGCATGTAATTTGCCTTGGTCTTGTTAACTTTGGTGTGAATATTTGTGACTCGAGCTTAATTATGGTATTTTTATGTGCATGAGTCAATTAGAAGTGATTTGGGAAATTTGCATGCAAATTGACGTCAAAAAGGGAAGAATTTGGAGGAAGTATCAGTTGGTGCCGAGGAATGCTTGGACATGAGTTGGAGAAAAGTTGCACGAAATGGTACCTTAGAGCTACAAAAATAGAGCAATAAAAGAAGACGTATAAGGCAATGAAAAGTCATGGCCATAGACAATGTAAGGCTTTGTCCATGGCACCGTCATTGGCGCCCCAGACAATGTCTTGTGCAAAAACAATGGCGCCATAGACAGTGCCTCGCGCAGAAATATTGGTGCCCCAGACAGTGCCTCGCGCCGACGATGCCATCAGAGCAAATTTTAATTCCTCACTAGTTTTGGACATGTAGACTTCGGCCCCTACCCTATAAATACTTCTTAAAGTTAGTTTTTGAATGGTTGGACATTTTTTTGAAGGCAAGAACATCACGTGGAACAACATTTGGAGGAGAAAATCATCGAATTCTTCATTCCTTCGTCTTTGTTTTGTAATTTGTTTATGCAAAATACTTGAAAAATTGTTACTACAAACATGAGTGGCTAAGCACTCTAGTTTCTAGGGTTGTGGTTGTCATAATTATTAAAGTTTATTAATTACATCTTCGTTAATTCGGATTATCATCTTGTGATTGTTTCTTTAATTTTAGTTTTAACTTGTGAATTGTTGTAGCTACCAATTCACCCTACTATCTATGCTATGCTTGGGAAAGCCATATTTAGATTAGAGTAGAATTAAAGAGAGCTTGTTTTTGAACCCCGTGGCTTGGGAAACGATTTCGCGGTTAGGATAGGAATATACCTAACAGTCTTGCTTAGTTAAATACCGTATTATATTCGTTCATGATCGACTCAATATCATAGGAATATAGGATTGATATATTGTGGATATACGAGTAGTATTGTGGGAACATGCTACTCATATAAACGATCTGGTCAATTAACAATCATTGCTAATCTGGATTAACAAGTGTGATTACTGAACTCAATAGGATTGATAAACCGACCATAACCCTGGAATCTTCATTTCCTCTTAGCAAAATCCAAAACACACATTCGCATCCCTGATAAATTAGCTAATTACTTATTCAATATTTGCAAAAGTAGTTTAGTAGATAAACAACATTTTTGATTATCTTGGACAGTTAATTGATTTTAGTTTGCTTAGTTAACGATTAATCTAAATCTCTGTGGGTTTGACATCTGGCTTTCGAGTCACTTTATTACTTGACGGTCACGTATACTTGCGTGTACTTGGGGAACCAATAAGTTTTTGGTACCGTTGCCGGGGACTTAGTTATTGCTTATTTATCTAAGTTAAGCTTTTAATTGATTTTGGTTCAAGTTTTTAATTTTCTTATTTAGTTAGTATTATAATTTCTTTTACATGGCATCTTGGAATGAAAATTATTTGAATAATGGTTATTCATAATTTGATGATCCTTGTCCACATTGTGGAGGACCCCACTGGTGAAGCAATTATCGACATATTCTCGTGAGCGAGTTCGGTCTATAATATCAATCCTTTGAGTGGAATATTGTAATATGTGTGGTGGTCAAGGTGGCCATTGGGATGACTGTTCTAATTCTTTTTATCCTTCTTCGAGCCCTTATTATGATGTTTCTGATAATTTTTGTGAGTTTGATAGGAACAAAGTGGAGAATGTGGAATATGATGCCTAGACTATGGACCTATTGAGGCAATTAGTGGAATAAACTGTTGAACGCCGAAAAGATTTTGAAAATCTCAATGAAATAATCAAGAGAATGGAGGCTAAAGTGAGTGAAATGACTAAGCCTTATACGATCCAACATTCAATTGTAGAGGATAGTGGTCACGAGTTTTGTGATGTTGAAGAAGAATTTGAGAGTCGATCTGTGGTGCAAGAAGTAGAATTCCAAGAAGTACATGATATCGAACATGATGCATGTATTAGGGATATACTGAATCCAGTAGCAGAGCAACATGATGAGCTCAAGGAAGCTATGAAAAAAATGAGTACATCAGTCACAGAATGAAGGCCAATACAGAAGACTTTGATGAAGAGAGTGAGTTCCATCAAGAGGAATTTTTTTAAAGAAGTAGAGATTTTGAGCCAAACTTGGCTAATGGAACAAACTGAATGATTAGAAATATACGAGGCTCAACGTGAGAAAATTATTGATGTGATGAAACACTTCATATAAGGAAGAGCTGAACTGGGACAAGAGATCGAACAATTTGGTACTGTTGTTCACGACTTGGGAGCTCAATTGAGTATAAAGGTTGATGCGTCTAATGCCCAATAAAATAGTTATAAGTTGTGTGAAGATGAAAATGAGCTTATACGCCAAATTGAGGAGCTAAAAGTGGAGAATCAATCATTCGATCATGCTTTTGTTGATGATGCCGAAGTTGAGAAAATTGCATTAGAGTCAAGTGAGGAAGCTAATAATATTATTATTGATGACTTTAGTGCGATTGAAAGTGAGGATGTCAAAGATAATGTGATTCTAGAGTTGGGGCATATTGGTCCTCATTTTGTGCATTTTCGATATTGTGTTTGGAGGATGATATGGAAATTGAGTCATTCGAGCCTTTGGAAGGGCCAACAAACGAGGAACAAGCTGCTTACATTCTTGAATTTATCGTGCGAGAGAGACATAATTACATACCTCATCTGAAGGCCAAGAAGTGTAGAATGTGAAATTGGCTACTTTGCCCAATTACATTTGTCCCACCACCCCGCGAGCATAGCAAAATGCTTGAAGCCAAATTGAGGACTCAATTCATAAGTTCGAGATGGAGACAAAAAATGCTTCAAGTCGGGCCGCGACATTAAATCAGGCGCTTGTTGGGAGGCAACCCAGCTTTACTGCTTTCTTTTATTTTTATTATATTATTTTTGTAGTGTCTGTTTTTATTTTGTAGGATTATAAGGATAGGAAGCAAAGCCATTGGAAGAGTGCAAAAGCGAGCTAGATGGTAAGAACTAAGTGTGGAGTGCTCACACAAAGGACCATGTCTGGGGGGAGTCTAAGTACCCCGTGAGCCGCTATTGCTTCAGCCTTTAGCATTTTAGGGAGTTTCTTGTCCACCCTCGTTATTATTTTACTTTATTTGTGCATTGGGGACACTGTACTCCCTTAAGTGCGGGGTGAAAGAATTCCTCTAGATAATTAGTAGTGGTATGTTAGAAAAATGTTAACTTCTGATTTTGATTTTAGCTTCTTATTTTTGTTTTCGTAGTTGTGTAGTATTTTAGTAGCTCCTAATTTTTTTAAAATGTGAAAAATAAGAAAATTCGAAATAAAAAGAGGTAGAAAAATTAGACTTTTCCCGACGATGGATATCCTAGGCAGTTTTCTTGAGGGATTAAAATCTAAACAAAAATCCAAAAATATGTCTTTTAATTTCCTTTAGCTAGTAAAAATCCCATGTGATTTTTCTTTGTACCTCGGTTCTTTTTCATGGGATGTAGTTAGAACCGAGTAGTAGTTTTTTCTTTTATTTTATTGTTTTATAGTAGGACTTAGGAAAAAAATGGAGGATGAAAGATGAGATTCCTAGGCGCTTTTGACTTGTTTGATAGTAGCATATTTAGGCTTTGGCATGTGTAGTATCTTCCCTATGTTTTGAAATTGATCATGATGCCTTTAAAAATTGGATGGCATGTCTCGTGATGCCTATATCTCATATTCTTGACTTATGTTCACTTTGTGCTTAATGCTTAATATCTTGTAGCTCCGTGAATACTTGCATTAGTTTGAGAGTCGGAATGAGACCATCCTTAGTGAGTCATGTGCTATGTGTAGAGTGAGACTTTTGTGTAGTCCGTGTCATTGCACTTGTGTCTATAACTTGCCCCGTATGTGAGTCGAAGCGAATTTTTAGGTGAGGCTCGATTTGAAAAATGATTTTAGGTTGTCTTTGTTATTTTTGAGCTTAATGCAGATCACAGATAAAATTTGTCCCTAGTTAACCCTTTTGAGCATATAAACTTTTATTTGGCACCCACATTACAAGCCTATTCCCGTTTGTTCTTAATTGACATTGTTTTAATTTTTTTACCTCTTAAAGTACTTTAATTGTGAAATGAACGCTAAAAGAACTAAGAAAAAAATTTGAGTGGCTTTCAAGTGGAATCAATGAAATGAAGAAAGATGCAGTTGTTTTGAAAAAAAATACACCACTACCGAAAATTGTAAAGAAAAAAATCTGAAAAAAAGAGAAGGAAAAATATAGATGAATAAATTGACATCTTGTTCTTGCTAGTGGGTATGAATTAAACTAGTGCCTAAAGAAAGAGGAAATATTGTTGGGGATGATTTTAATTGTGAAATTGAAGTTGGGATTGAAGAACATGCGCTTAAAATTAATTATGTGATATGTTAAATTACTTAGGAGGACTAGCCACTATTCCTATATATATTCTACCCTTCTGTTAGCCCACATTATAACCATAAAAAAGTCTTAATTGATTTTAGATCGGGCGAGCCTACATTAGTAGAGATTTATATTAAGGGCAAGCATATGGTACCAATTGCATGCATGTGACTTCTTTTGTGAGAGTGAGCGATTTTCTTTGATATATATGAGTCCTTAAAATATATTTGAGATTTTGATTTTAATGTGTGGATTCAACTTACTCTTTTGTTCTTGTTGTGAAGGCACATGGTTTCATGAGGGATAAGTAACGTTATTAGACTTCTCTAGGATGTTGGGTGTTCAAGCCATAAGTGCATTGTGATACTGAGTCGATTTTAGAGGCTAGGATTGTTATAAGCATGTCGTCTTTGTTGTGAATTTTTTTGAAGAATGGCATAAGAAAAAGGAAGTGTAAGTGATTGCATATGCTACAGTTTAATTGTTACTATCAATCATGATCATTGGTGTAGTGTGGTTCAAATGTGTAAATATAAAGTTCTCCAGAATAGTATTAGTTGTTGGTTGCTCGAGGACGAGCAAAAGCTTAAGTGTGGGGTGGTAATATTTGGCTAAAATTTTATGGTTGTGCATGTAATTTGCCTTGCATTATGCCTTGATCTTGTTAACTTTGGTGTGAATATTTTTGACTCGGGCTTAATAATGGTATTTTTATGTGCAGGAGTCAATTGGAAGTGATTTGGGGAGTTTGCATGCAAATTGACGTCAAAAAGGGAAGAATTTGGAGGAAGTATCAGTTGGTGCCCAAGAATGCTTGGACATGAATTGGAGAAAGGTTACACGAAATGGTACCTTAGAGCTACAAAAATAGAGCAATAAAAGAAGAAATATCATGGCCATAGACAGTGCAAGGCTTTGTCCAGGACACTGTCATTGGTGCCCTAGACAATGCCTCGCGCAAAAACAATGGTGCCATAGACAATGCCTCGCGCAAAAATATTGGTGCCCCAGACAGTCCCTCGCGCCGACGATGCCATCCGAGAAAATTTTAATTCCTCACTAGTTTTGGACATGTAGACTTCGGCCCCTACCCTATAAATACTTCTTAAAATTAGTTTTTGAATGGTTGGACATTTATTTGGAGGCAAGAACATCACGTGGAACAACATTTGGAGGAGAAAATCATCAAGTTCTTCATTCCTTCGTCTTTGTTTTGTAATTTGTTTATGCCAAATACTTGAAAATTTGTTACTACAAACATGAGTGGCTAAGCACTCTAGTTTCTAGGGTTGTGGTTGTCATGATTATTAAAGTTTATTAATTACATCTTCGTTAATACAGATTATCATCTTGTGGTTGTTTCTTTAATTCTAGTTTTAACTTGTAAATTGTTGTAGCTACCAATTCACCGTACTATCTATGTTATGGTTGGGAAAGCCATGTTTAGATTAGAGTAAAATTAAATAGAGCTTGTTTCTGAACCAGTGGCTCGGGTGAACGATTTCGCTCTTAGGATAGGAATATACCTAACAGTCTTGCTTAGTTAAAACCCGTATTATGTTCGTTCATGATAGATGATCTCGTCCAATTTCACTCCTCTATTTGAGGATATGAAAACGGTCGATGCAATAGTAATACCCAACAAGGAGTCTGGGTCGATTTTTTACAGGGAGCTATGGATGGGTCTTAAGGATATATATTATAGTGTATGAGCTTGAATTATCTTAAATTGCACTTTCACAAACTTGGGTTGTTTCTAGGTATAATTTTAAACTAAGATTACAAAATAAGAATTTAAACTAGGAAATTGTTTTTGGTTGTTTTTCAAATGATGTAAAAGGCACAGGGCAATGACCTTCACCTAGGTGTTTGCTTAATGGGTTGTAAGCCTTAAAGCTTGTTTTATTGACCGGGGTGTATTATAGCTATCAACACTCAAATACCCACTTAATGCCTCTCGGTCAGAGAGTGATTTTGCCCAATTTGGCTTTCTCAAGTTCAAATAGGTATTGAACAAAGTAGTTGATAATAAGTTCAAGTCGGGTTTTACTATCTCTAGATTCAACCCTTTAATTGGGTTTATCAACCTCTCGATTGACCCAATTCCTTGCTAGCCATATTTTTCTAGACTAAGTCTCTCTTTCTCAAGTAGAGACCCAGTCAATTAGGCATGAAATAATGTTTGCAACTATTAAATCTTCAATTAAAAGTAAGAACAAGGCTAGATAATCAACACCCAACCATAAACAAGAAATAAATCAAACACCCATCAAGTTCACACACTAGGGTTGGGTCACAATCCTAGTGAAAATCTAGCTACTCATGCTTAAATTAGAAGATAAAGAAGAAGAAGTGATAATTAAACCCATATTAATGACTAAAATGATAAACCTAATATTCAAAAAGCTCAAAATAGCTAAAACTACTAAAAGAAGCAAAGTAAACGGATGTTGATGTCAAGAGTTACAAAACGTTGCCCTAAAAAAGTGAAACTATTCTATTTATACAATGCTGGAATTTTCGGACAAAATTGCCCTTTCGGAGGTTCTGTGGCCGCACAATTCCATGTGCTGTCCGCACTTTTCTTTATCTTGATAGGATTGGACTTTTGCGGCCGCACAATTCTGAACCACGACCGCATCTCTCTCTTTTTGAGGTCCGTACATTTTTGAGTGCGGCCGCACATGGCTCTTCTGCGGGCTGCGACAAATGCAGTTGCGGCCGCACAAATGATCTTCTGCTGCCGCATAATAATTGTGCGGTCCTCACTTCCTTTTAGCTTGAAATGAGAACTCTCTGAACTTCTGATCTTGCTTAGCTTCTGCGGCCGCACATTGCACTTGTCTCTGACAAGCTTGCCTTCACAATGTGCGTCCGCAGATGATATTCTGCGGTCCGCACTTTGAGCTTCTGTGCCTATTTTTGTTCTTGAGTTCAGATCACTCCTTCATGAGTTGGATTTCATCTTAGTGGCTCATTTTTCAATACTCCTACAATTAAACATATTTTATCAATTTTCGGGAACACAATTAAATGCTTTTAGGCTAAAACGAAAGCTAAAAGGCGCTAATAAGTAGTCAAAATCCCACTTATCAACTCCTCCAAACTTAAACTTTTGATTGTCCTCAAGAAAATAAGATAATTCCCACCTCCACAAGTTAAGCATTATTCCAGCTAATCTAAGATGCATCAATCACACATCAATTGGGAGCAACAATTACCCACAACACTTATGAATTATCAACAAGACAATGATTTGAATTTTTAAGTACAAATAGTTCTAATGTGACACTTGAGCATCAAGAGTTGACTTTATTCATCAAGGAAGCTTGCTCTTTCATGTAGGTCATTGTGGATCCCAAACTCCTCCTTCTCTACTTTCAGTTAGGATATCTCACTTAAGAATGTAGCACTCAATTCAAAGATTTGTGAAAAGTTCGCTCATCTCTCTCAAAAGAATATCACAAGTACGGTTCTAAGTACCATATGCTTGCCCCTCATGTAGATCATCACTAATGTAAGTTCACTCCGCTTGAAATCATGTAGGGCTTTTTCGGAATGTAATGAAGGCTTTTGGACTAAGGTTGGATATGTTGGAATAGAACGGGTTCATCTTCCCTTAAGCACTCCATTTTCTCTTTTCGGCTCATGTTTTGCCTACTCTTTGAGGCATTTTCTTTTTCCTTAGGGAAACTAGAGAGAATTAAAATCACTCTTTCTTGGTCATGATATTCATTTTCTTCTTCTTTACTTTCACCATGCTTTGCATCATTACTATTTCTTTGAATCCCTTCTACTCTTCAACTTATTCACTTTTTTTTTTGCATTTTTGTTCTTTCTTTCTGTTTCTTGCCTTTCCTTTTTTTCATTTCTTTTCTCTTTTTGTGCCTTGATACATTTTTCAAACTCCTCGTCTCTCCCCCAAAACTTATGTTTTAGCCAATTGTTTCTCAAGAGTATTAATGGAAGCTCGGGTGCCAAGAGAGGGTCACTACAAAAATGGGTAAAGGCTTGTAACATGTTTATCAAATGAGAAAGGTTTTAGGATCAAATGGGTTGACTAGGGATAACAATATTGGTGGGTCATGGAAAATTTCAAGTGGGTCAAGGAGAGCCTACAATCACATCTCAAGCCAAGAAAAACTTAAAAATTTCGCCTACAAACACATTCGGGGCATGTTCTAGACCATTTGCACGGGTACTTGGACTTGCAACAAAAATATCTCACCTCTCACGCAGCTGGATTGTTAAAGAAAAATAGAGTCGAGGGCCTACAATGACCATATTCAAGACTGAAAATCACTATGGCTCGACTAAACCACTCGATGATTGCCTAAGTCAACACAAGAGTCACAAAGTCACTGACTACAGCTATTTCTTTTTCAAAAACCTTGTTTTTAACCATAAACACATAGTTAAGTGTGTTGGTACTAAGTGAAGTATGTTTGACTCTTCGAGCTTTGCTCATTTAAGGATTTTTATTCATCACTACTACTATTCTTACTTAAACACCAAAAATGGACTCAATCCCTTAAGAAGGTTGTCACGTCATCCATCGTTGGGAAGAATCACATGGTTCACACAAAAACTACCTTTGGAAAGAACCTTGGCATTAAGAAAACCAAAGGCTTATTGACCACTAAAAATATAAAAAGAAGCTACAAAATTAAAAAGAAGTTATTAGACTAAACAAGAAGCTATTGAATTAAACATTGACTAATAAGAAAATAAAATAAATAAGCTACAAAGCATAAATAAATATACATAATAAGAGAGAAAAAGAGAAAATATATACATTAATAGAGAGAGAGAGAGAGAGAGAGAGAGAGAGAGAGAGAGAGAGAGAGAGAGAGAGAGAGAAGAATATATACATAATGAAAAGAAAAAAAAAAGAAAATGTTATCAATTATTACAAGCCAAATGTCAAATTATCCAAATATCAAATAGGCTCCCCCCCTCCCCCCCCCAATAAAAATAAGAATTGTCCTCAATGCCTAACAAAATAAGAATAAGGAAAGGTAAGAGTAAAGAGGACTCCCTATGTGGCCTTGGACATCTCTGTGTCCATAGCAGCGTCACCGCCCTCAGTCTCCTCTAACCCCAGCTTTAGGAGTAACTAGGTTGGTGAACATTTGGCGCACCACCTCAGCAGTGTCATTAGCAATGTATGGCTCCTCAGACTGGCCAACTGGTGCCACTGGAATGGGTGGTGCTGCTGGAGTTGCCGATGCTGGTGGGTTTGACCCTATGAGCAAATCGAATGGAAGCTCCCCAGCTGCTTCTATCTTGGTCACCTCTATCCTCAACCTGTCAACTGATTTCCTGGACGCCTGGGATTTCCTCATTTTCTTTACCTTCTTCCCGAGCTCCTCAATCACTGATCCATGTGCTACCAAGGTGTTCATGATGGTGGTTTGGTTCTCCAAGATCTTCTTTAATGTGTCCTCCAATGTCGAAGGAATCTGGGGTGCTGGGATGGATGACTGCGCTGCAACAGCACTGGATATGTCAGTCAGCTTTGTTGTGGCTGTCTGCATCCAGTTGTTGAGGCTTGCAAGTGTTTGGGAGACCCGCGACGCAGATAATGGATGAGTGGGCATGAGCACCGGCTTCAAAACCAATATGGAAGGCACAAAATCTGAAGGACCTGAAGAAAGAGGTGGAGGCATATGTGTTGCACTATCAGAAGGATCTGCTGAAGTAGATGGCACGTCAAATGTCCTAGCAGCTACCCCGGCAAGCTCATTAGACTTGCCTACAGTAGTAGAGGGTTGACCTTTCTTCTTTGGGTTTCCACCATCCATCAAAGAATACCATGAGAAAGGCTTCTTCGCTCTCACCTTAGGGTCAAAATCCCTTGGTGTTCCCCTGAATTAGAATCTCTGTTGTGATCCATGGTGGTGGTGGTCCCGGAGCTGCTAGAAGCTCAGCTAGCCATGGGCGAGCTGCATCGCCCATAGCCAGCTTTTCCAAGTATTTCACCGGCTCTACATCCTCCAACCCTAAGTATGTGTTCAGGGTGGTCTAGTCAAACCTCATTTTCAGATTTCTCACTTTCATCATTTTGGTACCCTTCTTTATGTGGGCCACATTGGCATAAAATTCTCGGACCAAGTGTTCTTTGGCATCCACCACATCTTGAGTGAACCATGTCCACCCCTTCCTCTCTTTGAACTGCCTCAGCACTACTGGGTTGTATTTCTCAAGGTCTTTTAACAAGAACGGACGCTCAAGAACCTATAGACGACCACCACTCTCGGAACCTATTGAATGCAGTTAGACTGGCGAACCTATCTTCCCAGATTTCTTTCTTCTTCGACCTCTTAAGGCCGGCAACTCTGGTATCGCCCTCTCGGCCATCATCCGGGATATCATCCACATCCACTGTAGTAGATGGTGCGTCAGGGCATGTGTAGATGAAGGATCTGAAGCCTAACTGTTACCTTCCGACCCCTCAGAAGTACTCTCGGAAGAGGTAGGATCATTTCTCAGTTGGTATCTGTCCTGAGGCTATTGTGGCTGTGATTTCACAACAAGCTGCTCTTGTACTGAATTGCCCTCCAATGCTTCCCTAGATGAGGCATATGAACTTGATTTGGAGGGCTCCGGCTATTTACCTCGGCCTGCTATGGTTTTCTTGCTGATTACTTATTGGAGGGCGAGGGGTAAAGTGTTTTTGCCTTTGCTCTGGAAGGTTCACCCATCCCCTTTGATGTATCACCACGACCACGTGATCTAACCATATTCTACACAAAACAACAGTAAGAGTCAGTTCTAGTTCAAGTGCAGGTAAGTAGAAAATTTGCAGAACAAAACTTGTTGCAGGATGGGGAAGTGCGACCCGTACAATTGCAAGTGCGGCCACAGGTCTGGTTGTGCGGACCGCACAATTTGAAAGTGCGGCTGCAGAAATGAAACTGCGGTCCGCACAATTTTGAGTGCGGCCACAAAAATGAAACTGCGATCCACACAATTTTGAGTGCGGCCGCACATCTGAAGTGCGAACCGCATATTTTTTAGTGAGGGCGTACATTGAAGTCCTTAAAACTGACAACTCTCTGAAGACAGAGAATGCCCCGATTTGTGGCCGCACACACTTTTCTGCCGCCGCGATTGAATTTCTGCATACCGTGCATTTCAAAATCAAATCGGGCACAGTGCTTTAGGGTTTCAATTTTTATGCAGAAATTGGACATGGTAGAAGCAAATAAACATGATAAATAAATTACTCATTCCCCAAATAGCAACTAAGAGTTTACCCAACACAATCTACAGCCCACATGGATATGAATTTGATAGATGGTCTAAAAATAACTAACAAATGATGAACTAAATTGAGAAAATTGAAACATTCTAGAGATGATTTGAACATACCACTAATGAAGTGGTGTTAAGGAAAGATCAAAGGTGTTGAATTAAGTGTCAGATGAGTGAATCAGTCGAGTGCACTATTTTTGCCTTTGTTTTAATTTCTTAGAGTTTGTAAAGTTTCAACAGTAGAGTGAAGCCAACTATTTATACTTACAGGGTTGGCCAAAAGTTCAAGAGACGAGTGCGGCCACAGAATTCCCTATGCGGTCCGCACTCTTTTACCTGATGTGCATTTACCCTTTGTTGATCTGCGGTCTGCAGAATTCCTTGTGCGACTGCAGATTCTGGTGCGGACCACATATTTCCTTGTACGGTCGCACAATGGCCATTTCTCTGACAAACAAACTTCAGAGAGTGTGCAATTTTTCATCTCAAGTTGTGCGGTCTGCACAAGAATTATGCGGCCGCACATCCCTTTCTGCTGTGGCGTTCAAAATTGTGCGGTCCGCACAATACATGTGCGGCCCGCACTTGTTCCATACTTAGCCAATTTTCCTAAGCACAGTCCCTATAAAGCACAATCATTCATGCAACACACTTCAAAACCAGTTAACACAAAATAAGACCTATCTAAAAAAGAAGAAAAAGAAAAAGAAAAAGAAACATGGGTTGCCTCCCAAGAAGCGCTTGATTTAACGTCGCGGCACGACGCAGATTACCATCACTTCAAATGAATCACTGCCACCACGTGGCCATCATCAGCTTGTCCCAAATAATATTTCACCCGGTTACCATTGAGTCTGAATACCTCATCATTTTTCTTCTTCAAGTCCAATGCACCAAAAGGTGTCACACCCACAATTTCAAAGGGACCACTCCATTTGGATTTCAACTTTCCCGGAAACATCTTCAATCGTGAGTTGAACAACAAAAAAAGATCACCCACCTTGAATTCCCCGTTTCGGATGTATTTTTCATTAAGGTACTTCATTCTTTCTTTGTATAAGGATGAACTTGCATATGCATGGTACCGGAATTCATCTAATTCATTTAAATGTGTAACCCCCAAGGTGGCAGCTGCATCCCAATCATGATTTAACTTCTTTAAAGCCCACATAGCCTTTTGCTCAAGTTCCACCGAAAGATGACAAGCTTTTCCAAACACCAACTGGTATGGAGACATCCCGATAGGAGTTTTGAAAGCAGTCCGATAAGCCTATAAATCATCATCAAGTTTCTTGGACCAATCCGTCCGGTTTGCATTCACTATTTTGGACAAAATGCTCTTTATCTCCCGGTTGGAGATTTCCACTTGACTGCTTGCTTGTGGATGATAGGGAGTCGTAACTTTATAAGTGACACCATACTTGGTGAGTAAGGTATCAAAAGATTTGTTGCAAAAATGTGATAGCCCTTGAAGTACCAAATCTTATGAAAATATTCTTCTTCAAAAACACCATCACACTTATCGCTTCATTGTTGGGTAAAGAAACGGCCTCAACCCATTTTGACACATAATCAACCGCGACCAAGAAGTAGGTGTTTCCACGAGAACTCACAAAGGGACCCATGAAGTCAATACCCCACATATCGAAAATATCAATCTCCAAAATGATGATGATTTTCATTTCATTTTTCTTTGAGATTCCACCGGCCCTTTGATATTCATCACAATGCTTGACGAGATCACTTGAATCCTTGTAAAGAGTGGGCCAATAGAAACCGTAACTTAACACTTTGGCCGCCGTTCTTGCTCCACCATGGTGATCACCATATGGCGAAGAATGACAAGCCCCAAGAATTTCACATTGTTCCTCCTCCGGTACACATCTTCTAATCACTCCATCCGTACAAATCTAGAAAAGGTACGGTCCATCCCAATAATAGTCTTGACAATCCTGTTTTAGCTTCTTCCTTTAGTTTGAAGAGAACTTATCCGGGATGATACCACTCACAAGAAAATTTGCTAGATCTGCGAACCATGGCACCTCTTTCATTGAAATGGCTAAAGGATGCTCATCGGGGAAGGAGTCATTTATTTCAGGGCCATCATGCGGCCTCCCCTCCTCCTCCAAACGAGACAAGTGGTCTGCCACTTGGTTTTCACTTCCTTTTCAGTCTTGGATGTCTATGTCAAACTCTTGCAACAAAATCACTCATCTCATTAACTGGTCTTTGAAATCTTTCTTGCTCAAAAGGGAACAAAGTGCCGCATAATCTGTGTGGACAATCACTTTTGCACCCATCAAGTACGGACGGAACTTCTCAATAGCAAGCACAATGGCAAGGAGCTCTTTTTTGATTATAGTGTAATTGACTCGGGAATCATTCATGGTCTTACTAGCATAGTAAACCGGATGAAAGATCTTGTTGATACGTTGCCCCAAAACTGCTCCAACCTCCACATCACTAGCATTACACATGAGCTCAAAAGGAATGCTCTGATTCGAGGCGATGATAATGGGAGTAGTTGTCAACTTGAACTTGAGCAATTCAAATGCTCTCATGCAATCATCATTGAAGTAAAATTTAGCATATTTCTCCAAAATCTTACACAAAGGGGTTCACTACCTCGGAAAAAATCCTTTATGAAACGCCGGTAGAACCCCGTGTGACTCAAGAAACTTCTCACGCCCTTCACGGATGTTGGAGGTGGAATTTAGAAATCACCTCTATTTTTACCTTGTTGACATCTATTCCCTTCTTTGAAATTTTGTGGCCAAGGACAATACTCTCCTCGACCATGAAATAGCATTTCTCCCAATTCAACACCAAGTTCGTTTCTTCATACCTTGCCAAAACCTTATCCAAATTTGCCAAGCAATCATAAATGGAATCCCCGACTACCGAAAAATCATCCATGAATACTTTAAGGTAGTCCTCTACCATATCGGTAAAGATCACCATCATACACCGTTGAAAAGTTGCCGGTGCATTGCATAAGCCAAATGGCATCCGCTTGAAAGCGAAAGTGCCATAGGGACAAGTGAAGGTTATTTTCTCTTGATCTTACGGGGCAATAAGGATTTGATTGTAGCCCGAATATCCATCTAGAAAGCAATAGAACGCTCGGCCAGCCAACCGAACAAGCATTTGGTCAAGAAAGGGTAGTGGGAAATGGTCTTTCCTTGTGACTTTTTTTAGCTTTTGATAGTCCATGCACACTCTCTATCCGGTCACCGATCTTTTTGGAATCAACTCGTTCTTATCATTGGTGATAACAATTATGCCCCCTTCTTCGGAACACATTGCACCGGAGAAGTCCACGAACTGTTAGAAATGGGGTAGATAACCCCGACATCCAACCACTTTATGATCTCCTTTTTGACCACCTTTTGCATTGCTTCATTGAGTTTCCTTTGATTTTCAATAGAGGGGTTGGCATCTTCCTCCAAATTAATCTTGTGCATGAAAAATACGGGGCTTATTCCCCGAATATACGCCAAAGTCCACCCAATATCTTTCTTCCTCTTGTGGAGCACCGCCAATGTAGAGTCAACCTGCACGTTAGTCAAACAAAAGGAAAGAATAACCGGTAAAGTAGAATAAGGGCCAATGAATTTATACATGAGATGTGGAGGCAATGGCTTCAACTCCAAGATAGGAGGCTTTTCAATTGAAGGCTTTGTAGGAGGAGTTTTCCTATTTTCGAGATCCAAGGAAAGATTCTGAGGTGCATAATTGTATGACCCCATCCCTTGCAAAGAATTTACACATTCCATGAAGTCATCCATTTCCTCATCATCAAAATTTAGCAAAACGGCCTTCAACATGTCACCCACATTAATCGTGGAATTTGTATCATCAATAATAATATCGGTCACAAAGTCCACGAATGAACACACTTAATTGCTATTCAGTTGCCTCATAGATTTGCACACGTGGAACACCGCATTTTCATCACCCACCCGAAAAGTGAGTTCACTGGCTTCCACATCAACAAGAGCCTTTCTCGTAGCAAGGAAAGGTCTACCAAGAATAATCCGCACCTCATAGTCCACTTCACAATCAATAATCACAAAATCCGCTAGGAGAATGAATTTGTCAACCCGAACCAATACATCCTCAATCACCCCTAACGGTCTCTTCATTGTACGGTTGGCTATTTGTAATCTCATAGATGTGGGTCTTGGTTGCCCAATTCCCAATGTTTTGAAAATCGAATAGGGCATCAAGTTGATACTCGCCCCAAGGTCGCAGGGACCTTTTGCAAATTCGGCACTTCCAATGGTACAAGGAATTGTGAAAGCACCGGGATCTTCCAACTTTGGAGCCATCGAATGCACAATTGCACTCACTTGGTGAGTGACTTTTATAGTTTCAAAATTCATCGATCTCTTCTTTGTCACCAAGTATTTCATAAACTTATCATATCCGGGCATTTACTCCAAAGATTTAACTAATGGCATATTTATAGAGAGACTCTTCATCATATCAATGAACTTCTTGAATTGATTCTCGCCATTTTTCTTGGCAAACCTTTGAGGATAGGGAGGAGGAGGCTTAGGCAATTGTGCCTTAGATATTTTCACTAATGTTTTTGGAATGTCAATCACATGATCCCTAGACGGGTTCACATCCTCTTGAGTCTCTTCCACCGTGTCATTAATATCAATCCGCACTTCATTATTTGCTTGCACCACATTGTTCGAGATCTCCTCTTCTTCTACCACGTGTTCATCATCCACAAGTTGACTTTGGATTGAGGTAGGTGCATTCCCACCTTTTCCACTTCTTGTAGTAACGGCCATGGCATGCCCCGTAGTGTTACCACCCTTCGGGTTCACTACCGTATCAATTGGTAGTGCCCCTTCAGGACGAGAATTTAAAATTTGAGAGATTTGACCCATTTGCACTTCTAAGTTACGGATTGATGTGTTGTGTGAAGCAAGTTCGGTATCGGAATCGGCATTTTTCTCCATCATTTGCTTGAACATGTTCTCAATATGACCTATTTCATTGTTGGATGAAATAGGACCATGAGAAGAATAAGGAGGTGGGTTGCTAGGTTGTTGGTTCATCGGGGGCTTTTGAATATCCGACCCCCGATTTCCTTGGTTGTAGTTCCACCCGCCTTGGTTGTTGCCACCCCAATTTCCCTGATTATTGTTGTTTTGCCAATTCCCTTGGTTATTGCTTCTACTCCAATGGCCTTGATTGTTTCCACTATTCCAATTGCCTTGATTGCTAGAATTCCAATTGCCTTGATTATTCGAAGGTCTTCATTGTTGTTGACTAGGCCTTGGTAGTTGTTTCTTTGCCCTTGAAAGTTGTTCACATATTGGACCTCTTCATCTTGATCATTGTAAGAATCTCCTTGATCATACCCATTATTATCTTGCACAAAATTGTCCATTCTTTGTTGTACTTGTGGACTTTTTGGTCTTCTTTTGTTTTCCATCATATTGACTCCCTCCGTAGCATTGACTTGCCTCGGGTTTTGTACTTGTTGAAGTTGAGCCTTTGCCAATTGGTTCGTGGTGGTTGTCAACTCGGTTATTGCTTGCCCATGGTCATGTAACTCTTTATGAAGAAGAATCACATTTAGATCACCTTGTGGGACATTGGCTCTATATTTCCACGCCGATGAAGTATCCGTTATTTCATCCAAAATATCACACGCCTCTGCATAAGGCGTAGTCATAAAGTTCCCACCGGCAACTTGATTCACTACTCATTGGTTGGTGGTATTGATCCCCCGATAGAAAGTTTGTTGAATCATGTTCTCCGTCATATCATTGTTGGGGCACTCTTTCACCATTGTCCTATATCTTTCACATATCTCGTGTAGCGGTTCATTAGCCTCTTGCTTGAATGCTAGAATTTCATCCCGAAGAATAGCCATGTGTCCGGGAGAGAAGTACTTTGAAATAAATTTCTCTGCAAGTTCATCCCACGTACGAATGGAATGATTTGGCAAACGTTCCAACCAATCTAAAGCTTTCCCCCATAGAGAGAAGGGAAAAAGCCTTAGCCTCAAAGCATCTTCAGAGACATTTGCTTATTTGTTTCCCCAACACGTATCAACGAACCCCTTCAAACGCTTATATGCATTTTGACCCGGTGCACCGGTGAAGAACCCTCGTTGCTCGAGCAAAGTGAGCATCATGTTGGTTATTTTAAAGTTGCCCGCCCTAATACGGGGTGGGACTATAGCACTTGCATACCCTTTATTCGGAAACACACGGTGTGGAGCCGCTCGTGGTGGAGGTGGGGGTGGGACGGGCACATTGTCTTGAGGCTGTCGGACTCGTCTATTGGCTTGAGGTTCAAGAGGGACCTCATCTATTGCATCATCATCAACGTCCACATCCTCCATGGCTATGTTTCCGAATTCGTTGTTTGCCATGATTGCACCTACAATACTCACACGTTAGTAACAAGGAAAAGAAGATAATCCAAAACCACACCTAAATATATAGCTAACACCGTTTTTTAGCTCCTCGGAAACATCGCCAAAAAATGATCTCGTCCAATTTTTGTCACGACCCCAAATTCCTTTCGTAGGATGTCGTGATGGCACCTAGTCTCTAAGACTAGGTAAGCCTATCAATGCGAAATAATAATAAATATCTGAAATAAATAAACTACAATTCAAACAATTTCAACTCCCAAAACCCAGTAGAAATAAGTCACAAGCTTTTAAGAATTTATTCTCAATGTCTCTATATATCAAGGTCTAAAGAAAAATAAGGAAGCAACATAAAAATGATAGAAGGGGACTCCAGAGTCTACGGACGCTGACAGATATATCTCGAAGTCTCCGTGCGCAGGTAACTCACTGACATCTAGGATGGTAAGATGTACCTGGATCTGCACAAAAAGATGTGCATAAGCGTAGTATGAGTACACCATAGCGGTACCCAGTAAGTGCCAAGCCTAACCTCGGTAGAGTAGTGACGAGGTCAGGTGAGGCCCTACTGAATATAATAATGGCATGGTAAAATATTTAACAACATAGTAAAATAAAATAAAATTGGAAATGAATCAAGTAGTATGTCACCATTTAATTACGCAAAATAATGGCAAATAATATCTCGTGGAAACAAAACAGAATTTTCTTTCATTTTTAAGAAAATCACAACAACTAATCAAGGCAACTACGGCCATAAATCAATATCAACAAGTGCACTCCCGAGGTACCGCCTCGTAGTCCCAAATCATAAATAAATTCACAATATCTCATTTTCTTATCTCACCGAGGGAGCCTTCACAATTTATTTTAAAGAAAATATTTTTTTTCCGAAATAGCATCTCGCGTTTTAGCCATCCTTATCACACCGCATGACTTCTAGTAGTTTCCCCTACTAGCCACGCGTATCAAGCCACCCTTATCTCACCGCATGCGTTTCAATACCCAGACCTTATACCACCGCATGCGTATCCATATCACAATATATCACAATTTGCACCTCAAGTGCTCAAATAATTTATCTTGCCAAAATAATTCAACAACAATATTTTTTCACAATAAAGAGCTCACGCTCATGCCAAAATAAATCATCAATAATATTTTTCCACAATAAAGATCTCACGGCTCCATCACAATGAGTACAAAAATCTTTAAAAATATTCAAGAATAAATAATTCAGGAAAATAGTATTTCAAAATCTTTAATACGTTGATTCAATATCAAATTTAAAATGTCAAATACTTCATATTAATAATGTTTAATTTAAAGAAAATCACCCTTCAAATAATGCACAGAATAAAAGAAACCAAGTTTCAACTAAACAGGTATAACAATTAGCAGGAAAAGGTCAAACAAATTTAAGGTATATATCTCAGATCAATGATGAAAAATATAACAAGATAAAATAATTTAATAAATGCGCAACAATGATCTACACAATTTAAAAATATAATCTTTCACATTTAGCCCGTGTACACACTCGTCACCCTGTGTACATGACTTTCAACACATTTCAATAATCACATCAATATCAATTCTAGGGGAAATTTCCCCCCCCCCCCCCCCCCCCACAAGGTTAGACAAGTCACTTACCTCGACTTGCTCCAATTTAATCAAGTATTATGCTTTTTCGTCGATTTTTTGACTCCGATCGACTTGTATATAGTCATAATTAATTCGATACAGTCAACAAAAATTATATAAATTAATTTCATAAGAAAATACTGTATTTTTCAATAAAATCCGAAATTAGCTCAAAATTTGTCTGTGGGGCCCACGTCTCGGAATCCGGAGAAACTCATAAACTCCGACAACCCATTCAATTACGAGTCCAATCATACCAGTTTTACTCAAATCCGACTCCGGATCAACACCGAAATCTCAAAAATTCGTTTCTATGAGATTTCTAAAATTTTCCCAAATTTCTATCTCAAAACACTAATTAAATGGTGAAAACAATGATATATTCATGTATATTGACCAAATCCGAGTTAGAATCGCTTACCCCAATATTTTTCGTTGAGATATATCAAAATCGCCTCTCCTCAAGCTCCAATTCGTCAAAAATGGCAAATGGGACGAAGTCCCCTATTTTTATAACTTACAGATCTGTCAGGGAGCCCGATTTTGACAGCATTTACAGCAGAAAAATTGCAACAGCTTTTGCAGCAGCTAAGTCCCACTTTTAATCCGTTAACCATCCGAAACTTACCCGAGGCCCTCGGGACCTCAACCCAATACACCAAAAAGTCCTAAAACATCATACGAACTTATTTGAAACCTCAAATCAAGTCAAACAACGCTAAAATCATAAATCACACCCCAATTCAAGCTTAATAAAACTCAAGAATTTTCAACATCTACATTCGATGTCGAAACATATCAAATCAAGTCCGATTGACCTCAAATTTTGCACACAAGTCATAAATAACATAACGGAGCTGTGAAAATTTTCAAAATTGGATTCCGACCCCGATATCAAAAAGTCAACTCCCCGGTCAAACTTTCAAACTTAAATTCCTATTTTAGCCATTTCAAGCCTAATTTCACTACGGACTTTCAAATAAAATTTTGATCACGCTCCTAAGTCCAAAATCACCATACAAAGCTGTTGGAATCATTAAAATTCTATTTCGGAGTCGTTTGCACATAATTTAACATCCGGTCACTATTTGAACTTAAACTTTTAATTTTTCATCAAAATTCCATATCTCTGGCTAGGGACCTCGGAATTAAATTTCGGGAATATGCCCAAGTCCCAAATCACGATACGGACCTACCGAAACTGTCAAAATATTGATCCGAGTCCGTTTGCTCAAAATGTTGACCAAAGTCAACTCAGTTGAGTTTTAAAGCACTAATTCACATTTTAATCCATTTTTCACATAAAACTTTTCGGAAAATTTTACGGATTGTGCACGTATGTCGAGGAATGATAAATAGTGTTGTTCGAGGTCTTAAAACACAAAATTACTTATTAAATTTAAAGATGACATTTTGGGTCATCACATTCTCCTCCTCTAAAACAAACGTTCGTCCTCGAACGGAATTAGAAAAAGTACCTGAGCTGGAGAAAAGGTGTGGATATTTATTCCTCATATCATGCTCAGTATCCCAAGTCACCTTCTCGACCGGAGGACCCCTCCACTGAACCTTCACGGAAGCAATGTTCTTTGACCTCAGCTTTTGAACCTGCCTATCTAAAATAGACATTGGTTCCTCAACATAAAATAGATCCTTGTCCAACTAAACCGAACTAAAGTCTAACACATGAGACGGATCACCGTGATATTTCCGAAGCATGGAAACATGGAATACCAGATGAACTGCAGAGAGACTAGGTGGTAGTGCAAGTCTGTAAGCTACCTCTCCAACTCTTTCAAGAATCTCAAAAGGCCCAATATACCTAGAGCTCAACTTGCCCTTCTTCTCGAACCTCATCACACCCTTCATAGGCGAAACCCGGAGCAATACCCGCTCACCAACCATGAATGCAACATCACTAACCTTCCGATCCGCATAACTCTTCTGTCTAGATTGGGCTGTACGAAGTCGATCCTGAATTAACTTAACCTTTTCCAAGGCATCCTGAACCAAGTCTGTACCCAATAGTCTAGCCTCGCCCGGTTCGAACCAACCTACTAGAGACCGGCACCGCCTACCATACAAAGCCGTATACGGAGCCATCTGAATGCTTGACTGGTAACTGTTGTTGTAAACAAACTCTCCAAGTGGTAAGAACTGATCCCAAGCACCCCCAAAATCTATCACACACGCACAAAGCATATCCTCCAGTATCTGAATAGTGCGTTCGGACTGCCCGTCCGTCTGAGGGTGAAATGTTGTATTCAACTCTACCCGAGTACCCAACTCATGTTGTACTGCCCTCCAGAACTGTGGTGTAAACTGCGTACCTCGTTCAGAGATGATAGATACTGGTATGCGTGAAGTCTGACAATCTCGCGAATATAGATTCGAGCCAACTGCTCGGAAGAGTAGGTAGTTATCACATGAATGAAATGAGCTGACTTGGTCAATCTATCAACAATCAAGTTGCATCGAACTTCCTCTGAGTCCGTGGGAGCCCAACAACGAAATCCATAGTGATACTCTCCCATTTCCATTATGGACTCTCTAACTTCTGAAGCAATCCACCCGGTCGCTGATGCTCATATTTCATCTGTTGACAATTTAGACACCGAGCTACATACTTCACTATGTCTTTCTTCATCCGCCTCCACCAATAGTGTTGTCTCAAGTCCTGATACATCTTTGCAACACCCGGATGAATGGAATACCGCTAACTGTGAGCCTCCTGGAGAATCAACTCATGCAAGCCATCTACATTGGGTACACATAGCCTGCCCTACATCCGTAGTACATCGTCATCTCCAATAGTGACTTCATTGGCATCATCGTGCTGAACTGTATCCTTAAGGACAAGTAAATATGGGTCATCATACTGATGCTCCCTGATACGATCTTAAATAGAAGACTGAGAAACCACACAAGCCAAAACTCGACTCGGCTCGAAAACATCCAATCTGACAAACTGTTTGGCCAAGGCCTGAACATCCAAGGCTAACGGCCTCTCTGCTACCGGTAAATATGCTAAGCTGCCCAAACTCTCCGCCTTATGACTCTAGGCATCGGCCACTACATTGGCCTTCCCAGGATGATAGAGAATGGTAATATCATAATCCTTAAGCAACTCCAACCACCTTCGCTGCCGCAAATTAAGATCCTTCTGTTTAAACATATGCTGTAGACTTCAGTGACCGGTGTAGACCTCGCAATGGACACCGTACAAATAATGCCGCCAAATCTTCAAGGCATGAACAATAGCTACTAACTCAAGGTCGTGTACAGGATAATTCTTCTCATGCACCTTTAACTGTCTAGACGCGTAGGCAATCATCATACTGTCTTGCATCAACACTGCACCGAGACCAATACGCGATGCATCATAATACACAGTATAAGCCCCTAAACCTGTAGGTAATACCAATATTGGGGTTGTAGTCAAAATTGTCTTGAGCTTTTGGAAGCTCTCCACACATTCTTCGGTCCACCTGAACGGAGCACCCTTTTATGTCAATTTGGTCATAGATGCAGCAATAGAAAAGAAACCCTTTAAAAATCGGTAATAATACTCTGCCAAACTAAGGAAATTCGGGATTTTCGCAGCTGAGGACGGTCTGGACCAACTCTACACCGCTTTAATTTTCTTCGGATCTACCTTGATCCCCTCGCACGAAACTATATGACCCAAAAATCCCACTAAATCAAGCCAGAATTCACACTTTGGAAATTTTGCATATAACTTCTTTTCTCTCAAAGTCTGAAGCACAGTCCTCAGGTGATGTTCATGATCTTCCCGACTCCAGGAATACACCAGAATGTCGTTAATAAACACAATGACGAAAGAATCAAGATAGGGCTGAAATACACTATTCATAAAGTGCATAAATGTTGTTGGGGCGTTGGTCAGCCCAAAAGACATCACAAGGAACTCGTAATGACCGTACCGAGTCCTGAAAGTAGTTTTCGGGATATCTGGCTCCTGAATCTTCAACTGATGATAGCCTGAACGTAAGTCGATCTTAGAGAACACTCTGGCACCCTGAAGATGATCAAATAGATCATCAATACGTGACAATGGATACCTCTTCTTCATTGTAGCCTTGTTCAGCTGGAGGTAATCAATACACATCCGCATAGAACCATCCTTCTTTTTAACAAATAAGATAGGAGCACCCCAAAGTGATACACTAGGCCGAATGAAACCCTTATCAAGCAACTCCTGTAATTGTTCTTTTAATTCTTTCAACTCTACTGGGGCCTTACGATATGGTGGAATAGAAATGAGCTGAGTACCCGGTAATAAATCAATGCCAAAGTCAATATCCCTGTCGGGTGGCATACCCGAAAGATCTGCTGGAAATACATCAGGAAAATCCATCACTACATGAACTGACTCTATAGTAGGAGTATCAATACTAACATCTCTCATATAGGCCAGATACGCATCACACCCCTTCTCAACCATTCGTTGAGCTTTAAGAAATGAAACAACCCTACTATGAACATGATCCGAGGTACATCTCCACTCTAGCTGTGGTAGACCTGGCATAGCCAACGTCACCGTCTTGGCATAACAATCCAGAATAACATGATAGGGCGACAACTAGTCCATGCCCAAAATAATATCGAAATCCACCATACTGAGCAATAATAAATCAGCTCTGGTCTCAAAATCGCTGATTACAATTAAACACGACTGATACACGCGGTCCACAATAATAGATTCACCCACGGGTGTAGATACATAAACAGAAGAACTCAAGGAATCACGTGATACGCCCAAATACAGGGCAAAGTAAGATGACACATAAGAATAAGAGGAGCCTGGATCAAATAAGACTGATGCATCTCTATGATAGACCGGAATAATACCTGTGATAACAGAATCGGAAGCAACTGCTTCTGTCCTAGCAGGAAGGGCATAATATATGGCCTGACCTCCCTCTCTAGGGCGACCTCTACCTGCCCGACCTCCACCTCTGGCTGGCTGTGCAGGTGGAGTGGCAACTGGTGCAGTAATCATGGCCTGAGAAGCCTGAGGGCCTTGTGGAATTAGTGGGGCCTGAGAAATCTATGGAGGTGCACCTCTCCTAACTCTGTGGCAATCTCTCATAATATGACGAGTGTCACCATACTCAAAACAAGCCCTCGGAGGACGTGGCTGTTGGGACTAGCTCAGGCCTGATCGACTAGACTGCCCACTGAAAGCACCCCGTACATGAGGTACAGAAGACACTGGCGGTGCATAATATGGAACCTGAGGTCTGGGAGTAGCCAGAATACCACTGGAAGCTGGAAGTGCTGAATGAATAGGACGACTCACATAACCTCTACCATGACGGGCTGCAACTGGGGCACGAGAATTATTATATGTGCCAGAATCTCAAGGTCTCTTAGCTTCCCTCTCTTCCCTCTCCCGGATCCACATACCTTCCAATCTTCTAGCAATTGACACCACATGTTGGTATGTGATGTCTATCTCTAGCTCTCGGGCCATACTGTATCTGATATTAGGGTGGAGACCCTCAACAAATCTGCGAACCCGCTCTCGAACAGTAGCAACTAAAGCTGGTGCATGCCGCCAAATCACTGAATCGGACCACATACTCTGATACAGTCATAGAACCCTGGCACAGCTGCCCAAACTCTGCGCGCCATGCATCTCTAAGACTCTGAGGAACATACTCCCTTAAGAACATATTTGAAAATTGAGTCCAAGTGAGTGAAGATGCCTCAGCGGGACTATCCAACTCATATGCCCGCCACCACTGGTAGGTTGCTCCTCTAAACTGGAATGTCGTGAAAGAAACCCCACTGGAATCCACAATACCCATAGTACGAAGGATACGGTGACATTCCTCCAGAAAACCCTGAGCATCCTCTGAAGCTAAACCGTTGAAAGTGGGAGGGTGGTACTTCTTATACCTCTCGAGCCTGAGCTGCTCCCCCTCTGAAACTGTTGTCCTAATCTCAGGCCGAACTGGGACAACTGGCTGCACAAGTATAACCATTGGGGCACGGTCAACTTGGGCTCGTGGCTCTGGAGTACGGGCGGCGGGAGTCTGTGCTCCTCCCCCAGCCTGAGATATGGCAGGAGCAAGTGGAATTAACCCTGCCTAAGCGAAAGTGCCAAACATGCTCAAAAACTGGGCAGGAGTCTCCTGAAGTGCTGGAGTAGTAACAGACATCTCAGGTGCCTGCTCTCCAACTGGAGCTACTGGTGGCTCTGGTGCAGCAGCTCGTGCAGGTGCTTTGGCTGTACCATGTGGTCTTCCTCGACCTCTAGCTCGGCCTCTGCCCCGAGCCCGGACTCTTGCGACTCCAACAGGGGGCGCGGGTGTCTGATCATCGGATCCAGTTGTGTGTGTCCTCACCATCTGTGAGAGAATAGAAAGACAATTATTTAGAACTTTGAAATCAACAAAGGCGCACGATAAGGAATCAAAGAAGTGAATATTTCCTAACAAATCCATAGCCTCTCGAAGATAAGTACAAATGTCTCTGTACCGATCCGCAAGACTCTACTAAACCTGCTTGTGACTCATAACACCTATGAACCTAGAGCTCTGATACCAACTTGTCACGACCCCAAATTCCCTCCGTAGGATGTCGTGATGGCACCTAGTCTCTAAGACTAGGTAAGCCTATCAATGCGAAATAATAATAAATATCTGAAATAAATAAACTACAATTCAAACAATTTCAACTCCCAAAACCCAGTAGAAATAAGTCACAAGCTTTTAAGAATTTATTCTCAATGTCTCTATATATCAAGGTCTAAAGAAAAATAAGGAAGCAACATAAAAATGATAGAAGGGGACCCCAGAGTCTGCGGACGCTGACAGATATACCTCGAAGTCTCCGTGCGCAGGTAACTCACTGACGTCTAGGATGGTAAGATGTACCTGGATATGCACAAAAAGATGTGCAGAAGCGTAGTATGAGTACACCACATCGGTACCCAGTAAGTGCCAAGCCTAACCTCGGTAGAGTAGTGACGAGGTCAGGTGAGGCCCTACTGAAATATAATAATGGCATGGTAAAATGTTTAACAATATAGTAAAATAAAATGACATTGGAAATGAATCAAGTAGTATGTCACCATTTAATTACGCAAAATAATGGCAAATAATATCTCGTGGAAACAAAATAGAATTTCCTTTCAACTTTAAGAAAATCACAACAACTAATCAAGACAACTACGTCCATCAATCAATATCAACAAGTGCACTCCCGAGGTACCGCTTCGTAGTCCCAAATCATAAATAAATTCACAATATCTCATTTTCTTATGTCACCGCGGGAGCCTTCACAATTTATTTTAAAGAAAATATTTTTTTTCCCGAAATAGCATCCCGTGTTTTAGCCATCCTTATCATACTGCGTGACTTCTAGTAGATTCCCCTACTAGCCACGCGTATCAAGTATACATGTTAATCGGGCCGGACAGCCCGGTTCAGCCCGGGTAAGCCCAGTACTGTAGCATGGGGGCGGGCTGGGACGGGTTGGGCGGGGAGTGGGTTTCAAACGAATAATTTTTTGATACCAGTACACCGGAACCCTCTAAGCCCGTTAATCCGTTAACGGCTTGTTAATGGGCTATAGCCCGGTTCAGCCCGATTTTTAACTTTTTTAAAAAAAAAAAAATTTTTTGACCGTTGCCAATGGTCAAATTCAAATATGATCGTTGGCCAACGGCCCTTTTTTGCATAAATGGCCATTTCAGCCTACCCCCTTAAGAAAATAGCCCCCACACCCCTATTATTTGATAAATTATAATTTTAACCTCTTAAAAATTATAAATAGCCCCCCTTCTTCTTCATTTTTCCTCACAATTCACTCTCTTACTACTCTAATTCTCTCTTGATATTATTGATTATTGTTCTTAAATTCTCAATTACTTATTATTTCAAGTTTCATCAAATATTTAGTTTAGCCATTACAAAATTATTATTATCAAATATCAAGTATTCAAGTGAAGTGTGGTATCAACTATCAAGTATCGATCTATCAATTGAAGTTTGATTTTTGATATCAAATTTAGTGCGGCATCCGGAATCCCGGTACACTCGTTCTATATCTTTCTCTTCTTTGGTGTACATTTATTTTATTATTTACAATTATTAATTTAATTTACATAATTGATATATTTAGAGCAGCCAAAAAGGCGTGCACTAGTAGAGGTGGTGGTAAGAAAACTTCCAAAAGATCAAGAGGTGGTGCTTGTTCTTCTAGTAGCTTTACACATTTCTGAAAGTTCACGTGAAAATTTAAATGTAGATTATGAGGGACTTCAAGAAAATTATGGTATAGATGATGATTTAGATGATAATTTAGATGATATTCCATTTCCATCACCTGATAATCTTGAAACACCACCAGCTACACCTGGTAATGCTAGTCAAACTCAAAATATTAGGGGTGGAAGTCGTGGTAATACAAGTAGGCCTCCCCTACCTATTAAGAAGAATCGAAGATTAAGAAGTAAGTGTTGAAATTTTTTTGACAGACTAGAAGAAGATAAAAATTATGTAAGATATAGAATTTGTAAGGATATTTATAAACATAAGACCGGTAAGGGAGGGGGAATGGGTCAACTTCGTAGGCACATGGTAGACAACTACCCTCTTGATTGGGGAGTAGATGAGGAACATGGGCAACAAAAACTTAACCCGAGTACTAGAGGGTTAATGGGTAAATACGATATTAAGAAAGATCAGGAAGAATTAGCTAAAATGATTGTTTTAGGTTGTTTACCTTTTAGTTTTGCTGCTTCACCATATCTTGTTACTTATATTCAAAGAATTTATAACCCTTTGTTTAAAGGTATTCCTAGAAGTACTTGTAGAGCTGATATCTTTAGGCTTTTTGGACAATATCAGACATATATACGTTATTTGTTCGCCAGTCTTTCTTGTAGAATTTCTCTTACTTCTGATATTGGTCGTGCTGTAAATGGTAATGACTATTTGACTGTTACATGCCACTGGATAGATGGTAATTTTTGTATGCAAAAACGTATTATTGCTTTTAAATATGATGAAGATCAAAGTCATACTGGTGCATTTATAAGTAATACTATCCATGAAGTTGCTATATTTTATAATCTTGCAGAAAAAGTTTTGTGTGTGTCATTTGATAATGCTTCTAACAACAATGCTGCTATTACAATATTAAAATTGCATCTACACCCACCACTTCCTGAAATATTTCATGTTAGATGTGCATGTCATATTTATAATTTGATTGTGAAGAGTGGCCTTGAATTATTTAGAGATGATATCACTTTAGTTAGAAGAGTTGTTTGTGTAATTCAAGGAAATAATAGAAGTGCTAGATTAAATGCATTTAAAGAAAAATGTGTATACTATGGACTAAAACCAAGACTCATGCCTGAAGAAATAGTTACTAGGTGGAATTATACTTATTTATTCTTAAAATATTGTTATAAATATAAAATGCCTATAACTGAAGTTGCTAATTCTCATTGTACCGATCCTAGCCGTTTATTAACATCTAGAACTTGGGATGTCATTGAAGATATTGTAAAGTTTTTACAAAAATTTTATGTGGCTACACTTGAGTTTTCTGGAGCTTATTATCCTACTATTGCAAATGGTTTAGTTTATATTGCTGAAATTTCTCTTTGACTACATAATTTGAAGAAGAAAGAAGGTTATACTTCTGTTGTTGAATCTATGCTAGATAAGTTTAAAAAATATTTTTACCTAATTCCCCCTATTTATCTAATTGGTGCTATTTTAAACCCTTCTATCAAAATGGCCACTTGTCGCCAATTTATCACTGCTTTATATTCTTATATGGATATTGGACCAACTGAAACTCCTCATATTGACACTTGTATTTCTGATTTACACAAACATTTAGAAATATTATATAATTATTATGCTAACATTGTTGATGCTTCTTCTGCTATAGATGCAAATATTCCTTCAAGTTCAGTTTCAACATATGGGACCAGTGCTTTGGATGATAATGATGGTGTTGAAGATTATTTGATTTAGTCTACAATAGGGGAGCATCAACAAACTAATAGCAGGAATATTGATGAACTTCAATTCTACTTGCAAAAGTCAACAGAGCCCTGCACAAAGGAATTTCTACCACTGGGTTGGTGGAGGAGCAACTCAAATCAATTTTTTGTTCTTTCGGCCATGGCTCGAGACGTGCTAAATGTGCCGATTTCAACAGTCGTATCAGAGAGCGCATTTAGCCAAGCAAGGCAGCAACTAGGAGATACCCATCATTCATTGGGTAGCAACGCTTTGGAAATTCTAGTGTGCTTCAGAGATTGGATAAGATCAGAACGACGAAATCAAGGGCGTGACGGGTAGATGAAGCGGAGGACCAAGAAATTGGAGATATAATGGTTTATGGTTCTGATTCAACCAATGCCGGAAACCAAGAACCTCATGTTGACATGGATGAACTTACAAAAATGATGCACAGCATGTGATGTACTATTTTTTTTTATAATTGTTGTAAATTTTTAATTTGCAAGTTCAAAAATAACAAAATCAAAAAAGAACTTGCAACTTAATTTGAAGTATTATATATAATTAAATAAAAATATCAAATGAAAGTCTTCGGAGCTTGATCCTTACATATTGCCTATTGGTCTTATTAAATAATTTTTTGTAGCCACTTTCTTTCAAATTTTAATTTTAAAATTATAAATTTCAAATTTCAAATTTTAAACTTCAAAGTTTAATTCTAAGCCTTAAAAGTTTGAAAACATTTAAGTATCAATAACATTGAATAAGAAAAACAAAATTTACTTTTAAAAAAAAAAAAAAAAAATCCACGGCCCGCTAACAATCCGCTAAGCCTGAACCCGGACGGACAAAAATAAAACCAAAAAAAGTACAGCCCGCTAACAGTCCGCAACGTTAAACGGACGGGCTAATTTTTTTTATATCCAGCCCGTCCTAACCCACCTGTTAAACACCCATAGTATCAAGTCACCCTTATTTCACCGCATGCGTTTCAATACCCAAACCTTATACCACCGTATGCGTATCCATATCACAATATATCACAATTTGCATTTCAAGTGCTCAAATAATTTATCTTGCCAAATAATTCAACAACAATATTTTTCTACAATAAAGAGCTCACGGCTCATGCCAAAATAAATCATCAATAATATTTTTCCATAATAAAGAGCTCACGGCTCCATCACAATGAGTACAAAAACCTTACAAAATATTCAAGAATAAATAATTCAGGAAAATAATATTTTAAAATCTTTAATACGTTGCTTCAATATCAAATTTAAAATGTCAAATACTTCATATTAATAATGTTTAATTTAATAAAAATCACCCTTCAAATAATGCACAGAATAAAAGAAACCAAGTTTCAACTAAACAGGTATAACAATTAGCAGGAAAAGGTCAAACAAATTTAAGGTATATATCTCAGATCAATGATGAAGAATATAATAAGATAAAATAATTTAATAAATGCGCAACAATGATCTACACAATTTAAAAATATAATCTTTCACATTTAGCCCGTGTACACACTCGTCATGTCGTGTACACGACTTACAACACATTTCAATAATCACATCAATATCAATTCTAGGAAAAATTTCCCCCACACAAGGTTAGACAAGTTATTTACCTCGACTTGCTCCAATTTAACCTAGTATTATATTTTTTTCCTCGATTGTTCGACTCCGATCGACTTGTATATAGTCATAATTAATTCGATACAGTCAACAAAAATTATAAAAATCAATTTCATAAGAAAATACTGCATTTTTCAATAAAATCCGAAATTAGCTCAAAAATCGCCAGTGGGGGCCACGTCTTGGAATCCGGCGAAACTCACAAAATCCGACAATCCATTCAATTACGAGTCCAACCATACCAGCTTCACTCAAATCCGACTCCGGATCGACACCGAAATCTCAAAAAATCGTTTCTATGAGATTTCTAAAATTATCCCAAATTTCTATCTCAAAACACTAATTAAATGATGAAAACAATGATATATTCATGTATATTGACCAAATCCGAGTTAGAATCACTTACCCCAATATTTTTCCTTGAAAATGTATCAAAATCGTCTCTCCTCAAGCTCCAATTCGTCAAAAATGGCAAATGGGACGAAGTCCCTTATTTTTATAACTTACAGATCTGTCAGGGAGCCCGATTTGCTAGGGAGCCCGATTTGTCAGGGAGCCCGATTGTCTGGGAGCCCGATTGTCAGGGAGCCCGATTTATCAGGGAGCTCGATTTGTCAAGGAGCCCGATTTGTCGGGGAGACCGATTTGCCAGGGAGTCCGATTTTGACAGAGAGTCCGATTTTAACAGGCAGCCCGATTTTGACAGGCAGCCCGATTTTGACAACATTTCCAGCAGAAAAATTGCAACAACTTTTGCAGCAGCTAAGTCCCACTTTTGATCCGTTAACCATCCGAAACTCACCCGAGGCCCGCGGGACCTCAACCCAATACACCAACAAGTCCTAAAATATCATACGAACTTATTTGAAACCTCAAATCAAGGTAAACAATGCTAAAATCACAAATCACACCCCAATTCAAGCTTAATGAAACTCAAGAATTTCCAACTTCTACATTCGATGTCGAAACCTATCAAATCAAGTCCGATTGACCTCAAATTTTGCACACAAGTCATAAATGACATAACAGAGCTGTGAAAATTTTCAGAACTGGATTCTGACCCCGATATCAAAAAGCCAACTCCGCGGTCAAACTTCCAAACTTAAATTCATATTTTAGCCATTTCAAGCCTAATTTTACTACGGACTTTCAAATAAAATTTCGATCACGCTCCTAAGTCCAAAATCACCATACGGAACTGTTGGATCATCAAAATTCTATTCCGGGATCGTTTGCATATAATTCAACAACTGGTCACTATTTGAACTTAAACTTTTAATTTTTCATCAAAATTCTATATCTCGGGCTAGGGACCTCGGAATTAAATTCCGAGAATATGTCCAAGTCCCAAATCACGATACGGACCTACCGAAACTATCAAAACACTAATTAGAGTCTGTTTGCTCAAAATATTGACCAAAGTCAACTCATTTGAGTTTTAAAGCTCTAATTCACATTTTAATCCATTTTTCACATAAAAACTTTTCGAAAAATATTACGGATTGTGCACGCATGCCGATGAATAATAAATAGTACTTTTTGAGGTCTTAGAATACATAATTCATTATTAAATTTTAAAATAACATTTTGAGTCATCACAATTTTACTCCTCTATTTGAGGATATGAAAAACAGTCGATGCAATAGTAATACCCAACAAGGAGTCGGGGTCGATTTTCCACACAGAGCTATGAATAGGTCTTAGGGATATATATTATAGTGTATGATCTTGAATTATCTTAAATTGCACTTTCACAAACTTTGGTTGTTTCTATGTCTAATTTTAAACTAAGATTACAAACTAAGAATTTAAACTAGTAAATTATTTTTGGTTATTTTTCAAATGATATAAAAGGCCTAGGGCTATGACCTTCACCTAGGTGTTCGCTTAATGGGTTGTAAGCCTTAAAGCTTATTTTATTGGTCAGAGTGTATTATAGCTATCAACACTCAAATACCCACTCAATGCTTCTCGGTTAGAGTGTGATTTTATCCAATATGGCTTTCTCAAAATCCAAATGGGTATTGAACAAAGCAGTTGATAATAAGCTCAAGTCGGGTTTGACTATCTCTAGATTCAACCCTTTAATTGGGTTTATCAACCTCTCGATTGACCCAATTCCTTGCTAGCCAAGTTTTCCTAGACTAAGTCTCTCTTTCTCAAGTAGAGACCTAGTCAATTAGGCATGAAATAATGTTTGCAAGCATTAAATCTTCAATTAAAAGCAAGAACAAGGCTAGATAATCAACACCCAACCATAAACAAGCAATAAATCAAACACCCATCAAGTTCACACACTAGGGTTGGGTCACAACCCTAATGAAAATGTAGCTACTCATGCTTAAGTTAGAAGATAAAGAAGAAGAAGTGATAATTAAACCCATAATGATGACTAAAATGATAAAACTAATATTCAAAAAGCTCAAAATAGCTAAAACTACTAAAAGAAGCAAAGTAAACGGCTGATGATGTCAAAAGTTACAAAAAGTTGCCCTAAAAAGTGAAATTATTCTATTTATACAGTGCTAGAATTTTCGGACAAAATTGCCCTTTTAGAAGTTCTGCGGTCCGCACAATTCCATGTGCGGTCCGCACTTTTCTTTAGCTTGGCAGGATTGGACTTTTGCGGCCGCACAATTCTGAACCGCGGCCGCATCTCTCTCTTTCTGCGGTCCGCACATTTCTGAGTGCGGCCGCACATGGCTCTTCTGCGGACCGCACAAATGCAGTTGCGGCCGCACAGCTGATCTTCTGCGGCCGCACAATAGTTGTGCGGTTCGCACTTCCTTTTATCTTGAAATGAGAACTCTCTGAACTTCTGATCTTGCTTAGCTTCTACGGCCGCACATTTTATGTGCGGACCGCACTTTGCACTTGTCTGTGACAAACCGCACTTTGAGCTTCTGTGCTTGTTTTTTGTTCTTGAGTTCAGATCACTCCTTCATGAGTTGGATTTCATCTTAGTGGCTCATTTTCCAATACTCCTGCAATTAAGCATATTTTATCAGTTTTTGGAAACACTGTTAAATACTTTTGGGCTAAAACAAAAGCTAAAAGGCGCTAATAAGTAGTCAAAATCTCCACTTATCAATAGACTCAATACCATATGAATATAGAATTGATATATTATGGATATGCGAGTAGTATTGTGGGAATATGCTACTCATATAATTGATCCGGTCAATTAGCAACCATTGATAATCTGGATTAACAAGTGTGGTTATTGAACTCAATAAGATTGATAAATCGACCACAACTATGGAATCTTCATCTCCTCTGAGCAAAATCCAAAACACACGTTTGCATCCCTGATAAATTAGCTAATTACTTGTTCAATATTTGCAAAAGTAGTTTAGTAGATAAACAACATTTTTGATTATCTTGGACAGTTAATTGATTTTAGTTTGCTTAGTTAACGATTAATCTAAACCTTTGTGGGTTCGACATCTGACTTTCGAGTCACTTTATTACTTGACGGCGGCCATGTATACTTGCGTGTACTTGGGGAACCAACAAATTTTTGATTAAGTGTGGCTCCACCACTGACCAAGAAAGTTACTTAAATTTATTTTTTGATGACTGTAAAAAAAAATTAAACTCATTCTCTCTTTGCTTGCCTTGATAACTGGTCGTTTAAAGTTCGAAGTTGAGACATTAACCTTTCATCAAGACCTAATACAGGTCGATACAAATTACAAGGTGAAATAGTTTAAGATCTTTGTTAATTTAAAAAAATTAAAATGTCCAGAAATGAAAAGAAGTCATGCTTTATAAAGGGTATATATAAAACTATCATTTTCTTTATGAAGAAAATATCTTATAGTCAGAGATTTTCTAGAAAAGTGGATGCACAAAAACAACATAAGGTTTCATCACCCAAAGTTGGCAAAACATACAAAAATAAAACGATCTCCAACTAGATAGGCAGGATAAGGAAAAGCTGACAAATAAAGAACAAAATAAACAAAGGCTGCAGCAGGTGAAGTTTTTGATAATCTTACAGCTAATGCTATAGCTGTAGAGCCATGATTCAAGAGAAGAAAGAAAACTAAAGTTTTTTTATTAGTAACACAAAAAGGTGAAAAGCTAGAAAAAGGAAGTGATTGAGACCATTTCCTGCATTTATTCCTCAATTTACCTACTAAAATCTTTGTTTCATAAACCCCACAACTTTTTGTCAGAAGCACTACTAGTAGCTCAAAGAATTTCTTGAATTATTTGAGGTAAATTCCACTTTTATATTTAATAATTTTTATTTTTTAATATTATAATTTTTTTTCTCTTTTACTCTATTTTATGGACTTATCTATAGAATAAATAATTGAGCAAAGTTTTTAAGCATATATTATTTAAGCATATAGAATAAATTATTTTTTTATGTTTACCTGCATTAAATATATCCGTTAAAGGCTTTTATTCTCTTTAATTCTCATTTTTGTAAATAGTTTTTAGAATTTTTCTTGTTATTATCAAATTATTGATACTAATAAATTATTCTAATTAATTTTTTATCGTGCTTAATTATTTTAGTAATCAATTTTAGGTGCTTAAACTATTATTTTATAACGCAAAAATAATTTTTGATATAATATTTCTGTGATTTAAGAAAGTTACTTATTGAAACTAAGGTACATGTGTAAGATGTGTACATTAAGACTAGTTAGATAATAGTTAAATGAAAGGGTGAAGGAATTGTGTTAGTTTCAATAGCATTTGACAGATTGAGCCAAATTCGTCATAAAATAATCAGCCCAATTATAGGCAAGCGTAGACAATAAATTTGTGTCAAGAAAATAAAATCAGATCGAAAAATATTGCAACAGTCGTAGTATTTGATTTCAAATAATATGAGTGTACAATCTCTATGGATCCTAGTTGTTACCACGAACGATGATCTTGAATTCAACTAGAACGAACTTTGATTTGAAGTGGTATTCCTCCTTGAATCTTGATTTGTTCTTCGTTCTTGAGCTTGAACTTGATTTCTTGAACTTGAACTTGATTGCTTGAAGCTTGAAACTTGTAGAGAAATTTGCGGCGTTTGATCCACGAGCTTTCTCTTGCTTCTTGTTGTAACTTCTGGTGTTCTTTTCTGAGTTATGAAGACCCCTATTTATAGTTGCGGAAGGAAAGAGTTGTGATGAGAACAAACTATTTCTAACCAATCAGATTGAAGAGTGACAAGGCCGCATTTGATTGGCTAGAGCATATCACTTGCACATGTGGCGCAATTTTATTGGCCATTTAATTTGACTTGGCATGCCGTGCCATTTTGACATGTGGCATGATCCTATTGGCTCTTTCGTTTGACTTGACGTGCCACGTCAATTGACATGTGGCACCAAACTGAGCCTCTAGGAAGATGGTATATTGGGCCTAATGAAGTGGGCTCATCACTTGTAGCCCAATTAAATAGGCTACCCCAATGAATTCGGGTTTAATTATTTAATCCATAGATATTTGACATATATAATTAATCCAATTATATTAGCCCATAATATTTATTTGGACCGAAATATATTTAATTTTAGATTAAATCCAAATTTGTTATGGATTTAAATCTAATAAAATTTCCATTGCCTACGGTAAGTCTATAATATAGTGTAAAAAAAGAAAAAATATAATATTAAAAAACTAATAGAAAGATAAAAGTCGGTAATTTAGAGAGCAAAATAGGTATTTGTCCTGCGAAAGTTTGAGAAATCTAGTTGAGTGACCTTCTAAGTGTTATTGACTTTTCTGTTACATACAAAAAGGAATATGATTTTACTAAATAATTTCGAATAGTTGAGTAACCATTATAATTGACTCCCTAAAAACACCCACATCCCACTCCAAGTCCATGCACAAGAAAAAGGAAGAGAAAATTAAAGAGAAAAATAAGCATAAATTTCCGTAAAGTAAAATAAATCATCCCATTTATTCCTTTTTTTTTTAATAGATAAGATTATTTTTTGTTCTGCTCCACACCACACTGTCAAAAACCGAAAAAGAAGACAATCTCATACCTATTATTTGAATTTGTTTCCCTTTTCCATTTTTGTTTTGAAAATAAAATGTCTCTGCTTTATTTATTGGGGTCACCTCAAGGAAAGAGCACAAATTTTTAGTACAAGACATATTATTTCTAAAAGAGGAGGTCCTTATGGCCTATGAATCATATCATGATAAGAAAGAAGAATAAAGCAAATGTTGAAAATTGTTTCCTCTTTGAGTCACGCTCTACTTTTTTCTCCTTTGTTTCTTTTGTTTTCTTTCTTTTTCAAACTTAAGTCTCTTCAATAGAAACAAAGTTATCACTTCCTTGTTCCAAATCTTATAAAGTAGTACAGTTTATAAGGTTTATTATTCATTTTTGCTCCTCTATTTCATTGTCGCTCTTAGTAAGGAAAAGATGGAAAACGATGGCTACTTAGACAGGATTTGTAAGTTTAGCTTTTATTTATTTAAGAGTATGGTCTAGTAATCGATTTAAGTGGAAGAGGTCTTGGGAGATCAAGAATCAAATTACTGTAATAAAAAAAATACTAAGTAACTTCTTTCCATTTACTTAAACTATGGTGGATAGAGCCATCAAAATCTTATTAACGAAATGTAGACGCCACTATTATAAAATAAAAATAGAAAATGAATTGTAAACCAAGAGGAAGTTTGTTATTAGAATAGAAATTTCATAATATTGGAGGAAAATTACATGGTATAATCGCTTCCAAAAATAATAGTCAACAAAATATATATATATATATATATATATATATATATATATATATATATATATATATATATTTTATATTATATAGTTTTTATATGTTTGGGTTGTGGATGTAATTAGTTTGGCTATTGGCTTCTTTGCCACATTGTAGATTTCCTTTGTTAGCTTTTTAGGGCATAAACCCCCTCTCTCATTACATTTCTTTTTTCTGCTGTTCTTTATATTCACATTCTTGCTTCCCATGTGAAATGATGCCTTTTGCCCCTATGTTAAGTACGTTAAACAAAAGACTGTAGTTTCTTCGTCAAGTACGCAAATTATGTGTTCTTTTTTTTTTAAACGATTTTTAATCTGAAAGAAGGATAAATCCTATTCCCAAAAGATCTCATATAAGAAAACCGTAGAATATCAGCCGGCTCTAATTTTCGTACATGTACAATCCATACAAGAATTTGACCCTATGACCGGTTGACAAATCCTTCAAAAAATGAGCCACAGATTTATATAACTTGTACAAAATTTTCATTTTCCAAATTAATCCGGTCGACTTGTTCGCAAAGCAATTTACTCGATGGTAGAGGCTGCCAATTGAACTCATTAAATTTGGAGTTTTCATGTATGATCCTATTTTCTATGTAAAAAGGCATCCGGGAAACAACCTGACCACAAGGGTTTATCGTAAGTATTTTTACTCTACATTTCTGCAAGAGTGTGTTTCCATAGTTCGAACTCGTGATCTCCGGATCACACGGCAGCAACTTTACCAGTTACATCAAGGTTTTCCTTCAATTTTTTTTATTTTTTTTCTATGTAGAAAACTAAATTCTTCTACAGGTAAACAGATTTACCCTACATTTCTGCAAGAGTCTGTTTTCATGGCTCAAACTCGTGATCTCCGGGTCACACAGCAGCAACCTTAACAGTTACGTCAAGGTTTACCTTCAATTTATTTTATTTTTTTTTTCTATGTAGAAAACTAAATTCTTCTACCGGTAGGCATGAACATCATATATAATGGTATATGAATTTACTAACTAAACCCTTAAATATGGATTCATCATCATATCATATACACATCACCCAATATGTTGCACAATTTATATGGTATTATCTATCATTTGCAATCTGTAAAACTTAACCAACCCCTATTTGTAAATAGACAATTCTTACAAAAAGAGAATTCTTAACGGGATACGAAGGAGAATAAAAGTAAAAGCCATTTAAAATAGCATCACTGCACCATTGCAAGCTTTCAAGTAAGGAGGAGCCAATGGGTTTAACGTCAAAATACATCTTATGATCAGAGTTGGAAACAAATCTTCACCTAATACAGGAAATCAGTTCAATCAACATTTTCTAAAACTCAACTTTAGGATTGTTATTGGTTCCAAAAAGTGGAGAAACCAAAAAAGACAACAATTACTTTGGTGAACATGATTTTAGAGAAAGGAAGAAGCAGATTTTTCACACCTTGAAGCAGTGACACCAATGTAACTCTAATCGGGGCGGGAAAGCCATTGGATCTTCAACTCTTTTAGACCTCCGAGAATCCTTACCATAAAGTATTGGACAGCAGACCAGCAAGATATTGAATCAGGAAAGGCAAATTTTCATAAAAAGTCTATTAAAAATAACAAGCTTTAATGTAATCCACCAACAAAATTGCCATCGTATGAGGTTAAAAAAAAATCAAGCAGCACAAAATCCCATAAATGAAGGTAAATCTGACAAGAACTGCCTATATAATCTTCGACAAATTCTCAAGCTTTAAGACGTCCATAGAATTTAGCCTTCTCCTGTGTAGTCTGGAAGCGTCCATGGCCAAACTTGGAGGATGTGTCAATGAACTTGAGCTTGATCTCCTCCAATGCAACCCTAGATGTCTGATTCAACAGAGACTGCCTCAGAGTCACAACACGCTTCTTTGGTCCAACACAGCAGCCCTTAATCAACAGAAAGTCTTCTTTCACAATACCATAATGAGGAAATCCACCCATTGGCGTGATATCCTTCTCAGTCCTGACAAGATGAAAATTAATTTTAGATTAAGAATAGTGATATCCAAGTAACAGAAACATGAAGACACCTTATGCAGGCATTATAAGGACTAACCTGTCAAACTCAGTTATTGCAGAATGAGACTCCTGACCAGCCTTGCCCAGCCTGTAGACTTTCTTGTTCAGCTCAGTGCGATGGTGATAACCATTCTGCCCAGCCCTAGCTACAGTGTATGACACCCGTGCTGGATGCCAAGCACCAATACAAGCCACCTTTCTAAGACCACGATGGGTCTTACGTGGGAGACGGGTTACACCCCAACGAGTCACCACACCCTCATAACCCTTACCTTTGGTCACACCAATAATATCGATCATCTCATCCTTTTGGAAAATAGCATCAACAGGAATCTGCTTCTCAAAGAAGCCATAAGCATAATCAACCTTCTGGGAAACATCCCCACCATTAACCTGAATCTCCATCAGATGTGCCTTCTTTTGCTTGAGACCTTTCATTTTTCTAATCTGCAAAGAAACAAGTATAAACATTTAAGAGGGGCTTGAATTACTCTTTGGGTGGGGCGGGGGACCTGAGTGCGTCAAAGGAGAATAAGATGAAAAAAGAGCTTCCTAAGAGAGGTACGGCATAGTAAGAGTTGTATTGGCAAATACCTGAGTATGGGCCAAAACACGAATGACACAACAATACTTCTTCATCTTCTCCAATTGCGCATTAATATCCTTCTTACCATCATCAGTTTCATACTTCTTCGAGTACTTTGCAAAGGCCTTCTTTTTGGACATGCACCAGTTCTTGTAGAATCTCCTTTTAATCTCTTCACTAAGATGTTGAGCCCAGACCGTGCTAAGGCAGCGAAGGCCACGTGGTGTTTTCACATAGCCAACAACCCCAACAACAATCATAGGAGGCGTTTCAATTATGGTAACAGCTTCGCATGTTTCTTTCTTATGGAGTTCTGCACAAATAAAACTTGTGAGTTACAAGTTTGGGTATTAATTTAACAAAAGCCTACTTGGAAAGACAAGCTTTGCAAGATGTGAACTGTTTATCGCCTACAGTTTTTTCAATAAACCTTAATACAAAAGCTCTCCCACGCAGCAAAGCCTTATATTAGTACAAATCTAATTCCTCATCAGGACATACTCTATAACATTAAGTTTTGTAGGGTGAGAAAACCTTTAATTTGTATAAACCTAGCTCCTTGACTGCATATTCAGACTTCTTAACACTAATTCTAGTATTGCATTGGCACATTGCAGCAGAAACCTTGAAATCCTAAGAAAACTTACTTGACCCTGGTTTTTCAACATCTCTGACAATATGAGTCATACCAGCTTTGTAGCCAAGGAAAGCTGTCAACCTGCAAGGTTTTGTTGTATCATCTTTGGGAAAAGCCTTCACTGCATAAACAAAGAGGAGAGAATACAATATCAGAATTTATGATAACATCATATCTATGACTGACTTAGAAGTCGTTTGATAAATATCATTGCACGACAACGCATTATCTTACCCAACTACTGCAAGCTCATGTTAGCGAAATGCACAATGACTAGGGAAACACTGAGGTGCAGACAATAGACTATTAATAAAATGGTTGAATCACAAATAAGATGCCTAACCACAAAGAATTTCAGAACCAGAGAGCAAAAGGAGGCACAAATACTTAGGTAGCTCATTTTCAGAAATCTGCCCACTATGTGGCACGTAAATTGGCACATCAGTAGAAGTCCACCACCAAAAACTCAAAAACATGAAATTCTAAAAAACCTGGACCCCAGGTACAAATGTGTTATCAGTACACTTTAAAAAACTGAATAACCCTGAGGCAAACTTCATGTAGTATGCCAGACTATGCCATAGTTCTACTCCGAGTAAAATAAGTTTGTTATCAGCACAAGAATGCAAATCTAACAAGGTAAAGAAATCAATTAAACCTTTGCCCCTGTGTCGTGCTGCTCTTTTCCTTGGAAGAAATCCCAAAGAACCGTGTCTTGGGTGCTCAAACTTGCGATGCGACATTCTTCTTACCTGTAATAGCTGGAAAAAGAAAAGGCTAAGTGGCCTCAACCTTACAGGAGAATATCATAAGCCAACCACCTAAAGAGTACTCCCTTTTAGCTTAGTGTGAGAAAAACATGATTTCAAGTACGACCGAAAATTAGTTCACTTTTTCATAACATACAACTGGAATCTCCACACAAAATAATGTACTTGTAGTAGTTTGAGAAATGTCAATAACCTACTAGACAAACTGTGTTTTCATTAGGAATGTAATAGACACACATCTAGGATCACTGTGACAAGACAATGGGTTATATAATGATACTAAAAAGAGGGTTGAGGTGAGATTGCAAAGAGAGAAAATATTTAACTAGGTAACTTTAGTTCTCAAAGGTGGTAAAGAAATAAAAACCTATAAAAGTTTCAAGAAATCATAACTTTGGAAAATTATATGAAAATGACAAAAAATATCAATAAAACAATAAGAAGAATATGTAATAAAGGAAAAAACTAGATCTAAATTACAAACAATTTCGAAAATACACTTATTAAATAATAGTGAGAAAATCCAACGAGAAACAATTTTACAAGTTTATTCAGTAGAGATAAACCGGGTGAGGGAAAAGAGGAGCTCCACAAATGAGACAACCAAAGTATCAAAGACAGCATGCTCTAGACAAATAAGACATGTGAATCTACCACAAACTCTAGGAGATGAATCAAAATGCTCCCTGACCAAAGGCCTATGGCACGAATAACATGCCAATTCTCAGGGCTCAAATGTATTTCTTTCCAAATACCCCAATATAATGAGGTACTGGTGAAAGAGCCCTTTTGAGACTCCAGCCTTGATTATTTGTCCAGTTGTTATAGGGAGTACATTTCTATCACCCCCAAATGAATTTTGGGGAAATCCAACATGTCTAATTGTACTAAAAACATGCACACAAAAAAAAGTATAGAAAAATAAGCTTTAAAAATACTCTAAAGTGGTAAATTCATATTAACCTAAAAATATTTCAAATAAATTAAAAAACCAGCTTTATGCTTAACATTTAACAGAAGTACATAAAATGCGTGTACAGTAAAATTGAACATAAAGGGAACAGATCTAGTAAAATATGAACTCTCAGCATGACTACTAAATTGCTAAGAAATTGTAAAAATATTGCTAGACCATTCGTAATTAATCATTGTATGTGATAGCTGGTAACAAAAATAAATCAACGAATCGGAAAAAACTAGAAACAAAGAACAACATATCAATGGTTAATAATTCGCAGAAAATGAAACACAGTTGACAAAAATTTTACAAAAAATGGCGAATCAATAGATCGAAAAATTGAACGATGTTACCTCGTAGCTGCTATGCAATGTGCGGCTTCAATACAAATGCAAAAGGTTGCTTTAACGCTGTGACACTTTATATAGCAAGGGATGGATAGAATTAGGGCTTCGCTACTCACAATCTTTTGACGTTTTTGCCCTCATTAGCCGCATTTGTGTGCCGCAAAATGATGGAGTGAAGTGAGTTGCACGCTTGCACTTGTTGGTTTTGAAAATAGCCTGTTTGAACCACGGAAGTCTTGGAAATTACAATCTAGTCTCTTTTTAAAGACAAATTTTCAAAAACTCTAAAGCATCGCGAGAATGATGCTTTTTGTTGGATGAATAATATCTGTTGTAATTTTTTACTTACAAATTATCTTTTAGAAAATATTTTTTCCTTAAAAATTTACAAAAATAATAAATAATAGTTATCAAATAAAAAATTAGTTGGAAATATGCCATAGTTCAATAAGAAACATACGTGATATGGTAGGTTTATAGCAACTTGGTAATAATATATGTAAGATTTCTCAATATTGGTGTGTTCCTTGTACATAATTTGAAGAAAGTGACAAGGTTATCCATGAGTCAATGCAATAGATTTGAGGATTGCGGTCAAATCATACCAGCACAACCTTAATGCGTTGAAAGGCTTAATTCGACATATTATTTCTTAATAAATTTTTACTGAATAAAATTATGAATAAACTTGTTGAGCAAGTACATAATATGGATACTCGATATAGAGTAATTGATATGAGCATTACTTGTGGTGATGGTTTCACTCGCTCTTCCATTTTTTGTGTACTTTCTTACAGCTCCTCTATTTGGCTCTCTCTTAAAGTCTCGAATAGGCAGCCAGTGGTAGAAGTACTGGACCTCCGGCGACCACCAGACTAGGTAAGACCCCCACCCCATCCCACCACCACCTACCTCACCCCTGTCTTCTTTTCCTCTCTCTCCTTCTTTCTTCTTCCCCGTTACTCCTCTTCCCCCATTTTGCTTTCCAGACCTCCCCCTCCCCCCTCCCCCGCCCCCTTTATATTTCCCTTTTCTTCTTATTATTTCTTTCTCTCCCCTATACCTCGTCTCTTCCACCCCCTGTCCCCCTATTTTCTGGCACACTGATCTAGCCTAGCGGCGGTGGCGGTGGCGGCGAGACAGTTTTCCGGCGAGCCTCGGGCGAAGCGGGCGAAAACTTCCAAAATATAGCTGTTGTGAACAACACCTTTCTCGGCACTCGTTGTGACTTCAGGTTCTATTGTTCTTGCTTCGAATTTACTATTCTACTCGCGGGAGTTGGTACCTCCCGTTTTCCTGTTTTCTTTGTTATGCGAGTTAAATTGTTGTCATCTTACTTCGTATTAGTTTATTCACTGTATTAGTGTGCATGTTGTTGCAACTTGTCTTCTTCTAGTTTGGTTTGTTGCCTTGTGCGTGATAGTGATTCCCCTTACTCTGCCGTAGGTATAGTGGTATGGTCTGGGATGGTCGAGTGAGGCCATGTCCTCGGGGGTAACGGGGGGTGGGGCGGGAGGTAGGGGAGGTAGAGGGAACAAGGGTGTCTATAGGTTGAGAATTGGGTCATGAAACGTAATTACATTGACGGGTAAATCTATAGAGTTGGCGAAGATCCTCCAGAAGAGGAGGGTCAATATAGCGTGTATCCAGGAGACATGGTGGGTAGGGTCGAGGGCGAGGGACGCAGACGGGTATAAACTTTGGTACTGAGGAGTCTAGAAAGGCAAGAATGGAGTGGGGCATCTTGGTGGATAGGGAACTTAGAGAGTCTGTGGTTGAGGTTAGACGAGTGAATGATAGATTAATGATTATTAAGTTGGTGGTTGGAGAGTGCACCCTAAACATCGTTAGCGCCTATGCACCGCATGTGGGCCTAGATGAGGAGGTTAAACGACGCTTCTAGGAAGGATTAGATGAGATTGTGCGCCAGGTTCCGCCTGTTGAGAAGTTATTTATATGAGGGGATTTCAATGGGCATATTGGGTCGACCGCAGATGGATATGGCGAGGTACACGGATGCAGCATAGGTTCTTGGTGATGGACATTAGTATTATATTAAAGAGGAGGAAAAGGTCTACTCGAGGAAGACTGGGAATCAGGTGGGGGCCTTAACTAAGGATAAATCCCAAGAGTTTGAGGGGTGGTTGTCGGCTATGGGAGCTTGGAGGAGCAATGGTGACACGAGCACTATGTGGTCAGCGACAATAAACTGTATTAGGGAGGTTGCAAGAGAGGTGTTAGGGGTCTCGACGGGCGTCTCTGGTGGGCACAGAGGAGACTGGTGGTGGAATGAAGTGGTCCAAAGTAAAGTGGAAGCAAAGAATGCGGCGTACCTGAAGTTAGCGGGGAGCATAGGTGATGAGGATAGGCGAGCGTGCATGGAGAGGTATAAGGCAGCAAGGAATGAGGCTAAGCTGGCGGACACGGAGGCTAAAACTGCGGCTTATTGTCGTATGTACGAGGAATTGGGGGAAAAGTGGGGAAAAGAAGTTATTCTGGCTGGCCAAGTTGAGAGAGAGGAAGGTTCGGGATTTGGACCAAATGAGATGCATCAAGGACGAAGATGGTAGAGTATTGATGGAAGATGCCCAGATTAAGTGGAGATGGTAGACTTACTTTCATAAACTTCTAGATGAATAAGGGGATCGGGATATTGTACTAGGCGAATTGGAGTATTCCGAGAGTCACCGTGACTTTGGGTACTGCAGGCATATCGAGGTTGAGGAGGTCGTGAGAGCTATCCGTAAGATGAGTATGGGCAGAGCGACCGGGCCAGATGAGATTCCGGTGGAATTTTGGAAGTGTGTGGGGAGAACATGTTTGGAGTGGTTGACTATGTTGTTTAATGTTATTTTTAAGGCGAAGATGATGCCGGATGAGTGGAGGTGGAGTACGGTGGTTCCATTGTATAAGAACAAAGGTGATATCCAGAATTGTAACAATTATAGGGGTATCAAATTACTGAGTCATACCATGAAAGTGTGGGAGATGCTGGTTGAAGCGAGGGTGAGGATGACAGTGTCTGTATTCGGCAACCAGTTCGGGTTCATGCCGGGTCGTTCGACTACAGAAGTTATACACATTATTAGAAGGTTGGTGGAACTGTACAGAGAGAGGAAGAACGATCTGCACATGGTGTTTATTGACCTAGAGAAAACGTATGACAAGGTTCCTAGAGAAGTTCTCTGGAGATGCCTGAAGACAAAAGCTGTGTCAGTTCCCTACATTATGGTGATTAAGGACATGTATGATGCGGCTAAGACTCGGGTTAGGATAGTAGGAGGCGACTTTGAGCATTTTCCGGTTGTAATGGGGTTATACCAAGGTTCTGCGCTCAGTCCGTTCTTATTCGCCCTGGTGATGGATGCGTTAATACACCATATTCAATGAGATATGCCATGGTGCATGCTATTTGCCGATGACATAATTCTGATTGATGAGTCGCGAGCCGGTGTTAACGAGAGGCTGGAGGTTTGGAGACAGGCTCTTGAGTCTAAGAGTTTCAAACTGAGCAGGACGAAGACGGAATACCTAGAGTGTAAGTTCGGGGCTAAGCCAGTGGGAAGTGGACGTGGATGTGAGCCTTGATTCGCAGGTCATCCCGAGTAGAGGCAACTTCAAGTACCTTAGTTCGGTTATCCGGGGGGGGGGGGGAGGAGATCGACGAGGATGTCACACACCGTATTGGGGTAAGATGGATAAAGTGGAGGTTAGCATATGGAGTCATGTGTGACAAGAAAGTACCACCGATACTCAAAGATAAGTTCTATAAAGCGGTGGTTAGACCAGCCATGATGTATGGGGTTGAGTGTTGGCCCGTTAAGAACTCACATATCTAGAAGATGAAAGTAGCAGAAATGAGGATGTTGCAGTGGATGTGCGAGCACACTAGGATAAATAAGATTAGGAATGATGATATTCGGGAGAAGGTGCACATGGCTCCCATTGATGACAAGATACGGGAAGCGATGCTTAGATGGTTCGGACATGTACATAGGAGAAGCCCAGATTCTCCGGTACGGAGGTGTGAGCGGCAGGTTGTGGAGGGCACGAGAAGAGGTAGAGGGAGGCCTAAGAAATATTGGGGAGAAGTGATCAGGCAGGATATGGCGAGGCTCCAGATTTCCGGGGACATGACACTTGATAGGAAGATGTGGAGGTCGAGTATTAGAGTTGTAGGTTAGGAGATAGTTGAGTCGTGCCTTACTTCGTACCATTGTGGGACTAGCATGTAGGGTTTTTGTCTAAGACAGCTAGTGGCAATGTTGTGTCTTACTATTTCGCTTTTCAGTGCAGGTCCTATTTACTAGCTATCGCTTTTACATTGCATCTTTCTTCTAGATTTCATGATGTTCTTATTTTTCTTATGACTGTTGTGGTGATACTAATATTGTCTTTATTTCTTTTGCATATTTCTTCTGGATTTCATGGTGTTCCTATTTTTCCTATGATTGTTGTTGTGATACTAGTATTGTCTCCTTTTTGTCCTTTTGTCTTTTTTTTTTAGCCGAGAGTCTTTCAGAAACAGCCTCTCTACTCCTTCGGGGTAGGGGTAAGGTCTGCGTACACACTACCCTCCCCAAACCCCATTAATGAGATTTTACTGGGTTGTTGTTATTGTTGATATGAGCATTACTTGTGTGTACGTAGCATTGATGCAGTATTGTGGGTACACACCGCTTCGGTAAGTTCAATAGATATCTTGATCAGAGTCATACGTACATTAAAAATTTAAGAGTAAGAGATTGCATTCTTGTTATTCTATTATGTTATCCCAAGTAATTTTAAACAACAACAATAATAGTTTTTTATTTTTATTTTTTCGTTGAAGTAAACGAGGGATATAATAGAACTTCCCAAAGGGCCACCCATTTCAGTACTATTTTCACCGAGCAAACTTAACTTCGAAGTTATAATAGAATCTGGTGCGTCAATACTAGTATGATCACATCTAACAGCAACAATAGTTATTTGCAAATGACCAAGTATCTTCCACTATCTATCTCATCAAACTCTAACAAGTTTCTCACAAAAGCTTTTACTTTTTTTTCTCTTCTACTTTAATGTTGGGACTATTCTTATTACAATTTTACTGGACATGAAATTTAAATATTCATTAAACTTAAGTATTGCAAAAGTAGTAGTTGAAAAATACATTAAAACCTAACGGAATTAGAATGTAATTTAACTAGTCATGTATCAAATTAAAACACTTTAGAACTTCCCAAAGAAAAAGGAAGAACAAAGAAAGATAAGATTTCAATTTTAACTTATGACTTCTAAGATCCGGCGCTGGTTTGTGTGATAACAATGCTCCGAATTTATTTGGGCGCAGAACGATAACCAATTCAATGGATTGGATCTGCTCGGGCGGGCTTGTGGATCCAGTAATTAGAAGTATTAACCCAAATAGCCGTCCATTCAACCACTTAAACTAAAAAAAAGTCGGTGGATATATTATATATATACATATTTTATGTATTATATGTGTATAATTGAGTATAATTAATGTATAATCTATGTACATGGCTAGAAAAAGTAAACTATGAATATGACAGGCTATTTATATAAATGTTGGGTCATGCCCACTTAATACCTAAGATGGCAATCTAATCCAAACATTGGTGATCTGTAAATGTTCTCGAGTTTAGATGGGATTGTTACATAAATAGCCCGCCAGATTCAATATTTACTTTTTTTTGCCGGTAAAAATAGATTATATATTAATTATATATAATTATACATATACTATACATAAATTATATATATGTTATATATCCGCCGACTATTTTTAATTTATAAGATTAGGTGACCGGCTATTTGGGTTACAGATGATACTCAATGAAAGCCCAAATCAGGAAAACCACCAGTGAGCCCAACATAACCATGCGAATGGCCCGTGTGCCGTAATGTTTGCCCAAGTCCAGTTCTCCAAATCAGAACAAATTACAACTAACCAAAAGCATTTATTCATAAAGTTAATGAAAAATTATTTGTTTTGTTTGTTTCATTATTACAACATATTGTTCCGTTGTCTATGTTTTATTTCCTATACGTTTACCTTTCTTCCAGTCAATTTCAAATAAAGGAGGACTTGTAGAATGTAGAGCCAAGAAACTCAACACATTTATAATGTGTTATTCGAGTGAGACCCTTTTAAAAAAATATATATATAACCGTAGTAATTCGGGCTAGCCTGCGCGTACCTCGACTAATTTCACGTAATATCTGCCATCTCTCACCAGCAATATGTATCAGGTACCTCCATCTACCAAGGTTTGGATGGATGTGAAGAAATCACATAGTATTTTTTGTCTCCGTTGAGAATTGAACCTAAAACTTCATGGTTTTCACCCACTTCAGTGACCACTAGTCACACTTTTGGGTGCGTTATGTTAGGCGCTTGTCCGAATTTTCTTACCATATTTGATTTTCTTATTCCTTAAAGGAAGGGCAATATATTTACCATAATTAATTTTACCTTTTACAAAAAGAAAAATATAAATTTTCCATATTTGGCTAGTCCTTTTTTGGAGGAAAATTTGGAGGCAAATATTTTGAACTACTAAAAATTGATTATCCTCCCTTCTCATTTAGTAGTACTAGTATCAGTGTACGTGCGTTGCACGTGTGTATAATATTAATTAATAAAACGTATATAAAAAGAACAAATTATTGTGTTGTACCTCATTGGTGTTGAGTACATCGGTTTTAAGAAATTACATAAATGTTATTAAATAATATATATAAGTTATAAAATTAAATATCAAAATAAAAAATTGTAGGTTCCTGAAAAATATTGAATTAATCCGATTTAGCTAACTTAATAAATGAATAAGTCTTGCTCCAACTCCTTATACTTTAGATGCCTCATTGTAACTTCAAGCTTTGCCTCCAATTATTGAAGTTATCTGATTTTCTTCTTTCGTGTGGTATTAAATAATAAAATATACTTTATAAAAAAATAATAACAAATTATAATATAACCTATTCTTATTCCCTAAAATTTTGTTGTCTGAACTTGACGTGATGCTCTCTCATAGGTACTTCTATAAGTTAATGTTGAGTTAAAGAGTTTATCAAAAGGTAATGAGAGAATTTGTAAATAGGGAGTTGTATTTATTTGAATATGTACTGGTATTTTTGTACACAAATATTATAGAATGAGTGTTTAATTAAAAGGTAGAAAAATCATTCTAACTTTATATATGCATGCATTTTAGTCTATCGTTTTTTTACATTAGATCTTTCCACTCTTATAGTAATCTGGTTTTCAGGTAAGTTTTTTGTGTGTACCTCATATTAATGAGTATATAATTTTAAGAAATCACATAAATAATTTTTATAAATACCAAATTGTTGTTATTGCTATCATCTAGTACATAAAAAAAAAGTTATCCAAAATATTTCATTGGACTTAAGAAAATTATTTTATGAAAATTGTCATTGTTCCTACTACCTAATACTAAACACAAAGAAATAACACGAAAGTACTTTTATCACAATTATTCAAAATTTTATCAAATAAAACAGATTAAAAATGAATCTTTTGGCCTTTTAGAAACGTGAAATGAAAACATTGAGACATGTCATTTGTTGGAATAAAAAAAAATATTGATGACTCATTTAGAATATATGTTTTCTTCTATTTCATGCTTATTGCTTCAAGTTTACCTTTTTATTAGTGACTCTTGATATAATACTATAATCAGTTTTGCTCTATCTTCTAGTTCCTTTCATCGTTCTTCTTATGGAGACAAATTTATATATCCTAGGGTTTATCAACCTGAAATATAATCTTACTTGTATGATGAATTTAAAAATAATTAAAATAATATTTTTTCTATTCAGTTTATGTAAACACTTAATTTTCTTCTCAATGTTAAATAGAATTTAACTATTTTTTTTCTCAATATTAAATATAGTTTAACTTTTTTGGATTCTTGCCAATCACTTTTCTTTCTCTCTCTCTCTCTCTCTCTCTCCATAACTATATATATATATATATATATATATATATATATATATATATATATATATATATATATATATATATATATATATATATATATAGTTATTTAGTCTAATTATTACGTGTAATTTTTGCATATTATAAAAACATTAATAAACATAAAATATTGTATAAGTATAAAAGTAGTCCCAATATTATATTAAAATGTATTATCAATATAGGACGTTCTAAAAAAAATGTGTGATTAATTTTTTATTCTTATATTGGATAAAATGGTAATTAGCATGAATTTTTAAAAACAATGTTTCTTTAGAGAAATATTATACCATAAGTCAAGAAATTTTTGCCCGATAGTATCAAGGACTTAAAATTCCAAATCTGAAGCCAATCACTTGTACTTTGATTTGTGAATTCACTGCTTGTTCTTTAAGAAGAAACGAAAAACTGGGCATATATATGAAGAAAATTAATATGAAAGATATTATATAAGGTAGAATTTTAATAGAATTTATGGTCCTAAATATTAGGAGTTTTTATTTAACTCAAATAAGGAAAGATTTAGTAACCACAATTTTAGGTATTCTCAGATTCCTAAATATTAGGAAAATAATTTAAATTATAATTTTGTCCAATGTGAAATCTATTTTAAGGGGTAAAAAAAACGAACTTCATCCCCAAAAAAAGAGGACCACCGAGGAAGAGATATAATGAGAATGTTAACAGATAAAGTTATGCATGCATAGTGGTGGCAAAATGGTTAAAAGAAAACAGTTAACCACCCATATTATCCACTAAAAAATGGGTTGGATAATGAACTTTTTAAAAACGGGTCAAATATGGATAAGAACCATATTATCCATTTAGAAAATGGATAACCAATGGATAACTAATGGGTTTAACTTTTACATTTGTAAAGTCTCGAATTGGGGGTTCCTTAAGTTTGGGAGACTAGAAATTCTCCCAAAAGTGATCATACATGAAGCCATGGATAATATGGTTACCCATATTATCCGTCGGTTAACCCATTTTTTATCCGTATTAAATATGGGTCGGATCGAATAATTTATCCGTTTTTCATTACCCGTTTTCGACCTGTTCCATATCCGACCTGCCCCGTCCGTTTGCCACCCCTACTTATAAGGAGAATTTGTGAGACAAGTGTGAGCTGCCACTTGTGTGTGCCTCTTTGTGAGGTTGTTCTCTCGATAATAATTATACTTTCTTTTATATGGATTTGTCATCTCCGTATGTGAACGTTGGTCTTGACCGAACCATGTTAAATATTTGCGTCTCTTTTGGTACATTTATTTTTTATGTCTAATTAATCATTGTTGAAAGTATGCTTTGTTAACTTTAGAGTGACACCTAATTACTTGGATCCTAACACGTTATTCGAACGAGACTTGAACCGAACTAAATAAAATTCGCATACTACTAGTTTAACTAGTTTAGGAAAGTTTTATCTCACGTGAAAGTAAGGAAGAGATAAGAAAGTAAGCTATCATCAACATCTAGTTTATGGCTAGAGATAAAATCTTACACTAGTGAATTTGTAAAGAAATGACTAACATAAAATAATTAAATGAAGTCCACTAGACTTATGAATTAACAATGAGAGAGTGCGAGAGAAAGAGATGAATGGAAACAAGATAAAACTAATAAGATATTCTTTACCTTCTTTGCTCAATAAAAATTAAGAGAATCGTGCTATAATCAATTCATCGAGATTCTTGTTTGCATGAGTGGAGAAGTAATTAGAGAAAATCAAAAGCATGTGCTTTTGCATTTTAAACCATATGATAAAGTATTAAACTGTGGAATACACAAGTGGCATTGGCAAAATTTAAGTCATCACCTTCGCAATAATAGCGAAGAAATACTACAAAAGAGTACTTTATTTGAAGATACTACCATCCACTTGATAAAAACTTTCAAATGGGACATTGCTTTATCTAAAAACCGCCATTTTCATTTTCATGTTTAGCTAGTGAGGATTATTCCTTATAACTTTGGTAGAAAAGGAAAAAAAAAAGTTCTAGCAATTTAAAAGAATATATTCCTTGCATTGTGAAAAAAGGAATATTTGTAAGTCAATATTCCTATGCCTTTTATACTTGTCAACTTTTCCACTATTACAGATTGTAAAGAAATAAATCTCCGATTTCCACAAGGAATGAAAATATAAAAATTTCCATTCATTTAAAAATTATCCTCCATTATTATTAAAAATCCATATAGTTGATTAATATTAAGGACTTATATGACTTCGTAAGACGTAAAGAATTACTAAGTCGTGTAATAGCGACCAATTCACGCAGCATATTGAAACTTTTTTAATCCACAAAGATATAATTTTATTAGAGTGAGAGAAAAAAAATCTTTTCTTAAATATAAAACAATACAAAATAATTTGGGACTGTTATGAAATATAGCTCAAAGTAATAATATAGAACAAGAAAAAACAAGTTAAGAAATATAGAGAGAAAGAGAGGAAAGATTTTTATTTCTTCTTCAATTGTGTGTATTTTTCTATCTATTACAAGGCATTTATATAGGCATGAAAAAGTGAAGAAAAATATATCATTGAATATGTCATTAAGCATAGAAATATGTCATTGAATATGTCATTAACCATTTGAGAAGATCATAGAGGAAGAGTAGACATCCACCATAGTTTGATTTTTCTTATAATACCCCCCATTGGATGTCCATAGATAATGTGCCTTGTTAAAACCTTATTAGGAAAATCCTTATGGGAAAACATCCTAGTGAAGGAAAAAGAGTACACATGTTTAGAAATACGCCTTTTGGTTGCCTCGTTAAAAACCTTGCAAGGAAAACCCAGTGGGACAAAACCTTGAAAGGAAAAAAGAGTACAACGCGTATTAATCCCCCTGATGAGAGCATTAATTCACATCCTTGACCTTCACATCTCAATCTTGTACACTAGTTTCTTGAAGGTTGACATCGGTAGAGATTTGGTGAACCAATCAGCCATATTATCACTTGAACAGATCTATTGCACATTAATATCACCATTCTTTTGAAGATCATGTGTGAAAAATAAATTTGGTGAAATGTGCTTTGTCCTATCCCTTTTTGTGAATCCTTCCTTCGATTGGGCCATGCATGCTTCATTGTCTTCATACAAAATTATGGGTAGTTTGTCACACTTCAAACCATATTTGTCTCGAATAAGGTGTATTAAACACCTCGATCACACACATTCTCGACTTGCTTCATGAATAGCAATTATCTCAATATGATTAGATGAAGTAGCCACGATTGATTGCTTAGTCGATCGCCAAGATATGGCAGATTGGCAGTGCCTCCATATGTAAACACATAGCATGTTTGAGATCGAGCCTTGTGTGGGTCAGATAAATATCCAACATCGGCATAACCAACAAGATCGGAACTGCAATCATTGCTATAAAATAATCCCATATCGGTAGTCCCTTTTAGATACCGCAATATGTGTTTGATTCCATTCCAATGTCTCCTTGTAGGAGCAAAGCTATATCTTGTTAAGACATTAACTGAAAAAGTTATGTCAGGCCTTGTAATGTTAGAAAGATAATTAGTGCACTAATTGCATTAAGATATGGTACTTCGGGACCAAGAAACTCTTCATTAGTTTCATGAGGTCGGAATGGATCTTTATTTATATCGAGTGATCTCACAACCATCGGGGTACTCAATGAATGTGCTTTATCCATATAGAATCGCTTTAAAATCTTTTTAGTGTATGTTGATTGATGGACAAAAATTCCATCTTTCATATACTCAATTTGTAGACCAAGACAAAAAAATTGTCTTTCCAAGATCTTTCATTCTAAATTCTTTCCTTAAATAGTCTATTGCTTTAGGAAGATCCCTAGGAGTTCCAATGATATTTAAATCATCAACATACACGACGATTATAACAAATTTAGATCCATATCTTTTTATAAAGACACATGGACAAATTGAACCATTCTTGTACCCTTCTTTCAACAGGTACTCACTCAAGCGATTATACCACATGCGCCTGATTGTTTCAATCCGTATAAGGATTTTTGAAGCCTTATTTAATAAATTTCTTGGAAACATTAATATACTTCAGAACAATTTAAATCCTTCAATGATTTCCATTATACGCATATCACGTTTTTCTTGTATTGCCAGAATAAAATCTGAAATGACGACCTCCACCACAGGAGAATATGTCTCTATATAATCAATGCCGGGATATTTACAAATCTTCTTGTGACACAAGTCGTCTTTATGTCTATCGACTTGACCTTTTTTCCGTACAAGAGCACATTTATACCTCCATTGGCTTTATACTTTCACGTGTTAGGACTATCCCTCAAACTTCATATTTTTCAGGTGAAATCAATTTTCATTGCATATTTTTCATTTGGCCAATCATTTATCTGTCCAAATTTCATGACAGTTTTGAGCTCAAGATTCTCGTCAATATTAATAATATTGAACGCTACATTATATTAACAATATCGTCGACGATCATTTTATATCGATTCTATTATTATCCAATAAAGACATAACTTATTGAGATCTCTTTATCTTATTATTTTCAGGTACTTGAGCCTCTCCCGTGAGGTCTTATAAAGTGTTATGTTGTGGTGCTTTTCTAGAGCACTTGCCTCCTTATTATGACCATTTTGAATATTTGCTCTTCTCCTTCTTCAAGGAATTTTATCTTTGGAACCGATTAGTCTATTATGCTTCATGCATGCCATAGACTTTATTCATTATGAACTTTATTTTATTTGGAGCATTAGCAACTGAATATGACATTTAGCTTTGGGTCAGCAAATACACCTAGCAATATTTTGCAAATGAGTTATCACTTGAACTTCAAGTTCACATAGGGAGAACTTATCATAACTTAGCTAGATGCGTACAAGTGCTGTTGTATATTAAATAATACATCACATACCAAATTTTATTTTGGCAGTTTTGTTCTCATAACTAATGGTTTAGATATAATTGAAGGCATACAATTTTTGCTAAACCAACTTGGATTTAAACCAGTATTATTAAGATAAATCATCATAATTTATATTCTGGAACTGTGCTCTAATAATTTGAGCAATCAATCTTGCAAAAGTCAAGCTGCAAGTTGATAAAAAATGCACATGTGACCATAGAATAGATGCATCTATTAAAATCATATAATAGTAAACGGTCCATTTGAAAGGTGACTGGGCCCATATATTTATCACCTTTTATTTGTTCTAGAAATCAAGGGATTCAATCCCAACCTTAACTGGTTCATCATGAGAATAAGCAACACAAGAGAATTCATGAAGAATCTTATATTTCTTCAATATATGCTAATATAATTCTCAATTAATTTTTCGCATCATAATTGAACCGACATGGTCAACCGGTCATGCCAACTAATATTTGTTTTAGTAAACCTCTAGTTTACTTGTGACATATGATTCCATCATCATGCTTATATTTGTGTAGAACAAATAGAAAAAAATTGGGTAATCTTTCATATTTACCCGTTATGATTATAGAAATATAAAGATATTCAATATTCCTTTCATTTATAGTCTCAATATGCCAACCACTTTGACTTATACATTTGAAACTCAAAAAGTTTCTTTTGAGACTTTACAATATCAATGTCGTGAATAATTTTATTCATCCGGGTAATAACAAATTAATTTTTTTGGATCTCTTAATAACTTTTTTACTACAAGATCTTTTGTCACACCATTCATATGGTAAATATCTCCTTCACGGAGAAAATTATATCATAATAAATTATCACGGTCAAAATCATCATAAGCAAAATTATTTCTTGCTTTAATTTTGCCTTTAATAACCTTTTATAAGGCACACCAAAATATTTTTGGGCGTATCACATGTACGCGACCAATGACATATTCATGTAGCCACATAATAATATTTATTCTCTTTATTTCACTCAAACCTCTCTTAGATGTGAGTTGTGTGATATTCATCTAATCATGCATTGCATGTCTTTATTAATTACTTTTATCACATATTGCCGCATTCACATTTAGAAATGGGTCTGCATTCTCAATGCTTATCACAAGTCACATCCTTTTCAAGGAATGGATCATAATCAGCGGCGTGCTTTATTATTTTTTATATCAATTTGATGGTAAACATTGGCTTCACGTTTTGAAGGACTATTTTGAGAACCCTTATTGTTCTCCTTTTATAATCATAGTGATGATTATTATTAATTTGATCTTTGGAACGCCCACGTTCATTATTCAATCACTTGTCTTCATTTAGACTTGTTATACGACGCTGCCACATTCACTTCAAGAATGGAGCAAATCAAGTGGGGCAATATTCATGCGTTTTTATGAAAATATATTATTTTTCTTCATTCATCATTATATCATCAATATGATATAGTGAGACTCAAACCCAATATCTTATAAATATAAAGGCATGTTGGGCCATAATTGTCATGACTCAACCGATTATTTTTTACCTTTAAAATCCTTTCCCCTAAATAAAACTCCCCGTATGTGCTTTTATAAATTTATGACTTGCGGGGATGGTTGGTTCGGAATTTGAAAGTGTTCGGGTTGAAATCGGAACACTTGGTTCCTTAAGTTGGCCTTAAAATGCTAAGTTTGACTTCGGTCAACATTTTGAGAAAACGACCCCGAAATAGAATTTTAATGATTCCAACAGCTTCGTAAGGTGAATTTGGACTTAGGAGTGTGTTCAGAATTTTATTTGGAAGTTCGTAGTTAAATTAGGCTTGAAATGGCTAAAATAGGAATTTAAGTTTGAAAGTTTGACCGGGGAGTTGACTTTTTGATACCGGAGTCGGAATCCAGCTTCAAAAATTTTCATAGCTCCGTTATGTCATTTATGACTTGCATGCAAAAGTTGAGGTCAACCAGACTTGGTTTGATAGGTTCCGACGTCGTTTGTAGAAATTAAAAGTTTCAAAGTTCATTAGGCTTGAATATATGTGTGATTCGTGTTTTTAGTGTTGTTGGATGTGATTTGAAGACCCAACTAAGTCCGTATGATATTTTAGGACTTGTTGGTATATTTGGTTGAGGTCCCGAGGGGCTCGAGCGTGTTTCAAAGGTTCGACTAAGTTTGTATGTTGATATATGACTTGTTGGTCTTTTGGTTGAGGTCCCAAGGGTCTCGGGGTGATTCCGGGTGGTTAACGGATTTGTCGAAGTTGGAATTTGCAGCTGGAGCTGCTGCTTCTGCTATTTCCGCACATGCGGAAGGAGGAGTCGCAGGTGCGAGGTCGCTGGTGCGCAAAGAGGGTTCGCCGTTGCGGGAAATTTTGGGCTAGGCAGAATGCGCAGGTGTGAGAAGGCTATCGCATCTGCGAGCCCGCAGGTGCGAGACCTTGGGCACAGATGCGGAAGGAAGGAAAAAGGCTGGCTTCGCAGATGCGGTGCGCCACGCGCAGGTGCGACGGGTTTGCCACAGATACGAAGACTGGACGGATAAGTGAGTTGCGCAAGTGCGGCTCTTTGGACCGCAAGTGTGGTCGTGCGGGTGCGAGTAAATGGCCGCAGGTGCGAGAAGCTTGGGCAAAGGGTACATATTGCACACTTCGCGAATTTTGGTGCATTCTTCACCATTTCTATTCGGTTTTGGAGCTTTTGGAAGAAATTTGAAGAGGGAATCAAGGGGGGTTTTCATTGAGGTAAGTTACTTGAGCCCTAATACTCGTATATATGGTAATTTCCCATTATTTAATCATGTAATTAGTGAAAATGAGGGATTACGGCTTGGGATTTTTGGAGAAGTAATTTAAGGATTTGAAGGACCAAATGATGTCGGTTTTTGATGACTTTGGTATGGTTAGACTCATGAGTGAATGAGATTTCTAGTTTTGTAATTTTTGTCAGATTTCGAGATATGGGCCCGGGGGCCGGGTTTGAGCCAATTTCGAGTTTTGGTCTAATTTTGTAGCTTTTCTTGTGGAATTCATTCCATCAGCGCGTATTGATGGTATTGTACTGATTGTGAATAGATTCGGAGCATTTGGAGGCCGAGTCCAGAGGCAGGAGCATTGCGGGGTAGAGATTTGACCAGTTCGAGGTAAGTAACGATTGTAAATATAGTCCTGAGGGTACGAAACCCCAGATTTTTGTATTATTCTACTATTTTTAGTGACGCACATGCTAAGTGACGGCGCGTGTGGGTGTGCACTATTGGGGGATTGTGACTTGGTCCGTCCCGTAGCAACTGTAAAGTTGCATATTTTGTGGAAATTATATGATGCTTATGTGTTTTTAGAAAGAGTTTCTGTTAATTGGGCCGAATGCCATGTTTGGGCCTTGTGCCAGTGCTGTTTGGACCCTTAGAGGGTTTGTTTTATTTTTATTATCCTCTTACTATTTTTGATTGAAAATTTATACTTAGTCATGATTATACTTGTTTACCGCATAACATAGTTTTATGACTCTATTTTGATGCATATAAATATTTTGGGCCGAATGCTCTGTTTTACTGAAACGCCCGAGTGGCTTGAGAGGTTTATGACTGAGTGAGGCCGAGGGCCTGATTTGTGAGGATATTTATATGATCAGGCTGCACGCCGCAGCATGTTAAATTTTTATGGGATCGGGCTGCACGCCGCAGCATGTTTCATATAGGCCGAGGGCCTAAGTGATTAAGCCATGATGTGGCTTGATATAGCTCTTGGGCTGAAGGAGCCCCTCCGAAGTCTGTACACACCCCCAGTGAGCACAGGTACCTACTGAGTGCGAGTGCCGAGTCCCGAGTGCTGAGTGAGTGGGAGGCATGAGTAATTGTGAGGTAATCCGAGTGGCAAAGAGGGATTGTGAGGTATGCCCGAGTGGCACGAGTGACTGTGAGGTTTTGCCCGAGGGGCTGTATATGAGTGATGTTTTGCCCGAGGGGCTGTTTATGATTTCATCATTTTTGCTCACCTTTGCATTTTTCTTCCGTTTGAAAACTGTTGAAAAATATCTTTAAATGATTTTTACTGGAACTGGGTTTAAATGAGATGTTTTGATTCAAATCCTAATTTTAAAAGCATGTGGTATTTTACTGAGATTTCCTGATATGAACGTTATATGCTTTATTGGTCGTCGCTACTGCTCAGTTTTTATTTATTGTTGTTACTTATTGAGTTGGCGTACTCACGTTACTCCCTGCACCTTGTGTGCAGATCCAGGTGTAGCTGGACACGGTAGCGGTTGTTGATTGTTCTGGTTGCAGATTTTCCCGGGGATAGCAAGGTAGCTGCCTGGCGATCGCAGCCCTGCTATTCTCCCTCTTATCTTTCTTTAGTTGTATTCAGTTATTTTCTAGACTGAGTTAGTCTTGATATTGTTAGACAGATTGTAGTAGATGCTCATGACTAGTGACACCCCGGTGTCGGGCTTTTCCTTCTGCACTTTTATTTTGATTTGAACTCCTTTACGAAGGTTTTTATGTTAAATAACATTGAAATTTTCTTTGAAATGAAATTATCGGTTTGTTTTGGAAATGAGTCGGTTTGCCTAGTTCCACAATAGGCGCCATCACGACAGGGGTTAGTTTGGGTCGTGACAGATTGGTATCAGAGCCTAGGTTACATAGGTCTCACGAGTCATGAGCGGGTTTAGTAGAGTCTTGCGGATCGGCACGGAGACGTATGTACTTATCTTCGAGAGGCTGCAGAACCTTTAGAAAACTCCTAATTCTTGAATTCTTGTCGTGCGAATCTGTTGATTCCAGTAACTAAACATCTGTTATTTCATTCTCTCACAGATGGTGAGGACTCATGCTACCGGTCAGGAGGGCCAACCACCAGTACCACCAGCCAGGGCCACGAGAGGCTGAGGCCGCGGTAGAGGCCGTGGTAAGGGCAGAGGTGCAGCTCGTACAACAGCTGGGGCAGTACCTGCAGATCCACTGGTTGTCCCAAATCAGGACCAGGTTCCAGTTGTTAATGCACCAGTTCAGGCACCACCTGTGCCTATTGTGATTCCAGGCCTTCAGGAGGCCCTAGCTCAGATTCTGACAGCGTATACCGGCCTTGCTCAGGCGGTCTCTATCTCGACGGCCGCAACCACTTCTCAGGCCAGGGGAGGCACTCACACTCCTGTCGCTCGCACACCCGAGCAGGTTGTTCATGGACTTCAAACACCGGAGGCACCACCAGCCCAGACGGTTGCAATTGCTCAGGATTATGTGGTTCTTGCTATGCCTGAGGATGATCAGTGTAGGTTGGAGAGGTTTGGGAGACTCCAGCCGCCACCTTTCAATATCGCAGAGAGAGAGGATGCTCAGGACTTCTTGGACAGATGTCAGAGGATACTCCATACTGCTGGTATTTTGGAACTTATGGGGTCTCATTCACTACCTTTCAGTTTTCTGGGACTGCACTTAGATGGTGGGAGACTTACGAGAGGCGTAGGCCTGTTGGCGCAGCACCCCTTACTTGGCAGCAGTTCTCCGTGGTCTTTTTGGAGAAGTTCGTGCCTCGATCCCACAGAGAAGAGCAGCGCAGACAGTTTGAGCGGCTTCGCCAGGATGATATATTTGTGACGTAGTATGAGATGCGGTTCTCCGAGTTGGCCCGTCATGCGATCTGGTTGGTTCCCATGGACAGGGAGAGGATCATGAGGTTTATTGATGGTCTCACTTATTAACTACAGTTGCTCATGACCAGAGAGAGGGTTTCGGGTGCTACTTTTGATGAGGTTGTCGACATTGCTCGGCAGATTAGGATGGTTCACGGTCAGGAGAGGGTTGAGAGGGAGGCCAAGAGGCCTCGTGGTCAGGGTGGATTCAGCGGTGCTCCTTTTGGGGGTCAGTTTTAGCATGGTAGATGTCGTCATTTCAGACAGGTTCAGTCAACTCGGCCATTTCATTAGGGTGCATCATCTGGCCATAGTTCTCATAGTTCTCATCAGGGCCACTCATCACTTAGTGCCCTTCCAGTTCAGAGTTCGTCCCGTGCTCCACCTGTTCAGGGCTCTTCCATGCCAGGTTCTTCTACCAGTCATCCTGGTGCTAGGGGTTCCCTTCAGTTTCCGCCGCCAGCACCAGGGAGTTGTTTTGAGTGTGGGGAGCTTGGGAATATGTGGAGGTATTATCCTCATCGTCATGGAGGTCTATCTCAGCAGAGGAGTCAACCTCCGACTTTAGCACCAGTTACCTCACTACCCGCCCAGTCAGCTCGGGGTGGAGGTCAGTCAGCTAGGGGTCGCCCTAGAGGGGGAGGCAGATCAGGGGGTGTCCAAGCCCGTTTCTATGCTCTCCCTGCCAGATCAGACGCTATTACTTCAGATGATGTGATTACAGGTATTGTCTCAGTTTGTCACCGAGATGCCTCAGTATTATTTGACCCTGGTTCCACGTATTCATATGTTTCTTCGTATTTTGCCTATTTTATGGATATGCCCCGTGGGTCTTTAGTTTCATCTGTATATGTATCTACTCCTGTGGGCAATACTATTATTGTGGACCGCGTATATCGATCATGTGTGGTGACTATTGGGGGTCTGGAGACCCAAGTGGACCTTTTGCTGCTCAGTATGGTCGACTTTGATGTGATATTGGGTATGGATTGGTTATCTCCATGTCATGCTATTCTAGATTGTCACGCTAAGACAGTGACGTTGGCTATGCCGGGAATTCTGAGGGTTAAGTGGAGCGATTCTGTAGATTATGTACCAAGTAGGGAGATTTCATATTTGAAGGCTCAGCGCATGGTTGAGAAGGGTTGCCTATCTTATTTGTCTTTTGTGAAGGATGTTAGTGTAGAGACTCCTGTCATTGATTCTGTTCCGGTGGTACGTGATTTTTCGGATATGTTTCTTCAAGACCTGTCGGGCATGCCGCCTGACAGGGATATTGTCTTTGGTATTGATTTGGTGCCGGGCACTCAGCCTATTTCTATTCCACCGTATCGTATGGCACCAGCGGAGTTTAAGGAATTGAAAGAACAACTTCAGGAACTCCTTGATAAGGGCTTTATTCAGCCTAGTGTGTCACCTTGGGGTGTACCGGTTCTATTTGTGAAGAAGAAGGATGGTTCCATGAGAATGTGTATTGATTACAAGCAGTTGAACAAGGTCATAGTCAAGAACAAGTATCCTTTGCCTCATATTGATGATTTATTCGACCAACTTCAGGGAGCGAGGGTGTTCTCCAAGATTGATTTGAGGTCCGGTTATCACCAGCTGAAGATTCGGGATTCAGATATTCTTAAGACAACCTTCAGGACCCAATATGGCCATTATGAGTTCTTGGTGATGTCTTTTAGGCGGACCAATTCCCCATCAGCGTTCATGCATTTGATGAACAGTGTATTCCAGCCCTATTTGGACTCATTCATTGTTGTATTCATTGATGACATCCTGGTGTACTCTCGTAACCAGGAGGAGCACGCTCAGCTTTTCACGATTGTATTACAGAGATTGAGGGAGAAGAAACTTTATGCAAAGTTCTCCAAATATGAGTTTTGGCTTAGTTCAGTAGCATTCTTGGGGCACGTGGTGTCCAGTGAGGGTATTCAGGTGGACCCGAAGAAGATATAGGCGGTGCAGAGTTAGCCCAGACCATCTTCAGCCACAGAGATTAGGAGCTTTCTTGGTTTGGCGGGTTACTACCGTCGCTTTGTGGAGGGATTTTCATCTATTGCATCGCCTTTGACCAAATTGACCCAAAAGGGTGCTCCATTCAGGTGGTCGGATGAGTGTGAGGAGAGCTTTTGAGAAGCTCAAAACTGCTTTGACCACAGCTCCAGTGTTAGTTCTGCCATCAGCTTCAGGTTCTTAAACCGTGTATTTTGATGCCTCGAGGATAGGCATTGGTTGTGTTTTGATGCGGGAAGGTAGGGTGATCGCCTATTCCTCATGCCAGTTGAAGACCCATGAGAAGAACTATCCTGTCAATGATCTTGAATTAGCAGCCATTGTTCATGCCTTGAAGATTTGGACATTATTTATATGGGGTTCATTGTGAGATCTATACTGATCACCGGAGTCTGCAGTATTTGTTCAAGCAGAAGGATCTTAATTTGCGTCAGCGGCGATGGTTGGAGCTTCTTAAGGACTATGATATCACTATCTTGTACCATCCGGGGAAGGCCAATGTGGTGGCCGATGTTTTGAGTCGCCGGGTAGAGAGTTTGGGGAGTTTAACATATCTTTCTGCAGCAGAGAGACCTTTGGCATTGGATGTTCAGGCCCTAGTGGGCCAGCTTGTCAGATTGGATATTTCGGAGCCTAGTCAGGTATTGGCTAGTGTGGTCTCCAGGTCTTCTCTTTATGACCGTATCAGGGAGCGTCAATATGATAACCCCCACTTGCTCGTTCTTCAGGACAGGGTTCAGAGAGGTGATGCTAGGGATGTGACTATTGGCGATGACGGCATGCTGAGAATGCAGGGCCGGATATGTGTGCCTAATGTAGATGGGCTTCGAGAGTTGATTCTTGAGGAGGCCCACAGCTCGCGGTATTCCATCCATCTGGGTGCCGCGAAGATGTACCAGGATTTGAGGCAGCACTATTGGTGGAGGCGGATAAAGAAGGATATAGTTGGGTTTGTGGCTCGGTATCTCAACTGTTAGCAGTTTAAGTATGAGCATCAGAGACTGGGTGGCTTGCTTCAGAGGTTAGAGATCCCAGAGTGGAAGTGGGAGCGGATCATCATGGACTTTGTAGTTGGGCTCCCACGGACTTCGAGGAAGTTCGATGTTATTTGGGTTATTGTGGATCGGCTGACTAAGTCCGCGCACTTCATTTCAGTTGGTACTACTTACTCTTCAGAGCGGTTGGCTGAGATTTACATCCGAGAGATCGTTCGCATGCATGGTGTCCCAATTTCCATCATTTCAGATAGGGGTACTCAGTTCACATCGCAGTTTTGGAGGGCCATGCAGCGAGAGTTGGGTACTCAGGTTGCGTTGAGCACAACTTTTCACCCTCAAACGGACGGGCAGTTCGAGCGCACTATTCAAATATTGGAGGACATGTTGTGTGCTTGTGTCATTGACTTTGGGGGTTCATGGGACCAGTTTCTGCCACTCACGGAGTTTGCATATAACAATAGTTATCAGTCGAGTATTCAGATGGCTCCGTATGAGGCTTTATATGGGAGGAGATGTAGATCTCCGGTTGGATAGTTTGAGCCAGGTGAGTCTAGGCTCTTAGGTACAAACTTGGTCCAGGACGCATTAGATAAGGTGAAATTGATTCAGGAGCGGCTTCGCACAATGCAGTCTAGGCAGAAGAGCTACACGGATAGGAAGGTCCGTGATGTGTCTTTTATGGGTGGGGAGAAGGTTTTGCTGAAGGTATCACCCATGAAGGGTGTTATAAGGTTTGGGAAGATGGGCAAGTTGATCCCCCGGTTCATTGGGCCTTTTGAAGTGCTTCAGAGGATAGGGGATGTGGCTTATAAGCTTGCCTTGCCACCCAACTTGTCGAGTGTGCATCCAGTGTTTCATGTTTCCATGCTCCGGGAGTATATTGGAGATTCGTCCCTTGTTTTTGGATTTCAGCACGGTTCAGTTGGAGGGTGATATGACTTATGATGTGGAGCCGGTGACTATTTTGGATCGACAGGTTCGAAGGTTGAGGTCAAAGGATATTGCTTCAGTGAAGGTGCAGTGGAGAGGTCAGCCTGTGGAGGAGGCCACCTGGGAGACTGAGCGGGAGATGCAGAGCAAATATCCACGCCTATTCGAGACTCCACGTATATTTCTAGACCCGTTCGAGGATGAATGGATGTTTAAGAGGGGGAGGATGTAATGACCCGGCAGGTCATTTAGATAGTTATGGCCCCGTTTTCTCCATTTCTACTTATTTTTGTGTTATTCAGCTATATTATGTTATATCGGGTTAGTTGGTTCGGAACCATAGTGGTTTTAGAGTGAATTGAGACACTTAGTCACTTAAGTAGAAACTTAAGTTGGAAAAGTCAACCGGATATTGACCTATATGTAAACGATTTTGAATTTGAATTCTGATGGTTCCGTTAGCTCCGTTAGGTGATTCTAGACTTAGGAGTGCGTCCAGAATGTGATTTGGAGGTTTGTGGTAAAATTAGGCTTGAATTGGCGAAGTTTGAAATTTGGCGATTTTGGTCGGCAGTGGAAAATTTGATATCGGGGTCAGAATGGAATTTCGGGAGTTAGAGTAGGTTCGTAGTTTCACTTGTGACGTGTATCCAAAATTTGAGGTCATTCGGACGTGGTTTGGTTGGTTTCGGCATCGGTTGCCGAATTTAGAAATTTACTTGTTCTTAGGCTTGAATCTGAGGGTAATTTGGTGTTTGGATATTGTTTTGAGTGATTCAAAGGTTCGACTAAGTTTGTATGTTGATATATGACTTGTTGGTATTTTTAGTTGAGGTCCCTAGGGCCTCGAGGTGATTCCGGGTGGTTAACGGATTTGTCGAAGTTGGAATTTGTAGCTGGAGCTGTTGCTTCTGCTATTTTCGCACATGCGGAAGGAGGAGTCGCACGTGCGAGGTCGCTGTAGCGCAAAGGGCGTTCACAGGTGCGGGCAATGATGGGCTAGGCTGGATGCGCACGTGCGAGAAGGCTATTGCATTTGCGAGTCCGCAGGTGCGAGACCTTGGGCGCAGATGTGGTAGGAAGGAAGAAGGCTGGCTTCACAGATGCGGCGTGCCACGTGCAGGTGCGCAAGCGCAGGTGTGACGATTTTGCCACAGATGCGGAGACTGGGCAGATAAGTGAGTTGCGCAGGTGCAGCTCCTTGGACCGCAGGTGCGGTCGCGCGGGTGCGAGTAAATGGCCGTAGGTGCGAGAAGCCTCGGCAGAGGGTACATATTGCACACTTCGCGAATTTTGGTGCATTTTTCACCATTTCTATTCGGTTTTGGAGCTTTTGGGAGAGATTTGAATCAGGAATCAAGGGGCTTTTCATTGAGGTAAGTTACTTGAACCCTAATACTCGTATATATGATGATTTGCCGTTGTTTAATCATGTAATTAATGAAAATGAGGGGTTAGAGCTTAGGATTTTTGGAGAAGTAATTTAAGGATTTGAAGGACCAAATGATATCGGATTTTGATGAATTCGGTATGGTTATACTCGTGAGTGAATGAGCTTTCTAGTTTTGTAAATTTTGTCGGATTTTGAGATGTGGGTACGGGGCCTGGTTTGAACCAATTTCGGGTTTTGATCTAATTTTGTAGCTTTTCTTGTGGAATTCATTCCATTAGCGCGTATTGATGGTATTGTACTGATTGAGAATAGATTCGGATCATTTGGAGGCCGAGTCCAGAGGCAAGAGCATTGCGGGGTAGAGATTTGACCGGTTCGAGAAAATTAACGATTGTAAATCTAGTCCTGAGGGTACGAAACCCCGGATTTTTGTATCATTCTACTATTTTTAGTGACGCACATGCTAGGTGACGTGCGTGTGGGTGTGCACTGTTGAAGATTGTGATTTGGTTCATCCCGTAGCAACTGTAAAGTTGCATCTTTTGTGGAAATTATATGATGCTTATGTGTTTTTAGAAAGAGTTTCTGTTAATTGGACTGAATGCCATGTTTGGGCCTTGTGCCAGTGCTGTTTGGACCCTTAGGGGTTTTATTTTATTTTTATTATCCTATTACTGTTTTCGATTAAAAATCTATACTAGTCATGATTATACTTGTTTACCGCATAACTCAGTTTTATGACTCTATTTTGATGCATATAAATATTTTGGGATGAATGCCCTGTTTTACTGAAAAGCCCGAGTGGCTTGAGAGGTTTATGACTGAGTGAGGCCGAGGGCTTAATTTGTGAGGATATTTATGGGATCGGGCTGCACGTCGCAACATGTTGCATATTTATGGGATTGGGCTGCACGCCGCAACATGAGGGTCGAATTGTTAATGAAATTTTGTCATTTTGATATGGTTAGACTCGTGGTAAACGAGTGTTCATATTTCGTAACTTTTGTCGGATTCCGAGTCGTGGGACCCACAGATAAATTTTGAGTTAATTTCGGATTTTATTTAAAAATATAGTATTTTCTTATGGAATTGATTCTATAATTTTTGTTGACTATATCGAATTAATTTAGACTAGATACGAGTCGATCAGAGTCGAAATATCGAGGAAAAAATATACTACTTGGTTAAATTGGAGCAAGTCGATATAAGTGACTTGTCTAACTTTGTGTGGGGAAATTTTTTTCCTAGGATTGGTATTAAAGTGATAAATTGAAATGTGTTAAAAGTCGTGTACATGAGGTGACGAGTGTGTACACGGGTTAAATGTGAAAGATTATGTCTTTAAATTATGTAGATCGTTGTTGCATATTAATTAAATAATTTTACCATGTTATATTCTTCATCACTGATTTAAATATTTATACTTTAAATTTACTTGACTTTTTCCTGCTAATTGTTTTAACTGTTTATTTGAAACTTGGTTTCTTTTATTTTGTGCATTATTTAAAGGGTGATTTTATTTAAATTAAATATTATTAATATGAATTATTTGACATTTTAAATTTGGTATAGAAGCAACGTATTAAAATTTTGAAATATTATTTTGCTGAGTTATTTATTCCCGAATATTTTGTGAGATTTTCGTGATCATTGTGATGGAGCTGTGAGCTCTTTATTGTGGAAAAATATTGTTGTTGATTTATTTTGGCAAATTGAAATATTGGGCACTTGAGGTGCAAAATTGTGATATTGATACGCATGCGGTGGTATAAGATCTGGGTATTGAAACGCATGCAGTGAGATAAGGGTGGCTTGATACGCGTGGCTAGTAGGGAAAACTACTAGAAGTCATGCGGTGTGATAAGGATGGCAAAAACGCGAGATGCTATTTCGGGGGAAAATATATTTTTTTCTTTAAAATTAAATGTAAAGGCTCCCGCGGTGATATAAGAAATTGAGATATTGTGGATTTATTTATGATTTGGGACTACGAGGCGGTACCTCGGGGAGTGTCCTTGTTGATATTGATTTATGGCCGCAATTGCCTTTGATTATTGTTGTGATTTTCTTAAAGTTGAAAAGAATTCTGTTTTGCTTCTACGAGGTATCAATTGCCATTATTTGGTGTAATTAAATGGTGACATACTACTTGATTCATTTTTCTTGTCATTTTATCTTATTACATTGTTAAACATTTTATCATGTCATTATTTATTTTTCAGTAGAGCCTGACCTGATCTCGTCACTACTCTACCGAGTTTAGGCTTGGATTTACTGGGTACCGTTGTGGTGTACTCATACTACGCTTCTGCACATCTTTTTGTGCAGATCCGGGTACATCTTATCAGACCAAGCATCAGTAAACTAGTTGTATGAGGAAACTTTGAGGTATATCTGTCAGCGTCCGCAGACTCCGGAGTCCCCTTCTATCTTGTTATGTTGTCTTCCTTATTTGCTTTAGACTCTGATGTATATAGACATAGAGATTAAATTTTTAGAAGCTTATGACTTATTTCTACCAGGTTTTGGGAGTTGAAATTGTTTGAATTATAGTTTATTTATTTCAGATATCTATTATTATTCCGCATCGATAGGCTTACTTAGTCTTAGAGACTAGGTGCCATCACGACCTCCTACGGAGGGAATTTGGGGTCGTGACAAGTTGGTATCAGAGCTCTTGGTTCATAGGTGTTATGAGTCACAAACAGGTTTAGTAGAGTCTTCGGATCGATACAGATATGTCTGTACTTATCTTCGGGAGGCTATGGAACTGTTAGGAAAATATTCACTTCTTTGATTCCTTATGGTGCACACTGTTGACTTCAAAGTTCTAAACCATTATCTTTCTATTCTCTCACAGATGGTGAGGACACGCACAACTGGATCCGATGATCAGAGACCAGCGCCCCCTGTTGGATCCGCAAGAGGTCAGGGCTGGGGTAGAGGCCGAGGAAGACCACGCGGTGCAGCCAGAGCACGTGCACGAGTTGTTGCACCAGAGCCACCAGTAGCTCCGGTTGGAGAGGAGGCACCTGAGACGCCTGTTACTACTCCTGTACTTCAGGAGACTCTTGCGTAGTTTTTGAGCATGTTAGGCACTCTAGCTCAGGCAGGGTTAATTCCACTTGCTCCTGCCACATCTCAGGCCAAGGGAGGAGCACATACTCCCGTCGCCCGTACTCTAGAGACACGGCCCCAAGTTGACCATGCCCCAGAGGTTATACCAGTGCAGCCAGTTGCCCCAGCTCGACCTGATATTAGGACAACAATTTCAAGGGGGAGCAGCTCAGGCTCGAGAGGTACAAGAAGTACCACCCTCCCACTTTCAGCGGTTTAGCTTCAGAGGATGCTCAGGGTTTTCTGGAAGAATGTCACTGTATCCTTCGTACTATGGGTATTGTGGATTCCAGTAGGGTTTCTTTCACAACATTCCAGTTTAGAGGAGCAGCCTACTAGTGGTGGCGGGTATATGAGTTGGATAGTCCCGCTGAGGCATTTTCACTCACTTGGACTCAATTTTCAGATATGTTCTTAAGGGAGTATGTTCCTCAGAGTCTTAGAGATGCATGGCGCGCAGAGTTTGAGCAGCTGCGCCAGGGTTCTATGACCGTGTCAGAGTATGCGGTTCGATTTAGTGAGTTGGCTAGGCATGCATCAGCCTTAGTTGCTACTGTTCGAGAGCGGGTTCACAAATTTATTGAGGGTCTCCACCCTAGTATCAGATTGAGTATGGCCCGAGAGCTAGAGATGGACATCACATACCAACGGGTGGTGTCAATTGTTATGAGATTGGAAGGTATGCAGACTTGGGAGTGGGAAGAGAGGGAATCTAAGAGACCCCGAGATTCTGGCACATCTAATAATTCTCGTGCCCCACTTGCAGCCCACCATGGTAGAGGTTATGTGAGCTGTCCTATTCATTCAGCACTTCCAGCTTCCAGTGGTATTCCGGCTACTCCCAGACCTCAGGTTCCATATTATGCACTGCCAGTGTCTACTGTACCTCCTGTACAGGGTGCTTTCAGCGGGCAGTCTAGTCGATCAGGCCCGAGCCAGTCCCAGCAGCCACGTCCTCCGAGGGCTTGTTTTGAGTGTGGTGACACTCGTCATACTATGAGAGATTGCCCCAGATTTAGGAGGGGTGCACCTTCACAGATTTCTCAGGCCCCACCTATTCCACAGGGCCCTCAGGCTTCTCAGGCCATGATTACTGCACCAGTTGCCACTCCACCTGCACAACCAGCTAGAGGTGGAGGTCGAACAGGTAGAGGTCGCCCTAGAGGGGGAGGCCAAGCCAGATATTATGCCCTTCCTGCTAGGATAGAGGCTGTTCTATCTGATTTTGTTATCACAGGTATTATTCCGGTCTGTCATAGAGATGCATTAGTCTTATTTGATCTAGGCTCCACTTATTCTTATGCGTCATCTTATTTTACCCCGTATTTGGGCATATCACGTGATTTCTTGAGTTCTTTTATTTATGTATCTACACCCGTGGCTGAATATATTATTGTGGACTGTGTGTATCAGTCGTGTTTAATTGTTATCAGTGGTTTTGAGACCAAAGCTAATTTATTATTGCTCAGTATGGTGAATTTTGATATTATTTTGGGCATGGACTGGTTGTCGCCCTATCACGTTATTCTTGATTGCTACGCCAAGACGGTGACATTGGCTATGCCAGGTTTACCACGACTAGAGTGGAGAGGTACCTCGAATCATGTTCCTAGCAGGGTTGTTTTATTTATTAAAGATTAACGAATAGTTGAGAAGGGGTGTGATATGTATCTGGCCTATGTGAGAGATGCTAGTATTGATACTCTTACCGTGGAGTCAGTTCCTGTAGTAAGGGATTTTCCTGATGTATTTCCAGCAGATCTTTCGGGTATGCCACCCGACAGGTATATTGACTTTGACATTGATTTATTATCGGGCACTCAGCCCATTTCTATTCCACCATATCGTATGGCCCCAGCAAAGTTAAAATAATTAAAAGAACAGTAACATGAATTGCCTGATAAGGGCTTCATTCAGCCCAATGTATCGTCTTGGGGTCCTCCTGTCTTATTTGTAAGGAAGAAGGATGGTTCTATGCAGATGTATAATAATTACCGCCAGCTGAACAAGGTTATAGTGAAGAACAGATATCCATTGCCACGTATTGATGACCTATTTGATCAGCTTCAGGGTGCTAGGGTATTCTCTAAAATTGACTTGCATTCAAGCTATCATCAGTTGAAGATTCGGGAACCCGATATCCCGAAGACTGCTTTCAGGACTCGGTATGGTCATTACGAGCTCCTTGTGATGTCTTTTGGACTGACCAACACCCCAGCAACATTTATGCATCTGATGAATAACGTATTTTAGCCCTATCTTGACTCCTTCATCATTGTATTTATTGACGACATTCTAGTGTATTTTCGAAGTCGGGAGGATCATGAATAACACCTGAGGACTGTGGTTCAGACTTTGAGAGAAAAGAAGTTATATGCAAAAATTTCAAAGTGTGAATTTTGGCTTGATTCAGTGGGATTTTTGGGTAATATAGTTTCGTGCGAAGGGATCAAGGTAGATACGAAGAAGATTGAGGCAGTGCAGAGTTGGTCCAGATCGTCCTCAGTTACAGAGATCCGGAGTTTCCTTGGTTTGGCAGGATATTATCGCCGATTTGTAGAGGATTTCTCTTCTATTGCTGCATCTATGACCAAATTGACCCATATGGGTGCTCCGTTCAGGTGGACCGGGGAATGTGAGGAGAGCTTCCAAAAGCTCAAGACAACTTTGACTACAGCCCCAGTATTAGTGTTACCTACAGGTTCAGGGTCTTATACTGTGTATTGTGACGCATCGCGTATTGGTCTCGGCGCAGTGTTGATGCAAGATGGTAGGGTAATTGCCTACGCATCCAGACAGTTAAAGGTACATGAGAAGAATTATCTGGTCCACGACCTTGAGTTAACAACTATTGTTCATGCCTTGAAGATTTGGCGACTATATTTGTACGGTGTCCATTGTGAGGTCTACACCGATCACCAGAGTCTACAACATCTGTTTAAACAGAAAGATCTTAATTTGCGGCAGCAGAGATGGTTGGAGTTGCTTAAAGATTATGATATCACCATTCTCTATCATCCCGGGAAGGCCAATGTAGTGGCCGATGCCTTGAGTCATAATGCGGAGAGTTTGGCCAGCTTAGCATATTTACCGGTAGCAGAGAGGCCTTTAGCCTTGGATGTTCAGGCCTTGGCCAATCAATTTGTTAGATTGGATGTTTCTGAGCCGAGACGAGTTTTGGCTTGTGTGGTTTCCTAGTCTTCTCTGTATGATCGTATCAGGGAGCGTTAGTACGATGACCCCTATCTGCTTGTTCTTAAGGACACAGTTCAGCACGGTGATGCCAAGGAAGTCATTATTGGAGATGGCGATGTATTACGGATGCAGGGTAGGCTATGCGTGCCTAATGTAGATGGTTTGCGTGAGTTGATTCTCAAGGAGCCTCACAGTTCGCGGTACTTCATTCATCCGGGTGTTGCAAAGATGTATTAGGACTTGAGGCAGCACTATTGGTGGAGGTGGATAAAGAAAGACATAGTGGAGTGTGTAGCTCGGTGTCTAAATTGTCAATAAGTGAAATATGAGCATCAACGACCGGGTGGATTGCTTCAGAAGTTAGAGATACCAGAATGGAAATGGGAGTGGATCACTATGAATTTCGTTGTTGAACTTCCACAGACTCAGCAGAAGTTTGATGCAATTTGGATGATTGTGGATAAACTCACCAAATTAGCTCATTTCATTCCTGTGATGACTACCTATTCTTCTGAACATTTGGCTCAAGTCTATATTCGCGAGATTGTCAGACTTCATGGCGTACCGATATCTATCATCTCTGACCGGGGTACACAATTTACATCACAGTTTTGGAGGGCTGTACAGCGAGAGATGGGTACTCGTGTGGAGTTGAGTACAACATTTCACCCTCAGACAGATGGGCAGTCCGAACGCACTATTCAGATATTGGAGGATATGCTTCGTGCATGTGTGATAGATTTTGGGGGGTACTTGGGATCAGTTCTTACCACTTGCGAATTTTGCTTACAACAACAGCTACCAGTCGAGCATTCAGATGGCTAGGCTATTGGCGGTGCCGATCTCCAGTGGATTGGTTCGAACCGGGCGAGGCTAGGCTAGGCTATTGGGTACAGACTTGGTTCAGGATGCCTTGAAAAAGGTTAAATTGATTTACTATCGACTTCGTACAGCCCAATCTAGACAGAAGAGTTATGCAGATTGAAAGGTTCGTGATGTTGCATTCATGGTTGGTGAGCGGGTCCTGCTCCGGGTTTCGCCTATGAAGGGTGTGATAAGGTTCGGGAAGAAGGGCAAGTTGAGCCCTAGGTATATTGGGCCTTTTGAGATTCTTGAAAGAGTTGGAGAGGTGGCTTACAGACTTGCACTACCACCTAGTCTCTCTGCAGTTCATCTGGTATTCCATGTTTCTATGCTCCGGAAGTATCATGGCGATCCGTCTCATGTGTTAGACTTCAATTCAGTTCAGTTGGACGAGGATCTATCTTATGTTGAGGAACCAATGGCTTTTTTGGACACGTAGGTTCGAAAGCTGAGGTCAAAGAACATTGCTTCCGTGAAGGTTCAGTGGAGGGTCATCCGGTCGAGGAGGCGACTTAGGAGACCGAGCATGAGATGTGCAGTTGTTATCCTCATCTTTTCACCACTCCAGGTATAATTCTAAACCCGTTCGAGGACGAACGTTTGTTTAAGATGTGGAGAATGTAATGACCCAACCAGTCATTTTTACTTTTAGAACCATGTTCCCCTAAATAAAACTCCACGTATGTGCTTTTATAAATTTATGACTTGCGGGGATGGTTGGTTCAGGATTTGGAAGTGTTCGGGTGGAAATCAGAACACTTGGTTCCTTAAGTTGGCCTTAAAATGCTAAGTTTAACTTCGGTCAACATTTTAAGAAAATCACCCCGGAATAAAATTTTGATAATTCCAACAGCTCCGTATGGTGATTTTGGACTTAGAAGCGTGTTCGAAATTTTATTTGGAAGTCCGTAGTAAAATTAGGCTTGAAATGACAAAAATAGGAATTTAAGTTTGGAAGTTTGACCGGTGAGTTAACTTTTTGATACAGTAGTCGGAATCCAGTTCCGAAAATGTTTTTAGCTCTGTTATGTCATTTATGACTTGCATGCAAAATTTGAGATCAATCGGACTTGATTTGATAGGTTCCGGCGTCGTTTGTAGAAATTAAAAGTTTTAAAGTTCATTAGGCTTGAATCTATGTGTGATTCGTGTTTTTAGCGTTGTTGGATGTGATTTGAAGACTCGACTAAGTCTGTATGATATTTTAGGACTTGTTGGTATATTTGGTTGAGGTCCCGAGGGGTTCGGGCGTCTTTCAGATGGTATTCAGAGAATTTTTCTTCATTTTGGCACTACTGGTAGCTGCTGATTTCTGGTATTTTAAACCTTTTTTCATGATCGCGAAGATTGGGACGTGATCGTGTAGGCTTATTTGAGGCAGTGTTAATTTTTTTCTCCTCAATCGCGTGAGGGCAACCGCGATCGCGTAGGTTGGGCTAGTCTGTGCATCACGATCACGTGGCATTGTTTGCGACCGCGTAAGGTTAATTGAGGGTTGCTAAGTTTTGTGCTTCGCGATCACGTAGCTTTGAGACCTTGTGACTCGCGAATGCGTGAAGAGGACTGCGATCGCGTAGAGCTGGGAACTCGGTGCTTTGCGATCGCGTGAGGATATACGCGATCGCACAGAGTTAATTTGGGCAGTGGAAATTTGTGCTTCGCGATCGCGAAGAGTAAAACCTAGGTAAAGGGTTTAAGTTCTGAAAATGGGACTTCGTCCTATTTTCCATTTTTAACGATTTGGAGCTCGGATTGTGGCGATTTTTGGGAGATTTTTAGAGAAAACATTGGGGTAGGTGTTCTTAACTCAATCTTGGTTAGATTACCCGAATCCATCACTCTTTTTATCAGTTAATTAGTGATTTAAGTTGGAAATTTTTGTTATCCCTCTTGGATAGATTTGAGGATTTGAGGGTCGAATTGTTATTGGAATTTAGTCATTTTGGTATGGTTAGACTCGTGGTTGAACGGACGTTCATATTTGGTAACTTTCGTCGGATATCGAGATGTGGGCCCCACGGACAAATTTTGAGTTAATTTAGAATTTTATTTAAAAATATAGTATTTTCTTATGGAATTGATTCTATAATTTTTATTAACTGTATCAAATTAATTATGACTAGGTACAAGTCGATCGGAGTCGAAAAATCGAGGAAAAGTCATACTACTTGGTTAAATTGGAGCAAGTCGAGGTAAGTGACTTATCTAACCTTGTATGGGGAAAATTTCCCCTAGGATTGATATTGAAGTGATAAATTAAAATGTATTGAAAGTCATGTACACGAGGTGACGAGTGTGTACACGGGCTAAATGTGAAAGATTATATCTTTAAATTGTGTAGATCGTTGTTGCATATTAATTAAATAATTTTACCTTGTTATATTCTTCATCACTAATTTAAATGTTTATACTTTAAATTTGCTTGACCTTTTCCCGCTAATTATTTTACCTGTTTATTTGAAACTTGGTTTCTTTTATTTTGTGCATTATTTGAATGGTGATTTTTTTAAATTAAATATTATTAATATGAATTATTTGACATTTTAAATTTAGTATTGAAGCAACATATTAAAATTTTGAAAATTATTTTGTTGAGTTATTTATTCCCGAATATTTTGTGACATTTTCGTGCTCATTGTGATGGAGTCGTGAGCTCTTTATTGTGGAAAAATATTGTTATTGATTTATTTTGGCAAATTGAAATATTGGGCACTTGAGATGCAAATTATGATATATTGTGATATTGATACGCATGCGGTAGTATAAGGTCTGGGTATTGAAACGCATGCGGTGAGATAAGGGTGGCTTGATACGCGTGGCTAGTAGGGAAAACTACTAGAATTCATGTGGTGTGATAAGGATGGCTAAAACACGGGATGCTATTTCGGGAAAAATATTTTTTTTTTCTTTAAAATTAAATATGAAGGCTCCCGCGGCGATATTAAAAAAATGAGATATTGTGAATTTTTTTTATGATTTGAGACTACGAGGCGGTACCTCGGGAGTGCCCTTATTGATATTGATTTATGGCCGCAGTTGCCTTTGATTATTGTTGTGCTTTTCTTAAAGTTGAAAAGAATTCAGTTTTGCTTCCACGAGGTATTAATTAGCATTATTTGGTGTAATTAAATGGTGACATAATACTTGATTCATTTTCATTGTCATTTTATCTTATAATATTGTTTAAACATTTTACCATGCCATTATTTATTCTCCAGTAGGGCCTGACCTGACCTCGTCACTACTCTACCGAGGTTAGGCTTGGCACTTACTGGGTACCGTTGTGGTGTACTCATACTACGCTTCTGCACATCTTTTTGTGCAGATCCAGGTACATCTTATCAGACCACGCATCAGTAAACTAGTTGTACGGGGAGACTTCGAGGTATATCTGCCAGCGTCCGCAGACTCCGGAGTCCCCTTCTATCTTGTTATGTTGTCTTCCTTATTTGCTTTAGACTCTGATGTATAGAGACATAGAGAATAAATTCTTAGAAGTTTGTGACTTATTTCTACCGGGTTTTGGGAGTTGAAATTGTTTTGAATTGTAGTTTATTTATTTCAGATATCTATTATTATTCTGCATCGATTGGCTTACCTAGTCTTAGAGACTAGGTGCCATCACGACCTCATACGAAAGAAATTTGGGATCGTGACAATAATAAATTGGCATTCAAACTCAACTCTTATCATCATGGAGCATCAAGACTTGATCATGATCTCTTACCCTCATGGTGCATTGCGACTTGAACTCATTGAAGTAGATAACATTAATAGCAAAGAACAAAAATAATTTCAAATACGAAGAAAATGCTTACCTCTTGAGTTAAACTCTTCATAATGTCATTTGGATATAATTCTCAACAATAGACTTTTATTTACTCAAATCAGCTAAGTAATTAGTGTCAAACAGATATATAAAAAAAAAATGAAAATTCACATGTGGTCTTTGCTCCAATAAGCTTACTTCAAGATGAAAGTGATCTGACTAAAACATTAAAGAAAAATAATGTATCAAATAGAATAATATAGTACTACTAGTTACCATGCACTTTTGTGAAAACTAAGTATTATGCTCTCTAGAAAAACAAAAAGATATAACAGAACATTTAGGTTAATCAGGCAATCAAAAAATAATTGGGGGACAAATCCGTGTCTACTATCTACTACTATATGGTTTCTATATAGAAATGATTCAACATGTTAATTTGACAAGAACTATCACAAATGAAAATTTTGGTGTAGTACATACTTTTTGTACTAATATTTTATCTTATTAAAATAAAATAGTTACGAGTATTATTATTATTATATTATATTTGACAGTAAGCTAATGTATAACCATTATACTAGGCATACTAAAATCGTATTATAAGGTAAAACCATAAGCATACATAATAAAGTATAATTTTAATTTTGTAGATTATTTAGTATACCGCATGCCGCCTATTATTTAGTTCATGAAAATTTAACAAGGTGACATCCTTAGGAGCCACATAAATACTAATTTTTTAATAATCGGACCATTGCTTATTCCAAATATTGGTATAAACTTATATGGTTTAAAGCTCAGACTTTTGATGTAGCAGAAAGACGTGCCTGTAACACATAAGTGGAATTCAACCTTGAAGTTAGAGACTTCGTGCTGATAACGTGTTATGAAATATAGCTCAAAGTAACAATATAGAACAAGAAAAAACAAGTTAAGAGATATAGAGAGAAAGAGAGGAAATATTTTTATTTCTTCTTCAATTGTGTGTATTTTCCTATTTATTACAAGACTTTTATATATGCATAAAAAGTGAAGAAAAATATGTCATTGAATATGTTATTAAGTATAGAAATATATCATTAAATATTTAAAAAGATTACGGAGGAAGAATAGACATACACTCTTATAATAAGGACAAGTTGTTTTTTCCTTAAAATTTTGAGTTGCGAGGTAAGTGGGGGATGGGGGCAATGAGTGACAATGATACATGTAAAAGACACAGAGCAGACAAAAAAAATTGAACATGAGTTGGAATTCCACCAATGACAGAGTCTAAAAACCCTACAAAAACTAAAGTCAAATCCCATAATGTCAAATGGGACATATTCTCATCATTTTATTACGAAATAAATAATAATAGGCTCAGACCTTGTTACTTGTGAGAATATAGCTAGGCTTTCTTTTTATGGAATTATTGTTTTTGCCATGGCCTCTTTGTAGTCTTTTTCCGCTGAATCGTTTCTCCTTTTCAGGAAAATTCTATCCCCACCATTTATGACCTTTCTTAAGAATATATTCTCTCTTTTTTAAGTATTTAATAATAACGGCAAAGGCTAAATATACTCCTCTATTTTTGAAATTGGTTTAAGAATATTCATCGTTATACTATTAGGTTATCTATACCCCTGCAATCATAATTTGGGTTCAAATATACCCCTTATATAAACGGAGGGACACATGTCACCGTCCTGTTGGTCAATTCTAAATATCTCTTAATTAATTAAAAAGACCCATTACTCATACCCAAAAAATAATTATTTTTTTTTGTAAAAACTAGAAAAACTATTATTATTTTTTACTAAAAACTGAAAAAAATGAAAATATTTTTTTTCCAGTTTTTACAAAAGAACTGCTTTAAAAAAACTGAAAAATATTTTCTAAAACAGTATTTTTGAAAAAACTGAAAACAAAACTGAAAAGTAATTTTCTAAAGCAATTAAAAATTAGAAAAAACTGAAATATTTTTAACTAAAAACTGAAAAAAAAGAAAATATTTATTTTTTCAGTTTTTACAAAAATATTGCTTTAGAAAATTGCTTTTAGTTATTTTTTCAGTTTTTACAAAAATATTATTTTAGAAAATATTTTTCAGCTTTTTTTAAAGCAGTTTTTTTTGTAAAAGCTGGAAAGAAAAATATATTTTCGTTTTTTTTCAGTTTTTAGTAAAAAATAATTCAGTTTTTTTTTTCAGTTTTTACAAAAAAACTTGCTTTAGAAAATTGATTTTTGGCTCTTTTATTTCCAGTTTTTACAAAAATATTATTTTAGAAAATATTTTTCAGTTTTTTCTAAAGCAGTTTTTTTGAAAAAACTGAAAAAAAAATATTTTCGCTTTTTTTCAGTTTTTAGTAAAAATAATTTCAATTTTTTCCAGTTTTTACAAAAAAAAAATTATTTTTCGGGTATGAGTAATGAGTCTTTTTAATTAATTAGGAGATATTTAGAATTGACCAACAGGACGGTAACACGTGTCCATCCGTTTAAACGAGGGGTATATTTGACACCAAAGTATGACTGCAGGGGTATAGATAATCTAATAGTATAACGAGGGTATTCTTAGACCATTTTGGAAAATAGAAAGGTATATTTGAGACTTTGTCGTAATAATAATGACATGATAATGTTCTTGAAATGGAACATTAATAATGATATAAACAATTGTGAAATTTGTTTTCTAAGAAAACTGTTTCAAAAAGCAAAACACCAGAATCTTGAATCATTAATTAGAACCAACATCAAATTAAAGAAATAGACACTTGACGGCTGTTGTTTATGTTATTGCACCTAGCAATGATTACGCATTGTTACTCTTTAATATCTTGGGGAATGATTTTGCACATATGTCTTAATTAGTCTGAGCTACTTATAAGCACCTTTAGTGTGTGTATAAACTAAAATTACGTCATTTGATCAACTCATTATTGAAAGAAAAAAAAAAGATATGGAAGTTCTTTAAGTTTTTACCATATTAATTGAAAAATATAACTACAATATCAATTAATAATGAAGTTGTTTTCTAGTAGTCTCAAATCCATACTGGCTCAAATCTCATCAAGATTTAAATGAAAAAAGTAAAACTGGTATTTAAAAGAAAAAGTAAGTAAAAGTCCAAATCATTTTTGATAACCACCGATTATGAGATGTTACCCTTTCTTCGCCACGTTTTCTTCTTCAATATGTATATTTGAATATTCACGAGATAGACAAAGTTGTTCACAAAAGACTTCATTCCATGGTGAGAAATCATGATAATATTGTGTACGGGTAAAATCGGGGTAAAAGTTTTCCTGATTCCCTGATGAGAGAACGAAGGGGAAGTGGGGCTCGACGTGATTCTAATCGAGGCCAGGAACCCCTCGTATCGAGACCCAGGGAGAATGAACGATGTATCTAAGATCGAATACGGTAAAGCGACATACCCCGGACCAAGTACAACTTCTGGACCTCGGGAGACGCGGTGAACGGTTATGCATGGCGGATAGGGGGCCATAATATTCGTCCTCAATCGTATATTACGTTGCAGATCCCCTTCAGTATTAATTATGGATCAATAATTACCGGGATTTTTTTTTTTTTTTTTTTAACCTTTTTTAGACTTGTACTAGGACTGAAATTCTCCTACTATATAAATGGGAAGTTTTTCTTTAGTCTGACACATTGCAAAATGCAATTCAAAGTAATAGAAGTTTACTCTTGTCTTCTAGCTACTGTTCAAGGCATTACTCATTTGTGAGTCCTATCGAGGGTCCAATCGAGGGTGAGTCCTACTGTTCAATCTAAGATTAGACTTGTTCGATTGGTTTGATCGTTTATTTCGTCTTTAATTTATTTATTTGTTATTCTAAATTATTCGTAATGAATTAAATCACATATTATTTAAATCGCGTACAAATATAATTGTTACTCATTTTTGGGTAAACAGTTTGGTGCCCATTGCGGGACTAAGGATAATAGTAGTGATTTGATACGAATCTCCATAACACACCATAATTTACACTTGTTCTTTGAAATCTTAATTCCAGGTCAGCCTAAGGATGTAAAACTCTCAGTTTGCTCACGTGAATATTGACGCTGAGTCGGGCCATCAATACGAAAATAATAATGTAGTGCCCAGTAATGATGTGCCTCCTACCGATCCCAATGGTGTCCCAGCCGCCGACCCGGTCGGTGCAAACTCGCAGGTGGCCATCAACATCAATTTATCAATTGATCCCGAAAATAGAGTCCGCGGAGGACCTCGACCAACGGCTCGAGAAGTGCCATAAGGTGAAGGTGATGGGGGTGAGCCTACGATTGATTTTCGAGATGTTGCAGGCTCAACAAGCGGCAATAGTGTAGCTGTAGAACCAAAGCCACACCCCTAGCAGGGTCGAGCCCGGACAATCCCGGGAAAATACGCGGAAAGATGAACAAGTTGTCGTGAGACTAGGTGAAGTCTAGCCCGAAGAAACTTTAGAGGTAATGAAGATGCTCGAAGCATTAACAAAGCGGGTGGAGTTAGGCAAGAAAAATATTGAGGCCAACGACAAGAAGGTGGAAACATACAACTCTAGGGTCGATCAGATCCCGGGAGCACCTTCAATAATGAAAGGACCTGACTCCAAAAAATTTATCTAGAAGCCCTTCTCCCCGAGCGCGGCACCGCAGCCGATCCCAAAGAGGTTTTGAATGCCCGATATTCCTAAGTATAATGTGACCACGGATCCAAATGAGCATGTAACCTCCTATACATGCGCGATCAAAGGGAACGACTTGGAAGATGACGAAATCAAGTCGATGTTGCTGAAAAAGTTTGGGGAAACTCTGTCCAAGGGAGCAATGATATGATATCACAGCTTACCTTCAAATTCCATTGACTCGTTTTCTTTGGTTGCAGATGCTTTCGTAAAGGCCCATGACGGAGCCATCAAGGTCGAGACCAGAAAGTCAGATCTTTTCAAAGTCAAAGAAAGGGATAACGAGATGCTTAGGGAGTTCGTGTCAAGATTCCAAATGGAACAGATGGATCTGCCACCAGTTGCGGATGATTAGGGCCGTTCAAGCATTCACCGAGGGGCTCAACCCCCGAAGTTTCGTGGCCTCTCAATAGCTAAAACAAAATTTGGTGGAGTACGCAACGGTGACCTCTACCGATGTCCACAACAGATACCAATCGAAGAACAGGGTCGAAGACGACCAATTCAGGGCCCCTTCTGGATTTGTTTATCATAGATGGTAGATCTAAGAGAAACCTTGATGAGGATCCAAGGCCGGTCCGAGATCGATATCAACCATACACCGCAGATCGGAGGGGAAACAGATTCAGGCATCACCTAACTAGAAACAAGAAGAGAAGTGATCGAGGGCCGAGCGGACGGGGCCTAATGAGCAAGAGCGAGTTCGACAGGTCGCTCGGGAGTAGGGAAGCACCAAGATTATCGGAGTACAATTTCAACGTAGATGCTACAAGCATCATGTCGGCCATATGACACATCAAAGAGACCAAGTGTCCCGATCATTAAAGTCCGACCCTACCCAGAGAGATCCTAATTTGATGTATAAGTATCATGACACTCACGGTCATAGGATCGAAGATTGCCGACATTTGATAGAAGAAGTTGCTCGATTATTCAACAATGGGAACATCCGATAATTCCTAAGCGAGCAAGTCAAAAACTAACTCAAGAATAGGGACGCCAACAAACAGGTCGAACAAGAGGAGCCTCAACACGTGATCAACATGATAATCGGGGGAGTCGATGTCCCCCAAGGGCCATTGATAAAACACACTAAAGTGTCTATTATGATCGAAGGGGATATGAGGTACAACACTTTGTCCGGAAGGCCATGGGTCCACAACATGAGGGTGGTACCTTCAATCTTACACCAGGCGCTGAAATTTCCCACATGGGGGATGGAGGGGAGTTAAAATGGTTTACAGAGAGCAACCAGCCGCAAGGGAAATGTTTCTTGTCGATGAAGTGATCCCAGTACCCGCGGACTCAACATCAAGAAGTGCGGAACCGACCAAAAAATAAGAAACTAAATAGCAATAAATAATATCGGTCTCAACCGAACCAGGGAAATATGAAGAACAAGGAGTGGATGATGAGGACAATTACAGTGTCCCGAGATCATTCACATCACCCGATGACATTGACGCCACCAAATCAACGGTTGAAGAGTTGGAGCAAGTTATATTAATCGAGCACCTACCGGATCGAAAGGTATACCTGGGCACAGGGTTAACCCCCGAGCTTAGGAAAAAACTTATTGATTTTCTTAATGCTAACGCTGATTGTTTTGGCTAGTTCTATCTAGACATGACAGGGAACCCATCGGAGGTAACCGCTCACAAGTTGAGTTTGGATTCGAAGTTCCATCCGGTCAAGTAGAAGAGAAGGCCATAGTCCGAGATCAAGCACGCGTTCATCAAGGATGATGTATCCACACTTCTAAAAATAGGTTCCGTCCGAGAAGTTAAATACCCAGATTAGTTAGCTAACATAGTGGTAGTGCCTAAAAAGAGGAATAAACTGAGAATGTGGATAGATTATAAGGATCTAAACAAGGTATGTCTGAAGGATTCTTTCCCTTTACCTAACATCGATCGAATGATCGACGCGACTGTCGGACACAACATACTCAGTTTTCTCGACGCCTACTCAGGGTACAACCAAATTCGGATGGACCCGGATGATCAAGAGAAGACTTCTTTCCTAATAACATTTAGCACTTACTGCTATAACATAATGTCGTTCGGTCTAAAGAACGTCGGTGCCACATACCAACGCCTAGTAAACCGGATGTTTGAAGAGCAAATAGGAAAATCAATGGAAGTTTATATTGACGATATGTTGGTCAAGTCTTTGCGAGCAGAGGACCATTTGAAACATTTGTAGGAAACCTTCGACATACTAAGGAAGTACAACATGAAGCTAAACCCGGAGAAATGTGCATTTAGGGTCGGTTCAGGCAAGTTTCTCGGGTTTATGGTATCTAATTGGGGATAGAGATCAATCCAGACAAAATAAAGGCCATAGAGGACATCACCGTAGTTGACAACATCAAGGCGGTTCAAATACTGACCAGGTGGATAACCGCGTTAGGCCGGTTCATCTCTAGGTCACCGGATAAGATCCATCAGTTCTTCTTACTATTGAAAAAGAAGAACATTTTTTCTTGGACTCCGGAATGCCAGCAAGCTTGGGAAGAACTCAAGTGATACCACTCGAGCCCTCCTTTGCTGCACACTCCGAAGGCAAACGAATAGTTGTGCCTCTACTTGGCGATTTCCGAGGTAACGGTAAGTAATGTCTTAGTTCGGGAGGAAGAAGGTACATAATTTCCTATTTGCTAGGCGATGCCGAAACAAGATATCCTCCCCGAGAAAAGTTAGCGCTCACCTTACTAAGCGCTTCCAGGAGACTTAATCCGTACTTTCAGTGCCACCCCATATGTGTTGTAACCTCTTATCCATTGAGGAATATCATGCATAAGTCTGAGCTCTCGGCCCGACTGGTCAAATAGGCCGTGGAGATTAGCGGGTACGATATCGAGTACCGACCCCAGACTGCCATAAAATCTCAGATTTTGGCAGACTTCATGGCCGACTTTACACCGGCCTTGATACCCAAGGTCGAAAGGGAATTGCTGCTCACCTCGGGGACTAATTCGGGGATCTGGACCCTATTCATGGATGGTGCATTCAACGCGAAAGGGTACGGACTCAGTATCGTGTTAAAACCATTCGCGGGTAGTGTAATTAGATAGTCTATTAGAACTGTTAAATTGACTAATAATGAAGACGAGTATACATCTATGATTGCAGGTCTAGAACTGGCTAAGAGCCTCGGGGCCAAAGTGATCGAAGCCAAATATTACTCCTTCCTCGTCGTAAATCAATTCAACGAAATGTTCGAAGTAAAAGAGGAAGGGAGGCGGAGGTACTTGGATAAATTACAGGTAACCCTGCACCAATTAAAGGAATAGACTCTGCAGCACGTACCTCTAGATCAAAACAGTGAGGCCGATGCACTTGCCAACTTGGGGTCATCTGTCGACTCCGATGAATTCTGCTCGGGGGCAGTGGTGCAATTGATGAATTCGATGGTAGAAGAAGGTCACGCCAAAGTAAACTTGACAAGTTTGACTTGGGACTGGAGAAACAAATATATAGACTACCTGAAGACGGGAAAATTGCCATCGTATCCCAAGGAATCGAGAGCCCTGCACACCAAAGCTGCCAGATTTAGCTTAGTCGAAAGGGCATTATTCTGAAGATCCCTTTTCGGCCCAGTGGCTAGATGCTTAGGTCTGGGTGAGACCGAATACGCCATGAGAGAAGTCCACGAGGGCACTTACGGGAACCATTGGGGGGAAGAATCCTTAGTTCGGAAGTTAATCAGAGCCGGCTACTACTAGAATGAAATGGAGAAGAATGAGAAAGACTTCATACGGAAATGCAATGTGAGCCAAAGACACGCCCCGATAATTCATCAACCGGGAGAGATGCTCCACCATGTCCTATCTCCATGGCCGTTTATGAAGTGGTGAATAGATATCGCCGGTCCCCTGCCATAGGCGCTTGGTAAGGTACAATACATACTATTCATGATCGATTATTTTTCCAAACGGGTCGAGGCTCATGCGTCCGAGAAGGTCCGGGAGAAAAAAGTTATCGACTTCATTTGGGATCACATAATATGTCGATTTGGGATACCAGCCGAGATCGTTTGCGACAATGGAAAATAATTCGTTGGCAACAAGGTAAGTAAGTTTTTCGAAGACCACAAGATCAAGAAGATATTATCAATGCCTTACCACCCTAGTGGGAACGGTCAAGCGGAATCGATGAACAAAACTATACTCCTAAACCTAAAAAAGAGATTGACTGACCCGGAGGAAAAATGGAAGGAAATCTTGCCTGAAGTCTTGTGGAATGCCGTACGACTTCGAAGTCGAGTACCGGGGCGACCCTGTTCTCTCTAGTCTACGGAGCAGAAGCCTTAATACCAGTCGAGGTAGGGGAACCAAGCCTCAAGTTTCAGTATGCTACCAAAGTGTCAAACGGCGAGGCCATGACCACGAGCCTGGAATTATTGGACGAAAGACAGGAAGCCGCCCTGGTATATTTAGCCACCCAGAAGCAGCGAGTAGGGAGGTACTACAACTGATGAGCCAACCTTCGACATTTTTAAGTCGGGGACTTGGTATTGAGAAAAGTAACACTACACCCAGAACCCAAACGACGGGAAACTGGGCCCGAATTGGGAAGGACCGTATAGAGTTGCCGGAATAACTGACAAAGGCTCGTATAAACTAGAATCGGGAAACAACGTAATACTACCGAACAACTGGAATAAGGCACACTTAAAGTGGTACTACTGCTAAGGTACAACTCAATTCCCTTTTTAATTTCGTTACATCACGGACTAACTTATGCATGTACTCGGCCAAGGGCAAATGTAACTATTAGGTCTAAAAGCACGTGTTGTACTCTTTTTCCCTTGAACCAATTTTGTCCCGAATTGGGTTTTTTCGGTAAGCTTTTGAATGAGACAACAGTAAAATGTGCTACCTTAGTTTTGAAGGCCAAACTTAAACTGAATTGTTGATCGTTTGCACCAAACCAACAGTATCCGAGCCCTCACAAGTTCGGCCTCAAATACTGGGGGCCATTAACCCTAGGTTAAGATCTTTAGAAAAGGAAAGATTTTATATGTCAAAAGCCAAGGCTTGGTGATTAGGATTCATTGCAAGGGTCAAACGATCAAACGAAATGTGCCCATGTAGCCCACTCTAACCACGACACAAGGCTTATGCGCCTCTGATTAGGTACCCTACATATAAAATAATGAAAGAAATCTTTGCTTCCCTCATACTTTATTACTACGCATTTCGCTTTGTCGATGCCTCACAACGGATCCGAGATCCTAAATCCCACGGGCTACCCCTACTTGGGGACTATCGTCTGATAAAAAAATTAGACGGCCCGGGCTATTGAACCCCGGAGGCACCGAGCCTATTAGGCAGTGCTCGAACATGAAAGGCTACGGCCATCCTAAAACAGCTCGGAGACATAGTCCGTACTGAAAAAGTAAGGCCCTTACGTATAATCAAAACCTATTAAAGGATTACACTCGGCAAAAACATCATCGTATATGATTGAAACACTTAAGCATCTTAAATGCCTTTGATTTTATCGGGCATGTGAAGCCATGAGTAATCCAGAGATGCCATCGAGATCGAGCCCCATTCGGACCTCCGAAGAACAGATGCTCTAGATTACGTTTGATTTTATGCTAAGGCATTAGGGACGATATGCAAATAAAATGACAAGCAAATGCTAAAAAGTAAAAACGTGATGTTTCCAAAGGGAAATTTTTATATACATATCTCAAAAAATATTTGCAAAGGCACGATAAACGACCTCATAAAAAGAAAGAAAAATATACAAAAGGAAACAAAAAAGAACTAAAGCATCTACGCCTGACCTTCACCATACCTTGACTCAGCACCGGAACCTTCGGAGCCTTCAGGACCTTCGAGCTCATTGAGTTTCCTTGCCTCGGCCTCGAGCCTCTTGGCTTCATCGATCTTGGCAGACACGTCAAAACCTCGGGCGTGAATCTCCTCGAGGGTCTCCCTCCGGGATAGCCGCTTTACATACTCAGTCTTCGTATTTAAGTGGGCCTCGGCTATCTCCACTTCAGCCTTATACCGGATCAGCATTTCCTCGACTTTGGAGGAATCAATGGAATTTACCTCTAATTTGGACCTCAACACAGTATATTCCTGGCCAAGGGCCAGTTGTGCCTGAAGGTCATCATTTAGCTATGACCACTTGTCAGCCTTGTCTTTTGCCACCTAGAGCTAGTCCTTGACCGATGCCATCTCCTCTTTTGTGGCGTCCTTTTCCGAAGCCAGCAGGTCCATCCTGCCCTTTAACACCTCGACCGTTGTCTTGACCTCATCCATCTCGGCCCGAAGTTGGTCAATCAAATCTATCTTTTCTTGGACCTGTGAGGTTTCCTCATTAGTCATCACGAGTAACTTCTCGTTTCTAGCCTAAAAATCCTTACCTTCTCGACCAGATCGGTATTCTCCCATTTCACGGATGAGGCCTCCTGATCTCGTCCAATTTCACACCTCAATTCAAGGTTATGAAAACAGTCGATGCAATAATAATACCCAACAAGAGTCGTGGTCGAATTCCGCAGGGAGCTATAGATGGGAGTTACTAGTATAATCGTAGTGTGAGAGTTTGAATATCTGAGTTTATTCTTCTACAAAATGGTGTTGTTTTAAAGCCTAATTTAAAACTACAATTGCAAGTTGGGAAATAAAACTAAGAGATTATTTTTGTTGTTTTTCAAATGATGTAAAATGCCTAGGGCTATGATCTTCACCTAGGTGTTTGCCTAATGGGATATAAACCTTAATGCTTGTTTTATTGATCGGGGTGTATTGTAGCTATCAACACTCAATTGCCCACTCAATACCTCTCGGTCAGAGAGTGATTTTGCATTGTATTTCTCAAGTCCAAATGGGTATGGAACAAAACAGTTGAAAAAAGCTCAAGTCGGGTTATTACTATCTCTAGGTTGAACCCTTTAATTGAAATTATCAATCTCTCGATTGACCCAATTTCTTGTTCGCCAAGTTTTCCTAGACTAAGTCTCTCTTTCTTAAGTAGAGACCAAGTCAAATAGGCATAAAGTAATGTTTGCAACCATTAATTCCACAAATAAAAGCAAGAACATGGCTAAATAATAAATACCCAACCATAAACAAGCATTAAATCAAACACCCACAAGAATAATCCAGCAGTATTGAGACAGTTCCGAGAGCGAAAGGGGTGGATGTGGTTCACCTAGAGTATAGTTGACGCCAAGGAGTATCTGGTCCGGGAGTTCTACGCCAATGTGGCAAACATAAAGAAAGGGACCAAAGTGACAAAAGTGGGGAATCTAAAGGTGAGATTTGACCAACACACACTGAACTCCTATTTGGGGTTTGAGGACGTAGAGCTGGCACAGTACTTGGAGAATCTAGCGATGGGTGATGCAGCTCGCCCATGTGCTAGCTGAGATTCTTGCATCCCCGGGGCCACCTCCACCATGGATCATAACAAGGGTTCCTATTCAGCGAAACACCCTAAATATCGAGGCGAAGGGATGGCAGACCTTAGTATGCAGCAGACTAGACCCGTGCCATAATGAAACAAACCTACCTATTCCACGGGCAGTTCTAGTCGCCTCCATTATGGCCTGGTACTCGATCAATGTGGGTGCCGTGATGTCGGCCAACATGTCTGTGGTCGCAAGGCAAGTTGATACCTCCTACCCATATCCCAACACCATCACTGAGTACCTTACGGATGCACGGGTGGAGCCGCGAGATTTTGACACGATGGTTCGGGCTAAGAAGCCTTTCTCTTGGTAGTCTCTGATGGATGCACACAACCTGAAGAGAAAGGGTCAGTCGACTGCTACCGTAAGCCAGTCTGATGAGCCATCGGTGGTAGCTGCAGAGTCAGCAGATATGCCTTCCACTTCAGCAGAGCCTTCAGCCAGCGCAACTGCCATGCCTCCACCTTCAGCCTCAGTGCCTTCCACCTCGGCTTTTAAGCCAGTACGGATGCCCACTGCTCCATTGACTACGCTGCGAGTCTTCCAGACACTTGCGAGCCTCAAAAACTGGATGTAGACAGCTACTGCAAAGCTTTCTGACATAGCCAGTCATGTTGCGAATAGTTATCTATTCCGACACCCCAGATTCCCCCCACAGTTGAAGAAACCTTGAAGAAGCTTCTGGAAAATCAGAACATAATAATGGCCACTCTAGTGCAACATGGGTCAATGATAGAAGAGCTGGGAAAGGAAGTGAAGAATATGCGGAAGCCCCAGGCCTCCAAGAAGTCAGTGGAAAAGCTCCGACGATAGGTCACTAAGATTGCAGCAGCCGGAGACATTCCATTTGATAAGTTGATAGACCCGCACAACCCATGCCCAGATCCTACAACACTTACAACACCAACTGGCCAGTCTGAGGAGCCAGACACTGTTGCTAACACTGTCGAAGCAGTATGTCATATGTTCACCAACCCAGCCACTCCCGGACTTGAGGATGATGAGATCCAATTGGATGAGGCTGAGGTCGATGCTACTGCTGGGGACACAAAGATGACCACAGAGCGATAGGGAGATTTCTTCACTCTCACCTTTCTTTTACTCTTATTTTGTTAAGTATTAGGGACAATGCTTATTTTTATTCTGGGTGGGGGGGGGGAGGTGGAGTTTCTTTGACACATTTTGATGATTATGTATTTTGATAACTATGAGACATTTGGCCTATAATTAACTTAATATTATTTTCTTCTTCTTTCTCATTATGTATATATTCTCCCTACTTTCTCATTATGTATATTCGTTACACTTTCAATAGTTTTTGCTTTGTAGCTTCTTTATGCTTGTTTTCTTATTAGTTAGTGTTCAACTAATAAGGTAATTTTATTAGTTAGTGTCCAACTAATAAGCCTTTGATTTTCTTAATTCTACGATTCTTTCCAAAGGTAATTTTTGTGTGAACCGGGTGACTCTTCCCAACGATGGATGGCTTGACAACCTTCTTAAGGGACTGAGTCTGTTTTGGTGTTTAGGTAATAATAGTAGTAGTAATGAATAAAAAAACTAATTGAGTCATGCTCGAAGAGTCAAACATGATTCACTTGGTACCAACACACTTAACTACGTGCTTATAGTTAAAAATAAGATTTTTAGAAAGAAATAGGTCTAGTTAGTGACCTTGTGACTCTTGTATTGACTTAGGCAATTATCGAGTGGTTTAATCGAACCATAGTGATTTTTAATCTTGAATATGGTCATTGTGGGACCTCGACTCTATCCTCCTTAACAATCCAACTGTGTGAGAGTTGAGATGTTTGTGTTGCAAGTCCAAGTACCCGTGAGAATGGTCTAGAACTTGCCCCGAATGTGTTTCTAGACAAAATTTTAAGTTTTATTTGGCTTGAGAAGTGATTGTAGGCTCTACTTGGATCGCTTGAAGTTTTCCATTGCCCACTAATGTTGTTATCCCTAGTCAACCCATTTGATCCTAAAACCCTTTTCATTTGATAACCATGTTACTAGCCTTTACCGTTTTGTCGTGACCCTCTCTTGGCACCCGGGCTTTCCTTAATATTCTTGTGAAACAATTGGCTAAAAAAGTAAGTTTGGGGAAGAGATGAGGAACTTGGAAGAGGTATCAAGCCACAATAAGAAAAAGAAATGATGAGAAGGAAAGGCAAGAAAATGAAAGAACAAAAAGAATAGTGCAAAAGGAAAGTGAATAAGTTGAAGAGTTGATGGGATTCAAAGAAAAGTAATGATGCAAAGCATGGAGAAATCAAAATAGGGAGAAAATGAAATCATGATCAAGAAAGAGTGATGTTAAGTCTCTTTAATTCCCCCAAAGAAAAGAAAATTCCTCAAAGAGTTGGCAAAGCATGAGCCTAGAAAAGAAAATGGAGTGCTTAAGGAGAGATGAACCCGTTCTATCATAGCATATCCAACCTTAGTCCAAAAGTCTTCATTGCATTTCGAAAAAGCCCTACGTGATTTCAGGCCGAGTGAGCTTACATTAGTGGTGATCTACATGAAGGGCAAGCCTATGGTACTTAAAGTCGTACTTGCGACATTCGTTTGAGAGAGATGAGTGAACCCTTCACAAATCTTGGGATTGAGTGCTAAATTCTTAAGCGAGATAGGAAAACGGAGAGTAGAGGAGGAGGAGTTTTGGATCCACAATGACCTACATGAAAGAGCGAGATTCCTTGATGAATAAAGTCAACTCTTGATGCTCAAGTGTCACATTAGAACTATTTGTGCATGAAAGTTTAACTTGTTGCCTTGTTGATAGTTCATAAGTGGTGTAGGTAATTGCTGGTCCCAATTGATGTGTGAATGACTCACTTTTGATTAGCTGGAATGGCTCTTAACTTGTGGAGGTGGGAACTACTTTATTTGCTTGAGGACAAGCAAAAAATTAAGTTTGAGGGAGTGGGGATTTTGACTACTTATTAGCGACTTTTAGCTTTTGTTTTAGTCCAAAAGCGTTTAATTGTGTTCCCGAAAACTAATGAAATGTGCTTAATTGCAGGAATATTAGAAGATGAACTCCCTATATGAAATCCAACTCAAAAAGGAGTAATCTGAGCTCAAGGACATAAAAAGCATAGAAGCTCAGAAGTGCAGACCGCAAAACATCATCTTTGGCCGCAAGTTATGAAGGAAAAGCCATCAGAATTTGGTGAAAAGTGAGGTCCGCACATGAATTGTGCAGCCGTAAAAGCTAAGCCAGAGTAAAGTTCAGACAAGGTGCATTCCAACTCCCCCAAAAGTGCGGACCGCACAATAATTGTGCGGCCGGAGAAAAAGAGCTATGCGGTTGCAGATGTAAAAGTGCGGACCGCAGAAGAGCAAGGTGGGGTCGCAGATGAAAAACTGCGGACCGCAGAAAGAGTGCATTACGGTCGCTGATCAGAATTATGCGGCTGCACACTTCCAACCCTGACAAATTGAAGAAAAGTGCGGCCGCAGAACCTCCCGAAGGGGATTTTTGTCCGAAATTTCCAGCATTGTATAAATAGACGAGTTCCATATTTTGAGGTAATGGTTTGACATCAGTTGTTACACTAGCCATTTTCTTTTACTCTTTTTAGTAGTTTTTCATATTTTGCGCTATTGTTACTTAGATTTTGTCATTTTGATCTTGCAATATGAGTTTAATTATCATTTCTTCTTCTATTTCTTCCATTTCAAGCATGAGTAGCTAGAACTTTACTAGGTTTGTGACCATCTTTATGTTGGAACTGTCGCTCAAGAGTGAGTGATCTCACAGGCCACCACCCACGGAAGCTGGTGAAGGCACCTAGACTGATGAAACGGTCCTCCCAGACCTCTTTCTTCTTCGACCTCTCAAGGCCGGAAACTGTAGTATTACCATCTCGGCTATCATCGGGAATATCATCAATAGTAGTTGTTGGTTCCTCAGGGACAGGTGTAGAGGAGGGCTCTGAAGCCTGACTGTCACTCTCCGAACCCTCACAGGTGCTATGTGATGTGGAAGGCTCGTCCCGGAGTTGGTACCTCCCCGGTGGCTCTGATTGGACAGCTGGCTGCTCTTGAACTGAGTCGCCCTCCGATGCTTCCCGAGATAGGGCATAAGAACTATATTCAAAGGGCTATGGATTTCTACCTCGGCCGACTGTAGCCTTCTTTGCGATTATCTTTTGGAGGGCGAGGGGTAAAGTACTTTTGCCTCGGCCTATAGAAGGTTCACTCCTCCCCTTTGGCGTATCTCCACGGCCTCAATATCTCACAATTTTCTATAACAAGCAACAACAGGAGTCAGTTGTAAGTCAAGTGCAACAGACAGTGAACACACAGTATAAAACATATTTGCATGGTGGGGAAGTGTGGTCTGCACAATTACAAGTGCGGCCGTAGGCTGGGCTATGTGGACCACACAATTTGATCTTGCGGTCGTAGAACTGGATCTGCGGTCAGCACAATTATTAGTGTGACCGTAGATTTGAAGTGCGGTCTGCACTTTTATCATTGCGGCCACACATTAGATATCCCAAAATTGCCAACTCTCTGATGTCAGAGATTAGGCTATTTTGCGGCCACACTCACTTTTTTTGCGGTCGCGATGGGATATTTGTGGTCCGCACAATTTCAAGTGCGGCCGCAGAATCATGCTTCACCAATGAACCCTAATCTCAACTTCTGCGAACCGCACAATTTCTTGTGCGGTCGCAGATTTCAAAACAAGTACGAGCATACTTTCTAGGGTTGTTCAATGATTGCACAAATTCGACATGGTATTAATAATTAAGCATAAAAACAATTCACCCATTCCCCATAGAGCAATTAGGAGTTGACCCAACACAGTTTAAACCCCACTTGGTAGTAAAATTGAATTCTACTGACAAATGGCCTAAAACTACCTAACAAATTATAAATTAAACTAAAAAAAATCTAAAAATTCTATGAGTAATTGAGGCATACCAGATATGAAGCAGTGCAAATCAGTGATCACAGATGTGGATTTAGTATGGCAGATGATTGAACAGACAATTTCAATGTGTTAGGTTTTGTTTTGAGTGCTCAGAGAGGGGGGAAAATGTACAGTAACCCTAAGTTCACTTTTTATACAGATGGTCTGAGTAAGGGACAAAGGTGATGAGTGCGACCACAGAATTCATTCTGCGGTCCGCACTCTGTTACATGGGGCTTGCTGATCTACGGTCCGCAGAATTTGAGGTGCGACCGCAGATTTTTGCTACGGACCACATATTTTGATGTGCGGCCGCACTTTGGCCATTTCTCTTACAAACCAAACTTCAAAGAGATTGCATTTTCCCTTTCCAATTTGTGTGGTCCGCACCACAATTGTGCGGCCGCAGTTCCCTTCCACTGTAGCAACCTAAATTGTGTGGTCCGCACTATTTTCCACACTTAGACAATTTTCTTGGCACAGTTCCTGTAAAGTATACTCATCCCTGCAACACACTTCAAAACCAGTTAGCACAAAATAACACCTATCTACAAAAGAAGAAAAGAAAAGAAAAAGAAAACATAGGTTGCCTCCTAAGAAGCACCTGATTTAACGTCACGACACGACGTAGATTACCATCATTTCAAATGAATAACTGCCACCACGTGGCCATCATCAACTTTTCCCAAATAATGCTTCACCCGGTGACCATTGACTCGGAACACCTCATCATTTTTGTTCTTCAAGTCCAATGCACCAAAAGGTGTCACACCCACAATTTCAAAGGGACCACTCCATTTTGATTTCAGCTTTTCGGGAAACATCTTCAATCGTGAGTTAAACAACAAAACAGGATCGCCCACCTTGAACTCTTTGTTTCGGATGTATTTGTCATGAAGGTACTTCATCTTCTCTTTGTACAAGGACGAACTTGCATATGCATGGTACCGTAACTCATCCAATTCATTCAAATGTGCAACTCACAAATTAGCGGTTGCATCCCAATCAAAATTCAACTTCTTTAAAGCCCACATGGCTTTGTGCTCAAGTTACACCAGAAGATGACAAGCTTTGCCAAACACCAACCAGTATGGATACATCCCGATAGGGGTTTTGAAAGCAGTCTGATAAGCCCATAGCGCATCATCAAGCTTCTTTGACCAATCCGTCTGTTTAGCATTCACTGTTTTGGACAAGATACTCTTTATCTCCCGGTTGGAGACTTGCACTTGACCGCTAGCTTGTGTATGATAGGGAGTCGTAACTTTATGAGTGACACCATACTTGCTAAGCAAAGTCTCAAAAGCCTTGTTGCAAAAATGCGACCCCCTATCGCTTATGATAGCCCGCGGAGTACCAAATATTGTGAAAATATTCTTCTTCAAGAACGCCACCACACTTCTCGCTTCATTTTTGGGTAGAGCAACGACCTCTACCCATTTAGACATATAATCAATCGCTACCAAGATGTAGGTGTTTCCACAAGAACTCACAAAAGGACCCATGAAGTCAATACCCCACACATCAAAAATATCAATCTCCAAAATGGTAGTGAGAGACATTTCATTCTTCTTCGAGATTCCACCGGCCCATTGGCATTCATCACAGTTTTTCACCATATCACTTGCATCTTTGTAGAGAGTGGGCCAATAGAAACCGCAACTTAGCACTTTAGCCGTCGTTCTTGCTCCGCCATGGTGACCACCATAAGGCGAAGAATGGCAAGCCTCAAGAATAACATTTTGCTCTTCATCTGGTACACGTCTTCTTATTATGCCATCCGTGCAAATCCGAAAAAGGTATGGCTCGTCCCAATAATAATTTTGACAATCCCGTTTGAGCTTCTTTCTTTGATTTGAAGAGAGCTCATTCGGGCTGATTCCACACACAAGGAAGTTTGCCAGATCCGCGAACCATGGCACCTCCTTCATTGAAATAGCCAAGAGTTGCTCGTCGAAAAAGGAGTCATTGATTTAAAGGCCGTCATGCGGCCTCCCCTCCTCCTCCAAACGAGACAAGTGTTCCGCCACTTGATTTTCACTCCCTTTTCAATCTTGGATGTCAATATAAAATTCTTGCAACAATAGCACCCATCTCATCAACCTAGATTTTGAATCTTTCTTGCTCATAAGATAGCGAAGTGTTGCATGATTCGTATGAATAATGACTTTTTCACCCACCAAGTATGGGCGAAACTTCTCATTTGCAAACACAATGGCAAGGAGCTCTTTCTCTGTAACGGTGTAGTTGACTTGGGCATCATTCATGGTCTTACTAGCATAGTAGACCGGATGAAAGATCTTGTTGATACGTTGCCCCAAAACTGCCCCAACCGCTACATCACTAGCATAGCACATGAGCTCAAAAGGAAAACTTCAATTAGGAGCGGTGATAATGGGAGTGGTTGTCAACTTGAACTTTAGCAATTCAAAGGCTCTCATGCAATCATAATTGAAGTGAAACTTAGCATCTTTCTCTAAGAGCTTGCACAATGAAACCCTGGTAGAGCCCCGTTTTCCTTTATGCCATTCTTTGAAATCTTGTGTCCAAGGACAATGCCTTCCTCGACCGTGAAATGACATTTCTCCCAATTCAACACTAAGTTCGTTTCTTCACACCTTGGTATACTCTATCCAAATTTGCCAAGCAATCATCAAAGGAATCCTCGACTACCGAGAAGCCATCTATGAAGACTTCAAGGTAGTCCTCTACCATATCTGTAAAGATCGCCATCATACACCGTTGAAAAGTCATCGGTGCATTGCATAAGCCAAATGGCATCCGTTTGAAAGTGAAAGTGCCATAGGGACAAGTGAAAATTGTTTTCTCTTGTTATTACGGGGCAATAAATATTTGGTTGTAACCCGAATATCCATCTAGCAAGCAATAGAAAGCATGGTCGGCCAACCTATCAAGCATTTGGTTAAGGAAGAGAAGTGGAAAATGGTCTTTCCTTGTGACTTTGTTTAGCTTCCGATAGTCCATACACACTCTCCACCCGGTCACCGTTCTTATGGGAATCAACTCGTTCTTGTCATTGGTGACCACTGTTATTCCCCTTTCTTTGGGCCACATTGCACTGGAGAAGTCCACGAACTATCGGAAATGGGGTAGACAACCCCGGCATCTAACCACATGATGATCTCCTTTTTGACCACGTCTTGCATGGCTTCATTAATCTCCTTTGATGTTCAATTGATGGTTTGGAATCTTCCTCCAAGTTAATCTTGTGCAAGAAAAATGCGGGTATTACTCCCCGAATATCCGCCAAAGTCCACCCAATAACCTTCTTACTCTTGTGGAGCACCGCCAATGTAGAGCCGACCTGCATGTTAGTCAAACAAGAGGAAAGAATAACCGGTAAAGTAAAACAAGGGCCAAGAAATTCATACCTAAGATGTGGAGGCAATGGCTTCAACTCCAAGGTAGGAGGATCTTCGATTGAAGGCTTTGTAGGAGGAGTTTTCCTATTCTCAAGATCCAAGGAAAGTTTCCGGGGTACATAGTTGTACGACCCCATTCCTTGCAAAGAATTCAGACATTCCTTGAAGCCATCCATCTCGTCATCGTCAAAGTTGAGCAAGACGGCCTCCAACATATCACCCACATTAACCTTGGCACTTGTATCATCAATAATCAGATCGGTCACCAAGTCCACAAAAGAACACACTTCATTGCAATTTGGTTGCCACATAGATTTGCACACGTGGAACACCACCTTTTCATCACCCACCCGGAAAGTGAGTTCTCCGGCTTCCACATCAACAAGAGCCTTCCCCGTAGTAAGGAAAGGTCTACCAAGAATAATCGGTACCTCATAGTCCACTTCACAATCAAGAATAACAAAATCCACCGGGAGAATGAACTTCTCAACACGAACTAATACATCTTCAATCACCCCCAACGGTCTCTTCATTTTACGATCGGCCATTTGTAATCTCATAGATGCGGGTCTTGGTTGCCCAATTCCCAAGGTATTGAAAACCGAATTGGGCATCAAATTGATACTTGCCCCAAGATCACAAATAGTTTTAGCAAACTCGGCACTTTCTATGGTACAAGAGATTGTGAAAACACTGAGATCTTCCAATTTAGAAGCCATCGAATGCACAATTGCACTCACTTGATGAGTGACTTTTATAGTTTCGAAATCCATCGACCACTTATTTATCACCAAGTCCTTCATAAAATTTGCATAATCGGACATTTGCTCCAAGGCTTCAACTAATGGTACATTTATCGAGAGACTCTTCATCATATCAATGAACTTTTTGAATTGATTTTCGTCATTTTGCTTGGTGAGCCTTTGAGGATATGGAGGAGGTGGATTAGGCAATGGTTCCTTAGCCTTTTGCACTACCGATTCCGGTATGTCAATAACATGATCCCTAGACGGGTTCACTTCCTCTTGAGTCTCTTCCACAGTGTCATCAATAGCAATCCACACTTATTCATTTGCTTGCACCACATTGTTCGGGATCTCCTCTTCTTCTACCATTTGCTCATCATCCACAAGTTGCCTTTGACTTGAGGTGGGTGAATTCCCACCTCTTCCACTTCTTATAGTAACGTCCATGGCATGCCCCGTGTTGTTCCCACCCTTTGAATTCACCATCGTGTCACTTGGTAGTGCCCCCTTAGGACGAGAATTTAAAGCTTGAGAGATTTGTCCTATTTGCACTTCCAAGTTACGGATCTAGGTGTTGTGTAAAGCAAGTTGAGCATCGGAATCGGCGTTCTTCTCCATCATTTGCTTGAACATGTTCTCAATATGGCCCATTTCATTACTGAAAGAACTAGGACCATGGGAAGGATAAGGAGGTGGGTTGCTCGGTTGTTGATACATCGGGGGCCTTTGAAAACCCGATCCTCAATTTCCTTGATTGTTATTCCACCTGCCTTGATTGTTGCCTCCCCATTGCCTTTGTTATTGTTGTTATGCCAATTTCCTTGATTATTACTTCCACTCCAATTGTCTTGATTGTTGTTGTTATTCCAATTGCTTTGATTGTTTCCACCACTCCAATTACCTTAATTATTTTAGGGTCTCTATTGTTGTTGGCTACGGCCTTGGTAGTTATTTCTTTGCCCTTGAAAGTTGTTCACATATTGGACCTCCTCTTCTTGGTCATTGTAAGATTCATCTTGATTAAATCCATTATCATCTTGCACAAAATTGTCCACTCTTTGTTGCACTTATGGACTTCTTGTTCTTCGCTTGTTCACCACAATACCTAGTCCCTCCATTGTATTGACTTGCCTCGTGTTTTGCACTTGTTGAAGTTGAGCCTTTGCCAATTGGTTCGGGGTGGTAGTCAACTCGGCCATGGCTTGCCCATGGTCATGCCATTCTTTGTGAAGGTGAATCACATTAGGGTCACCTTGTGGAACATTAGCCCGAGATTGCCACGCCGATGAAGTGTCCGCCATATCATCCAAGATATCACATGCCTCCGCATAAGGCGTAGTCATGAAGTTCCCACCGGCAAGTTGATTCACTACACATTGGTTGATTGTATTGATCCCCCGATAGAAAGTTTGTTAAATCATGTTCTCTGTCATATCATTGTTGGGGTATTCTTTCACCATTGTTCTATACCTTTGCCATATCTTGTGTAGTGGTTCATTGGGCTCTTGTTTGAATGCTAGAATTTCATCTCGAAGAATATCCATGTGCCCGGGAGAGAAGTACTTAGAAATAAATTTCTCCGCTAACTCATCCCATGTATGAATGGAATGATTTGGCAAACGTTCCAACCAATCTAAAGCTTTCCCCCGTTGAGAGAAGGGAAAAAGCCTTAGTCTCAAAGCATCTTCGGAGAGATTTGTTTGTTTACTTCCCCAACACGTATCTACGAACCCCGTAAAGTGTTTACATGCATTTTGACCCGGTGCACCAGTGAAGAACCCTCATTGCTCGAGCAAAGTGAGCATCACATTAGTTATTTGGAAGTTGCCCGCCCTAATACGGGGAGGGACTATAGCACTTGCATACCCTTCATTCGGAAACATCCGGTATGGAGCCACTCGTGGTGGAGGTGGGGGTGGAACATGTACATTATCATGAGGCGGTCAGTCTTGTCTATTGGCTTGAGGTTCAAGAGGAACCTTATCCATTTGATCATCCTCAACATCCACATCCCCCAAAGGTAAGTTTTCAAGCCCATTATTTGCCATGATTGCACCTACAATTTTTCAACATGTTAGTAACACGGAAGGAAAAGAAGATATTCCCAAAAATATACCTAAATATATAGCTAACACCATTTTTAGCCCCGGCAATGGCGCCAAAAATTTACCTCATCCAATTTCACACCTCAATTCAAGGTTATGAAAACGGTCGATGCAATAATAATACCCAACAAGAGTCGGGGTCGAATTCTGCAGGGAGCTATAGATGGGAGTTATTAGTATATATCGTAGCTTGAGATTTTGAATATCTAAGTTTACTCTTCCACAAAATGGGGTTGTTTTAAAGTCTAATTTAAAACTACAATTGCAAGTTGAAAAATAAAACTAAGAGATTATTTTTGTAATTTTTCAAATGTTGTAAAAAGCCTAGGGTTATGACCTTCACCTAGGTGTTTGCCTAATGGGATATAAACCTTAATGCTTATTTTATTGATCGGGGTATATTATAGCTATCAACACTCAATTACCCACTCAATACCTCTCGGTCAGAGAGTGATTTTGCATTGTATTTCTCAAGTCCAAATGGGTATTGAACAAAACAGTTGAAAAAAGCTCAAGTCGGGTTATTACTATCTCTAGGTTGAACCCTTTAATTGGGATTATCAATCTCTCGATTGACCCAATTTCTTGTTAGCCAAGTTTTCCTAGACTAAGTCTCTCTTTCAAGTAGAGACCAAGTCAAATAGGCATGAACTAATGTTTGCAGCCATTAATTCCACAAATAAAAGCAAGAACATGGCTAAATAATAAATACCCAACCATAAACAAGCATTAAATCAAACACTCATTAAGTTTACATACTAGGGTTGGGTCACAACCCTAGTAAAATTCTAGTAACCCATGCTTAAAATGGAAGAAATAGAAGAAGAAATGATAATTAAACCCATATTGCAAGATCAAAATGATAAAATCTAAGTTAAAATAGTGCAAAATATGAAAAACTACTAAAAAGAGTAAAAGGAAACGGCTACTGTAGCAGCTGATGTCAAAAATTTACCTAAAAATGTAAAACTCATCTATTTATACAAGGCTAAAAATTTCGGACAAAATACCCTTCGGGAGGTTCTGCGGCCGCACAATTACATGTGCGGTCCGCACTTTTCTTCAATTTGTCTAGATTGGAATTCTGCGGCCGCATAATTCTGATCTGCGGCCACAATGCACTCTTTTTGCGGTCTGCACTTTTACATGTGCGACCGCGCCTTGATCTTCTGCGGTCCGCACTTTTACATGTGCGGCCGCATCTTGCTCTTCTACGATCCGCACTTTTACATCTTCTGCCGCATAGCTCTTCTGCGACCGCACAATTATTGTGCGGTCCGCACTTCTGGGGGACTTGGAATGCACCTTCTCTGAACTTTATTCTGGCTTAGCTTTTGCGGCCACAGAATTCATGCGCGGACCGCACTTTTCACCAAACTCTGATGGCTTTTCCTTCATAACCTACGGTCGTAGATGATATTCTGTGGTCCGCACTTCTGACCTTATGTGGCTTTTATGTCCTTGAGTTCAAATTACTCCTTTTTGAGTTGGATTTCATCTCGGGAGTTCGTCTTCCAAAATTCCTGCAATTAAGCACATTCCAATATTCCTCCAACGCGCTCATGTCCATGCCATCGAAGAACATGTTGAGAGCATCATCTACGCCTTGTGCCATCTCGTTCGATATCTCTTTATCGGATTGAGCCTCTTCGAGCATAGACTCTGTGTGGGATGGTGTCTCCGCAATGTCGATGACACCGGCTATTTCCTTCGGGGCAGGAGCGGCTTCTCAGGAGGCTGTGGCCTCCAATTTTCCTTCTGGTTCCCGAGCTAGGAAGGGATTGACCTCTTGTCCATCTTATCTGGTTGTTGTCTGCTCTCCCTCGTCAATGGTCGACCCGTGAGCAATGAACTCCAGAACATCATCCTCACGGTAATCCTAGAACCGGAAGAGGGATTCGGGGTCCGATACCCTAGCTTTGGTGTTCTTTTTATTACTTTTTCGGGACCGGAAAGCTACCCTCTTCTTCTTCACCTCGGCGTCTGGGGAGCCAGAGGATTTCCTTTTCTTCTTCTTTTTCTCCTCCTTTGAGGAAGCTCCGGGTTGTACCGTAGCGTAGGGTTCAGCAAGCGAGGACGGGACCTCATCCTCATCCAATGGCCGAAGCTCGGTGGTCTTGGGAAAACCTGTGAAAGAAAAAAAAAACTTAGCAAAAATAAAATCTTAGTATGTAAATGTAATTGTTCGGGAGGAAGTCTCACCATGGGAACGGGCCTCCCACTTGCCCTTCTAGAACTTGCGCCATTCGCTCGAAGTAAGACATTTGTTTAGATATTCCCTCGATCCACTCCTTGAAGCGGGGGACTGCATCAGGAACTTGCGCGACCGCTGCACAACGGTAGGCATAGGCAATTAGAAAAAGAATAAAAGAAGGAACAGTAGGATAGTAGAAAGTACTCAAGAAGGAAAACACTTACGGGATGAGTTCCACTTATCAAGGAACAGTAGAAATTCGGGGGGAATAAGGTTTTCGATTTTCTCCCGAACGAATCTTCCCTGCTAACCTCGATCTCTATCTTCATTGATGCTCGAGAATGGAGCTTTGCTTCCTCGACGAACAAGATTGATCAACCCCCCTCGGAAGATTCGGGGGCTGTTGAGGCGAAACAAGTGGTCGAGGCTGAACCGCTGAGCTTTAGTGTTTTTTACGAAGTGGCGGAGGAGGATTACGATCCTCCAAAAGGACGGATGAATTTGCCCAAGACCTCGTACCGTTTGCAGAAGCCGAGGACTATAGGGTCCACCGGGGCGAGCATGAAGGGCTAAGTGTAAACACATAGATACCTCTCCACATGAGTGGTGATGTCTTTGTTGAGCTCGGGGAGGACCACCTCCTTGCCCTCCCAGTTGCAGTCCATCCAAACTGTGGGGAGTGTGTCATCAGTAACAGAGCATATGTACATCCATACTCTCTCGCCTCGGTCTTATTGACTGGAGGCATTCTCGGCTTTGAAGTCGTTCTCGATGGAACAGCCCCCAGGGACGAAACTATTCAAGGGAGGATCGTAGGCTACCTCAGGAACGGCCACCTCGGCATCCGTGGCCGGGTTGGAAGATGAATGGGCATTCTGTTGAGGCACGGATTTGGAAGTTTTAGCTATAGGGTTCTGGAAAATGAAAATATGAAGGTTTGAAAAAAAATATGAAGGTTTGAAGATGAAGATGAAGATTTGAAGATGGGGATGAAGGTATGAATGCCTGATTTGAAGATTTAAAGAAAGATTATGAAGATTTGAAGAAGAGGATATGAAGATCTAGAAAGCAATGTATGAAGATTTGAAGGGGTTATAATTAAGTGGTGAATTCGACGGTAAGTCAGAAAGTTCTAGAATCGAAAAATTAAAAAGGGGTTGGAGCTTTTATAGAGGGAGAATAATTAATGTGCAACGTTTTACATTCGAGGACAGTCAACAGGCGACTGACACGTGTCCGAAGTTAGAACGACGCAACTGATGGGACGTTTCGCTGACCCGTTAACTCGGTTGTAACGTACGAAAGAAGGATCCGAGGTTAATTTATCGCTTTCCGTCACTTCGATAAATCTACTCTCCGGAAAACGAGGGGACTATATGTGTACGGGTAAAATCGGGGATAAAGTTTTTCCTGATTCCCCGATGAGAGAACGAAGGGGAAGCGCAGCTCGACGTGATTCTAATCGAGGCTAGGAACCCCTCCTATTGAGACCCAAGGAGAATGAACGATGTATATGAGATCGAATACGGTAAAAGCGATGTACCCCGGACCAACTACAACTTCTGGATCTCGGGAGACGCGGTGAGCGGTTATGCATGGCAGATATGGGGCCGTAATATTCGCCCTCAACCGGATATTACGGTGCGGATCCTGTTTAGTATCAATTGTGGATCAACAATTACCGGAAAAAGAAGTTTTTTACCCTTTTTAGACTTGTACTAGGACTAAAATTCTCCTACTATATAAAGGAAAAGTTTTTCTTTAGTGTGACACATTGTAACACGCAATTCAAAGTAATAGAAGTTTACACTTGTCTTCTAGCTATCGTTCAAGGCATTACTCATTTGTTCTTTTCTTCACTCGCGACCGAGCTTATACCGAGGGTCCAATCGAGGGCGAGTCCTACTGTTCAATCTAAGATCAGGCTTGGTCATAATATTGCGATTGGTTTGATCGTTTATTTCGTCTTTAATTCATTTATCTGTTATTCTTAATTATTCGTATTGAATTAAATCACGCACAAATTTAATTGTTACTCATTTTTGGGGTAAACAAATATCACATCTTATTTTTTGGTGAGAATTTAATTGGGACCATTAATATATGGAAGGACCGAGTTCTCGAAAAATTCACTTCCAAAGGTGAGTTATTTGTAATGAGCACTAAGTTAAGAGGTATCCGGGTTAGAGTCCTGGGCATAAAAAAAATTCTATTACGAAAATAAGCCTTACTTGGTGCATAATTGGATTGGTCGATGCCATAATATAGATATCATACATAGGTTGGGAAACCAGTTTTTTTTTTTTAAGGTTGAAATTTATAATATAGTATCTCCCTTTTTCTCTTATGGTTGTTATGTCTTTATAATTTGATGATTATCACATCGATTATGAAGTTACGGGTACCCGACCTCTAGCGCGTATAACAGTTCTAAAATATATAATCGTCCCCTCTTTTCAAATTAAAGAGAAAAGTATGATACGTGCTTCGATTTTGGGTAAGATGAATCGAATTAATTAATATACTCCTACGATTGATTTACAAGTAACGACAAGGATATTGCAGAGGTTTATGTGCTAGGATTTTGGGTAGCAAATTTGGATTAGTGGTTATATAACGACAAGAATCTTAAAGAGATTTCCTCAAAGTATGAATCTCTGTCTTGTAGCCATGTAAATTACCAATGTGGTCCTTTTATGATACTTTAATAATCTTGTTTTTCATGTATATCAAAAATTTTATTTACAATGCCCACGTGTAGATGATTACCATTAAGTTTGCATGAGTTGGATTATGCCAAAATTATTCTTTGCCTATCACTGTGCATTCATCTCAATAGTATTAGTGTAAGATTGCATATAGATGTTCATGACATGCACTGAAAGATAATAATAATTCTAAGCAGAATATTTCGTGTTTAAAATTTATTTATATGTCAAAGATCGGATCTAAGACGTACTTGGTGAAAAGAGTCTCGTTTTAAATTTCTTCGATAGTGCGAAGATTCTATGTGTATCCACACCGAGACCGATCCTTGCTATCAACTCTTTGATCAATGAAATCCCACGAACAAATTGAATAAAAATATTATGTTGAAATTTTTCTCAAAAATCTCAACTCAAAGGTAGAAGAATAAGAAATAATTTTCTTGTACTAGTATTTTCTATCTTGGCTTTGTATTGCACTATTACTTTCTCAAAATAATTTTCTTCTCAAGAATAACTCTCTTGCTTTTTACAATATATATAAGATCTATATCACCCTAATTCTTAATTAGGACTCACACATAATTTCCATTGGAAAATTCAAATCACATGCTTTATGGTAAATATTTAAAAAATATGTAACTAATTTATGAAATACAATTCTAAATTGAATTCTATAAATACACCCCTTTACTTTCGAAAATGGTCTAAGAATACCCTTCGTTATACTATTGGGTTATCTATACCCCTGCAGTCATAATTTGGGTTCAAATATACTCATCATTTAAACGGAGGAACACGTGTCATCGCCCTATTGATCAATTAAAAATATATCCTAATTAATTAAAAAGACACATTACTCATACCCGAAAAATATTTTTTATTAAAAAAAAACTAGAAAAAACTGAAATTATTTTTACTAAAAACTGGAAAAAAAAACGAAAATATTTTTTTTCAGTTTTTACAAAAAACCTGCTTTAGAAAAAACTGAAAAATATTTTCTAAAACAATATTTTTATAAAAACTAAAAAAAAACTGAAAATCAAGTTTCTAAAGCAACTAAAAACTGGAAAAAACTGAAATATTATTAACTAAAAACTGGAAAAAAAAGAAAATATTTATTTTTTCAGTTTTTACAATAATATTGCTTTAGAAAATTGCTTTTTAGTTTTTTTTTTAGTTTTAACAAAAATATTATTTTTGAAAATATTTTTCAGCTTTTTTTAAAGCAGTTTTTTTGTAAAAGTTGGAAAAATATATATATTCATTTTTTCAGTTTTTAGTAAAAAAAATTCAGTTTTTCCAGTTTTTAAATAAATAATTGCTTTAGAAAATTAATTTTCAACTTCTTTTTTTTCAGTTTTTACAAAAATATTATTTTAGAAAATATTTTTCAGTTTGTTCTAAAGCAGTTTCTTTGTAAAAACTGGAGAAAAAAAATATTTTCGTTTTTTTCAGTTTTTAGTAAAAATAATTTCAGTTTTTTTCAGTTTTTACAAAAAAAAATATATTTTTCGGGTATGGGTAATAGGTCTTTTTAATTAATTAGGAGATATTTAGAATTGACCAACCAGGGCGATGACACGTGTCCCTCCATTTAAATAAAGGGTATATTTGAACCCAAAGTATGACTGAAGGGGTATAGATAACCCAATAGTATAACGATGAGTATTCTTAGACCATTTTCGAAAGTAGAGGGGTATATTTGGCCCTTTGCCGTAAAATAAAAACATGTAACTCGAATTCAATTCTAAATTGAATCCTACAAATTACTCAATATTTTAAAATAAAAATATATAACTCATTTATGGAATTCAATTCTAAATTGAATTCTACAACTTAGTCATACTTTTAAAATAAAAACATATAACTCATTTATGGAATTTTATTCTAAATTGAATTCTACAAGAGATGTAATTTAATTTTCTTATTTAAAATAGAAAATTTCAACTTGTACACAATATTAATTATATCCTCTCTACTAGCAAAGAATATAATAATATTTTATTTGGACTAATAACTAAATTTATTTGACTAATTAATTCCTTCTGTCCTTATAGCTATGGGTCACCCTAGGATATGGTTCAACTATCAAATCCTAATAGGCGGCCAATTATGTGTTCATGTAAAAAATAATCGACCATTGAATGACCTAAGAAACTCTTTTCTTCTTTCATTCAATCGCCCTGGCCAAGGTCTTAATTTGGTCGATTATAATTTATGACAATATGAAGCTTAAACTCATTACCAAGAGTTGACAGATTCCATCTTGATCAATCACTACTTCTACAAGTATTTAATCGTACCCAATATCCTTTCAACTATCGCCCTAGGGCCATAGGTGTCTAGTATCAAAGCACAATAAATAACTTGTCAATTACTATGATGATATCAGGTCAAAGGAAACTCTTACATCACATTCTTCAAGAGAATATCCTATTGACAGTTTATGGTAATTCTAACCATTAGGAATTATCCAATGAATCGGTTCAATGATCATATCTCTATATGCATCATCTATTTATATTATTTAGTTAATGAGATCAACTAATCTTTATCTCATAAAGACGATCACATAAATATTGATCTAACCGGATTACTAATATTCAAATTAATAATCCTACGATCAAGAACAAAATTTAAATTAAACTATAAGAGACTTTATTCTCATTATCATGATCTCCATCATGATGACAAGTCTTAAAATTTAATCAAGGACCTTATTAAATTAATCAAGCAATTAATAATAAATATGGTTAACGGATATCAAATGCCATATATTTTTATATCAAATAACATTCACAAAAATATGTTCACATCATCAAATATGAAATTGGATCTAGGGCATATATAATATATATCCCTAACAATCTCCCACTTGCACTAGAGCCAATTGCTCTTGTACTTCATTCCCAATTTTCACTTGTGCTTGTCAAACTCCTTTACTCCAAGTGCTTTAGTTAATGGGTCTGCAGCATTTTTCTTTCCATCAACCTTTTGAATTTCGACGTCTCCACGTTCAATGATCTCTCTTATCAAGTGATACATTCGCAGGACGTGGTTCTTTTGCTTGAGCAATGGCTCCAGTATTGTCACACAATAATGGAACTGCACCTTCTATTGAAGGAACCATACCAAGTTCATTTAAGAACTTTTTCATCCATACAACTTCCTTAGCAGCTTCACTAGCTCCTATATATTCTGCTTCAGTCACTGAATGAGCTAATGTAGCTTATTTGGAACTTTTCCAACTCACTGCCCCACCATTTAAGGTGAATACATAACCAGAAATAGATTTGCTATCATCTCTATCTGAAGAGAAACTTGCATCAGTATAACCTTCAAGTTTCAACTCAGAATCTCCATAAATGAGGAATTGGTCTTTAGTTCTTCTTAAGTACTTAAGAATGGTCTTCACCACCTTCCAATGTTCCTCACCAGGATTTGCCTAATATCGGCTAGTCACTCCTAGTGCATAAGCCACATCAGGACGTGTACATGTCATGGTATACATGATAGCTCCCACTGCACTAGCGTATGGGATCCTACTCATGCATTCTCTCTCTTCAGGTGTTTTAGGACAATCCTCCCTACTGAGAGTAATTCTAGTGCCTATCGGTAGATAGCCTCTTTTGGAATTATTCATGTTATACCTCTTTAAGATGCTATCAATGTACAAGGACTGGGAAAGCCCAAGCAGCTTCCTAGATCTATCTCTATAGATCTTTATTCCCAATATATAAGCTGCTTCTCCCAAATCTTTCATGGAGAACTGTTCAGATAGCCAAATCTTGGTACTTTGCAATGTCGGTATATCATTTTCTATGAGCAATATATCATCAACATAAAGTATTAAGAATATAATTGTCCTCCTACTAACCTTTTTGTACACACAAGGTTCTTTTTCGCATTTAACAATTGTCTTGTTAAAGCGAATATTCCAACTTCAAGAAGCTTGCTTTAGTCCATAAATGGATCTTTGTAGCTTGCAAATTTTATTATGATCAGAAGGAGATGTGAAACCTTCAGGTTGTGTCATGTACACATCCTCTTCTAGCTCACTATTAAGGAAAGTTGTTTTCACATCCATTTGACATATTTCATAATCATAGTAGGCTGCTATAGCAAGCAAAATCCGAATTGATTTGAGCATTGCCACGGGAGAGAAAGTCTTGTCATAGTCGACTCCTTCTTTCTGACGATATCCCTTGGCAACAAGACGGGCTTTGTAGGTCTCCACCTTTCCATCTGCTCCAATATTTTTCTTAAAAACCCATTTACAACCTATAAGTTTTATATCCTTTGAAGGTTCAACTAAAGTCCATACTTTATTTTCCTTCATGGACTTTTGCCATTTCTCATAATCAGAACTTTGTATAGCCTCTTCATAGGTATTAGGGTCATCATCATTATGATCAACCTCATTTGATACATTATCTTGTACCATTATATTTAATCTAGTTGGTACATGACGTTCTCGTGTAGACCTTGTAAGAGGTGCTTGTACAACTTGTTCACCTTGTGCTAGATTTGGTTGTTGTTCAATTTGGTTTGGAATTGGTTCATTAACCTATTCTTGAACTACATTTAGTTCTTGAACTTCAACCGTTGAAGATGGAAACTTCCTTATCAACTTCAAAACATCCAATAAAGGTTTTTCAACTTGTGTCTAATGATCTTGATTTTATGTTGATTCATTAGTTTCTTGAACCTCATCAAGTTCTATTTCTCCACTATAATTTCCTTCCAAAAGAAATTTCATTTCCAAAAAGGCTGCTCCTCTAGCCGCAAACACTTTATAGTCAGAAGGGTGATAAAAATAATATCCCATTGTTTCTTTGGGATACCCAATGAACCTACACTTATCAGATCTTGAGTTAAGTTTATCAGATTGAAATCTCTTAACATAAGTTGGACAATCCCAAACTTTAATATGCTTAAGATTAGGCTTACGCCCTTTCCATATCTCATATGGTATTGTAGAGACTGACTTAGTGGAAACTTTATTAAGTAAGTATATTGCTGCTTCCAAAGTATATCCCCATAAATGTATTGGAAGATCAGTGAACCCCATCATAGATCTCACCATATCTAATAAGGTTTGATTTATCCTTTCAGACACACCATTGTGTTGTGGTGTTCCTGGAGGTGTCCACTGTGAGAGAATCCCACTCTCTTTGAGATACATAGTAAAATTTTTACTAAGATATTCTCCACCTCTATCAGACCTTAGTACTTTAATATTTTTACCAGTATGTTTTTCAACTTCACTACGGAACCTTTTGAACATTTCAAAAGATTCAGATTTGTGTTTCATAAGATACACAAATTCATATCTTGACATATTATCAGTGAAGGTGATAAAGTAAGAATATCTACCTCTAGCTTGAATTTTTATGGGCCCATAAACATCTGTATGAATTAGTCCCAATAATTCAGTAGCTCTTTCTCCACTTCCAGTAAATGGAGATTTGGTCATTTTTCCTTTGAGACAAGATTCACGAGTTGGATATGATTCAAAATCATACTTGTCAAGGTACCCTTCCTTGTACAACTTGTTAATTCTTTTCTCTCCTATATGACCAAGTCTACAATGCCAAAGGTATGTATGATTTACTTGATCATCTCTTTTCCTCTTAAGACTTGAAACATGCATAATCGAATTAGCATTCACATTAAGTAAGACATAAACATCAAGTTGGAGATAGCCATTCACATATAAATTATCACCATAATAAATAGAGCAAATACTATTGCCTATGTTAATGTGAAACCCACGCTTGTCCAACATAGAAGCTGAAATTATGTTCGAAACAAATTTAGGAACATAATAACAATCATCTAACATAGGTATTTTTTCCGAAGGCATTATTAAAGAAATTGATCCTACAGCTATGGCCGTAACTTTTGCACCATTTCCAACTTGTATATTAATTTATCTTTTCTTTAGTCTCCTACTTATCTTGAACCCTTGCAACATATTACAGATGTTATAACCACCGCCAGTATCTAATACCCACAATAAAGAATTAGTAGTAGCTAAAGAAACCTTGAAAATATTTTTCATTAATGTCTCACCTTGTTTCTTGTCCTTTAGAGTTGCAAGATACTCCTTGCAGTTTCTCTTCCAATACTCTTTCTTCTTACAATGAAAACATCTAGCATCATATACTGACTGCAAAATCAAATCTTCAGAAATCTCTTTCCCAAGCTTGTAATCCAACTTCTCATATTCTTCGGTAAGAACAATCACATGATTGACAAGGGGTCCAACTAGAGAGTTTTCAATGTCCAACTGTGTATCAACCATCTTCTTAATATATTCAAGGATTGCAGTTGGATCCATATTCTGATGTTTTCTCTAGAGTTCAGAACTCATAGAAGCAAGAATGATACGTTTAATAGCAAGGCATTCTTCCAAGTGTTTCTGATAAACCTTGATGCCTTGAACATCATTCTCTGGTGGGCTTATCTTTGCAGGATTATCGATCACATCAACGAACTTTTCATGCATGAGAATAATTCTCAAATTTCTATACCAGTCATCAAAGTTTGGTCCTACCAACTTGTTGGTCTCAAGTATTTCACGCAGTGATATAACAGACATATTGAGAAATCTAAAATATGGAAAGAAAAAGGCAATAATATAAGAACATCTTTACATATATATCATAAAGACATGGACTTTTATCTAAATGATATTTCCACTAATTATTTTAAAATATTTACCCTCATTATAGTTTAAGAAATCTCTATTTCTGTTAGTGGAGTAAAGGAATCCTTCTACAATATGTATGAGCCCCTTGGATGTCAAGTCATTTCTCATGTATATTTTTAAAGGTAGGTACTTTTACCAACTGTATCCCCATACAATATCCTTAAATAGCTCTATGTCAAATAGTCTCCTGGTAGTCAGGTCGATCCTATTGGCATAGTTGAGTTCAACCATCATGAAAGCAAAGAACTTATTAAATTTTATACTCCCCCAGGTAGTCCGGGCGTCTAGTGTAAAATTAAATAATTCTTCCAATCCATATATCTAATGCAATAAATAATTTTAACATATTCTCGAACTATAAATCTCCTGGTTGTCAGGCCGCTCCTTATAAACAAGAAATAAATAAAATTATTTATTTTGATGGATAGCTTTACAATAAAATATCTTATATTTTATTATTTAAGAACTCAAATTTTAGTAAGAGGGAATTGTTACTAAAATAAATTTTAATAACATAAAGATCAAATCTTTTATAGCATGTGAATTTAGTTCAAGTTGTCTACATGCTTAGTCCTAAGTTATTTTATATCACATGTAATAAATAATTCAAAATTATGTAATGAACAAACATGTGACATAAAAACGAAATTCAACATTTTCTAACATGTTTATCTTATATGTCACATAAAATAATTCATGCTAGAACATTATTATTAATTTATATCTCATAAACTAATAACAATTAAAATAATTATATAATCTAATAACTTATTATAGATTACCGTCGTATCTTGTACGAAATTTCAAATTCATGTTACGAACTATCTCAATAGTTTAACATACATAAATACATATTTTATTCACAATAAAATAATATCAATCCATATGCATTCAAACAATTTATCTATTGCACGAGACACGTGTATTATGGTTTGAACTCATCAAATATAATCTTAAAATATTTCGTAAATAAATTTTAGACACAATAAACCACGACTCTGATACCACTGTAGGATTGCATAGAGGTGTTCATAACACGCAGCGGAAGACTAACAATCCTAGGCAAAACTTTTTGTGTTTAAAATTTATTTATATGTCAAAGATAGGATCTAAGACGTACTTGATGAAGAGAGTCTCGTTATAAATTTTTTCGATAATGCGAAGACACTATGCGTATACACACCAAGACTGATCCTTGCTATCAACTCTTTGATCAATGAAATCCCACGAACAAATTGAATGAAAATATTGTGTTGAAACTTTTCTCAAAAATCTCAACTCAAAGGTAGAAGAACAAGAAATAATTTTCTTGTACTAGTATTTTCTATCTTGGCTTTGTATTGCACTATTACTTTCTCAAAGCAATTTTCTTCTCAAGCATAACTCTCTTGGTTTTTACAATATATATAAGATCTATATCACCCTAATTCTTAATTAGGACTCACACATATATATATATACACATAATTTCTATTGAAAAATTGAATTCTATAACTTAGTCAATATTTTAAAATAAAAATATGTAATTCATTTATGGAATTCAATTCTAAATTGAATTCTATAACTTAGTCAATATTTTAAAATAAAAACATGTAACTCATTTATGGAATTCAATTCTAAATTGAATTCTACAAATTAGTCAACATTTTAAAATAAAAACATGTAACTCATTTATAGAATTTCATATACACAAATATTAATTATAATTACCAAGTACATATATATATATATATCAACCAAGAGATGTAATTTAATTTTCTTATTTAAAATAGAAAACTTCAACTTGTCCACAATATTAATTATATCCTCTGTGCTAGCAAAGAATATAATAATATTTTATTTAGACTAATAACTAAATTTATTTGACTAATTAAATTCTTTAATTTAATTATCAAATAATAAAGTAATTAATCATTTAACAAAGACCAGAACACTCGTTAGTGTGCGACCCCATAGGTTCAATACTAAATCGGTAGTAAATTGATCACATCAATATACTAATCAAGGGTAGCGTCTAGCAACACTCCTTAACGACCGGATAGCATGAAGTATACAATTTACTCTCAAGAACCTGTAGAAGAATAATGTATTAATTCCTTCTGTCCTTATAGCTATGGGTCACCCTAGGATATGGTTCAACTGTCAAATCCTAATAGGCGGCCGACTATGTGTTCATGTCAAAAATAATCGACCATTGAATGATCTAAGAAACTCTTTTCTTCTTTCATTCAATTGCCCTGGGCAAGGTCTTAATTTGGTCGGTTATAATTTATGACAACATGGAACTTAACCTCATTACCAAGAGTTGACAGATTCCATCTTGATCAATCACTAATTCTACAAGTATTTAATCGAACCAAATATCCTTTCAACTATCGCCCTAGGCCCATAGGTGTCTAGTATCAAAGCACAATAAATAACTTCTCAATTACTATGATGATATCAGGTCAAAGGAAACTCTTACATCACATTCTTCAAGAGAATATCCTATTGACAGTTTATGGTAATTCTAACCATTAGGAATTATCCAATGAATCGGTTCAATGATCATATCTCTATATGCATCATCTATTTATGTTATTTAGTTAATGAGATCAACTAATCTTTATCCCATAAAGACGCTCACATAAATATTGATCTAACCAGATTACTAATGTCCAAATTAATAATCCTACTATCAAGAACAAAATTTAGATTAAACCGTAAGAGAGTACTTTACTCTCATTATCATGATCTCAATCATGATGACAAGTCTCAAAATTTAATCAAGGACCTTATTAAATTAATCAAGCAATTAATAACAAATATGATAAACGAATATCAATGCCATATATTTTTATATCAAATAACATTCACAAAAATATGTTCAAATCATCAAATATGAGATTGGATTTAGGGCATATATAATATATCCCTAACAATTAGCAGGATTAATTATCTCAAACCATATTTGTTGGTTCAATTTCCATATTACTACTTTTTTTCTGTGTCAATGAGAGGTAACAAGAATTTACGAGTATGAATTTTTTTATTGAGAAGAACCAACAACAACAACAAAAAAAAAAAAAAAAAAAAAAGGGATCAACAACATCAATATGTGTATTTGGAAAATTGTCCTTAGGCTGAATCTTACGGGTCAGTTTCCAAATTAGATAGGAGCCAAACCATTAGGTTGTTCACTTAAGTAGGTTTGGAGGAGGGGGCGTGGACCCTATATTATAAGTGTTCGGACTATACTAGTTTTGATTATTCACTTTTGACAGCTACACGTGCTCCGGCAAACTAGTGTTTAACAATATATAGTCAAAGAAATATCGTATATATAAATATTCAAGTTAGAATAAAATATAAATGAGTCTCATAAATCTTGAACCTCCTTATCTATTACTTTAGAGACATTCCTCGTGTAACGAAAAGGAAATAACAAACACAATATATATATATATATACTAGTGTTAGGGTACGCGCTTTGCGCGTGTACCCTATTTTAGTGAATATATAGTTTTAAAAAATAATGTGACTATTATTAAATAAAAAATTTGAGTTATTGAACAAAAATTAAAAAATTTAGCTCTTAATAATGAATGTTGATCTAATTTAGCTAGTTCACTAAATAAAGAAATCTTGTCCAATAAAAGTCTGTTATGCCATATTCTGATTTATGAGAACTTTGGGAATATATTATGAAACTTATTACTATTTTGTTAACTAATACTGAAAATAAGTAACAAATTAATACTATAATATAACTAATTTTGCTCAACTTTTTAATTTCTACCACCGCTAGTGCTCTTCTTATGGAAATAAATTTGTATAACTTAGGAGTTTGATCAACTTAAAAAATAACTTTACTAACTTGAGATTTTGAAAAAGAATTAAATTGGATTCTTTTGCTAATTAATTAATTCAAAGAGTTGATTATTTATTCTTAACATTAAAAGAATAATTTATTTATTTTTTGCATTGGGAATTTTAAATTTAATAATAATAGAGAAAATATAGATAATTTTTTATCTTCTTATGTAATATTTTAAAAATACATTTAATAATTAAAATATTTCTTAAGTATAAACATCTCACTATCCCTTAAAATTCTAAGTTATTACCTATAAAAAGAATAAATGCCTAAACATATTTCGAAGGGAATTACCGTAAGAAAATAGAAGGAAAAGAAAACATATTCCTAGTTCTCTCAGACTATATTTATTTTGAAATTCTAAATATTAAACTTTCTACTAATTTTAAAAGGAAAGATTTCATAACCAAAATTTTAGTTATGAGTCTTATATATTTCAAATAAGGAAAGATTTAATAAATAATATTTTATTTGATTTGAAAGTTCTACATATTAGGAAAATATTTTAATTTCTATTTTGTCCAGTGTGAACTCCATTTTAAAAGGATAAATATATATATATATATATATATATATATATATATATATATATATATATATATATATATATATATATATATATATATATATATATATATATATATATATATATATATATATATATATATATATATATATATATATATATATATATATATATATATAAAATAATGGACATATCCTCTACAAAACTTAGTCCTAACAATTGGATGCATGTGAGGTGTCGTAATATTGGGGCCTAGTTAAGTTATCATCAGTAGTGATATAATGAAGTTCCACCATATTCACAAAAATGTTGTTTAACCTTCTGACTTTAAGGCCTTCACGCTTGTCGATCACTTCAATTAGAAACTTGGATCATTATGACCTTATATTAGAAATGATGTAATTATATATTGTTTCACTTCAACGAAGGGTCTATCAGAAATAACATGTATACTTCACTTAAAGTAGAGTTAAGTTGTGCGTACACTCCAGGTTCTCCGGATCCCACTTTCAGAATTCTGGGTAAGTTATTGCAAACTATACTAGACATCGTCAAAGTTTGGTATCTTCATGTACTTTAATGATACAACTGATGAATATTTAACTCTATTTTACTGCGAAAGCTATTAGGTTAATTATTTTTAACCTCAACGGAAGCATGATGAAAGAATAAAATCAGCAAATTTGATAAGCATGTTCAAAATGTTCACTAAAATTTTGAGCAAGTAAAAAGTGGTATATATAACCTGTAGTACGTTGGGACCCTTAGACAAAATATTGAAGATTCGCAAAATCAGAAGAATGCTTTCCACTGGAAAATGAGATTCATTTATCATCAATTCTTTGACTCTTAAGTAACATCTTGCATGCTTTGTGCTAATCCCATAAATTGTGACACTGACTACTATAGATATATATATATATGTTAAAACCGAATGGACATCACAACAAAGTAGCAAACGTCACAGCAAAAAGGTAATCCGATGATTATTGGATCCTTAATTATTTAGGTTTATTCTGTTAATTGTGTTCAATGTAAACACGAAAACTCTCTTACTTGTTAATATTATCCGAGAAAAACCGATAAACATAATCTCTACCGTCATCCGCTATATTACAAATTTAATTACCAAATAACAAAAGTTCTTTTAGCCTTTTCAATTATGTGTATCAATTATTATCTATAGAGATATCTTTTTAAGGGACATATTCTTTTCCAATTTTGCTTTTTCTTTTTTCCTCTTTACTACTAAAGGCAAAACAAAATAGGACCCAAAACAAACCTACCTTTGATGGGGAAAAAAGCTTCACAAGACCATTTTCTCTAAAGCCAAAGATGTTCCAAAGGCAAAGATAAATGACACAAAGCCGTCTGTTTTGGACTTATGAGTCATTCTTTTTACTGCTCTCTTTTTTCAAAAATTGGACACCCTCTTTTAGTCAAAGGACAATAATCATCTCCCTTTATTTTAACTTCAGTACCATTCAAATTCTAAGGGTTTAAGGTTATTACTATGATGATTTTGTTCTTCCTTGTACAATATGAATTAAAAAAAAATTCTATGTTCTAATTTGATTAGAATCTGATCCTCTTTATCAACTGCGTTACACTTTATACCTTTATTTCTTTTTGTCTTTATTTCTTCACTATCCTTAGAGAGCACTTAAATACAAGGCAAAACTTTGAGTGGCCATGAACATATGGTTATCACTACTCCTTATCTTTTCATTTTATTTATTTCCATTTTGATATTATTATTTTTTACAATGAAGCCTTTTCACATCTCTTTTTTAGATACTAAAGATGTTTAATTTCCTGGAAATGATCTATTATGTGATGAATAAATACTTTGGTAAACTGTTAACGCATCCGACGATCTCATACACACTAAAACCCAAGATTAAGTTGATTAATTATCTGTTAACTAATGAAGATCCTATACACTTTTGAGAAACATTTTTCTCTCTCATCTCCCTTTTTCCGTTTTGTTAAAGGCAGAGTTTGTATAATTTGAAACCGTTTTTTAAATAACATACACCTGCTTTTGATATAAATTCCTCACTATTTATAAGAAAATCAAAGGATGAAAATTTGAATATATGATTTTGTAGAAGGATCTTGGCTTGGTATAACCACCGAATTTTTTAAAATATGAAACTACAATTTATAAAAGTTAAATCATATCAGAGCACGCATATTTTCCAAATTGTGAGTGCAGTATAAGGTCAAATAGTATGATATTGTACAGATTTGTATTGTAGCACTAACTTGTCTCTTAGACTTTGGATGGTAAAAAACCACAAAACACAAAAAGTAGATACCATCGACTTAAAAGAATTTTTTCTTTTTTTTTTTTTCCAAAAAAGAGTCCGTTTGGACATAAGATTTTTTTTCTTTTTTTCAAAAAAAATTTATTTTTTTCGAAATCAACATTTGTTCATAAAATTTCCAATTTTCACTTGAAAATATATTTTGAAATTTTTTGAAAATTTGAAAAACTCCAGAAAGCTGTTTTTCAAAATTTTCACTCAAATTACTCACAAAACTTCAAAAACAACCTAAAATTATATTCATGTCCAAATACAACTCTAAATTTCAAATACCATTTTCGAAAAAAAATTCACCCTATTTTGAAATTTTACAATTCTTATGTCCAAACGCCTACTTAGCCGGTGAGGGGACCAATAAAACAATACTACAGGTATGTACTAATATGAAAATTGAATAGTTGAATTCCTTGTATTTTTCTTTCTATTTCACATTTGAGAAAGAGAAAAAGGTTATTTTTACACTCTCTTTAACCTATGCGAGTGGATGTTTCCCAAGTCGCAATCTCTTATCAAAGCAATGATACATGCAATAATTGAATCTTTAATTTGGTTTTAGCCTTCTTCTTCTTCTTCTTTCTCTGACTTTAGGCAGTAGTACTGAATGTCATGAAATGGTGGATACACATCACTCTTTGGAATCTTCTATGATGAAATCTAAGCTAAATGAATACAAATGAATACTTCTAAAGAAAAAACAATTCTCGAATATGTCATGTCTACACCGTCATATACAGACATTATATGCACCTCTTTGGTAACTGTCTCAAGCCATCATGTATCATTCCAACTGATTTGACTCACGGACATGATAACCTGGTATTATAAATAATTTTACACTATCAATATTATATACTACTATTTTTTAATCTATAGACTCCGCTTATTACGAAACAGTTATTATGATTGTACCTTTTAAGTAACCTTATAGTATAAATATTTGTATAGATTACATGTTAGAGTATTTGAGCAACAACAAAATTGTCTTCGTGTGACCTATAAATCACAAGTTCGAGGTATGAAAGTAGCCAATAATGTTTGCATTAGGTTGGTTGTCTACATTACACACTTTAGGATGTGACCCTTTTTTGGACCATACGTGAATATGATACTTGCTTGGACTGCTCTTGTTACGTTTAGACGTTAAACTCTTATCAGTTCTACTTAATGTGACTACAACATATTGGTTTGATTTTATATCTATTTTATTTTGTTTTCCATAACTTATTTAGTAGTAACATTTAGTCCACATATGTGATCTATGGTGTAACCTAGCTAAATAATATGACATTCACATGGGGCATGCATTGCAACATGTATGAAGTGAATATTGAATATCAAAGATTTGTACGCTCTCATCACATAAATATATGAAACATTGCATCTGCTTTTAGTCAGTTCTGGGATTGAATTGTACATGAATTGATTATGGCATTGAACTATTGAAGGGAAAAAAAAAAAAGAAAGAGAGAGGCTATGAAGCTTTAGATGATGATGTTGAATCTATTGGGACAGCAGCAGGTTATCCTAGTTTTCATAGTCCTTATAACAAGGGCCAAGACACAAGAAAATGACCCTTCACAAGGAGTAGATCTGCACATCTATTTGATGGGCAGGGACACCTCAAAAGGGCACTCCTTGCCCCAGCAATGAAATTAGTCTGCCTTTGCCATGAGAGTTTTAAACTTGAGTGGAGCCACTCCACTATTATGTGCATATCTCCTAAGGGTCCCTTTGGGGAGGGGTGGTGCATGGACTAACTTCTTTTTTCTTTTTAATAATGATGGTGTCCGAATAACTTGCTCCTACTTCAATTATTTACCTGGATATATACTTGTTACCTTCCGGTCCACTAATAAATATATCGCGTAATTCTACTCTCTATGTGAGACAAATAAAAATAAATCACCTAATATATCCTTTTCGGGAATTTGATATCGTCATCTTTTAAAATTTTTATTATACTTCATTGATCATTAGATCATATAATTAGGACACTCTTGGAACTACAACAACAAACAACAAATCTATTAATTTCTCACAAGTGGAGTCTGAAGAGGGTAAGATGTACGTAATCTTAATCCTTTCCTGGAAGGACAGAAAAGTTCTTTCTGATAGACCTTCGGTTGAAGAACGAATGAAAAAAAGTAATAACAACTAAGAATAACAACAAGATAAAATATTAACTAAACCAAGAATAGAGACAAACTCTCTATCACTAATGTTACACACTAGTACACTCTTGGAACCACATACAGATATAGCCACAACACTATTTTCCATGCATTTTTCTGAATGTGTCCCAAGACATAATACAAGAGCACGCTTTTCCATGTGAAGTGCAGGGATCAACAAGTTGTTTTAATTTTTCCTTTCTAATTCTTTTCTTTTCTCTTGTTGTTGCTTTTGCTTTTGACGTGGAAGATCAAAAGCAAATTACTTATATTATCTCTCTCTTGCTTTAACTTTTGCAGCCCCCTCTATAGGACTATTCCATCTTCTAATAAAGCTCAAATACACACATTTACATGGAACATTGGTCCATTTTCTGTAGGGCAAGGAAGAAGAGAAAGGAATAAAGCAAGCTGTTTTACCATAAAAAAGAAAAAAAAGAGATCAAAAAGCTTCTCTGGTTGTTTCTTCCATGCAACCTATCTATACTACACAATTATATATTGATCATTCCTCACAAAACATTGTAATGATATATTAATAATCATCATCTTTTACCACTGTTTGTTGCTGGCACATGTCTCCAACTCCAAGAAGTACGACTGTAAGAAAAGAATGACAATTTTGGACTTAGAAAATTAACTCTTTATTATGCATCAGATACCCTATACGAAGTACACAAATTATGTTTTCTAGTCTTGTTTTAGCTTAATTATCCCCATGTAGAAAAAGTTATCCCCAAGATAAGAAAAGAGGATCACAACTAGTAATTTACTTGGTCACCCTTGCATTATAAATATTATGCATGCAAAAAGAGTTTGTGATGTCATTATAGTCTTTGCTGTAGATTGTAGCCATTCTTAGTGCTCAATTCTATAATATAATGGCCATGTGTGTGTCTATGATTATACACTGACTGGTAAAAAGAATTTTAAATTATCAGATTATCTAAAAATAATCAACTGTTGCCGTATGAGAAGTAAGGTAGATTATCTATTTTTTTTTTAGAAAAAAGCAGTCTGGTGTATAAAGAATTCCGTATTGGATACTTCCGCTATAACAAATAAATATATTGATACTGTAAAGATATTTTTGTGGTGCCACAATATATAAGTTATATCCTATTAATAAATCCTTAGATGAGAATGATTTTGTGGACCCTAAATTCTCCACATGAGTCAGTAGCTAGCTTGGTTAGCTACTATACTATATCTATAATTCTTCTTCTTTGTGTATCATTATGAATGTTGGGTCAACATTTACTCTGTAATAGTGGCATGCATTGATTACATAAGCCTACCTTTTTTTCCTTTTCCTTTTTAGTTAATTTATTGCCATGATAAAAATCTTTAATCCATAGTTATCATATCAGAAATTTGAGACCAACTCAACTCAGCCATCCTTCATGATTTAATTGAAAGTGCAATTTCTATCATCTCTCACTTAAAATAAAGTGTCTTTTCCACTTAAAGTTAAAGGGTATTCTTGTCATATTGAATATGGAGAGAATCAACTTTACTTTTCTCATAATCTGAACTTTAAATTTCTGTTGGTCATCCAACGGCTGTTTTTTAAAGTCAGTATAGGGGACTGCTTTACTTCTCTTTATTTTTCTTTGTTACTTTGTTCAAAGAAGTTCATTACTGCATATATAAACTTAGTTAAAGAAATCCATTTATTTTTAGCTAAAAACTTTGATGTGTTCTTCACTGAGAGATAAAAGGAAAAGCAAAGAGAGAAAAGGGGAGGCTTAGCTTCTTCCTTGATCTTGAATACTCACTTTCTTTCTTTTTGAAGATGTTTGATTCTTTAAATCTATCTACACCTGAAGTTTCTCAGATTCCCTTAACTTTTCCTTCCTTTTCCAGAAAATCCATTGTCTCAAAGCCTCATAATAAGACCCTTTGTTTCTTCTTCAAGTCCTTCCAAATTCACTTTCTATGAAAAACTTCCAAGAAAATATGTTGCCACTCATTCATATTGTCACATTCTTTACTCTTTTAGGCACTTCCTTTTCTTCCTCTTCTGATTTTCATGCCTTAGTAAGCCTAAAACAAGGTTTTGACTTCTCAAATCATGCATTAAGCTCTTGGGATACTTCAAATCCTAGCTCAGTTTGTTCTTGGTTAGGAATCAAATGCTCCCAAGGCCGAGTTATATCGATAAACTTATCCAATATGGACTTATATGGCTCTGTTTCCCCTGCTATTTCAAGCTTAGATAAGCTTGTAGAGCTCTCAATTGATGGCAATAACTTCACTGGTGAAATCAAGATTGACAACATGAGCAGCCTACAGTCTCTCAACATTTCAAACAACATATTCAGTGGGAATTTTGATTGGAACTACTCAAGCCTGGCCAACTTGGAAATTCTTGATGCTTACAACAACAACTTCTCTTCTTTTCTTCCTCTTGGAGTTGTCAACTTGAAGAAACTCAAGTACTTGGATTTGGGTGGCAACTATTTCTATGGAAGAATACCAGAAAGTTATGGGGATTTGAGTGAGTTGGAGTACTTGTCACTTGCTGGAAATGACTTGCATGGTAGAATCCCTAAAGCCTTAGGGAATCTCACCAACTTGAAAGAGATTTACTTAGGATATTTCAATGTCTTTGTAGGTGGGATTCCTAAGGAATTTGGCAAGTTAGAAAATCTTGTTCACATGGATATTTCTAGTTGTGAATTAGATGGTCCAATTCCTCCTGAATTAGGGAACTTGAAATTGCTCAACACACTTTTTCTGCATATCAATCTTCTCTCAGGTCAAATTCCTAAAGAATTAGGCAATCTCACTAGCTTAGTCAATCTTGATCTTTCAGCCAATGCACTTACAGGAGAAATCCCATTTGAGCTCATTAATCTTCAGCAGCTAAGGCTTTTCAACCTTTTCATGAACAAATTACATGGTTCTATACCGGATTTCATCGCTGATTATCCCGAGCTGAAGATTCTTGGTCTTTGGATGAACAACTTCACTGGTGTCATCCCCGAGAAGCTAGGCCAAAATGGGAAGCTACAAGAGCTGGATTTGTCATCAAACAAGCTCACTGGTACAATTCCTAAAGACTTGTGTGCCTCAAAGCAACTCAGAATCTTGATTTTACTCAAGAATTTCCTCTTTGGTCCAATTCCAGAGAATTTAGGCACATGTTCAAGTCTAGTTAGGGTGAGATTGGGGCAGAATTACTTGAATGGTAGCATTCCAAATGGATTCATTTACATGCCTGAGTTAAACTTAGTTGAGCTGCACAACAACTACTTGTCTGGTACCTTACCAGAAAATGGTAACATTTCTTCAAAGCCAGCCAAATTAGGTCAATTAAATTTATCAAACAATCAACTTTCTGGTTCTTTACCATTTTCACTCTCTAATTTCACTTCCCTTCAAATCCTTTCACTTGGAGGGAACCAATTCTCTGGTGCTATTCCTCCTTCTATAGGTCAACTCTCCCAAGCCTTAAAAATTGACCTGAGTCATAATTTTCTTTCTGGTGAAATCCCTCCTGAAATAGGCAATTGTGTCCACTTGACATATCTAGACTTGAGCCAAAACAACTTTTCTGGTTCAATTCCACCTAGAATGTCCGAAATCCGAATCTTGAACTATTTGAACTTGTCAAGAAACCATTTGAATGAGACCATACCAAAGTCAATTGGTACCATGAGAAGTCTCACAACTGCTGATTTCTCATTCAATGATTTATCAGGCAAGCTGCCGGAATCAGGCCAATTTGCATACTTCAATGCTACTTCTTTCGCGGGCAATCCTCGACTATGTGGTTCATTATTGAACAACCCTTGCAATTTCACACTCATCACTGATCCACCTGGAAAGTCTCGTGGCGATTTCAAGCTGATTTTCGCCCTCGGGTTGTTAATCTGTTCACTAGTATTTGCAGCTGCAGCTATCATAAAAGCCAAGTCTTTCAAGAAAACAGGCTTGAATTCTTGGAAAATGACAGCATTCCAAAAGGTTGATTTCACTGTTGCAGACGTGCTCGAATGTGTGAAAGATGGAAATGTAATAGGCAGAGGAGGAGCCGGGATTGTGTACCATGGGAAAATGCCAAATGGGGTTGAAATTGCTGTGAAAAAACTGCTTGGTATTGGCAACAACAGTCATGATCATGGTTTCAGAGCAGAGATTCGGACACTAGGCAATATTCGACACAGAAACATCGTAAGACTTGTTGCTTTTTGTTCAAACAAGGAAACAAATCTACTTGTGTATGAGTACATGAGGAATGGGAGTTTAGGTGAGGCATTGCATGGGAAAAAGGGTGGATTTTTGAGCTGGAATTTGAGGTACAAAATTGCTATAGAAGCTGCTAAAGGATTGTGTTATCTTCACCATGATTGCTCGCCATTGATCGTTCACAGAGATGTTAAATCCAACAACATTTTGCTGAATTCAAACTTTGAAGCTCATGTTGCTGATTTTGGTTTGGCTAAATTCTTGGTAGACGGTGGTGCCTCAGAATGCATGTCTGCAATTGCTGGTTCCTATGGTTACATTGCTCCTGGTACGTTATTTTCGCAATTCTAGACCTGCTTTTTTGGTTTATAGAATAATTACATTATTAGGAAGGGGACTCTTGCGTAGCTGGTAAAGTTGTTGTCATGTGACAAGTAAGTCATGGGTTCGAGCCGTAAGACTGCGTACAATAGACCTTTGTGGTTCGGCCATTTCCCAGACTCCGCGCACGCGTTGCCCTTTTTAAAATAATTACATTATTAGGTGATCTAAAAGACAATTACATATTAGCTAGACAAATTATCTACAATAACATGTTAAGATATACTGATAGTGATGTCTTTAAATTGTTGTGCATATATAAGTGAACACTTGTTGGGATGAAATTATTGTGTACAAGCCAGTACTTGGTTAGTTAATGTAGTTAGGTATTTAGAAATTGCAACTACACTGACAAAGACATTCTTGCATGGTCGTGCTAACAATGCCAATAATTCTTGGGTCGACTGCTTTTTAATTCCCAACAATTAGTCTATGTCAATCAAATTGCAGAATCACTTTAAAAATCAGGAAACGTACCACTATTATATTCTGTCTACAGTTTGGGAACTCAATTCAATTTTCCTCCCTAATAGACTACTAGTAATGAGAAAATTTTGCTGCATTTTCTTTCTTGGTTTGGAGTTTGATCCAGAAGAGAGAAAGGGAAAAAGGTTAGGTGGTGGCAGGAAACTACCTAAAATGTTTGCAATTAGAAAACGGCGTCGTAACAGTATTGCCTCGTCGGGCTAAAGTGACAGGCCCAAGATCACCCGTGATTCAAGGCAGCGAAAGAAAGAAGAAGTCTTAGGGCTCTCTTGGAATTTTTTGGGAAATCGTAACGTATTACGAGAGAGGAAGAGGACTAGACTATAACTTGTAATTAATTTCTGTGCCAGAGGGGTTCGTGGTGGCCCAATAAAACTAGTCTCAGTCTATAAAAGTAAGTCAAAATCTGACTTGATTGACACATTGGGCCCAATCGATTGTCGTGCTAGCCAACCCACCATGCACTTCTTTTAACAGATTAAGATATTGACATTTGACATGAATCCCAAAAAATATATATACAATATATATTCATATGCTATAGTATGAGTATAATATAATATTCAATCTAAAAGATTATAATATTATGTTATTTTCTAGGTTATCCAATGTTGCAAGTTACTTTTACTCGTTTGTAATTAATTTTAGTTATTGGGTTCACAATTATAAAATCTAAATAAAAGTTATTGGTCCATCTCACTACTATCATATCTCCATCTTGTTTAACTTGATGGTGTAATACCATTGTACTATGTTAATGCATAAAATTTAATTTTTTTAAGGGAGAAGAAGGTATAGAGTGAAGTCACTAGAGTATACCACTAATTCCAGGATGAATAATCAATCATATTTACTTCTATGATTTTTACTTTATTAATGTTCTTTCCTATTTCTATTTTTTGTTGTTGCAGAATATGCATATACTTTGAGAGTAGATGAAAAGAGCGACGTTTATAGTTTTGGTGTGGTTTTACTGGAGCTGATCACAGGGCGTCGTCCAGTAGGGGAATTTGGAGACGGAGTGGACATTGTACAATGGAGCAAGAGAGTAACAAATTGCAAAAGAGAACAAGTGAGACACATTGTAGATCCAAGACTAACTACAGTGCCAGAAGACGAAGCCATGCATTTGTTCTTCGTTGCCATGCTTAGCATCCAAGAAAATAGCGTAGAACGTCCAACAATGAGGGAAGTCATTCAGATGTTATCAGAGTTTCCGCGACAATCCCCAGAGTATCAACCATCTTCTTCGTCTGTGGTTTTTCAAAAGGTAAAGAGCCTTGAGAATGACCAAAATTGTCCAAAGATTCGGAAGGAACTTTTGGTTTAACCAATTTTCGTTTATAAGTAAAAGTATTAGATTTTAGTTTGTTTTTAATGGTCCTTTGGCAGGTGTTTTGAGTTATTTCTCTGTACCGCTTTATAAGTTGTACTAACTTGTTATTCTTTCTACTTGCTTAAGATAGGTTTTTGTGGCAAAGAGAAGTAGGAAAATAATTAGTTAGTGGATTTTGATTCTTAATTAGGGGTTGGGGTGTTAATTTCTTGGCAAAGGCAAGCAGGCACAGTTAAGTTGGTTCTGAATGCTTTTTGTATCATATTGTTATACAAGGTATATATTGTTCCTTTTACGGGTGAATTCAAAATTGTTTCTTCAATATTCAATACGACATATGATATCACATACATAGTGTTTGATCTTAGAGGTGAAGTTTGTGAGTTGGAATTTAGTACCAAAATAAGAGAGAACCTGAGTATTAACAAATTATGAATCTTGCTGCTATCTTTGTGTCTAATTATGAAAGATCACTTGATTACTCATCAGTATGAAAAAATGATCAAAAAACAAATTAAATATTGAATTATTTGGTTACCAATGGAAAGTGAACTTGGAACTGGAAACCTTGCAGTCTAAAGACGTCAGGTTTGTCATTTATTCGCAACATGCGAAGTAATTATAACAATAACTTTCTATTAATTTGATCTCCGATTACTAATATCTTTTCTAGTTTCATATAACATGAATATTCAATAATGCAAGTTTGCTTGGTGTGACATATATATACACTGCACACATATTAAAATACTAATATAGACTTATTATAGTGTGTGAAAACTGAATAATAACATTGAAATCGCAACCAAGACTAACTAATGCAGAGACTTCTGCGTACCTAATATCGCATCAAATGTAAAACATTTAGTGATTATTTGGTTTTTAGACACAAATGCCGTATAAGCAATAACGGACCAAATACCAATACAGAAAACAAACACCTAATTGTACTACAAGATTGATATTAACTCAATACAAGAACCTAAAGTTATCTGGGTTGTATGTTTTCGTAATTATCGGTCTCTCAGAACAGCTTCTTTATCCCATCGGGATAGGGTAAGGTCTTGGTACACTCTACCATTTTCAGACACTACTTTAATTCTTTTACTTTATCTTGTCTGCCATAGTTTTTTTTGTCGTCTAGTTTGTCGTCTTCTTCTCGATTATTCCAGTTGTACGTCTGTAACAATGTTATCTTCTCCTTTGCATTTTGAGCATATGTGGTCTGATATTTGTGACTGATTAGCTTGCAGTATCTTGTTAACAGTTCTGGAGAAATGAAATTCGTCCTTATAGCTCTTGTAGTTGTGAAATTTTTCTGGGTTTTTGTTTGTTATGTTCTTAATAGGATTTTCCCATTTTGCAACACATAACTAATATAAAGTTATGTAAATTGACCTATTGTAAAATGATGCTAAATTCTGTAACTCTCCTTTATGACTCCCTCACTGAAAATACTGGGAATTTTTTAAAAATATTTTAAAATTCTGAAATTGTTGCTTTAGTGTATAGAGAATTTAGTTAATTTGACGATTGGAATGAATATAACTGGATTTACCTTTTAAATATTGGGACTGATCATAAGACTCGCACGCCATTACAGAGTAGACCAATGTTGAGTCCCGCAATACTCGCACCCCATAGCCCAATCTTCAGCATTAACGTTGCCCAAATAAAATGTTTTAAAAACGAATATGAAAATATTTAAAGGAAACTATAGAAATATTAGGTAGAAAAGTTATACTCCTATACAATATTTTCCTAAAGCGAATGAGATTTCATGCACTCTTACTTTTATCCTAATAATGTGTGTATACGGTTAAAACCTATGCTCGGTCATGAAGATCGATCGAGGATGGCATTTCAATCAAGGGGTATCTTCATGGAGACCCCGAACGAATTCCGAGATGGGGGCGTTGAGCTCGGGCGTTCGAGTCGACCGAGATAACATCGACCGATACAGGTCCCGAACATCGATGCCCAAAAGTGATCACCTAGCTCGAAACCAAGGCCGAGGTTCCGATCCGATACCGAGCTCGAGTCGGTATCGAGTTCACAGACAAAAAGTTGATACAACCGCACCAAAGGAGAGAATCTATGCGGGAATTAAGGAGGAGACACACCATCATGGGACCTCCACTAGTAATATTTATTCCATCATGTTGCTATAGATAAAGTAGTGATCCTTGGTTATAAAAGGAAAGATAGTTTGTAATAGAAGACACTTTTTTGGCTAGGATTAAGAATTCATTGTGTTTATCCTTCTAAAGATCACTAAATATCTTTGTTCATCATCTTCTATTCTTGCACCATAAATACGTGTATTGTTATTTTCAGATCAAAGGAATCTACTTGCCCTTAGAACCATACATAAATTCAACGTTATTCGATTCTTCGGGTAAACAGTTTGGCGCCCACCGTGGGGCTAAGGATAACAAGTGATTATTTGATACAAATATACAGTACACTCCAGCTTACAACTTCATACCAGCAATGGCTCCGCCAATCGACCTCGAAGCCGGCCTTCGGGATGAAACCAACAACTCGGTGCCCGCGACCGAAAGGCTACCTAACAACGGCAACAAGGCTCGAATCGAGGAACCCGAAATTCGAGCCGAAGTACCAGTAGATATCAATTCACGAATAGCTCTAGAAGCGAATCAACGTTCCGAGCAGGAAAGAAACGTTCAGGGTGGCGCTCGACCCATAGCCCGAGACACCCACAGCGCGGGGAAAATCGGGGTCAGCTTGCGTATGATTTTCGAAATGCTACAAGCCCAACAAGTAGCGATAGCTCAGTTGCAGAGTCAAACTCATATGCAAAGTAATCCTAACTCCAATCCACTTCTTCGAGAAGTAACCCCCAGAACGGAGCCCGACACAGTGAAATCGAATGAGCGAAAATCAGGAACCGCTCCTGAAATTACAAAACTACTCGAGGAACTCACAAAACGAGTCGAAGCCAAAGACAAAAAATTCGAGACATATGATGCTAGGATCGATCAGATCCCGGGGGCTCCGCCCATGTTGAAAGGGGTGGATTCGAAGAAATTCATACAAAAGCCTTTTCCATCGAGCACGGCCCCGAAACCGATCCCAAAAAAGTTCTGTATGCCCGTAATTCCCAAATATAACGGTACGACCGATCCTAACGAACATCTCACCTCCTATACATGTGCCATCAAAGGCAACGATTTGGAAGACGATGAGATCGAGTCCGTATTATTGAAAAAGTTCGGAGAGACCCTTGCAAAAGGAGCAATGATGTGGTATCACAACTTGCCACCGAATTCTATCGATTCTTTTGCCATGTTAGCAGCTTCGTTCGTAAAAGCACATGCTGGTGCCATAAAGGTCGCAACGAGGAAATCGGATCTATTCAAAGTAAAACAAAGGGGTGACGAAATACTGAGGGAATTCGTATCCCGATTTCAAATGGATTTGCCACCAGTCACGGACGACTGGGCCGTACAAGCTTTCACCCAAGGGTTGAACGGACTGAGTTCAACAGCATCACATCGGCTGAAACAAAGCTTGATTGAATACCCTGCAATAACTTGGGCGGATATACACAATCGGTATCAATCGAAAATCAGGGTCGAAGATGATCAATTGGGATTTCCGTATGAACCCACGCGTCAGAACCGCGCAACCACTAAAATTCTGAAGGAAACCAACAGAGAACAAAGGTCAAACAGAGACCGACACCAGCCGTACGTCACAGATCGGGTGAACCACGGTTCGGCACATGAGACAGTTAGGAATAACCGCAGGTATGATCGGGGGCAAAATTCTCGGGGACTTATGAGCAAGAGAGGCTTTGATAAATATGCCGATCCTATAGAAGTTCCTCGATTATCGGAATATAACTTCAACATCGATGCATCCGCCATCGTATCGGCTATCGGACGCATCAAAGATACCAGATGGCCTCGACCCATGCAGACCGATCTGGCCCAAAGGAATCCCAATCAGATATGCGAGTATCATGGCACCAATGGTCATAAAACGGAAGAATGCAGACAATTAAGAGAGGAAGTAGCCCGCCTGTTTAACAAAGGGCACCTTAGGGAATTTTTGAGTGATAGGGCGAAGAACCATTTTAAAAACAAGGACTTCGGCAAGCAAAACGAAGAAGAAGAACCACAGCACATCATTCACATGATCATCGGCGGCGTCGATACCCATCAGGGACCTTTGCCCAAATGCGCTAAAACGTTGATTGTGAGGGAAAAGCGATCTCGAATTCAAGATTTCGCTCCCACAGGGACTTTATCGTTCAATGATGAAGATGCAGAGGGAATCATCCAACCCCATAACGATGCACTGGTAATGTCCGTACTCATGAATAAAATTAAAATTAAACGTGTATTAATTGATCCAGGTAGCTCGGCCAATATCATCAGATCGAAGGTCGTAAAACAGCTCGGCTTACAAAACCGGGTTGTATCCGCAACTTTGGTTTTAAACGGATTCAATATGGCATGCGAAACCACCAAAGGCGAGATAACCCTACCGATAAACGTCGCCGGAACAATTCAGGAAACAAAGTTTCACGTGATCGAAGGCGATATGAGATATAACGCCCTTTTCGGAAGGCCATGGATCCACAACATGAGAGTTGTACCTTCGACCCTACACCAGGTCCTCAAATTCCCAACACCGACAGGTGTCAAAATAGTATACGGAGAACAACCATCCGCAAAGGAAATGTTCTCTGTCGAGGAAGCAAAACCAACATCCTCGTCTACGCGAGTGAATGGATCGGGTTCAAAAGGAAGGACAGTCGAAGACCGGAACGCCAAATAGCAATCAAAGACATCGGCCTCGACCCAGCCAGATAAGCAGAGCATCGAAGAAGATAATGATCAGTGGATCCCTCGATCCTTCGTGACCCCCGATGACTCCGATGCCACCAAATCAACTATTAAGGAATTGGAGCAAATCATTTTGATCAATCACTGGCCCGAACGAAAGGTATACCTGGGAAGGGGTTTGAGACCCGAACTCAGGAAGAAAATCATTCAATTTCTTATCGATAACATCGATTGCTTTGCTTGGTCCCACTTAGATATAACAGGAATCCCGCCGGACATAACAGCACATCGACTAAGTGTGTCCCCTAGATTCAGACCGGTGAAGCAAAAAAGAAGACCCCAATCGGAGGTGAAGCATGCATTCATAAAAGATGAGGTAACCAAACTGCTCAAAATAGGATCCATTAGAGAGGTAAAATACCCCGAATGGTTATCCAATGTGGTCATAGTGCCTAAAAAGGGAAACAAACTTAGAATGTGTATAGACTACAAAGACTTGAACAAAGCATGCCCCAAAGATTCTTATCCACTGCCCAACATCGATCACTTGATCGATGCCACGGCCGTCCACGAGATCCTTACCTTTCTCGATGCCTATTCCGGGTATAATCAAATCCAGATGAACCCGGAAGACCAGGAAAAGACTTCATTTGTGACCATATATGGAACATATTGTTATAACATAATGCCCTTCGGGCTAAAAAATACATGAGCTACTTATCAACGCCTAGTAAATAGAATGTTCGAAGAACAAATAGGTAAATCAATGGAAGTCTATATTGATGACATGCTAGTCAAGTCCCTGCGCGCAGAGGACCATTTGTCCCATTTGCAGGAAACATTCGATATCCTGAGGAAATACAACATGAGGCTCAACCCCGAAAAATGTGCATTCAGAGTCGGCTCGGGTAAGTTCCTCGGCTTCATGGTGTCAAATCGGTGAATCGAGATTAACCTAGACAAAATCAAGGCCATTGAAGACATCACCATCGTAAACAGCATGAAAGCTGTACAAAGGTTAACAAGAAGAATAGCAGCCTTAGACCGATTCATTTCGAGATCATCAGATCGAAGCCACAATTTTTTCTCTCTACTCAAAAAGAAGAACGACTTCGCTTGGACACCGGAATACCAACTAGCGTTGTAAGAACTGAAACGATATCTATCGAACCCACCACTGCTGCACACTCCAAAAATCGACGAAAAACTTTACCTGTACTTGGCAGTATCAGAAGTCACCATAAGCAGTGTCCTGGTTCGAGAAGAGGAAGGTACGCAATTTCCTGTTTACTACGTAAGTCGGACCTTAGGGGAAGCGGAAACTAGATATCTGCACTTGGAAAAACTGGCGCTTGCACTGGTTAGCGCCTCTAGGAAGTTACGACCGTACTTCCAATGCCACCCCATAAGCGTATTAACCAACTGCCCACTTCGTAATATTTTACATAGGCCTAAACTATCGGGCCGATTGGCCAAATGGGCCATCGAACTCAGCGGGTATGATATCGAATATCGACCTCGAACGGCCATCAAGTCTCAAATTTTAGCAGACTTCGTAGCCGATTTCACGCCGACCCTCGTACCCGAAGTCGAAAAAGAACTACTGTTAAAATCAAATTTATCGACGAAGGCATGGATCCTCTTTACGGACGGAGCTTCGAACGTAAAGGGGTCCGGGCTAGGCATAGTTTTAAAATCTCCCACGGGTAACATTATTAGGCAAGCTATTAAAACTATCAGGTTAACTAACAACGAGGCCGAGTATGAAGCCATAATTGCAGGTCTCGAGCTAGCTAGAAATTTGGGAGCAAAGGTCGTTGAGGCCAACTGCGACTCTTTGCTAGTGGTGAGTCAAGTAAACAAAACCTTCGAAGTCCGAGAAGGCAGAATGCAAAGGTATTTGGACAAACTGCTTATCACTTTGAACGATTTCAAACAGTGGAGTCTACGACATGTTCCACGAGAACAGAATAACGAGGCCGATGCGCTTGCTAATTTGGGATCATCGGTCGAGGTGAATGGTTTGAACTCGGAAACTGTCGTTCAACTTTCAAGGTCTGTAATCGAAGAAGGGCACGCCGAAATAAATTCTACTAGCTTAACCTGGGATTGAAAAAACAAGTATATTGAATACTTAAAAAACGGAAAGCTCCCTTCAGACCACAAAGGGTCCAGGACCCTTCGAACTAAAGCTGCTCGATTTACTTTGGTTGCGGACGGAACGTTATATCGAAGAACATTCGACGGACCGATGGCGGTGTGCACAGGTCCGGGGGATACCAATTACATCCTCCGGGAAATACACGAGGGCACTTGTGGCAATCACTCCGGTGCCGACATGTTAGTTCGAAAAGTGATCAGAGCAGGGTATTATTGGATCGATATGGGCAAAGACGCAAAAGAATTTATTCGTAAATACGATAAATGTCAAAGGTTTGCTCCAATGATCCATCAGCCCGGAGAACAGATTCACTCGGTCCTATCGCCATGGACATTCATGAAATGGGGAATGGACATCGTCGGCCCCCTACCATCGACCCCAGGTAAAGCCAGATTTATTTTGTTTATGACTGACTATTTTTCTAAATGGGTTGAAGCGCAGGCGTTTGAGAAAGTAAGAGAAAAAGAGGTTATCAATTTTTTGTGGGATCATATCGTATGCCGATTCGGGATACCATCCGAAATAGTATGTGATAATGGGAAGTAATTCATTGGCAGCAAAATCATAAAATTCTTCGAAGACCACAAAATAAGAAGGATACTAGCAACCCCATACCATCCCAGCGGAAACGGACAAGCCGAATCAACAAACAAAACTATTCTTCAAAACCTGAAGAAGAGATTGAACGACGCTAAGGGAAAATGGAGAGAAATCCTGCCCGAAGTCCTTTGGGCATACCGAACAACATCGAAATCCAGTACAGGGGTGACCCATTCTCCTTAGTATATGGCTCTGAAGCATTGATACCAGTCGAAGTCGGAGAGCCTAGTCCCAGATTTCGATTCATGACGGAAGATATAAATAACGAGGCTATGAACACCAGCCTTGAATTATCGGACGAAGGACGAGAAGCTGCCCTCGTCCGGTTGGCCGCACAAAAGCAACGAATCAAAAGGTATTACAATCGAAGAACTAAACTTCGCCACTTCAAGCCAGGGGACTTGGTGTTACGGAAAGTCACCATCAACACTCGGAATCCAAACGAAGGAAAATTAGGACCAAATTGGGAAGGGTCGTACCAGGTGCTCGAGAACTTTGGGAAAGGATCGTACAGGCTCGGCATCATAAACGGCAAACAACTATCAAGCAGTTGGAATGTATCACATCTAAAACGTTACTACTGCTAAGGTCCGACCTTTCCCATATTTATTCAACTATCCCGTACAGAAGTTCGAACGAAGAACAGAAGTATTCTTTTACTCAAAAGCATGTGTTGCACTCTTTTTTTCTTAGACCGATTTTTCCCAAAAGGGTTTTGCGGCAAGGTTTTTAATGAGGCAACCATCGATCGTGCTGCGCTTTCAAAACAGTATTCGAGACTTTCAACCCTTAGCCCGAACGGCCTCGAATACCGGGGGGCACCAGGGCCTCAAACACATCGAGTTCAGATGTTCAGACGCAACAAAGTCTTCTCACAACAATAGAGGAAAAATTATGAGAGCCAAAATGGTCAAAATGAACCATGCTCATATTAGATTGCCCCAAAACATATGTACAATGACTTGAGATTTATTATGCAACCAGAATTAACGATCACTCGAATATTAAGCCTACGGGCTACCACATTATCTCGAGTTCGAAATAAACAAGCCTACGGGCTACTTCAACATCGAGTTCGAAACGATCACTCGAATATTAAGCCTACGGGCTACCACATTATCTCGAGTTCGAAATAAACAAGCCTACGGGCTACTTCAACATCGAGTTCGAAACGATCACTCGAATATTAAGCCTACAGGCTACCACATTATCTCGAGTTCGAAATAAACAAGCCTACGGGCTACTTCAACATCGAGTTCGAAACGATCACTCGAATATTAAGCCTACGGGCTACCACATTATCTCGAGTTCGAAATAAACAAGCCTACGGGCTACTTCAACATCGAGTTCGAAACGATCACTCGAATATTAAGCCTACAGGCTACCACATTACCTCGAGTTCGAAATAAACAAGCCTACGGGCTACTTCAACATCGAGTTCGAAACGATCACTCAAAGATTAAGCCTACGGGCTACCACATTATCTCGAGTTCGAAATAATCACTCGAATATTAAGCCTACGGGCTACCATATTATCTAGAGTTCGAAATAATCACTCAAATATTAAGCCTACGGGCTTCCACATTATCTCGAGTTCGAAATAATCACTAGAATATTAAGTCCACGGGCCACTTCTGCATCGAGTTCGAAATAAACACTCAAATATTAAAGCCTACGGGCTACCGAGTTCGAACAAGGACCCAATCGAATTTGAAATATTGAAAAAGCTACGTTTACTCAGAGTTTACGTTAACCACCACATTATCATCAACTCAACAAGCAAAACGTCACTCTAAATCTGATCGATCAAAATCGACCTTGGTATATATATACAAAATTGCCTACGTAATTAATTTACAGATAATGAGAATTAGACTCTAAGCTTCTAGGTCGGGGTCTTTCCCACCCTCAGACCCGCTTTTGCTACCATCATCGTTATCATCATCATCATCATCAGAAGCCAAGGCTTCAAGCTCTTTTGCCTTTCTTACCTCTTCGGTAAGATCGAAACCTCGAGCATGAATCTCCTCGAGGGTCTCCCTCCGAGATCTACACTTAACAAGTTCGGCAACCCAATGAGCTCGAGCATCGGCAATCTTCGCCGCTTCCCGGGCCTCCACCTGAGCGGCCTCAGCATCAGCTCGATATACAGTAATAGACTTATCCGCCAAAAGTTTCGACGACTCAACCTCCACCTTAGCCTCAACAAGTCGTATCTCAAGCTCATCGATTTTCTTAGCCTGAACCGACACCTTTTACTTGACGTTTCGAAGCTGAACGTCGGCTGATAATAACTTTGTTAAGATGGTTTCTTCCTCCGCTGCCAGGCGGTCAATAGTCTCCTTCCACTGGTTGCATTCGGTCCGGATTTGATTGACCTGCTCCCGAAGTAGCCCGATCTTCTCGATCTTTTGCTGCAACTGAGACAACGGAGGGTTAACTTCCACAGTCGAGTCGAATCCATACTTTAACAGAACGAGGCTCACCTGCTGATCGAGCTCGACCCTTTCTTCATGAACCTTAGCCAAATCCACTTGAAGATCCTTTATAGCCTCCTCCTTTTTGCTACAAAGAAGCCGAAGGTCATCTCTTTCACCTAGGACCTTCCGGAGTTCGGGCTCACACTGTCTAAGATCAACTCGGAACCTACCGATGGCCTGCATAGTTATAAACTGTCATCAACACCAATAAAGCAAAAAGGGATCACCGATATCGGAACCGCCAAGTATGGAAAAGAACAAAGAAACCAAGTATGGAAGAATCATTACCCGAGTAATAAAACGCTGAGCTTCCTCTAACAAAAGAGAAGCATCACCGATATCGGAACTGTCATCAACACCAGTAAAACAATCCTTAAAAGGATCCGTTGCACCTAAGCCAGCACCAATGTCGGGAGTCTTCAGTTCTCGAGCCTCTTTCAACGCCTCCTCAGAAAAAGATGGAAGGGAAGGTGAATGACCCATTGCCATTGCCCCGAGCAAATCACTCGGAGTACTCCGATCGAGACTTAGGTCTTCGGAACCAACCTCGATGGGCACGACCGCCATCGGCTCAGCAACTCTAGCAACCTCGACTGCCTCTGTAGGTCAGACTATCAAAGCCGAGGAGCTATCTTCTTCTTCTTCTTCTTCTTCTTCTTCTTCCTCCCTCAGTCGATGGACCGAGTCGATCGAAAGCGCAATGATTTTTCTCCTCACCTTTCGAGTTTTGGGCTTAGGGTCCTCCGGCCGAGAGGAAGCCCTTCGTTTCTTTTATTTCCCATGTTCCAGGACCGGGGGCTTATTTCCTTCATCACTGCTCAAAGGCCGCAAAACGACATCCCTAGTTACACCTATATACAAGGGAAAAATCGATAATGAAATGAACGCAGAATATACCTCGAGGGAAACAGGAACCAAACCTCACCATGATTCTTGGCCTCCCATCTACCTTTAGCGAAATCACGTCAAGCGCGTTCGACATAGGATGAAGTCGAGGCTAACTTTCGAACCCAATCCTCGAGATCAGGCACAGCTTGTGGCATCCAAGGTGCAGCTGGACATCAGAAAATAATATTAACAAATACGGAAAAAGACACGAAAAGCAAACATGGATCACTTACGGTCGAAGTTTCATTTTTTCAGGAAACGACATCTTTTCCTCCGGGATAAGATCATGAGTCCTCACTCGAATATATTGACCCATCCAGCCTCGATCCTTATCTTCATCGATGCTCGACATCAAAGCCTTCGATGCCCGACGATATAGCCTAATAAGTCCACGATAAATCTGAGGCCGATACAGTCGTATAAGGTGGCTCAGAGAAAAATCCAACCCTCCGGCTTTGATAGAGAAGAAACGTAATAAGATGACTATACGCCATAAGGAAGGATGAATTTGGCCGAGGGTAACCTGATATCTCTTGCAGAAATCAAAAATCACGGGATCGACAGCTCCCAACGTAAAGGGATAGGTGTAAATACTTAAAAATCCCTCCACATAGGTAGTGACGCTCTCATCGGGGGATGGGATTTGTAACACAACCTCAGAACCCCAGCCGCAGTCTTTTCTGACGGCCTCGAGGTGAACCTCCGCTATAGAGCATGTATACATCGATACGTGCTCACACCGACCCGAACTAACGAAGGGTTCTCTACCTTAAAATCAGTTTTTAAAATATACGGGCCGGGAATATAATCTTGAACGGACGGCTCAGGCGGCGCCTTATCATCACACAGCTGCGAGGAAGAAGCTTTCTCCTTGTGAGGTACGGTTTTTAAAGTTTTCGCCATTAATATGAGAAGAAAAAATTGGAAAGAAAGGTGAAAGAGGGGACATCACCGTAACTCCGGTATAAGCGGCACTAAAGCAACGAAATAAGAGAAACTAATCAGAGGGAATTTGGGAAAAGAGGAAGCACAAAAGTGGAAAACATCATATGTGAAAACTATTTATAAGGCATGGCAATTCGTTTCTAGCGGTGGCCGACCACCGACTGACACACATTAAATGTCTCGATAAAACCAAATCGATGGGACAGCTATCACGCACGTCATAGTCAAAGCCGATAGAAACGTCATTATCGATTCGGTCGAACCTTAGGGAAATCACATCGTTTCTCGTCATCTCCTTTCCAAGAAACAAGGGGGCTATCTGTATACGGTTAAAACCGATGCTCGGTCATGAAGATCGATCGAGGATGGCATTTCAATCAAGGGGTATCTTCATGGAGACCCCGAACGAATTCCGAGATGGGGGCGTCGAGCTCGGGCGTTCGAGTCGGCCGAGGTAACATCGACCGATACAGGTCCCGGACATCGATGCCCAAAAGTGATCACCTAGCTCGAAATCAAGGCCGAGGTTCCGATCCGATACCGAGCTCGAGTTGGTATCGAGTTCACAGACAAAAAGCTGTTACAACCGCACCAAAGGAGAGAATCTATGCGGGAATTAAGGAGGAGACACACCATCATGGGACCTCCACTAGTAATATTTATTCCATCATGTTGCTATAGCTAAAGTAGTGATCCTTGATTATAAAAGGAAAGATAGTTTGTAATAGAAGGCACTTTTTTGGCTGGGATTAAGAATTCATTGTGTTTATCCTTCTAAAGATCACTAAATATCTTTGTTCATCATCTTCTATTTTTGCACCATAAATACGTGTATTGTTATTTTCAGATCAAAGGAATCTACTTGCCCTTAGAACCATACATAAATTCAACGTTATCCGATTCTTCGGGTAAATAATGTGAATTTCTTAATTATATGTGACCATTATGTTATTTTAATCCCATTTTTTTAGTTGCTTCTATACCTTTAGAATATTTGATATTTCTTATTCATATTGTCACCTTGCTTTTTGATGCTACTCTTCTTTATGGTTGGTTGAATAAAAATCACCATTCTCTCACTGTTGAAGATATAAATATGAACAAAACCTTTTAAGAGCTCTTTTTTTTAATCTTGCGGTCTACCTTGAGTTATATAACACTTAAATTAATATTTTATTGTAAATTTTTTCCTTAAAAATACCTATGAATAAGGTCAATAATTTGTCTCGGTATTAACATATCCTTTCTATATATAGATATTTATCAAAAAAGACATGGCATAAATGAAGAATATTTTAAATCATGTGCCATGTGTTTCATTATAAAGCACATGCGTTCCTTTTCTCATTAAAAGCCAATTGTAGGGAAAAAACAAAGATGTCAATTGCCACTAACAGTCAAACCTAATACTTGTAACAACTTCTTATTATTTATCTACTCTCCATTTAATTTTTTTTTTTAAAAATCCCAAACCAAATTCAACTTAAAAATGTAAAACAAATAATATTACAAGTGCCATAAAATATCTTCTCAATATCCAAAAAATCAATAGATATATATTTTGTTTTTATAAAGAATATAAAATTGGACTCTCTCAATAGTGCTCGTCCACCATTCAAATAGGCAGCAACAAGAATCTTTAGTACCAGCCATTGACTATAAGATCCACGGTCCATAACCATTCACACCAAAACAAGAAACAAATATCGACCGTTAGATCAAAATTAAGGGTTTTAGTCACAGTACCTTTACACTCCACGCCTCCTATTATACTCGCGCAGCTCTCTATTCGTTCTTTCTCTTTCGTTTTCCCAAAACCTTACCACAGGAAAACCGCTCGTTTATTCCATAGCGGTTGTGTGGTTCAAAACCATATCCCTTACTGTATCGGTGGTTTTGCTTTTTTTTTTGTAAAAGGTGAGTCTTTGATTTTTCTTTTTGAGTTTTTTTTTGGTTGCTGTAAGTGAGTAACAAAGATCTAAACCCTTTATTTCTTTTGAAAGATTATTTATGGGGTTCTTTTCTGTTTCATATGATTTAAATGGAAAAAAGTTTTTTTCCCGTGTTTTTTATTTACATACACAAACTCATGTCAGAGCAAGAAAGATCTGAGATTTTATTTTCTGTGGTTTAGCATGATTTACTGTTAAAGGGGTCGTTTTGGGATTTTTATTTTTATTTTTTGTATTTATTTCCTCTAGAATTAAGCATGTTTTTCCATTTTTATTGAGATTAAAGTTCCTTTCGTTTTTCTGTATTGGGTGAAAAACTATATGGTAGCTTTATTTTTTTGTGGACAAATGGATGACATGCTCTGAAATAGACATGCATTATACAAAGCTGTTGTATTGTTATCCATTTTTTTGGGGGACTATGTGATTCATTTTCAGACCTAAGTCTAGGTATTTTATAGCTTGCTACTTTTTTTTCCTGGAAATTTCCAATTATTTGGTACCAGTGGAATAGTCGAGGTGTCATAAAAAAATTTCCCATTATTTGTGGTGTGATATTGAAAATCCGTATGTTCCTGTTAGTTAGCTGATATTCTTGCGTTGTTATAAAGCACAAGCACTAGTATAGGATTGAGGGACTATATTTTCTCTTTCTCCTTGTTTTATGGGTAATCATTGGATTCAAATGTATTAGTCCACCCTGTTTCTTTGTTGGTCAATTTAAGGATAGCGTGAGGGAAACCTTACATTTGATGGGCTATCTTTCATTTCCTTGCTTTTAGGCATGAAAATACCTTGTTTTTTGTTTTTTTAATCCTATTCTGTTATCTACAAGTTCATGGCCCGGAATGAATTTCATTGTCTTTCATTGTATACATGTGATTGTAAGGCATGTGTTTAATTCAAAGTTCTTGGAAGATATTCTTGTCTGCATGGATTAGAAAGTTTTTCTTAAAAGATTTTGAAGCTCTCAATTATGTCTTATTGAACTGTTTTTCTTAACCTTTTATTTGTTCTCCAAGAGTATATTTTCCTTTTACCTTATGCATTACGTCAACTGGTCGCAGGTCAGGAATTGGATTTTGAAGCTCAACAATGGCAGGAGAGAAGATTATAGAAAAACGTATCCCGCTAATATTTGGCTCTGCAATGTTCTTGGATTTTGTAGTACATTTCCTAGCTGCTTCATAAATGTGTATAATTTTCCAATCTACTATTTGGTCAGTGTTGGAAATATTTGAAGACTGAATTGTTCCAAAATATGATTTGATGCTTTTTTGCTGGCTAGAGGATTTTTGAATGTTATGAGGTGACTGGGAATATATGAATCTCAAAATCTCGAGGAAGAGTTCAACATAAGTTTCCATATGGGAATGTATGAACTCTGAACTCTTGAAATTATGTTTTCAGGAAACAGCTTTGATCTCTATTTTTTTTTTGGTCAAGCTCCTATGGTGGATAAAGTTGCAAACTGAAAGCAAAGGGGCATGCTAAATTTTGGTGTTATAATTGCAAACATAAATTGTCCTAGTCGTAGGTGCATGTGCTGACATCAGACATGTGATGATTACTGTCTTTAAGACAATAATGCTTACAATTCACTCCAATGTCCCTACTTAAAATTCCAGATTTTCTGTTTGAAGTTACATGCTCTATTGTCAAGACTTGAAGTCGAACTTACTAAACGATTGTCTATATTGTTATTGCTTAACTATTTTTAAGCTGAAGCAGTTGCTCCAGGATCGAAATCTGATTCGTCTATTAAGCTGACTGAGAAGGATCTGGTATGCTGCAACTCTATCACTCTCTCTTTTTGACACGCCTTTATGTGTGGTTCTGAGATTGTTGTATGTAAAAACATTTTTTGCAAAGCAGCAAGTAGGTTAGCTGAGTTGGATATGTTTTGCTAGGACTTGTTTCTGTGATTGGCATTCTCACATTTTTTTCTTGATTCCACGTTTGAATAGCTTTTCTGCCCAAATGCACGAGTACCTGTTTTTTGGGACATATATTTCTAAGGATTTGGGGGGGGGGGGTTGGCCAGGGGGGGTAAGGGTGGGTTGGGTACAAAGATAATGCCTAGCTAGGTTTGAGGAGTATTTGTATGTCTTTTCTCTTGAATCCCACATGTTTTTAGTTGTGAGTGGGCATTTGTTTGGTTCTCCTAAATGACCATGCGTATAGTCTAGTTTTCTATGCTTCTGAATGTTTGTGCCATCCTTCTTTCTTTCTAATTTTCGGTAAACGACAAACATGTACAGATTTCAAAAAAAGATGGAAAAGTTTCTGACTCGCTGTCTTCTTTGGGAGCTGTGATTCCAAAGATCCTATTTTCTTGATTCCACGTTTGAATATCTTTTCTGCCCAAATGCTCTAGTACCTGTTTTTTGGGACATATATTTCTAAGGATTTGGGGGGGGGGGGTTGGCCAGAGGGGTTGGGTTGGGTACAAAGATTATGCCTAGCTAGGTTTGAGGAGTATTTGTATGGCTTTTCTCTTGAATCCCACATGTTTTTAGTTGTGAGTGGGCATTTGTTTGGTTCTCCTAAATGATCATGCGTATAGTCTAGTTTTCTATGCTTCTGAATGTTTGTGCCATCCTTCTTTCTTTCTAATTTTCGGTAAACAACAAACATGTACAGATTTCAAAAAAAGATGGAAAAGTTTCTGACTCGCTGTCATCTTTGGGAGCTGTGACTGGCATCAAGGGTGAAATTGATCAACCACCAATTGCAGAGCAAGGTGCTTATTATCCACCTGCTAGCTATTGCGATTACTACTACCCAGGTCAGATATTGAATTGGTTTTGTTATTGTTCCTTTAGTTTTCGAATAAGCTCCTATTTCACTCATGATGGACAGATCATAGAAAAAAGTATGCTGCAAAAGTATTTGTTATTGATCAGACTTGCACAGACATAACTATTGTTATCATTACCACTTTAATACAATTCGGTATATAAAAATACAAAAAAATCTTGATTGAAACTTGTTCTTTTTCTTGTGAAAATTAAGTGTGTATCTTATTCATATAGGTATTTACTGTAAGATGTTAATTTTTTTCTTATTGTGCCTTTAAGTTTTGTTGAAGCACAAGTTAAATTAAGGGGGATGAGCTTCTCAGACAGCTGTCGCAAGTGCTGAAAAGTCCGCAGATTAGCCTAAGTTTGCTACATTCTATAAGGGTTGGCTTATGATAAACTATATTTTTAGGACATATTTTATGTACTCTTTAAGAGAGATTGCCACATCCTTCAGTACTTGTTTACGGATTGTGGCGCATACTATATTTTCAATTGTTTACTCCTTATTCCTTAACGTTGATCTGTGGACTTACTTGCTTTGCTATTAAATTATCTATTAGAATTGTTTGGATGATAACGTGTAATTTGCTGCTTTTTGCAGGCTATAACGGGGCTTTTAATCAGTTAGACGATCAAGGTTACTTTAATGCGGTTAGTGCTACTTCTCTAATACGCAAATTATTTTAAATTGCTTTGTTGCCTGACAACTAAATACAATCTGGTGATTTTCAGGGTATTCAATCAGATAATGGTTCCCTTCTCTACTATCTTCCTGGCTATAATCCTTACAGTGCTGGATTTGTGGGAGGCGATGGGAAGCAGTCTTATCTATCATCTGGATATCTTCAACAACCTGTCTCATATGGTTCAGAGTCCTTGCCATGTTATACATGGGGTTCGACATACTGTGCAGATACCAATAGTGCTGCTCCCAAATCTGGGAATGTTAAATCAACGTTTGGCCGAAATGGTTCAGACAAGTCAAATGGTTTTAATTCCACAAAAACAAATAGTTCTTTCGCAAGCAAAAACTCGGCCGTGCTGTTTAACCCAAAGACTCGACAGTCTACTGCTGCGTCAAATCTGCCAAAGTCTAACCATCAAGCTCAGCCTTTCAAACCAGCTAACAAGGTTTGTATAATGTTTCCCTGAATGAGGAAACCTATGTTAAAAGGGCTCTTAAGTTCTTCGTTTCCTGATGTCTTTTCGCATGTCATGAGTGCTGAATTGGGAGTATGATTTCTCTTTTTGTCGCTTTAACATGTTTTAATCTCTTTATGTTGGCAGTTTCGGCCCGATATCCAGTCTGGAGGCCTGATTAAAGGGTTTCATATGGCTGGGGATTTCCCATCATACACCAGTCAAAATCAAGGTTTTTTCATGCCGTATGATCCCACTAACTACCAAACAAATGGTAGAATGTGGAATGGGAATTACAGATTCAAATCACGGGGAAATTTCACCAGAAATGGTGTGTTTGAGGCCTCAACTGAGTTACCTCGTGGTCCCCGCGCAGACAGCAGGAGCAGTCCTTCAAAACCATCTGCTGAGGAGGACCAGCTTGGGCCAATTATTCAGAAGGAGAAGTATAACAAAGAGGATTTCAAGACTCAGTACGATAATGCCAAGTTTTATGTTATCAAGTCATACAGTGAAGATGATATTCACAAGTGTGTCAAATATGATGTATGGTCAAGTACTCCTAACGGGAACAAGAAATTGGATGGTGCCTTCCGTGATGCTGAGGGTAAAGCAAGTGGAGCTGGTTCAAGCTGTCCAGTGTTCCTCTTCTTTTCAGTAAGTTATACTCTGTCTCATGTTTCTTCCGTTGCAAGTAAATATTTACCTCTGAGTGTGATTTGTTTTCATTTGTGCACGCGTCTTTTAAATGGATGTTCTGTATAAAAGCTCATTCCTTTACCCCTATTTTTGTTAGAAACAATTTTATATGTGATGGGTGGTCTTGATGTAACTTACTGCGTTTTTTGTCTATGGAATTTCAGGTAAATGGAAGTGGACAGTTTTTAGGTGTAGCTGAGATGGTTGGGCAGGTTGACTTCAACAGAAACATGGACTTTTGGCAGCTTGATAAGTGGAGCGGGTTCTTCCCAGTGAAGTGGCACATAGTTAAAGATGTCCCTAACACACAGTTCAGGCACATTATCCTCGAAAACAATGATAATAGACCTGTGACCTATAGCAGAGATACTCAGGAGGTATGCTTTCATACCATTTTGGCTATTCCTATAGTGGGTTCTTTTAGTATTTGGTTCAGTTTATGTCTCTGATTGGAATGACAGAATTTGAATTTGAAGTTAAGGTTTTGTCTCTAAATTTGTTCCCTCGTCTCTCAGTTTCTGTATTGTTTCTTAATGATGCTGGCTTTCCAGATTGGGCTGAAGGAAGGTATGGAAATGCTTAACATATTTAAGAGCTACTCGGAGAGGACATCTATATTGGATGATTTTAATTTCTATGAAAAGCGTGAGAAATTGCTCAAGGCTAAAAGGAGTACAAAACCAGCTGGTCAAGCTGATGTATTCGAGAAAACTGATTCTCTTGTGAGTTTCTGTCTCTTCTTGTGCATTTAGAAAATCTTGAACAAGTAGCGCAGTACTGCATTTTAGCTGAATACTTCATGTAAAGCTTTGGACACAGTTGTTTATGTTTGAAGCACACTGCATCAAAGAACAGTTAATGTCTGGACAATATTGTTAGTGTTTAGCAATGCTTGTCAAATATCATTATGATTTTAATGTTACTATGGTGCAGAAGCAATTCAAAGGAGGAGATAAGATACTTGAGGAGGAGCTGAAGACCAACTCGTCTGGTCCAACTGCGTCTCTTGTTTCTCTCACCAAAAACCTCTCAATTAATTCAAGGCCATTCAAAAGTAGTGTGTGAATCATAGGCGTCACTATGCCTCCAAGAGGCAATCTTATGACTAGGTAGTCCTGAAGCATCAAAGGCGTCCCTATTTCCCCTTGTGTTTTGCTTTTGTTAATTAGGCATATAGGCATACTCGTTCCGTTGGTGGCTTCTGGGATGGCTGTACTAGTCTCTTTTGTTAGTTTTTATCTCATCTTTAAGAAAGGAAAAGGGTTCAGTTTCTTTTCAATTGTCTTTTGCGATGTCTGTTTCTTTCTACTTTGTGTTTTAGATTTGCAGTATTGATGAAATGTTAAAAGCAAAAGATGACCTCCCCAGCGTGCAATCCTAGCTATTATATTACAATGGAGCTAATAATTTAGCTCTATTATGTTTCCTTTTTAGTCTATCATATTACTTAATGCGCTGACTGATTGCAGAGGGACTTGTTTAGACTTGTCCAAAAGTTTTCTGAGTATACGTGTTTAGAATTTGTTCAATTTGTTTTCCCTCATTCTTGTTGGTAACATGGGAGGATCGTTGAACTACTAAGTGGGCGTTTGGACATAAGAATTGTAAAATTCCAAAAAAAAGCGGTGAAAATGGTATTTGAAAATTAGAGTTGTGTTTGGACATGAATATAATTTTTGGTTGTTTTTGAAGTTTTGTGAGTAATCTAAGTGAAAATTTTAAAAAAACAGTTTTTTGGAGTTTTTTAAAATTTCGAAAAATTTTAAAATAAATCTTTAAATTGAAAATTTTATGAACAAACGCTTATTTTGAAAAAAATTGAAATTTTTGAAAAAAAGGAGAAAGTATTGGAATCCTGCATCTCCTTGCTTAGATTGGATAAAAGTACATAATTAGTATTTTTTGTAAAGCCTGTATTTATTTTGATAGTCTATTCATTAGAGTAACTTCTTGGCCTCATCCCCACTTGTGTCACACTAGGTATAAAAAAAAAGGGCAATCCAGTACACTAAGTTCTCGTTATGCGCGAGGTCCGGACCACAAGAGTCCTGGTCATATGACATCAACTTACCGATTACTACTGGGTATATTAAATTTATTATTAGGGAAGGGTTGAGGTTAGGACCATCATGATGGTTCAAAATATTCAAAAGCGAAATGCCGTAATGTCGTATAGTATATTACAAAAATTAATTAATTGGTAACTTGATAAAACTGATAATTAGCCTGATATCACAAGTAAGAATTCGTCATACAATGTAGGTTTACGTAACTTGAATTCATATCATTATTACAAATATTCTAAATTATTTAACACCTTCAATGGGGGAAAGTAGTGCACTGACGCATAAGTCTAGATCTTGAATGTTGAAAATGTTGATTTATAATTTCCTTCTCACTGCGTTTGAACTATGAGCTTATTCTTTTTTCTAAGAGTTTCTACCTTACCAATATATGTGGCAATAGATTAAAATAAAAAAAGGATTTGAAGTGTCAAAGGCATGATAAGCTTCTAAAAATAGAAATAAAAAACAAGTCCTAAAATATCTCTATAGGACCAGTACTACTTCAAAACACTAAAACAAAAAGGGAGAACCTTAAATATAACAAAAATAGTTAGTAATACATCGGTTGATGATAGAAGAAATTGTTTCATTCTGACTAAAGCAGCAACATACTTTCAAGGCTGAAGGAAGATCTAGTGCCTCAAATAAGATGATAGTTTTAGTTTCTCGTCTTGCTCGTTCTCCTTCATAGGATGGTACATTTGGGGCAAAGCACTCGGCATGATTATGTATGGAGTTGGCTGCAGGATTGTTGGAGCTACATAAGGTGATGAATATGGCATTTGACTATTAAGCATCATGTTATGAGACATCATTGTCTCATACTTCATTAATGCACACCTCATATTATTGCTGCCAATGCCATTGGAGGAAGAAGATGATGATGCACCATTATATTGCCAATCATTCTCATTCATCATTAACATCATCATTTCTTGATGATTAATGATGGAATTACAATAAGGATAAATTGCAGCTTGTTCTTGATTATTATTTATGAAATTACCTCCATATTCCATTCCTCCTTGTACCAATAGAGGATTAACATTATCATTGTTATTAGTCAATTGGCTTAATCCTTCACTGGAAAAATTCCCTTTGAGCAAATCAATTCTAGACTTCACTTTTTCAACTTTGTCATCCAATAAAGTTAAGAATTCCCTTAACTTAACTTCAGATAACTGGTTCATGAACTCTAGCCAACATGGGTATTTTTTCTGCATGTTCTTCTTTCTCAACTTGATCAACTCTTCCTCAACTTTCTTGTTTCGATTGAGGAAATAATCAGACAATCCAAAGGTTTTTGTACTACTCTCCTTCTTGTATTCGTCGATGAGATTCTGAATCTCTTCAACTTGTAAGGTTTTATTAGTACTAGTACCAGATTGCATGCTATTGTTTGTCCAAATCTCAGGCTCAGAGTTGGATCCATTGTTTTGTTTAGGTCCATACATGATCATACATCCATTCACATTGCAAAGAGTTGTAAATTCATACAACTTCTTCATTAGTCCTTCTTTCCTTTTCTTGAATGTTGCATTCCTTGCTTTCTCTTTGCTTATTAGTTCCATCTTCAGTTTTGCACGCCCCATCTCCCCTTTCTTGATCTAGCACAATTTAAACAAAAATCTTCAAGATGGGAAAATATTGCTTTGAATCTCTCCCCATAATGGAGAAATACAAACAGAAACTCAAACAAAAGATTCGCCTAAAACAATAATAAGATGTTATCTAACGTTTATACAATAACAATAACTACACCTCGGTCCCAAACAAGTTGGTGTCAGCTATATTATGAAACTTTATTGACATGTTTCTCCATAAAAGCTCAACTATATATGTTATTTAACTTTCTACTAAGAGAATACTATAATAAAAATCTAAAAAACAAGAGTAATGTTTTTGGACTTTTTTCTTTTTTTTTTGGGATCTGTTTAGTTGTTTATTTTAACGTTCGTGCATGTTGAAAAAAGTGAAGTTTGTAATGGTAATATTTCTTTCGGAGATAAGGAACACAAAATTGGGAAAACAATATATTCATAATAGCAAAGCCATGATTAAAAGCCAAAGATGTTAAGTATAGAAAGAGCAAGAACTAATTGAAGAAAGTACCTTTTGGAGTTCTTGGAAAGAAAGGAACTTCTTTCAACCTTTTATAAAAGGGGAGAAAAGGATTTCTTTACATGAATGAAGGTGTTCGTATGCATCAATTAATTAATGCTTGTTGTATAGAAAAGCTACCAAAGTTTACCAATTTTTTAAAAGGAAAGTGCGCGTCAATATTTAATTTAGTATCCTATTAATTGATTTTCTTAGATTCTTACTTGATCACAAATCTGTTTGGTCAAAATTAATTGAAATTTACCATATTTATAGAACATTCAAATTTGTAATCGTATGGTACAAAACTCACTAAATAAATAATTTGTTGTTCGAAATGATAGTTGGAGAAAAGTTTATCAATGTACTAGTGTCTAACTTACAACTTATTTGGATGGTGGTTACCTACCCTATTCTATGTATTATTACTTTAAATATAATATTTGTTTAGATTGTTATTCTCGTATCATTAAATTTGTCGTTATGTAACGACAAAAAGTGTCACTTTATGGAACAGTCGATTTGGTGTGGTCGCGTCGTTCCTTATTTTTTCTCTCATCTTGTCCTTTTTTATTACGTATTAAATAAATTTATTTATCCTCTACTCGCCTTTTTATATAATAATTCTACACCGTACCTTACTTTTTCTTTATAATCTTACAAGTTTATTCTTCAAATTGTTGGTGCATGACATCATGAAACGACGACAAATAATACGATCTATCCAAATAATGTATACATCAAATCGATATAGTATAATATAATACAATACTTTGCGATACATTATTAAATAATACATAATAACTCCAAACAAACCGTTAAGTAAATAAGAAGGCGGATACTTCTTTAAAAAGAAATTGCATATTAGACATACTACAAAGAAAGAGCGCAGTAGATGATACCATCCAGACTCCTCTTTTTATTTTATTTTTTTTGGGGTTTCCCATCTCGTCAAGTGTCCGATATTTGTATTGGAACTCGATTAAATTCGCGTATAAAAATCTCATATTGATAGGTAAAATACATCGTAACAAAGATAACTCGATACTCAGGACTCTTCTAATTCTATTATATCATTAGACATCCTTAAAGCCACTACGCAAATTAGGAGTAGAAGTTTATGCATATCCCTGGTTATTTGCATGTTCCTCTTTTTTTGTTGGGTCAAAATGTTCTGTTTAATAAGTGTGAAGAAACACTGTTTTTATTAAGTTTAAAAAAACAAACACAAAAAAGGGGCAACCTAGTGTACAAGGTATCTCACGTTCACGGTAAGATTCGGGAAAGGGTTGCACTCCCCTTGCAAGCATTAATAGCCTAATGCAAGCATTCGGGAAAGGGTTGCACTCCACGTTTACCCTAATGCAAGCATTAATAGCCTCTTTCACATCTCGAACCCCGTAACCTACATTTCACATGGAGACAACTTTCACATTTCTGCAAGGCTCTCCTTTTTAAGAAAACACTGTGTAAAGATATATGTGTCCAATATTTAGAGTTTTCTTAGTCTCATTATCAATAGTCAATGTCTAATGCAGATATAAACATCCGATCAATTGGTTTTGGTAGAATTTCCTTGCAAAGGATAATGCTAATTTGGTTTGGATTAGTTCCCCCAAACCCAAACCCCACCATCAAAATTTCTAATTTAGAATTGTAGGATTTTTTTATTTTTTTTTCAAAATTTGAATTACTTTATTGCACGATATTTCAAAATTACAAATCTTTTTAACAAAATAATCACAATTACAAGTTACAGTGCGTTGAATAACTTTCTAAAAACTAACTTCAAACCTTAAAAATAAAACGTACGTGATGCTTAAATTACTAAGTATTCACTTTGATGACATCTATAATAATTCTTTTACACAGACATGCAAAGTCAAACAGTCTGTTGTTCTTTTTAAATTAAACTCGAAATAATATGAACGAGACTCAGGTCCATATTAATAGAGAGAGTCCACCCGCTAAAAGTGATCGGGACGATCACCACTGATTTTTATAGTAACTAGGTTCAATTCTTACTAATCCCTTTCTCTTTACTTATATATATATATATATATATATATATATATATATATATTGAGATTGCGCATCGCGCTGGTACGAATACTAGTATATATAATAAGTAAAAAGTAGTCGTCGGCATTCTATATATAAACGACTTGACTGAGTCTACGAAGCTTTGTTTTTCTTGTAGTCGGCCCGTAATGCCTCCCTTCATTTGCTTGCCTCCTTTCACCTCATAATGCCTAAGGAAGTAGAGTAGTCAAGCCACTGAGGAAAAAAATGCAAGAAGCAGTTTCTGTTCGATCGACGGAATTAATCATACTTTCACACCTGTTGACCGACTTTCATAAAGCACCTTTGGGCAGCAACAATAATTGAGGCTTAGCCTATCCAATATTCGATTCAAAAAGAGTTTTTATTTGATGATTTTCCTCTCTCTGTATAAAGTAAGTCCCGGTGTTGGGCAGACTTCGCTTGCTTGCACGACCGCCACACTCCTCTTTGCTTTCAAAAGTAAAATATTTCTTCGCTATCTTTCTTTGAACTCCTAGGCAACGGATCCTACTCCTTAAGAATAGTCATTAAGAAAGAGGGATCCATTTAAAGGAATTCATGCCGATTACCTAACTTCGGGGCGGAGCTCGTCTCCTTACAGTCAAGCGGCTTCCACTTCTCATAGAAAGTTAGAAAGCGTCAGTTCTCATAGCGAGGCTTAGGCCGACGGGGCAGGTTACTGTTCAATATAATATGAATATACCACATCAATTCGTTATGTATGGATGATGAAATTCCATTGATAGAGAGCCAATTCCAATAGACTTATTGGAGGGGTTCTATAAGACTTCCTTCTCGTTCTCGGTGAAGGAATTGGAGCTTCTATAGAATCATCATCTTACTCTTTAACGACAAGCTCAGCAACGAGAAGTTTTCCTCTGCTGGAAAGCAGTCCTTCACGGATATGGGAGCTTACTCCAGCTTTGTTGTACCTCACGCCCGTCTTCAATGGGGTCTGCTTTTTTTTTTTTTGGGAGAGTATGCCAATATGATCTTAATGAGGTGCGGGGAAAACTTTTGTTTGGCTTGCGGGCTCGGGGACTACAATTAGTTGCTTCCCTTGTAGTCGTCAGCTCGTTCTTGATAGATCCGATCGGGTGTTCATAATTTGGAGTAAAGGGATTCGAACCTTTTCATGCTGGTACCAAAAATCGATGGTCGGTGCAAGGCCAGAGATTGGAACACATTGATTTCGCTCTTTCTCGTCCTTCACTTCAGGTCCTGTCCCTCGAAACTTTCTGTGTCCTATGCCGTCATCACTAATCATTCCCCTTCTCTTTGCATTTCTTGATTGGAGAGAGAAAAAAAAAGAATAAGAAAGGAGCGTAGCATCCAGACAGAGAAATAAATCCGAGTTTACCCCTTGCACTTCGGACAACCGTTCGTAGCATCATAAGGAGGACCCCATTGTTATGTCGAGGGAGAGGCAAACCCGAAAATAAAGAAGATAAAGAACACCTAATTTTAACGTGGAAAACCCTTCAAATCGAAGGTAAAAACTAAGGGATCACAAAGATCCAAAAAACTCCACTATAACAATAAGAGGATTACAAAAGTTCTCCAAATTGGCTACACAACAAGTGCCAAACACAGAGCAACAATAGCAACAAGAGCAACGACAAATCAATTGAAGAAAGATGAGAAGCCACAAAACTTGAGCTGTTGTTCGGGGCTCGAAAGCATATGCTACGATCCTCCAAATCCGATATTCACCGTTCAAAGCAAATTCCAAGATGTTACGAACACACAGTTAAAATTTCATCCCGATCCAACTGTTAACGAATAGGAAAACATGATTTGAAATTGGCTGGTCGGAATAAAAATCTGCAGCAAAACAAATACTTTTCTTCTCTCCTCTCTCTTGATGAAAGTTCTCTAAAAAATCACTCTTATGTACTTAAGACTTGTACCAATGAACATAAAATAATTCTCCAAGAGTACAGTACATAGGAGGTTGGTCTTTCTCAACATGGTGTATAACACATAATGGAAGGGCAAAAAAGGATTCTGTACAAAACTCATCCTAATCTCCGTTAATTTACAGTCAAAATATTACCTTGTGTGAGAGCACATGCTCTTATAAGCGCGTCTAGCTTTCTACCGGTGATGAATGTGGCTTAAGTTCTAAACTTGTCGTATGACCTACAGTTGGATTAAACTAGATTAGATAGAAATATTAGAAAAAGTTTCCAATTTGGAAATTATTTGAATTTTCAGTTTCTGGTTTCTGACTTAAGGTAAATTATTGGGTTCACTGAAGATCCTGACGATGCATCTTAATTTTGTTGGTGGTGCAAAAATTATGGATCCTTAAATCATAAGTGGCCCTAATAGAATCCTAATTAAGACGAAATGACTGGTAAGTCCTTTCCAAATTTATTTTTCACAGTGAGGCCTCATAGCACGAAGAAAGAGGAGCCCTTATTTTTCTTTAAAAAAATGTAAAGATGAGAAAGAAGAGCCTCTCGCCAGTGATATTAGAATAAAGTACATCTGAAAGATGATTTGCACTGCTACCATAAAAATTGTCTAATTCAAAGCAAATCAAGAAGAAAAGATATTTGGCATAAGCAACATTGAACATTACGATACATTGGGTACACTATAGTTGCATCACAATTGGACAAAATTGTGGGGAAAAACACTCTAAAAGAAGATATTCCTATTACCAAAACTAATACAACCTTCTTAGCTTGTAACAAATTAGAGCGATAAAGCCATTTGGAAAAAAACAAGTTATCAAAATACTGTACTAATGAGAATGTATAAGAATATACCTTTTATAATTTCTAAGTCTTACAAAATTTTAATATCAAACAAATAACAAATTGAAACTACAAAAGTTATTTATAATGTTGAAACTAGATTGACAATTTAAAATAAAGACAGATAGAAACAAACACAAGCAAAAAATTTCACAATGTTAACATATCATCGGCTGGTTTAAAAAAAATTATTATAGGAGCTCATGTTAAAAGTCCACAATATGTAACCCAATGCTTGGGCCCAGGCGCAACACGAACCATCTTTTACTAGTAAAAGTAAAGATATGAAAAGAAACACGAGCCACTAAGAATAATGAAGCCCTTGATCAAGCATGGGAACAAGCAATCCCACTTCTTTTTCACCAATAAAGAGAACTCACATCAAGATTGATCAGTGTTTTAAAAGGCGTGGAGCGTAAGGCGACACGTTTTACATATGTCTCAACGAGACGTAAGTCCCGAGGCATGGGGCGTAAGCCCCATAGGTATTTAATTTTTAATATTTTATAAAATAATATAATGACAGTAAATATTTATAAACATGTAAAATTGCATAAAAATTGAAGAAAACTATATATATATATATGCCCCATATATATATATATATATATATATATATATATATATATATATATATATATATATATATATGTGTGTGTGTGTGTGTGTGTGTGTGTGTGTGTGTGTGTGTGTGTGTGTGTGTGTGTGTGTGTGTGTGTGTGTGTGTGTGTATGCTACTTACAAGCAATGTTTTAAAAGGCGGAGGCTTGAGGCGGGGCGTTTTACTTGATATGGGGCTAGGCGTAAGCCCGGAGGGGGGGGGGGAGCGTAAGCCCCGTGGATATTTAAAATTTTTAATTTATAAATTAATAAAATAACATAATAACACAAAAAAATATAAAATATAAATTAAAAAAAAATTAAAGGAACTCATAGAAAATAAATATCTAGCATAATTCTTAAGTATAACTAATGCATACAAATCACGTATAACGTCTTTAACTTTTAAATAATTAAAAACTTACAATTTCTTTAATTTTTTTTATCAAACTCCATATTTTACCTTCCTAAAAGTAAATAATTAATAAAATTTTATTAGTACGATAATTAAAATATTACTCCTTCATGAATAAATACAAATTAGTTTAAGATATCAAAATAAAAGTGTATAACAAGGAGGGACAAATGAACTAAGACACGACCAATAACAAATGAAGATATAAATACGCAATACTATGTCTCATTATTAGAGTTATGCTCAATCTTCATATTTCTATCGATGAATAGAACTTTTATCATTAATTTGTTAAAGAATTTTGAAGGTCAACGATATTAATTAGGAAATTCGACATGCGATTTGCGTTAGAATTGTTAGGCGAGCCCCGAGCGTTGGGCGTTAGGCGAGTCCCAAAAATGCCTTTTAAAACACTGATTACAAAAGATGTTAATGTCAAAGTGTAACATTAAACAAATTAATGGAAAGAAGGCAGTACTTTGACCGCCGGATTTGATACCAAGTTTGCTAATGCTATTCCATGTGTACGAAACTAATATCTTAGTGTCTTTTCTTTAAAAAAATATGTTTTTTTTTGTTTAAAGAGTGGAAATTTCACCGATTCATAGGTATTCAGTATAACAATTATTTTTGGGAATCGTTCATAAAGCTCCATCAGAAGACTGCGTAGGTTTGCGTAGAGGTGTTCGTAACATGCAGCGAAATACAATAACAATTCTAGACAGAACTTTTCGTATTTAAAAATTATTTTGCATGTAAAGATCGGATCTAAGACGTACCTCATGAATAGAGTCTTGTTTTAAATTTCTTCGATAGTGCGAAGACTCTATGCGTATCAACACCGAGACTGATCATTGCTATCAACTCTTTGATCAATGGAATCACGCGAACAAATTGAATGAAAATATTATGTTGAAATTTTTCTCAAAAATCTCAACTCAAAGGTAGAAGAACAAGAAATAATTTTCTTGTACTAATATTTTCTATCTTGGCTTTGTATTGCACTATTACTTTCTCAAAGCAATTTTCTTCTCAAGAATAACTCTCTTGGTTTTTACATAACTTTACAATATGTTTAAGATCTATATCTTCCTTATTCTTAATTAGGACACACACACACACACACACACACACACACACACACACACACACACACACACACACACACACACACACACACACACACATATATATATATATATATATATATATATATATATATATATATATATATATATATATATATATATATATATATGCACATAATTTCCATTGGAAAATACAAAATCACATGCTTTATGGTAAATATTTAAAAAATATGTAACTCATTTATGGAATTCAATTCTAAATTGAATTCTACGACTTAGTCATACTTTTAAAATAAAAACATGTAACTCAATTATGGAATTCAATTCTAAATTGAATTCTATAACTTAGTCAACATTTTAAAATAAAAACATGTAACTCATTTATGGAATTCAATTCTAAATTGAATTCTACAATTTAGTCATACTTTTAAAATAAAAATATGTAACTCATTTATGTAATTCAACAACTATATATATATATATCAACCAAGAGATGTAATTTAATTTTCTTATTTAAAATAGAAAACTTTAACTTGTCCACAATATTAATTATATCCTTTGTGCTTTGGAAGCAGCAACATACTTACTTCATTTGGACTAATAACTAAATTTATTTGACTAATTAAATTCTTCAATTTAATTATCAAATAATAAAGTAATTAATCCTTTAGCAAAGATCAGAACACTCATTAGTGTGCGACCCCATAGGTTCAATACTAAACTGGTAGTAAATTGATCACATCAATATACTAATCAAGGGTGGCGTCTAGCAACACTCCTTAACGACCAGATAGCATAAAGTATACAATTTACTCTCAAGAAACTGTAGAAGAATAATGTATTTATTCTTTCTGTCCTTATAGCTCTGGGTCACCCTAGGATATGGTTCAACTGTCAAATCCTAATAGGCGGCCGACTATGTGTTCGTGTAAAAAATAATCGACCATTGAATGACCTAAGAAACTCTTTTCTTCTTTCATTCAATCGCCCTGGCCAAGGTCTTAATTTGGTCGGTTATAATTTATGACAACATGGAGCTTAAACTCATTACCAAGAATTGACAGATTCCATCTTGATCAATCACTAATTCTACAAGTATTTAATCGTACCCAATATCCTTTTAACTTTCGCCCTAGGGCCATAGGTGTCTAGTATCAAAGCACAATAAATAACTTGTCAATTACTATGATGATATCAGGTCAAAGGAAACTCTTACATCACATTCTTCAAGAGAATATTCTATTGACAGTTTATGGTAATTCTAAACATTAGGAATTATCCAATGAATCGGTTCAATGATCATATCTTTATATGTATCATCTATTTATGTTATTTAGTTAATGAGATCAACTAATCTTTATCCCATAAAGACGATCACATAAATATTGATCTAACCGGATTACTAATGTCCAAAATAATAATCCTACGATCAAGAATAAAATTTAGGTTAAATTGTAAGAGACTTTACTCTCATTATCATGATTCCATCATGATGACAAATCTCAAAATTTAATCAAGGACCTTTTTAATTTAATCAAATAATTAATAATAATTATGATAAATGAATATCAAATGCCATATATTTTTATATCAAATAACATTCACAAACATATGTTCATGTCATCAAATATGAGATTGGATCTAGAGCATATCTAATATATCCCTAACAATCTCCCACTTGCACTAGAACCAATCGCTCTTGTACTTCATTCCCAATTTTCACTTGTGCTTGTCAAACTCCTTTGCTCCAAGAGCTTTAGTGAATGGGTCTACAACATTTTTCTTTCTATCAACCTTTTTAATCTCGACGTCTCCACGTTCAATTATCTCTCTTATCAAGTGATACCGTAGCAGGACGTGTTTGGATTTTTGGTGTGATCTTGGTTCTTTTGCTTGAGCAATGGCTCCAGTATTGTCACACGATAATGGAACCACACCTTCTATTGAAGGAACCACACCAAATTCAGTTAAGAACTTTTTCATCCATATAGCTTCCTTAGCAGCTTCACTAGCTGCTATATATTCTGCTTCAGTCACTGAATCAGCTATTGTAGCTTGTTTGGAACTTTTCCAACTCACTGCACCATCATTTAAGGTGAATACATAACCAGAAATAGATTTGCTATCATCTCTATCTGAAGAGAAACTTGCATCAGTATAACCTTCAAGTTTCAACTCAGAATCTCCATAAATGAAGAATTGGTATTTAGTCCTTCTTAAGTACTTAAGAATGGTCTTCACCACCTTCCAATGTTCCTCACCAGGATTTCCGGCTAGTCACTCCTAGTGCATAAGCCACATCAGGATGTGTACATGTCATGGTATACATGATAGTTCCCACTGCACTAGCGTATAGGATCCTACTCATGCGTTCTCTCTCTTCAGGTGTTTTAGGACAATCCTCCCTGCTGAGAATAATTCTGTAATGTCACGACCCAAAACTAACCCCCTGTCGTGATGGCGCCTATCGTGGAACTAGGCAAGCCGACTCACTTCCAAAACAAAACGATATTCTCATTTCAAAGATAATTTCAAGGTTATCTAACATAAAAACCTTCATTTAAAGAGTTCAAATTAAAGAAAAACAAAAGTGCGGAAAAAAAATCCGACATCGGGGTGTCACTAGTCATGAGCATCTACTATAATCTGTCTAACAATATCAAGGCTAACTCAGCCTGGAAGAATAGCTAAATACTACTAGAGGAAGATAAGAGGGAGAAGAGCAGGGGCTGCGATCGCCAAACAGCTACCTTGCTATCTCCAAGAAAATCTGCAACCAGAACACTCAATAACCGCTACCGTGTCCAGCCACACCTGGATTTGCACACAAGGTGTAGGGAGTAACGTGAATACGCCAACTCAGTAAGTAACAACAATAAATAAGGATTGAGGAGTAGTGACGAACAATAAAGCATATAACGTTCATATCAGGAAATCTCAGTAAAATACCACATGCTCTTAAAAATCAGGATTTGAATCAAACATCTCGTTTAAACCGAGTTCCAATAAAAATCATTTTTATTTTCCAATAGTTTTTCAAACAAAGGCTCAATGCAAAGGTGAGCAAAAAAATGATGAAATCATAAACAGCCACTCGGGCAGACCTCACAGTCACTCGTGCCACTCGGGCATACCTCACAATCACCCTTGCCACTCGGGCATACCTCATAATCACTCTTGCCACTCGGGCATACCTCACAATCACTCTTGCCTCCCAGTCACTCAGCACTCGGCACTCGCACTCAGTAGGTACCTGCGCTCACTGGGGGTGTGTACAGATTCCGGAGGGGCTCCTTCAGCCCAAGCGCTATAATCTGCACGGACGACTCACGTGCGATAATAATAAAGTATGCTACAGGCGGGCAGCCCGATCTACACTCATCCTCGCCAATCAGGCCCTCGGCCTCACTCAGTCACAAGTATGCTGCAGACGGGCAGCCCTGATCCACACTCATCCTCACAAATCAAGCCACACGGGCATTTCAGTAAAATAAGGCATTCAACCCAAAACGTTTATATGCATCAAAATAGAGTCATAAAATTGAGTTATGCAGTAAACAAGTATAAACATGACTGAGTATATATTTTTCAATCGAAAACAGTGAGAGGATGATATGAAACAGCCCCTAAGGGTCCAAACAGCATTGGCGCAAGGCCCAAATATGGCATTCAGCCCAATTTACATAAAATCTTTCTAAATCATATAAGTATCAATGGTTTCAACAAAGTATGCAACTTTACAGTTGCTACGGGGCGGACCAAGTCACAAATCCCCAATAGTGCACGCCTACACGCCCGTCACCTAGCATGTGCATCACTAAAAATAGTAGAATGATACAAAATTTGGGGTTTCATACCCTCAGGACTAGATTTACAATCGTTACTTACCTCAAACCGGTCAAATCTCTACCCCGCAATGATCTTCCCTCTGGACTCAACCTCCAAATGCTCCAAATCTATTCACAATCAGTATAATACCATCAATATACGCTAATGGAATGAATTCCACAAGAAAAGCTTCAAAATTATACCGAAACCTGAAATTGGCTCAAAATTCGCCTGTGGGGCCCACGTCTCGGAACCCGACAAAAGTTACAAAATCCGAAAGCCCATCCAACCACGAGTCTACCCATACCAATTTTACCAAAATCCGACCTCAACTCGACCTTCAAATCTACAGATCTTATTTCCAAATTTCTATGTTTCAATCTCTGATTTACTCCTCAAAATCATGAAATCTAGTCGGATTACTCGATGATAATTCAATATTATGGAGTAGAAATGATCACAAGGGACTTACCTCAAGTTTTCCTTGAAAATATAACAAAATCGCCTCTCCCCAAGCTCCAATTCGCCAAAAATGGCAAATGGGACGAAGTCCCTATTTTTATAATTCTGCCCAAACATCCACGGTTCTGCCTCGATCTTGGCCTTCGATCGAGGTCCTCGATCTTGGTCCTCGGTCTTGCCTCTCGATCCGGAGCTCGATCGTGCCTTCGATCGTGGCCTTCGACTCTGTTCTCGATCTGGGCTTCGATCGTGGCCCTCGACCCTGAGCTCGATCTGGGCTTTGATCGTGGCCCTCGACCCTGAGCTCGATCTGGGCTTCGATCGTAGCCCTCGACCCTGAGCTCGATCTGGGCTCGATTTCTGGGCAGTAGTAATTTCCAACATAAGGAAATTGCAGCAGCTGTTCTAGTTCAATTTTTCATCCGTTAACCATCCGAAACTCACCCGAGGCCCTCGGGACCTCAACCAAATATACCAACAAGTCCTAAAACATCATACGAACTTAGTTTAATCCTCAAATCACTTCAAACAACGCTAAAACCATGAATTACACCCCAATTCAAGCCTAATGAACGTTGGAATTTCTAATTTCTACAAACAACTCCGGAACCTATCAAATCACGTCCGATTAATCTCAAATTTTTCACACAAGTCCTAAATGACATAACAGAGGTATTCCAATTTTCAGAATCGGATTCCGACCCCGATATCAAAAAATCAACCCCCCGGTCAAACTTCTCAAAAATAAAACTTTCGGCATTTCAAGCCTAATTCCTCTACGGACTCCCAAATAATATTCCGGACACGCTCCTAAGTCCAAAATCACCATACAGAGCTATTGGAATTATCAAAGTTTAAATCCGAGGTCATTTACATATAGGTCCATATCCGGTCCACTTTTCTAACTTAAAATTTTCAATTATGAGACTAAGTGTCTCATTTCACCCCGAGTTCCTTCCGGACTCGAACCAACTAACCCGATATAACATAATATAGCTGAATAACACAAAAAGAAGTAGGAATGGGGAAAACAGGGTTATAACTCTCGAAATGACCGGCCGGGTCGTTACATTCTCCCCCTCTTAAACATCCGTTCGTCCTCGAACGGGTCAAGAAACATACCCGGAGTCTCGAATAAGCATGGATATCTGCTCCGCATCTCCCGCTCGATCTCCCAAGTGGCCTCCTCCATAGGCTGACCTCTCCATTGCACCTTCACTGAAGCTATATCCTTTGACCTCATCCTTCTAACCTGCCGATCCAAAATAGCCACCGGCTCTACATCATAAGTCATATCACCCTCTAACTGAACCGTGCTGAAATCCAAAACATGGGACGGATCTCCAATATACTTCCGGAGCATGGAAACATGAAACACTGGATGCACACTCGACAAGCTGGGTGGCAAGGCAAGCTTATAAGCCACCTCTCCTATCCTCTGAAGCACCTCAAAAGGCCCAATGAACCGGGGGCTCAACTTGCCCCTCTTCCCAAACCTCATAACACCCTTCATGGGTGATACCTTCAGCAAAACCTTCTCCCCAACCATAAAAGACACATCACGGACCTTCCTATCCGCGTATCTCTTCTGCCTAGACTGCGTCGTGCGAAGCCGCTCCTGAATCAATTTCACCTTATCTAATGCGTCCTGGACCAAGTCTGTACCTAAGAGCCTAGCCTCACCCGGCTCAAACCATCCAACCGGAGATCTACACCTCCTCCCATACAAAGCCTCGTATGGAGCCATCTGAATACTTGACCGATAACTGTTGTTATATGCAAACTCCGCGAGTGGCAGAAACTGGTCCCATGAACCCCCAAAATCAATGACACAAGCACGCAACATGTCCTCCAATATCTGAATAGTGTGTTCGAACTGCCCGGCCATTTGAGGGTGAAAAGCTGTGCTTAACTCAACCTGAGTACCCAACTCTCGCTGCACGGCCCTCCAAAACTGTGATGTGAACTGAGTACCCTATCTAAAATGATGGAAACTGGGACACCATGCAGGCGAACGATCTCTCGAATGTAAATTTTAGCCAACCGCTCTGAAGAGTAAGTACTACCAATTTGGAATGAAGTGCGCGGACTTGGTCAGCCGATCCACAATAACCCAAATAGCATCGAACTTCCTCGAAGTCCGTGGGAGCCTAACTACAAAGTCCATAGTGATCTACTCCCACTTCCACTCTGGGATCTCTAACCTCTGAAGCAAGCCACCTGGTCTCTGATGCTCATACTTAACCTGCTGACAGTTTAGACACCGAGCCACAAACCCAACTATATCCTTCTTCATCCGCCTCCACCAATAGTGCTGCCTCAAATCCTGGTACATCTTCGCGGCACCCGGATGGATGGAATACCGCGAGCTGTGGGCCTCTTCAAGAATCAGCTCTCGAAGCCCATCTACATTAGGCACACATATCCGGCCCTGCATTCTCAGCACCCCGTCATCACCAATAGTCACATCCCTAGCATCACTTCTCCGAACCCTGTCCTGAAGAACGAGCAAGTGAGGGTCATCATACTGACGCTCCCTGATACGGTCATAAAGAGAAGACCTGGAGACCACACAAGCCAATACCCGACTAGGCTCCGAAATATCCAATCTGACAAGCTGGCCTGCCAAGGTCTGAACATCTAATGCCAAAGGTCTCTCTGCTGCTGGAAGATAGGCTAGACTCCCCAAACTCCCGTCCCGGAGACTCAAAGCATCGGCCACCACATTGGCCTTCCCCGGATGGTACAATATAGTGATATCATAGTCCTTAAGAAGCTCCAACTATCTCCGCTGACGCAAATTAAGATCCTTCTGCTTTAACAGATACTGCAGACTCCGGTGATCAATATAGATCTCACAATGAACCCCATACAAATAATGATACCAAATTTTCAAGGCATGAACAATGGCTGCTAACTCAAGATCATGGATAGGATAGTTCTTCTCATGGGTCTTCAACTGGCGCGAGGCATAGGCAATCACCCTACCCTCCTGCATCAAAACACAACCAATGCCTATCCTCGAGGCATCACAATACACGGTGTAAGAACCTGAAGCTGATGGCAAAACTAACACTGGAGCTGTGGTCAAAGCAGTCTTGAGCTTCTGAAAGCTCTCCTCACATTCATCCGACCACCTGAATGGAGCACCCTTTTGGGTCAATTTGGTCAAGGGCGATGCAATAGATGAAAATTCCTCCATAAAGCGACGGTAGTAACCCGCCAAACTAAGAAAGCTCCTAATCTCCGTGGATGAGGACGGTCTAGGCCAACTCTGCACCGCCTCTATCTTCTTCGGATCCACCTGAATACCCTCACTGGACACCACGTGCCCCAAGAATGCTACTGAACTGAGCCAAAACTCACATTTAGAGAACTTTGCATAGAGCTTCTCCTTCTTCAATCTCTGCAATACAGCCCTCAAATGCTGAGAGTGCTCTTCCTGGCTACGAGAGTACACTAGGATGTCGTCAATGAATACAACGACGAATGAGTCCAAATAGGGCTGGAATACACTGTTCATCAGATGCATGAACGCTGCTGGGGCATTGGTCAGCCCAAAAGACATCACCATAAACTCATAATGGCCATATCGGGTTCTGAAAGCTGTCTTGAGAATATCTGAATCCCGAATCTTCAGCTGGTGATAATCGGACCTCAAATCAATCTTGGAGAACACCCTCGCTCCCTGAAGCTGGTCGAATAATTCATCAATACGAGGCAAAGGATACTTGTTCTTGACTGTGACCTTGTTCAACTGCCTGTAATCAATACACATTCTCATGGAACCATCCTTCTTTCTCACAAATAGAACCGGTGCACCCCAAGGTGACACACTAGGCCGAATAAACCCCTTATCAAGGAGTTCCTAAAGCCGTTCTTTCAATTCTTTCAACTCCGCCGGTGCCATACGATATGGTGGAATAGAAATGGACTGAGTGCCCAGCACCAAATCAATACCAAAGTCAATATCCCTGTCAGGCAGCATGCCCGGTAGGTCTGCAGGAAACACATTTGGAAAATCACGTACCATCGGAATAGAATAAATGACAGGAGTCTCTGCACTAACATCCCTCACAAAAATCAAATAAGATAGGCAACCCTTCTCAACCATGCGCTGAGCCTTCAAATATGAAATCACCCTACTTGGTACATAATCTATAGAACCGCTCCACTCAACCCTCGGAATTCCCGGCATAGCCAACGTCACCGTCTTAGCATGACAATCTAGAACAGCATGACATGGAGATAACCAATCCATACCCAATATCACATCAAAGTCAACCATACTGAGCAACAATAGATCTACTCGGGTCTCCAGAACCCCAATAATCACCACACATGACCGATATACGCGGTCCACAATAATAGTATCGCCCACAGGAGTAGATACATGTACAGATAAAACTAAGGACTCACGGGGCATATCCAAAAAATGGGCGAAATACGAGGAAACATATGAATACGTGGAACCAGGGTCAAATAAAACTAAGGTATCTCTGTGGCATACTAAGACAATACCTGTAATCACAGCATCTGAAGCAATAGCATCTGGTCTGGCAGGGAAAGCATAGAAACGGGCCTGACCACCCCCTGATCTGCCTCCTCCTCTAGGGCGACCCCTAGCTGACTAACCTCCACCCCGAGCTGACTGGGCGGATGGTGAGGTAGTTGGGGTTGTAGTCGGAGGCTGACTCCTCTGCTGAGATAGACCTCCATGACGATGAGGACACTGCCTCCACATATGCCCAAGCTCCCCACACTCAAAATAACTCCTTGGTGCTGGCAGCGGAGACTGAAGGGAACCCCTAGCACCGGGATGACTGGTAGAAGAACCTGGCATGGAAGAGCCCTGAACAAGTGGAGCACGGGACGAACTCTGAACTGGAATGGCACTAAGTGATGAGTGGCCCTGATGAGAACTGTGAGAACCATGGCCAGATGATGCACCCCGATGAAATGGCCGAGCTGACTGAGCCTGTCTGTAATGACGACCTCTACCATGCTGGAATTAACCCCCAAAAGGAGCACCACTGAATCCACCTTGACCACGAGGCCTCTTGGCCTCCCGCTCAACCCTCTCCTGACCGCGAACCATCTCAATCTGCCAAGCAATGTCGACAACCTCATCAAAGGTAGCACCCGAAACTCTCTCCCTGGTCATGAGCAACTATAGCTGATAAGTGAGGCCATCAATAAACCTCATGATCCTCTCTCTGTCCGTGGGAACCAACCAGATAGCATGACGGGCTAACTCGGAGAACCGCATCTCATACTGCGTCACAAACATATCACCCTGGCGTAGCCGCTCAAACTGTCTACGCAACTCCTCTCTGCGGGATCGAGGCACGAACTTCTCCAAAAAGACCACGGAGAACTGCTGCCAAGTAAGGGGTGTTGCGCCAACAGGCCTACGCCTCTCGTAAGTCTCCCACCATCTGAGTGCAGCCCCAGAAAACTGAAAGGTAGTGAACGAGACCCCACAAGTCTCCAAAATACCAGCAGTACGGAGTATCCTCTAACACCTGTCCAAAAAGTCCTGAGCGTCCTCTCTCTCTCTGTGCCACTGAAAGGTGGTGGCTGAAGTCTCCCAAACCTCTCCAACCTACGCTGATCATCCTCAGGCATAGCAGGAAATACATAATCCCGAGCAACAACAACCGGATGGGCTGGTGGTGTCTCTAGTGTCTGAAGTCCCTGAATAACCTGCTCCGGTGTGCGAGCGATGGGAGTCTGAGTGCCTCCCCTGGCCTGAGAAGTGGTTGCGGCCGTCGAAATAGAAACCGCCTGAGCAAGGCCAGTACACGCTGTCAGAATCTGAGCTAAGGCCTCCTGAAGGCCTGGAATCACAATAGACACATGTGGTGCCTGAGCTGGTGCATCAACAACTGTAACTTGGTCCTGATCTGGGACAATCGGTGGATCTGTAGGTACCGCCCCAACTGCTGTACGGGCTGCACCTCTGCCTCTACCACGGCCTCTACCGCGGCCTCGGCCTCTCGCGGCCCTGGCTGGTGGTACTGGTAGTTGGCCCTCCTAACCGGTAGTACGAGTCCTCACCATCTGTGAGAGAATGAAACAACAGATGTTTAGTTACTAGAATCAACAGATTCGCACGACAAGAATTCAAGAATATGGAGTTTTCTAAAGGTTCTGCAGCCTCCTGAAGATAAGTACAGACATCTTCGTACCGATCCGCAAGACTCTACTAAAGCCGCTCATGACTCGTGAGACCTATGTAACCTAGGCTCTGATACCAATCTGTCACGACCCAAAACTAACCCCCTGTCGTGATGGCGCCTATCGTGAAACTAGGCAAGCCGACTCATTTCCAAAACAAAACGATATTCTCATTTCAAAGATAATTTCAAGGTTATCTAACATAAAAACCTTCATTTAAAGAATTCAAATTAAAGAAAAACAAAAGTGCGGAAATGAAATGCCCGACATCGGGGTGTCACTAGTCATGAGCATCTACTATAATCTGTGTAACAATATCAAGGCTAACTCAGCCTAGAAGAATAGCTAAATACTACTAGAGGAAGATAAGAGGGAGAAGAGCAGGGGCTGCGATCGCCAAACAGCTACCTTGCTATCTCCAAGAATATCTGCAACCAGAACACTCAATAACTGCTACTGTGTCCAGCCACAACTGGATCTGCACACAAAGTGCAGGGAGTAACGTGAGTACGCCAACTCAGTATGTAACAACAACAAATAAGGACTGAGAAGTAGTGACGAGCAATAAATCATATAACGTTCATATCAGGAAATCTCAGTAAAATACCACATGCTCTTAAAAATCAGGATTTGAATCAAACATCTCGTTTAAACCCAGTTCCAATAAAAATCATTTTTATTTTCCAATAGTTTTTCAAACAAAGGCTCAATGCAAAGGTGAGCAAAAAAATGATGAAATCATAAACAGCCACTCGGGCAGACCTCACAGTCACTCGTGCCACTCGGGCATACCTCACAATCACTCTTGTCACTCGGGCATACCTCACAATCACTCTTGCCACTCGGGCATACCTCACAATCACTCTTGCCACTCGGGCATACCTCACAATCACTCTTGCCTCCCAGTCACTCAGCACTCAGCACTCACACTCAGTAGGTACCTGCGCTCACGGGGGGTATGTAAAGACTCCGGAGGGGCTCCTTCAGCCCAAGCGCTATAATCTGCACGGACGACTCACGTGCGATAATAATAAAGTATGCTGCAGGCGGGCAGCCCGATCCACCCTCATCCTCACCAATCAGGCCCTCGGCCTCACTCAGTTACAAGTATGCTGCAGGCGGGCAGCCCCAATCCACACTCATCCACACAAATCAAGCCACTCGGGCATTTCAGTAAAATAAGGCATTCAACCCAAAACGTTTATATGCATCAAAATAGAGTCATAAAGCTGAGTTATGCAGTAAATAAGTATAAACATGACTGAGTATAGATTTTTCAATCGAAAACAGTGAGAGGATGATACGAAACAGCCCCTAAGGGTCCAAACAGCATTGGCGCAAGGCCCAAACATGGCATTCAGCCCAATTTACATAAAATCTTTCTAAATCATATAAGTATCAATGGTTTCAACAAAGTATACAACTTTACAGTTGCTACGGGGCGGACCAAGTCATAAATCCCCAATAGTGCATGCCCACACCCCCGTCACCTAGCATGTGCTTCACTAAAAATAGTAGAATGATACAAAATCCGGGGTTTCATACCCTCAGGACTAGATTTACAATCGTTACTTACCTCAAACCAGTCAAATCTCTACCCCGCAATGCTCTTGCCTCTGAACTCGGCCTCCAAATGCTCCAAATCTATTCACAATCAGTATAATACCATCAATATACGCTAATGGAATGAATTTCACAAGAAAAGCTTCAAAATTAGACCGAAACCCGAAATTGGCTCAAAATTCGCCTGTGGGGCCCACGTCTCGGAACCCGACAAAAGTTATAAAATTCGAAAGCCCATCCAACCACGAGTCTACCCATACCAATTTTACCAAAATTCGACCTCAACTCGACCTTCAAATCTACAAATCTTATTTCCAAATTTCTAAGTTTCAATCTTTGATTTACACCTCAAAATCATGAAATCTAGTCGGATTACTCGATGATAATTCAATATTATGGAGTAGAAATGATCACAAGGGACTTACCTCAATTTTCTTTGAAAATATAACAAAAATCGCCTCTCCCCAAGCTCCAATTCGCCAAAAATGGCAAATGGGACGAAGTCCCTATTTTTATAATTCTGCCCAGACATCCTCAGTTCTGCCTCGATCTTGGCCTTCGATCGAGGTCCTCGATCCTGGCCCTCGATTCTGACCCTCGATCCTGGCCGTCGATCAATGTGATCGTGGCCCTCGACTCTGGGCTCGATCATTGCTTCGATCTGGGCTTCGATCGTGGCCCTCGACCCTGAGCTCGATCTGGGCTTCGATCGTAGCCCTCGACCCTGAGCTCGATCTGGGCTCGATTTCTGGGCAGTAGCAATTTCCAACAGAAGGAAATTGCAGCAGCTGTTCTAGTTCAATTTTTGATCCGTTAACCATCCGAAACTCACCCGAGGCCCTCAGGACCTCAACCAAATATACCAACAAGTCCTAAAACATCATACGAACTTAGTTTAATCCTCAAATCACTTCAAACAACGCTAAAACCATGAATTACACCCCAATTCAAGCCTAATGAACGTTGGAATTTCTAATTTCTACAAACAACTCCGGAACCTATCAAATCACGTTCGATTGACCTCAAATTTTGCACATAAGTCCTAAATGACATAATAGAGGTATTCCAATTTTGAGAATCGGATTTCAACCCCGATATCAAAAAGTCAACCCCCCCGGTCAAACTTCTCAAAATAAAACTTTCGGCATTTCAAGCCTAATTCCTCTACAGACTCCCAAATAATATTCCGCACACGCTCCTAAGCCCAAAATCACCCTACGGAGCTATTGGAATTATCAAAATTCAAATCCGAGGTCGTTTACATATAGGTCCATATCCGGTCCACTTTTCTAACTTAAAATTTTTAATTATGAGACTAAGTGTCTCATTTCACCCCGAGTTCCTTCCGGACTCGAACCAACTAACCCGATATAATATAATATAGCTGAATAACACAAAAAAAGTAGGAATGGGGAAAATGGGGTTATAACTCTCGAAACGACCGGCTGGGTCGTTACATCCTCCCCTCTTAAACATCCGTTCATCCTCGAACGGGTCTAGAAACATACCCGGAGTCTCGAATAGGCGTGGATTTATGACTTGCGAGGATGGTTAGTTCGAAATTTTAACTTTTAGAACCTCGTTCCCTAAAATAAAATTTCCCATATGTGCTTTTTATGATTTATGACTTGCGAGGATGGTTGGTTCGGGATTTGGAAGTGTTTGGGTTGAAACCGGAACACTTGGTTCCTTAAGTTGGCCTTAAAGTGCTAAGTTTGACTTTGGTCAATATTTTGAGAAAATAACCCCGGAATAGAATTTTGACGATTCCAATAGCTCCGTATGGTGATTTTGGACTTAGGAACGTGTTCAAAATTTTATTTGGATGTCCATAGTTAAATTAGGCTTGAAATGGCTAAAATAGGAATTTAAGTTTGGAAGTTTGACCGGGGAGTTGACTTTTTGATATCGGAGTCGGAATCCAGTTCTAAAATTTTTTATAGCTCCGTTATATCATTTATGACTTGTGTGCAAAATTTGAGGTCAATCAGACTTGAATTGATAGGTTTCGGTACATAATGTAGAAGTTGGAAATCTTAAGTTTTATTAAGCTTGAATTGGGGGATGATTCGTGGTTTTAGCGTTATTTGGTGTGATTTGAGGGTTCAACTAAGTTCGTATGATATTTTAGGACTTGTTGGTATAATTGGTTGAGGTCCCGAGGGGCTCGGGTGAGTTTCGGACGACTAACAGATCACTTTTGGCCTTTGGAACATTGCTGATAACTGTGCGTATTTTCTTCTGGTATCCTTATATGCGATCGCGTAAGTTGGTCTGCGATCGCGTAGAGTAATTTAGGTAAAGGTGGATTTGTTCTACGCGATCGCGTGAATGGGGTTGCGATCGCGTAAGGTTAATTTGGGCAGCTGGAAATATTTTCACTGCGATCGCGTGGACACGTCTGCGATCGCGTAGGATTGGCCAGTGTGTGTATCGCGATCGCGTGTCATTGTTTGCGATCGCGTAGGGGAAATTTGAGAGGAAGATGGGCCACGCGTTTGTGCTACGCGATCGCGTGAAGAGGGATGCGATCACGTAGAGTCAGAACTTGGTGCATCGCGATCGCGTAGGGTTAATGTTTGGGCAGAAAAATTTGTACTACGCGATCGCGTAGAAGAAATCACTGAGCAGAGAGTTTAAGTTCTGAAAATGGGATTTTCCATTTTTAACGATTTGGAGCTCGGATTTAGGCGATTTTTGGGAGATTTTCAGAGAAAACAACGGGGTAAGTGTTCTTAACTCAATATTGGTTAAATTACCTGAATCCATCACTATTTTTAATCATTTAATTGGTGAATTGAGTTGGAAAAGTTTAAAAACCCTCTTGGATAGATTTGAGGATTGGAGGGCCGAATTGTTATCGGAATTTAGTAATTTTGGTATGGGTAGACTTGTGGTTGAGTAGGTGTTCATATTTCGTAACTTTCGTCGGATTCCGAGACGTGGGTCCCACAGACGAATTTTTAATTAATTTTAGATTTTTTATTGAAAATGTAGTATTTTCTTATAGAATTGATTCCTATAATTTTTAGTGATTGTATCGAATTATTTTTGGCTAGATTCGAGCCAGACAGAGTTGGATAATCGTGAAAAAAGCCTTCTAGTGGATTAAATTGGAGCAAGACGAGGTAAGTCTCTTGTCTAATCTTGTGAGGGGGAAATTACCTCATAGGTGATTAAAATTAAATAATTATTGCTAATTGTGGGGGGCTACGTACGCACGAGACGAGAGTCCGTGCGTAGCTACTATTAATGCTAAAGTGCGGGTAGTTTAGGACTCAAAGCATGAATTACTTGTGTAAATTGTATTCTTTGTTTAATTAATATTATTTGATATATATATATATATATATATATATATATATATATATATATATATAAATATACTTGATTGTGAATTATTAGATAAAAATATTAAAGGATGAAAATCTCATATACTTGATTTTTCTGTTTAAATTAATTAATTGTTAAGAGAAATTGTTCTTCCTCCTGAATTTATCTTATAACAAATATACTCTCATTTCAGAGGTACATAAGAAAATGTCCTCCTTTCTTGTGGAGCGGGTCGAACGTCTCGGCAGGATAGATGCATCTATGGATCATGCCGCACATCCCTTGGCAGTGTACACGTCACTCTGGATCGGGCCGTACGTCCTCGGCAGAAATCGTGTTTAATAATAATAATTACACGATACTTTAATAGTTATTTCAACTTGTGAAGCTAATTGATAAATTGGAGAATCTTTGGAATTTAATGAATTATTAATAGTTAAGGAATTAATTATTATTCCTGTAAATGAGATTAACTGATAAATTAAAAATTATTTGAATTGAAGGAATTTAATTAATATATTGAGAATTGTTGCATTTGAAGGAATTTGATTATTCCTGCTGGTTAAATAAATTATTGTAAATTCTGTGAATCATGCTGATTTAGATATTCTAATTGTATTTCAGTTATTATTATTGACCCATAGTGAGTGTCAAAGTCGGCCATCTCGTCTCTACCACTTTGAGATTAGGCTTGATACTTACTGGGTACGCGTTGTTTACGTACTCATACTACACTTGGTGCACTTTTTTGTGCAGGACCTGAGGCAGGTACTAGTGGGGGACCTATCGTCTTACACCCACGCTATCCAGGGGCATAGTGGTGAGCTGCCTTTCTGAGCCGTTCTGCAGCTACTAGTGTCTCTCCTTGTATTTTTCATTCTGTCTATTTTATTTCAGACAGTATTTGAGGTTTTGCATAATCTACTAGATGCTCATACACTTGTGACACCAGGTCTTGGCACACACATTGATAGAATTTGGATTTTATTATTTTTCTTGATTTTAAATTTTGTCAATATATGCTTAATTTATTAACTTGGCTTGCCTAGCTGTAGTGTTGGGCGCCATCACGACCTATAGGTAAAATTGGGTCGTGACAAATTCTAGTGCCCATCGGTAGATAAACTCTTTTAGAATTATCCATGTTATACCTCTTTAAGATGCTATCAATGTACAAGGACTGGGAAAGCCCAAGCAGCTTCCTAGATCTATCTCTATATATCTTTATTCCCAATATATAAGCTGATTTTCCCAAGTCTTTCATGGAGAACTGTTCAGATAGCCAAATCTTGGTATTTTGCAATGTCGGTATATCATTTTCTATGAGCAATATATCATCAACATAAAGTATTCAAAATCATATAACGAACAAGCACATGACATAAAACGAAATTCAACATACTTCTAACATGTTTATCTTATATATCACATAAAATAATTCATGCTAGAACATTATTATTAATTTATACCTCATAAATTAATAACAATTAAAATAATTATATAATCTAATAACCTATTATAGATTACCGTCGTATTTTGTATGAAATTTCAAATTCAAGTTACGAACAATGTCAATCGTTTAACTTATATGAATACATATTTTATTCACAATAAAATAATATCAATCCATATACATTCAAACAATTTGACTATTGCACAAGACATAAGGATAATGGTTTGAACTCTTCAAATAAAATCTTAAAATATTTCATAAATAAATTTTAGACACGAGAAACTATGGCTCTGATACCATTGTAGGATTGTGTAGAGGTGTTCATAACACGCAACGGAAGACAATAACAATCTTAGGCAGAACTTTTCGTGTTTAAAAATTATTTTGCATGTGAAAGATCGGATCTAAGACGTACCTGGTGAAGAGAGTCATGTTTTAAATTTCTTCGATAGTGCGAAAACTCTATGCGTATCCACACCGAGACTGATCCTTGCTATCCACTCTTTGATCAATGAAATCGCGCGAACAAATTGAATGAAAATATTGTGTTGAAATTTTTCTCAAAATTCTTAACTCAAAGGTAGAAGAACAAGAAATAATTTTCTTATACTAGTATTTTCTATCTTGGCTTTGTATTGCACTATTACTTTCTCAAAGCAATTTTCTTCTCAAGAATAACTATCTTGGTTTTTACATGACTATACAATATGTATAAGATCTATATCTTCCTTATTCTTAATTAGGACTCACACACACACACACACACACACACACACACACACACACACACACACACACACACACATATATATATATATATATATATATATATATATATATATATATATATATATATATATATATATATATATAATTTTCATTGGAAAATACAAATCACATATTTTATGGTAAATATTTAAAAAACATGTAACTCATTTATGGAATTCAATTCTAAATTGAATTCTACAACTTAATCATACTTTTAAAATAAAAATATGTAACTCATTTATGGAATTCAATTCTAAATTGAATTCTACAACTTAGTCAATATTTTAAAATAAAAACATGTAACTCATTTATGGAATTCAATACAATTTAGTCATACTTTTAAAATAAAAACATGTAACTCATTTATGGAATTCATATACACAAATATTAATTATAATTACCAAGTACATATATATATATATATCAACACACATCATATATATATATATATAATTATAATTACCAATTGCATATATATATATATCAACCAAGAGATGTAATTTAATTTTCTTATTTAAAATAGAAAATTTTAACTTGTCCACAATATTAATTATATCCTATGTGCTAGCAAAGAATATAATAATATTTCATTTGGACTAATAACTAAATTTATTTGACTAATTAAATTCTTTAATTTAATTATCAAATAATAAAGTAATTAATCCTTTAGCAATGATCAGAACACTCGTTAGTATGCGACCCCATAGGTTCAATACTAAACTGGTAGTAAATTGATCACATCAATATACTAATCAAGGGTGGCGTCTAGCAACACTCCTTAACGACCAGATAGCATAAAGTATACAATTTACTCTCAAGAAACTATAGAAGAATAATGTATTTATTCCTTCTGTCCTTATAGCTCTGGGTCACCCTAGGATATGGTTCAACTGTCAAATCCTAATAGGCGGCCGACTATGTGTTCATGTAAAAAATAATCGACCATTGAATGACCTAAGAAACTCTTTTCTTCTTTCATTCAATCGCCCTGGCCAAGGTCTTAATTTGGTCGGTTATAATTTATGATAACATGGAGCTTAAACTCATTACCAAGAGTTGACAGATTCCATCTTGATCAATCACTAATTCTACAAGTATTTAATCGTACCCAATATCCTTTCAACTATTGCCCTAGGGCCATAGGTGTCTAGTATCAAAGCACAATAAATAACTTGTCAATTACTATGATGATATCAGGTCAAAGAAAACTCTTACATCACATTCTTCAAGAGAATATTCTATTGACATTTTATGGTAATTCTAATCATTAGGAATTATCCAATGAATCGGTTCAATGATCATATCTCTATATGCATCATCTATTTATGTTATTTAGTTAATGAGATCAACTAATCTTTATCCCATAAAGACGATCACATAAATATTGATCTAACCGGATTACTAATGTCCAAAATAATAATCCTACGATCAAGAACAAAATTTAGGTTAAATTGTAAGAGACTTTACTCTCATTATCATGATTCCATCATGATGACAAATCTCAAAATTTAATCAAGGACCTTATTAAATTAATCTAATAATTAATAATAATTATGATAAATGAATATCAAATGCCATATATTTTTATATCAAATAACATTCACAAACATATGTTCATGTCATCAAATATGAGATTGGATCTAGAGCATATCTAATATATCCCAAACACACTTCCTTTATGCAAATAAAATAAGCCGTCTCACAACTACTTTACCTCATCTACCCTTTTTCGCTTCTCCCCCCTCACTGGCATCTTCGCGGTACTGCTCTCAAAACATTCACAACATGTGCTTCATCTTTGGCCTTTTGAGTGGATCGAGATTCGTGCAACTGTATGTTAGGAGTGAGATCGCATGCAGATGCAGTTGCAGGAGGAACTTCTTTGAAGCATTCATCAACCAAATTTATATCACCACGTTTAGCCGCATTTAAAAATGAATATTCAAACTTTTCTTTGGTTATCAGTTCCAACAGAAGAAGACCAAATATATAAACATCAGATTTCATCGTCCGCATACCTGCCGACAAGATACTTAACAAGAATTTTAGAGTCCTCGTTCACTTGACAAGAAACCTAACCAAAGTCAAATACTTTTATAATCATTTCCTCATCTATCATAATGCATGATGCAGTAACACGGCCACCAACCGCAGTTCCCTTCTCATGCAAGGATGCCAAGAGATCTTTGCAAGTTGAGTTGCCACTTTTATCCGGTAATCCCACCCAAATTCATCATCCAGAAGCACATCAGACAAGAGTCTGGTAAATTTTTCATCATACTCATAGACACCTGCAAGCCTTTTGTCACAACAGAACATATACAATTTCACCAAATTTTGATGCCTATTTGCGTTTTCATCTGTTAATAACTCGATCTCATCACAAAATTTAGATAGAAGTTGAGCATGTCCATCAGATACCATGTCTTTACAATCGCGGGCCGTTTTTCAGATCCTTCACCAATGGTGCCACGAAACAATCTTCCTGAAAGAATCTTCCGAATAACTTTCTCAGACTTGAAAACAGTAAATTTTTGCAACTCGGAGTAGCTGCAAAGCCTCACTCCACCAACTATCACTGGCTCAATTGAGAAGTTGAAGCTTTGGAAATCGGCGCAATGGCGATGAAAGTCCTGTAGCAGTTCGAGCTGCCAGCTCTCGGGAAAGCTCATAGGAAAACGCCAATTAGGAGACTCTTCCTCGTTGAAAGTTTGGTTACGATACGGACAAATACCCCGTTCCTCTACCACCTTCTTTCGTTTTGGTTTTTGGACTATTTTGGGACTCTTAGTCCCTAAATGGGAGTTAAGTCTTAGAATTTGGACCGTAGTCGGAACAATACGAAGACGGTTTCGGAATGGAATTCCGTCAATTTTGTTAGCTCCGTTGGGTGATTTTGGGCTTAGGGGCGTGTCCAGATTGTGTTTTAGAGGTCCATAACTCAATTAGGCTTGAAATGATGAAAATTAAATTTTTGGAGCTTTGAACCGGTAGTGGAATTTTTGATATCGCGGTCGGATTCCGATTCCGAAAGTTGGAGTAGGTCTGTAATGTTGATTTTGACTTGTGTGCAAAATTTGGGGTCAATCGGATGTGGTTTGGTTGGTTTCGGCATCGGTTGTCGAATTCGGAAGTTTCAAGTTCTTTAATTTTGAATTGGAGGATGATTCGTGATTTTAGCGTTGTTTGATGTAATTTGAGGGCTCGACTAAGTTCGTATGGTATTTTAGGATTGGTTGATATGTTTGGTTGAGGTCTTGGGAGGCTCGGGTGAGTTTCGAGGTGAGTTTTGAGCGAGTACGGGCTTTTCAGCACTCTAATGTTGTTGTGGGTGTCTTTGGAAGTGCGGACCACACATTTTGGGAGTGCTGAGGCAAAAGGGAAGTGCGGACCTCAGGGGAATTGTGCGGACCGCACAATTTTTTGTGCGGCTGCACTTCAAGCCACGGAGGAGTTTGCGGGACACACAATTTTGTGTGCGGACGCACTCAGGAATTCTCAGATTCGCTGGTCCGACTTCGGAAGCTTATATCTTTTGACCTACGAGGAATTTTGAGATGATTTAAAAACTAAAGTTGTATCCCTTCGTGTCTAGTTTCCAGAAAGGTAAAGAAGTCATCATTTGAAAATATGTAGAGAAAGTTATAGCCAAAATACAAAAGCCTGGCAGTGCAGTCAACAAGAGAGTGCGGTCGTACAATTTTTGTGCGACCCCAGGAGCTGGGATGTGCGGCCGCACTTGGAATTGTGCGGACCGCACATGGTGAGTTCAGAGAATGTACTATATAACCGATACTTAGGTTATTATTTCATTTTTTGACCTTGGAAGCTCGGTTTGAGACGATGTTTTGTGGGTTTTTCAAGAAATTCATCGGGGTAGGTGATTCTAACTTGGATTTGGTTAATATACATGAATATATCACTAATTTTAACATTTAGTTAGTACTTTGAGATGGAAATTTGAAAAAAAATGTAGAAACTTCATAAACCAAAAATTGAGGATTTGAAGGTCGAGTTGTGATCGGAATTGGCTAATTTTGGTATGGTTGGACTCGTGAGTGAATGGGTGTTCATATTTTGTGACTTTTACCCGATTTTGAGACGTGGGCTCGGGGAGGCTTTTTGGGCATTTTTCTAATTTCTTGCTTTAGCTTTGATTTCATTAGCTAGATTTGTTTCTTGTAGCTATATTTACGTTATGTAACTGATTTGGCTAGATTTGGGCCACTCGGAGCCGGATATTTGTGGGAAAGGCATTGTGACTGATTAATTGAGGTTGGTTCGAGGTAAGTGGCTTGCCTAACATAGTGTGGGGGAACTCCCATTAGGATTTGGTACTGCTTTTGATATATGAACGCCATGTAACAGAGGTGACGAGTGCGTACACGGGCTATTGTTGCAAAACTCTGTTTTCATTAAGTAAAATACTTGTCTTCCTTTAACTGAGCTACATTAGCATATGAATTTATCATGTTTAGTCTAGAACAACATGTCTACGTATCTTAATTGCTTATGTGAACTCTGTGCAGCATGCTTAGTGAATTTCCTGCTTTTTCCTTGACTGATACTTAGTCTAAATCGTAAGATTTCGTGATGTAGTTGTATTTCTATTGTTTGCGCTGCATATTTACTTTGGGACTACGCAACGGTATTTCGGTAGATCCTCTGCTCTGCATATTTACTTTGGAACTACGGAACGGTATTCCGGTAGACCACCCTACTCTGCATATTTACTTTGGGACTACGGATTGGTATTCCGGTAGATCCCCCTGCACCCCCCTCCATTTTTGCACATTTACGTTTGGGACTACGGGGCGGTATCATGGGAGATCCCCTCTTGTTATTTCTGTGTACTGAGCTGTTGACTTGCTATGATTTCATTCTTGTTAAATTTCAGTACTTATTTTTATTGCAATATTTCATTCTGTCTTAGTTTATTATATGTATACGAGTAGGGCCCTTACCTGATCTCGTCACTACTCGACCGAGGTTAGGCTTGGCACTTATTAGGTACCGTTGTAGTATACTCATGTCCTTCCCTGCACATGTGTTTTGTGTGCAGATCCAGGTACCGCTTATCAGCCGCATTATCAGTGAGGCGAGGCAGCTGTAGAGACTTTAAGGTATATTTGTCGAGTCCGCAGACCTCGGAGTCCCTATCTACTCTTTCCCATGTCAAACACTTCTTGTATTTCTTTTTATTAGATTCTGGAATATAGAAACACTGTTCTCTTTATATAGCTTGTGACTTACGATATTTCGAGTTTTGGGAGGGTTATGTACATTTCGAGAGTGATCGTGGTATATGCCGAGCGACATCTTAATTTCTTATTTAGAATCTACCTGTAAATTGCTAGTTTTAATGTTCTCGCTTCATTTTCGCAAAAATATTGGGCTTACCTAGTTGTAGAGACTAGGTGCCGTCACGACGGTTCAAGGAGGGAGAACTTGGGTCGTGACAAAAGCCTCACTCCAACAACTATCATTGGCTGAATTGAGAAGTTGAAGCTTTAGAAATCGGCGCAATATAATGGTGATGAAAGTCCTATAGCACTTCGAGCTGCTAGCTCTCGGGAAAGCTCATAAGGTAACTCCAATTAGGAGACTCTTCCTCGTTGAAAGTTTGGTAACGATACGGACAAATACCCCATTCCTCTACCACCTTCTTTCGGATCATCTCAATGCCGCCGCTGATGCTCATCTCCTGGTTTGTCATCTTTTCTAGGGCACACGACACATGTCTTTTTAATTTATGAAAGGATCTAATACGATTAATAATAATTTTATGGTGAATTGTGTGCAATTATGATTGAATATTTAAGCCAATTTATATTTAATGGAAACCGATCTCCCATATCAAGTACATAAAAAAGGGCTAGAATGCTAATGCGTTAGATACGTTTTTCATCCTTTAAATTTATTTATTTTTCAAGAAGTGACTTTTCATAAATGGTTGTGTTCCTTCACATTATTGACTAACTTTTCTTTTGACTCTTTAAAATAAAGTATCAGAAGCTTTATGACTTTAAGATATGAGGCTACAAAAGGCAAAGCTATTTTTTAAGGCTTTTATTTATTTTGAATTCTTATTGGAACTGCACGAAACTCATTTCTTCTATTTTCTTTTCTCCAATATGGCCTATAACATTGGTACCAATAATTTTTGATAATTAGTTTAAGTCAGTGAAATTAATTTGAATTAAGTATCTTTTTTTCATATTTTAAGATTTGGGAATTTTTTCTCATTTTGTTTTCTTTATAAGTGTTGAAGTTAGAAGTATTACCCGGAGTCAGCATTGCTATTTTCATGGATTCTTTCTACTCAATACTAAGATTTTCTTGGTAAAATATCTTTCAAGTTTTTTTCCATCAAGGAGCAAAAGATAACAGCAGATGGATTGTACATGGAAAAATATTGAACGTTGAAGATCAAGATCAAAATTAAAGTACAAATTGACAAGAGGACTCTAAACTAAGTATTGAAGTCACGTGTCTCACGTGACCTTTGTAATAAGTCGGTCAATCAAGTTTGTTAGAGGCTACGGTGTATAAATACACACTGTTGTACATTGAAGAACAGAATGTTAATCAGATTTTCATTTCCTCAATTTCAACTCCCTCTATTCTTAGCTTCTAGATTCTTATAACATGGTATCAGAGCAGCGATTAGGGCTCTGAATCTGCTTCTTCTTCAACCAGCTAGTTCGCCATTGTCAAAACTAGAGTTGCCCGCCATGGGAGACACTTCAACACCTCAATTGACCATCGTTATCCGCTCTATTTTCAACCATCCGATACGCCTGGAGCAATTCTAATAGATATCAAGCTAACAGGCCCCGAAAATTATGAATTATGGAGTAGATCGATGCGTTTGGCTTTATTGGGAAAGAACAAGCTAGGTTTTGTAGAAGGAACATGTGTGAAGAGCTTATACAAAGGAGAATTAGCAGATCTGTGGGAGCAATGTAATGTTGTAGTTCTCTCGTGGATTGGGAGGTGTGTGTCACAACAGCTGTTGCCGAGCATCGTCTATACATCAAATGCAGCGAAGTCTGGGCTGAGTTCAAGGAAAGGTTTGAAAAATCTAATTTGACTAGATTCTATCACCTATGGACTCAAATTGGAACCCTAACTCAAGGTACTGATTCTGTTACCACATACTTTACTAAAATGAAAGATTTATGGGATGAACAACACACTTTAATATCGGGTAAAGGATGTAATTGTAAGAAATCAGAATCATTTTTCAAAATGTTTTATCAGCAACGTCTGGTACAATTTCTAGTAGGATTAAATGAGACTTATGCTCATGTTCACAGTCAAATTTTGTTAAAACCCCATGTGTTATCAGTAAATGAAGCATATGCCTTAGTGAAATAAGAAGAAAGCCAAATGGCTCTTGGTGTAATGGACATGAATAAGGAGCCATTGTCCATGTTAGCTGGCAGGGGATAAATGATGAAAGGCAAAAGATTTGGTGTAGTGTGTGAACACTGTGGGTATAAGGGGCATCAAAAGGAGAATTGCTTCAGAATTGTGGGATATCCACTTGATTTCAAAAGCAAAAGAAAGTAATGCAGGAGAAGGGTGTTGGTGGCTTCAAGACCTATGCTAATAATACAACAGTTGAAGGAAATAATTCTACTGAAGGACACAGTTCTACTGAGAGCCAGTCTCAAGGCCATTATTTACAGAAGAGGAGTATAAGCAACTTGTAGACTTGCTGAACAAATCCCCAGCTGGTGATTGCAAAGTCAACATGGCAGGTATTGTTTCCATGTTATCGAGTGATTGTCTTTTTGAATGGATCATTGACTCGGGGGCCTCTCATCATATCACATCTTTCGAGGATAAAATAGTTGATATCAATAAGCTAGGAGGTCGGGAAGGTAGAAAAGTACAAGTACCAACTGGAAACAAGTCACAAATAACAGATATAGGAAGTGCAATAATCCTAGAGGGACAGAGGATAAAAGATGTTCTACATGTGCCAGACTTCAAGTTCAATCTACTTTCAGTGTCAAAACTGACCAAGGACCTTATTTGCACTGTTAAATTTTTCCCTGACTTTTTTCTTTTATAGGGTCTTTACAGTGGCAAGGTGATGGGGATTGGTAGAGAAACAGATGGTATTTATATCCTTAGAAAAGCAATAAAACTAGTAGCAGCAGCAGTAGTGATAAAAGAAAACTATAACACAAAATTATGGCATTCAAGGTTAGGATATCTCTTAGTGAAAGCAATGCAGCACATTCCCTTTTGAAAGGTTTAGCATATGAGCATGCTCAACAGGAGTGTCAAATATGTCCAATGGCAAAGCAACACAGGACAACATTCCCAGACAGCACAAGTAAAACAGACTGTAGTTTCGAGCTTGTACACCTAGATGTTTGGGGCCCTTATAAGCAGCCTACATATGATAGGAAATATTACTTTGTCACAATTGTTGATGACTATAGTAGATATACATGGGTATGTTTGATTCAGTCTAAATGTGAAGTGATAGTTATGTTGACTAAATTCTTTTCAATGTTAAAGAACCAGTTTGGCATGAATATTAAAGTACTGAGAACTAACAATGGTACAAAATTCTTCAATTCTAAATGCAGTGCTTTATTTTCTAATCTTAAAATAATTCATCAAAGTAGTTGCCCATACACTCCACAACAAAATGGTACTGTAGAAAGGAAACATAGACATATCTTGGAGATTGCAAGAGCCTTACGAATTCAGAGTGCAGTTCCAATTAGATTTTGGGGAGAGTGTATTAGAACTGGAGTTTACCTAATTAATAAGCTCCCAACTGCAGTCCTTAAAGGCAAGTCACCTTATGAAATACTTCATGGCAAAGCACCAAAACTAAAACATTTGAGGGTGTTTGGATGTTTGTGTTATGCTAGTGTTTTACCAAGGGAAGATAAATTTGTTGCAAGAGCTAAGAGAATAGTGTTTATGGGATATTCAAAAACACAAAAGGGGTATAGGTTGTATGACCTGGAGTCTAAGTCTTTCTTGGTGGGCAGCGATGTTTCCTTCAAGGAAACTGTTTTTCCTTTCAAGGAAAGGATCTATGAAGACAATGAAGATGGTGATTCATTCCAGTTGGATCCAACTCCTACACCAGAAGCAGGGCCTCAAATTACCAACTCAGTTGATGACCAAGATGTTGTGTCTGACACTTCTTCAGAAGGAACACAATTGAAAAATACAGCAGATGTAGGGAAAAACCTGGCCAATTCTGAGGCAAATATCAGTCCCAATAGTACTTATAACATCTCAGATTCTAGCATACCAGGTGAGATGAGCCAATAACAGATTGTCACAAATGAACAAGATGCAGGTGAGCGGGCTATTGACCAAAATGTAGGTGAGCAACTGGAAGAGTTAGCTGCAGGGGATTAATATGATAACCAAGAATCAAACAGAGGTAGACCTAGTAGAGTCTCTAAGCCTCCTACATGGCTAAAGGACTATGTTACTGGGAAGAAAAATTGAGCCTTCTGTCAGTATCCTATTAATGCTCATATATCTTATGATCATCTACCTGAATCCTATCAATCCTACATTGGTCTTGCCTCAACTGTTGCAGAACCAAGAAACTTTAAGGAGGCATCTCAGGATGAGAAGTGGATAGAAGCCATGAGGCAGGAAATAACTGCCTTGGAGGACAACCACACCTGGGAAATTGTTGATCTCCCAGTAGGCAAACAAGATGTGGGATCTAAATGGGTATATAAAGTTAAGTACAAAGCCAATGGAGAAATAGACAAGTACAAGGCCAGGTTAGTGGCAAAAGGGTACACACAGCAAGAAGGTTTGGATTATCATGAAACATTCTCACCAGTTGTCAAGATGGTAACAGTGAGAACAGTGATAACTATTGCAGCCTCAAGAGATTGGGATCTTTAACAAATGGATGTCAATAATACTTTCCTACAAGGAGATTTATTTGAAGAAGTATACATGGATTTGCCTCAAGATTTTTACAGACAGGGGGAGTACAAGGTATGCAAGCTACTTAAGTCATTCTATGGCTTAAAACAGGCTTCGCAACAATGGAACATCAAGCTCACTGATGCCCTAGTAGAAGCATGCTATAAGCAGAGTTCTTATGATCACTCTCTATTCACAACGAGAGTTGGAGATGATATAGTCATAATCTTAGTGTATGTAGATGATATTCTCATCACATGGAGCAACAAGAAGATAATTGAAGAAGCAAAAGACACCCTTCATAACAAGTTTAAAGTAAAGGACCTAGGAAATTGAGGTTTTTCCTGGGCATTGAAGTTTTAAGGTCTAAGTCTGGGATTCTGCTTAATCAGAGAAAGTATGCTTTAGAAATGCTTGAAGACATTGGCTTGAGTGGGTCCAAACCTGTTACTACACCAATAGAGGTCAACCCTAAACTCACATCTGTTGAGTATGATACTCATGTTGGAAAGTCTGATGATGAGAAATTGATAGATGCTGGAAGTTATCAAAAATTAGTGGGTAAGTTGCTATATTTGACTCTCACCAGGCCAGACATTAGTTTTGCAGTGCAAGTACTGAGCCAATTCATACAGCAACCAAAATTATCACATTGGAATGCAGCTTTGAGATTGGTAAGGTATATTAAGAGGTCACCTGGACAAGGTATACTCTTAAAAAGGGGAGCTGACATAGAGAAGTTAGCAGACTTCTGTGATTCAGACTGGGCTGCTTGTCCAAATATAATGAGATCAGTAACAGGCTATGCAATCAAGTTATGGGAGTCTTTGATATCTTGGAAATCCAAGAAACAACAAACCATAAGCAGAAGTTCAGCTGAAGCCGAATACAGAAGTATGACAGCAGCAGTAGCTGAAGTAGTTTGGCTAGAAGGTATGTTAAAAGAATTGAGTGTTGATATATCAACACCAGTAAAATTGTTCAGTGACAATAAAGAAGCAATGCAAATTGCAGCTAATCCAATCTATCATGAGAGAACGAAACATATCGAGATTGACTGTCATTTCATTAGAGAGAAGATCAAGAAAGGACTGATTCAACCAGATTATTTGGGATGCAAATATCAACTAGCTGATCTTTTTACAAAGGGTTGGGTGCAGCACAATACCATTATCTGTTATCCAAGCTAGGGGTGTTAGATGTGTACCACCCTCCAGCTTTAGAGGGAGTATTGAAGTCACGTGCCTCACGTGACCTTTGTAATAAGTCTGTCAGTCAAGTTTGTTAGAGGCTATAGTGTATAAATACACATTGTTGTACATTGAAGAACATAATATTAATCAGATTTTCATTTCCTCAATTTCAATTCCCTTTATTCTTAGGACGAGGAAAAATCATAGCTCACCATATATTCATTGAAAGCTTCAAAGGCTCCATATGAGAAATTAGTGGTAGTATTTCTATGGGCATAAATCTGAGGTATAGTTTATCAATAAGTATTTATTTTTCATTCATTGACTATGATTTTAACAGAAAGAAAAATGTTAAGCTAAGATAATTTTACGCACATAAATAATCATCAGGTATGATACTATGTGATGTGTGCGTACATGTTCCCAACTTTAGTATTATCATTTGCTATTAAATTGTATAGTACACTAATCTGCAAAAATATGTTAGACAGACTTTTATGTCTTTAAATATTGCATCCTGCGTACATTTCTTATATACTCTTTTAACATGTATTTCAGATAACTCAATCATAAAATTGGTAATACTACAACTTTTTATTAAGTAAAATTATTTCAATATACTAACTAAAACAATAATTACTAATGCCAGCACAAGATGTTTAATGTTTTAATTTTTAAAAATTTATTAACCATTTCAAATGCGAATGTTCACCATAATAGAGAGTACATAACACATACTATATGTCATAACCTCCTTTTTCCGGGAAAGAAGTTTTTCCACTTTAATTGACATTATTTAAAAAGGGATTGATTATTTAATTTTATTTTATAGAGTGCTACTTGGAATAATTATTTAAGGTGTCCCTAGTCATGGTCGTTTTACAACTAAACTTGACTTAATTATCTGATTATTACATATTTGAGAACCTATGTGTATTCTACCATTTTTACCGCTTTTATTGCGTATTTAAACCGCTTTCCATATTTATGAAATTATTTTAAAACAAGTTACGATATTGCACAACTGCTATTTTTGTACACATTGCAAATAACACCACGTGAAACATATCCGCGATTTACGACATGTTTATTATTATTTATTTGAAGTTGAGATATCAAGTCACATAAATGCACGCTTGGATTTAGGTTATATATCATAATTATGCCACGAGAACCGTAATCATAACCATGATAATTAAATTATTAATTGTGCCTAAAAGCATACTAGCGTATTTATGATTATTAAAATTATTTTTCTAATCTTTGAGATTATTGTGAGGCCAAATTTATGGAATTATTGTGGAGAAAGAGTAATACTTTAGCTAATAAGACTTAGGCCTCATTTGTTTGCACTTAATGGAGGTCTGAATCTTAATCATTCAAATCTCAGACATTAAGTGCGTTTGTTTTCAAAGTCTGAATCTTAATTATTCAGATCTTAATCATTAAGTGTGTTTGTTTTTTTTACTTCACAACCACTTAATGGATCTGAATAGGTCTGTATCATTAAGATCTATAATAGAGACTTAATTTCATTAAGATGTTATCATCCATATTCATTATTAACTGCCGCCACCGCCTACCATTATCAACTACCACCATGCCACCCACCACCACTATCCCCACCACTCTCACCACCATCATTAACGACAACCAACACTTATCCACCTCAACTACCACAACTAACCACCCCATCACCATCAACAACTATAGCTGGCACTGCCCATCATTATAAACTACCACCACCCACTACCATCTTCCTCAATCACAACTACCACCACCACCACTCGTCATTATTAAATATCACCACCCACCACCCACCACCACCATCTTCAATCATAATAGCTATCACTACCAATCACCACTAGCTACTACCCCAAACTACCATCAACCACCGCTTTTAGTCGGCATTCACAAGCACTATCGTTAGCCATCACCACCAGCAACTATCATATTTTAAAAAGCTATATATTTTAGTGATGTAATATTAGATTAATTAGTATTTTATTTGAATTTTATGTTTATTAATTTTCAGATAAACGTAAATTTTATACATTCAGATGTTAAAAATCAAACAGTCTTAATCATTTAGTATTCAGATCTTAATACACATCTTGACATTCAGATGTGTATTCAGATTCGAACGACTTAATCTTAATACACATTTTGATATTCAGACGTGTATTCAGATTCAGACGTCTTAATCTTAAAAAAAATAAATGAGGCCTTGATCAGTTATGTACAAATCCTCCAAGGATAAGACAAAAACTGCAATTAATTCTTAGAGCTAATCATGCAACCCATTTTAGCCTTTCTCAAGGCGTGATTATCCTTAAGTCCCTAAGATTCAGTAGAAGGAAACTAATATCACTAATCCAAACAACCATATTCACTTCAATAGAGAAGAAAAGAAAAGATCCTCAAACGAAAATATAGAAATGCCCTAGCTTATCCGAAGTATACTCAAATTGTGGCGTTCAACATTTGAAAATTCTAACCAATTCAAAAACAAGCATGCATTCCATGTTATCAAACAAAATGCGATTTACACGCTGTTTACAAATAAAAATCAAAGCAGCATGATTAAGGTATAACCCAAAAAAATTGAAGCAACACCTCTACATTCTTAACAAACGTGAAAACAAAATTTAAAATGAGTTCAAACAAGTAACTTCGACAGAATAAAAGCAAATAAGGAATTCAATCGTTAACGAAGTAGAATATAAGGCAAAAATCGGACCTCTTGTATAAATGAATGGAGTTGGAACTATAAGCTTAGTAACTTGGGACAATTCTGGATCGGAGCTTTCGCCGGTGACTACGAACAGAGCTGACGGCTGGATACCTCAACGGCAACCTCGAACTCCTTTTTCGCCCCTACTGTTTTACGTAAAAGAAAAGCTTTTTTGAGAGGTGTTTCTCGACTCGTTTAGAGCGGCAGTTTGGTGGTTGTTACATGGTGTTTTGGGTGGTTTTAAGCTGAGGAGGATTGGGTTTAAGAGCTTGGTGGATGTTGGTGTTGGGAAAATTAACCCCCACAGAAATAATATTCATGGTATACGACTATAATAAATGTAGATTACTAAAATATTGTAACCAACGGTAATAATAAGAGAAACAAGGACACCGAGGTTTTTACGTGAAAAACCCTTCTGAATAAGGGAAAAACCACGGCCCCAGAGGAGCAACTGATTTCACTATAGCGAGGATTTTACAATTTATGGTACCGAGTAAAATACTCCAAGACCATTAAACACTCAAAAGAAATAACACTCTTTTGATTTTCTTACCTCACTACAATACCGCTCAAACTCTCTATATTTTTCCTCACATAGTATTTTTCTTCTTACTCTGTAAATCACTCTCTTTCTCTTTGTTTTGGTGTAATTACAAATGAAGGTAGATGCACCTATTTATAGTTGAAGAATGCACATATTGATGTATGCAATGACATCAATATTCACTTCAAAAGCTAGTTGCCCAAATTGAACTTCTAAATTGATTGGCTTGACAAAACCAAAAGGAAGCTTCATCTTTTTTCACATGGGCCGTGGGATGGACCCAATAAATCTCCCCCTCCAGTCCCATACACATAAATGAGGTAACACCAGAGTTTCTAGTTTGAGTGCATGCCGACAAGTTCTTTGCATAGCTCGAACTTGTCTCTTGGTACCACCTTGGTCAGCATATCCGAAGGATTCTCACTTGTATGGATCTTCTTGATCTGCATAGATCCATCCTCTATCCTTTCTCGAATCCAGTGATATCTCACGTTGATATGCTTCGTCCTTGCATGATACATGGTATTTTTACTCAGGTTTATTGCACTTTGACTGTCACAATAGACGACATACTCCTTTTGATATAATCCAAGCTCTCGAAGGAATCGTTTCAGCCAAACCATCTCCTTTCCAGTTTCAGTAGCGGCAATATACTCTGATTCAGTTGTAGAGAGTGCAACATACTTCTGTAACTTCGACTGCCATGATATAGCTCCCCCTGAAAAAGTGAATAGGTATCCTGTAGTAGATTTATGATTATCAAGATCACCTGCCATATCAGCATTTGTGTAGCCCTTCAAGATTGTATCTGATCTCCCAAAAGACAAGCATTCATCTGAGGTTCCTTTTAGATACCTAAGTATCCACTTCACAGCTTCCAAATGTTCTTTTCCGGGATTATCAAGAAACCGCTAACAGTACCGACAACATGAGCAATATCAGGTCTGGTACATACCATCGCATACATCACGCTCCCGATGACACATGAATATGGAACTTTAGCCATACTTTCTTTATCTTCCTTAGTTGTAGGACACATTGTCTTGCTCAACTTCATATGACTAGCAAGAGGCGTGCTAACTGGTTTAGCACTCATCATGTTGAAGCATTTAAGTATATGTTCAATATACTTATGTTGTGATAGCAATAACTTACTATTTGTCCTATCTCGGATAATCTCCATTCCTAGAATTTGTCGTGCTGGACCTAAGTCTTCCATGTCAAATAACTTAGACAAATCTTCCTTCAACTTGGCAATCAACTTCTTGTCTTGTCCTACAATCAACATGTCATCCACATATAACAACAAGATGATAAAGTTATTGTTAGAGAATTTCTTATAGTATACACATGGATCTGAAAAAGTCTTTGTGTACGTTTGAATTTTCATGAATGAGTCAAACTTCTTGTACCACTGCCTAGGCACTTGTTTCAGCCCATAAAGGCTCTTTTTCAACTTACACACCATGTGTTTCTTTGCCTTTACTTCAAAACCTTATGGCTGCTCCAAATAGATCTTTTCTTCCAAATCTACATGTAGAAACATAGTTTTCACGTCCAACAGCTCCACTTCAAGATCTACGCTAGCTGCCAAGCTCAAGATTGTTCGAATAGAAGTCATTTTGATAATATGTGAGAAAATTTTATCAAAATTAATACCTTTCTTCTGTTCGAAACCTTTTACCACCAATCGAGATTTGTGTCTGACCAGCTTGTCATTTCCATCTTTCTTGAGCTTAAAGACCCACTTGCACTTGAGTGGTCTTTTTCCTTTTGGAAGTTCAACCAGTTCATACGTATCATTCTTCTGTAAAGAATTTATCTCTTCTTGCATGGCTTCCATCCACTGGATTTGTTCCGGATGAGATAGCACCTCCTTGAAATTCTCCGACTCCCCCTCATCAGTGACGAGGATATACTCCGAAGAAGGATACCTTGTGGACTCTACCTTCTCTCTTTCAGATCTTCTCAAAGGTTATTGTCCTTGTTGTTGTTGTTGTTGCTCTCCTTCTTTCTCTTGTGGACTAGGGTACTCCCCTTGCTCAGCAAACTCTTTATCTACACCTTTCGTTTGCCATTCTTCACCTATGGAAGGATTACGTACAGGTACAGTAAGAGTAGTAACAAAGTTAGTAACTGTACCATTATCATTTTTGGTCTTTGTTGATTGATCACTATCAATCCCGACCACATCTTCTCTGAAGATCACATTTCTTCTTATGATGATCTTTTTCCTTTCTGGGTCCCACAATCTGTAACTGAACTCTTCATCTCCATAACCGACGAAGATGCAGGAAATAGCTTTGTCATCCAGCTCCGTTATCTGCTCCTTCGACGCATGTGTAAAAGCTTTACATCCAAACACTTTTAGATGGAAGTAGGACACCTCTTTGTTGGTCCAGACTTTCTCTGGAATGTCAAACTCCAATGGAACTGATGAACTTCTGTTAATCAAGTAATAGGTTGTGCGAGCTGCTTTACCCCAAAATGACTTAGGTAGTTTTGCCATTTTGAGCATACTTCTCACTTTTTCGACAATGGTGTGATTCATCCTTTCAACTACACCATTGTGTTGTGGGATTCCAAGAATTGTCTTCTCATGTCAGATTCCATGGCTCGAGCAGTAGTATTCAAACTCCTTTGAAGAATACTCTCCTCCATTGTCTGTCCTGAGACGCTTTAATTTTTGACATGTCTCCCTTTCCACCAGAGCATGGAATTTCTGAAATACTTGAAATACCTGGTCTTTGGTTCTCAAGAAATAAACCCACAATTTTCGTGAAGCATCATCAATAAATGTGAGAAAATATTTGTTATCTCCCATTGATTCTACATCCATTGGACCACAACCATCATAATATACTAAATCAAGTATATTCGATTTTCTTCCATTAGTTGCTTGAAATGATACCTTGTGTTGTTTTCCAAATAAACAATAATCACAAGAATTCACAGTGGTACCTTTTGCAAATGAGATGAGTGACATTTTGGATAGGATTTGCAGTCCCTTCTCACTCATATGGCCCAATCTCCGGTGCCATAAATCTGCAGGCGTATCATCTACAGCCGCATGTAATCCATCTTCACATATCTCAATGGTTGTCTTGTACAATGTGTAGGAAGCAACTCCTTTAGCAATCACCAATGATCCCTTGGTGAGTCTCCACTTCTTATTGGCGAAGTGATTCTCGTACCCGTCTCAATCTAGAGCGATCCCTGAAATCAAATTCATTCGCAGATCTTATACGTGCCGCACATCTTTTAAAATAAATGTGCATCTGACATTTGTCTTGATACAAATGTCGCCAATCCCCATAATCTTTGAGTGACTGGTATTTCCCATCTTGACCATTCCAAAGTCTCCTGCTTTGTACCTACAAAAGAATTCTCTTACCGGTGTGGCATGGTAGGATGCTGTTGTATCAACCATACATTCTGACTCTTGTCTTGCTAAGTACATGCATTCCTCCTCCTCGTGAACGAAGAGAATCACTGAATCATCGTTGTGCACTGCAGCGGTTGTGTTGTCATCATTCTTCGGGCCAATGCCCTCGCCTCGACCTTTCTTTGGGCAATCTCTTTTGAAGTGACGGGGTTGACCGCAACTGTAGCAATTTCCACCCTTTGACCGGTTCCTTGACTTTTCACGAGCTTTGGATTTATCATGGCTACTCGATGCTCTATAAAAACTTCTTCCTCTGTTTTCCATGATAAGATCTTGCCCCTGATTTTCGGGCTTCTTCCTCATCTTATCATTGAGTAGGATGGTTGATGTGACCTCCTTTAAATCGATAGTATCTCTATCGTGCAGGATGGTTATTGCCAAATTATCATAGGAGGATGACAACGAGTTTAGAAGCATGATAGCCTTATCTACTTCAGTGATTGTTTCTCCAAGGTTTGCCAGCTGCGTGATTAATCCGTTGAACATATTTAAATGGGATAAGAAATTTGTACCTTCACTCATATGGATGGCATAAAGTTGTTTTCTCAAAAAATATCTTGTTTGTTAAGGATTTGGACATGTATAGACTTTCTAGTCTTTTCCAAATACCATATGCACTATTTTCATCCCTGACATTATTGAGTACTTCATCAGACAAGTGCAGTCTGATTGCATTAGCCGCCTTCTTATCCATGTCTGCCCATTTCTCGTCTTTCATGGTTTCCGGCTTTGTCTCTTTTCCATCTAGTGCAATGTCTAACACTTGTTGGATGAGCAGGCCCTTCATCCTTCTTTGCCATATGGAGAAACCACCATTACCGTTGAATCTTGTTACTTTATACTTTACTCTTGACATTTTTTTTTGTCACAAAGTAAAATTGACTGTAAATAATATTTTTGTGAATGAGCAGAACCTGTACTCTGGTACCAGTTGTTGGAAAAATTAACCCCCACATGAATAATATTCACGGTATACGACTATAATAAATATGAATTACTAAAATACTGTAACCAACGGTAATAATAAGAGAAACAAGGACACCGAGTTTTTTACGTGAAAAATTCTTCTGAATAAGGGAAAAACCACAGCCCGAGAAGAGCAACTGATTTCACTATAGTGAGGATTTTACAATTTGTGGTACTGAGTAAAATACTCCAAGACCACTAAACACTCAAAAGAAATAACACACTTTTGATTTTTCCACCTCACTTCAATACCGCTCAAACTCTCTATATTTTTTCTCACAGAGTATTTTTCTTCTTACTCTATAAATTACTCTCTTTCTATTTATTTTGGTGTGATTACAAATGAAGGTAGATGTACCTATTTATAGTTGAAGAATGTCCATATTGATGTATGCAATGACATCAATATTCACTTCAAAAGCTAGTTGCCCAAATTGAACTTCTAAATTGGTTGGCTTGAAAAAACCAAAAGGAAGATTCATCTTCTTTCACATGGGCCATGGGATGGACCCAATAGCTGGTTTTAATGTAGAATGGTTTTGCTTGGTTGAAGAATAAAGAGCTACTATTTTTTCTCTCTTCCGTTGCTGCGTTTTCGTTTTTAGCTCTCTCTATTTTTTCAGATCTGTTTCTCCCTCACTTTTCTCCAGATCTCGTTTTTTTTTCGTTTTTTGTCACGACCCCAAATTCCCACTTTCGGGACCGTGATGGCGCCTAACATTTCACTTGATAGGCAAGCTAATGTTAGAATAATATTAGCTATTTTTAAATAATTTTTAAATTAATTAGTAACAAAGAAACAAATGCGGAAGTAAAGTCTGAAATGTAGTGAATAATCTATAATAATAGCGATGTCTAAATACCATACCAGAATTGGTGTCACAAGTGCACGAGCTACTAGAATAATACAAATAAAGGTCTGAATGAAAATAAAGCTGTCTGAAAGAAATACACAGCTATGATAAAGTGGAAGGGGACTTCAGAACTGCTAACGCCATGCAGCTATACCTCAAGTCTCCTGTGAATAGCTGAATCCGAGCAACTCTACTATACGCCGTTGGGACCAACTCCGGTATCTGCACAAGAAGAGCAGAGTATAATATGAGTACAACCGACCCCATGTACCCAGTAAGTGCTGAGCTTAACCTCGACGAAGTAGTGACGAGGCTAAGGCATGTCACTTAAATTAACATGTACGCAATAACAATAATAACAACAACAATAGAAATAAAACAGGCATCTCTTTTCAACAGTTGAAGCCAACTCGGCAGTCATAACCAATTAGTATTTCAATCATTTTCCATTGCGGCGTGCAACCCGATCCCACAATATATTCATATTCAATTCTGTTGCGGCGTGCAACCCGATCCCAATATATCTTTTCAATCAATTCCGTTGGGACGTGCAACCCGCTCCTCCAATATATTCATTTCAATCAATTATGTTGCTGCGTGCAACCCGCTCCTCCAATATATTCGTTTCAATTAATTATGTTGCAGCATGGAACCCGCTCATCCAATATATTCACTTTTATTTCCGTTGTGGCGTGCAACCCGCTCCTCCAATATATTCATTTGCCAATTCTTATAAAAGAAATTACTCCAATAAATGCAACAATTAATATGAAATTATAAGACAACAAGCATACAATAATTATGATTTATAAAAAATAAGTGATGACAAGTAACAATTAATTATAAAAATTAAGGATAAAATAGGCATTTTAATAATTAGTATGCTAAACGTAAAGTAGCAATTAATTCACATAAATCAAATAAGCATGTAGCAATTATAGCATGGATTCAAGGCATGATATTGAGCAAAGAACACGAGAGAAACAATTAATATAAGAATTAATTCATGATTTAAAACGATTTATGATTCTTCAAGTAATTATGCAAATAATTAAGTTGACGACGTATAGACTCTCGTCACCTCGCCTATACGTCGTTCACATGCAATCCACATAACAAATAATTTAAGGGTTTTATTCCCTCAAGTCAAGGTTAACCACGACACTTACCTCGCTTTGCAAACAAATTTCAAGATTCCAATATACCTTTGCCTCGCGAATTCGTGTCTGAAAGCTTCGAATATAATCACAAACAATTCAACATACTCAACACGAATCGTAGGAACTAATTTTATATGAAGTTATAAATTTTCCGGATTAAAATCTGAAATTTATTTTAAAAATCAATAGTGGGACCCACGTCTCAAATCCCGGAAAAATTTGCAAAATCCGAACACCCGTTCCAATACGAGTTTAACCATACAAAAATTATCGAATTCCGACATCAAATTGCCTTTCAAATCATCAATTAAAGTTTTGTTTGAAGATTTCTATCATTTTCAATCCACTCTGTACCCATTTGAACTCAACAATCTTCTCATAACCTTATTGGTACAAGCATGTATAACTAATACTCTCACATGCAAGAATCACACTCACAATCATCCATCTTTACCCAAACTCGAAATTGAAGAATAGAGGTTAGAACCTTACCTCTTGGGTGAAGATCTTATGATAATTCCTAGTTGGATTTCAAAGCTTGAACAAGATTTTTGATGAACAAAGCACTTGTGTTTCTTTCTCTATCTAAAACACTCTCACTTCTCTCTAAAATCATCAGATAATTGCCCCAAAATAAGCCCCAAAGCCTATCTATCAAAATGGGGTCAGGTTATGAAAATAGGAAAATTAACCCTCCGAAATCGGGTATGCGGTTGCATAATGGACCACAAAATGGGTATGTAGGTCACACAATGCATCGCAGAATCGGTGTCCAGTTTTGCGGTCACATAACCACTTCTGCGGACGCATAATGGTTCTGCGATCGCAGATTTGGCCGTAGACTCACATTTTGCCAGCCTTTGGTAATTTGGTCATAACTTCTTGTAGGTGTGTCCAAATGATGAAAGGTTTGAAGATTTAGAAACTAGACTTGAAGATCTTTCATTTGATAGGTAGATAATCAGATAATTACTTATATATATGTAGATATGCTAGTTCAAAATTTGGTCTTGTGCGTACCTATTTGAAACTTTAGTCTATTATGAAAGTTTCCAACTTGACTTAGACTTAGGCCTCTCATTAGTCCCCACATCACTTATAATATGCCTCGTGCACTTATTATCATATCCAATTGGTATCCATAATATTAATATTCCTCAAATGAGAAGTAGAGTCCGCCCCCAAATACATAACATAACTTATCTCTTCTTTCACCCATTTCAATTTCCCGAATTTTTACCAACTCCCAAAATTTTCAAAACTTTCACCAGAGTTTCCTTTGTAACTGGGCCTATCCACCTGCCAGAGAATCCCAGAAACCAATCCTAACAACACATACATAATCCAATCAATGTAACACAACATGAAAATAATACTAACAGTGGCATCATAAGCAATATATTACTAGAAAAGGAACGTCATTAACATCAACTATTCAGGTGATATGTAACTCATAGCAGGTAAGCTCTCAACATCTTCATAGAACACATAAATGAACGTTTAAATTAAAGATGATATTTTTGGGTCATCACAATTTCCACCTCTAAAACAAACGTTCGTCCTCGAATGGAATTAGAAAAGTACCTGAGCTGGTGAAAAGATGTGGATATTTGCTCTCTATGTCTGACTTGGACTCCCAGGTAGCTGCCTCAATCTGCTGACCTCTCCATTGTACCCGAACTGAAGGATAACTCTTATACCTCAACTAACGTACCTGCCGAGCTAGAATAGTTATCGGCTCCTCCTCATAAGTTAAATCTTTGTCCAATTGAACTGAGCTGAACTCTAACACATGGGACGTATCACCATGATATTTTCGGAGCATGGATACATGGAATACCGGATGAACTGTTGATAAACCAGGTGGTAGTGCAAGCCTGTAGGCTACTTCACCCACCCTTTCAAGAATTTCAAAGGGTCTGATATACCTAGGACTCAACTTGCCCTTCTTTTTGAATCTCATTACACCTTTCATAGGTGAAACTCAGAGCAATACTCTTTCTCCTACCATGAATGCAACGTCACGAACCTTACGGTCGACATAACTCTTTTGCCTAGACTGAGCTGTGCGAAGTCGATCCTAAATAATCTTGACCTTATCCAAGGCATCCTGTACCAAATCGGTACCCAACACTCGAGCCTCTCCTGGTTCAAACCAGCCAACTTGCGAACGACACTGTCTCCCATATAATGCTTCATATGGAGCCATCTGAATGCTCGACTGGTAGATGTTATTATAGGCAAACTCCGCAAGTGACAAGAACTGATCCCAAGAACCTCCAAAGTCTATAACACAAGCGTGAAGCATATCTTCCAATATCTGAATAGTGCACTCTCACTGTCTGTTTGTCTATGGATGAAATGTTGTACTCAACTCAACCCGCGTGCCTAACTCACGTCGTACAACCCTATAGAAGTGTGAGGTGAACTGTGTACCTTGATCAGAAATGATAGACACGGGCATACCGTGAAAGCGGACAATCTCGCGGATGTAAATCTCCGTTAAACGCTCTGAAGAATAGGTAACTGCTACTGGAATGAAATGTACCGACTTGGTCAACGTGTCCACAATGACCCATACTGCGTCAAACTTTCTCTGAGTCCATAGGAGCCCAACAACAAAATCCATAGTGATACGCTCCCACTTCCACTCAGGAATTTCTAACTTCTGAAGCAAACCACCAGGTCTCTGATGCTCGTACTTAACTTGCTGACAATTCAGACACCGAGCTACATATGCAACTATATCCTTTTTCATTCTCCTCCACCAATAATGTTGCAGCAAATCTTGATATAATTTGGCGGCACCAGGATGAATAGAATACCGGGAACTGTGGGCCTCTTCAAGAATTAATTCACGAAGCCCATCCACATTAGGAACACAAATACGACCCTGCATCTGTAGAACTCCATCATCTCCCACATCAATCTGCTTGGAACCATCGTGTCGCACCGTGTCCTTAAGGACAAGCAAATGAGGATCATCATACTGTCGCCCTCTGATGCGCTCATATAAAGAAGACCTAGCGACTGTGCAGGCTAGAACCCAACTGGATTTTGAAACATCTAAGCTCACGAACTGATTGACCAAATTCTGAACATCTGCAGCTAACGGCCTCTCACCAACCGGAATATACGCACGGCTGCCCATACTCACAGCCTTTCTACTCAAAGCATCGGCCACCACATTGGCCTTTCCGGGGTGATACAAAATGGTGATATCATAGTCTTTCAACAGCTCCAACCATCTTCTCTGCTTCAAATTGAGATCTTTTTGTTTGAATAGATACTATAGGCTACGATGATGAGTAAATACCTCACACGAGACACCGTAAAGGTAATGCCTCCAAATTTAAGCGCATGAACAATGGCTTCCAATTCTAAGTCATGAACAGGATAATTCTTCTCGTGAACTTTCAATTGTCGCGACGCGTATGCAATCACCCTGCCATCTTGCATTAATATTGCACCAAGCCCAATGTTAAATGCATCACAATATACCGTATAAGATCTTAAACTTGTGGGCAGTACCAACACTGGCGTCGTAGTCAAAGCAGTCTTGAGCTTCTAAAAGCTCAACTCACACTCGTCTGACCATCTGAATGGGACACCTTTCTGGGTCAGTCTGGTCAATGGGCTTGCTATAGATGAAAACCCTTCTATGAACCGGCGATAATAACCTGCCAAACCTAGAAAACTCTATATCTCTGTAACTGAAGTAGGCCTAGGCCAGTTCTGAACTGCCTCAATCTTCTTAGGATCCACCTTTATGCCTTCTGCCGATACAACATGCCCCAAAAAGGCAACTGAGTTTAACCAAAACTCACATTTTGAAAATTTAGCATATGACTGATTCTTCTTAAAAGTTTGAAGCACAATCCGAAGATGTTGCTCATACTCCTCTCGACTGATGGAGTAAATCAAGATGTCATCAATGAATACAACCACAAATGAATCCAGATTGGGCTCCATAAATGTTGTCGGGGCATTTGTAAGCCCGAATGACATTCACTAAGAATTCATAATGCCCATACCGGGTCCGAAAACCTATCTTAGGGACATTAGATGCCCTAATATTTAACTGATGATAGCCAGACCTCAAGTCAATCTTCGAAAACACCTTGGAACCCTGAAGTTGATCAAATAGATCATCGATTCTTGGCAATGGATACTTGTTCTTGATAGTAGCCTTGTTCAACTGCCGATAATCTATACACATCCGCATTGAACCATCTTTCTTCTTTGCAAATAATACTGGTGCAACCCAAGGCGAGACACTAGGTCTAATGAATCCCTGATCAAGCAAGTCTTGTAATTGCTCCTTCAATTCTTTCAACTTCAGCGGGGCCATACGGTATGGTGGAATAGAAATGGGCTGAGTACCCGGAGCCAAATCGATACAAATGTCAATATCTCTGTGGGGTGGCATCCCCGGCAAATCTGCAGGAAATACTTCTAGAAATTCATGAACAACTAGGACTGAATCCACATAAGGAACATCCGCTCTAGGATCGCGGATATAAGCCAAATAGGCTAGATATCCCTTCTCGACCATACTACGAGCCTTCATATAGGAAATAACCCTACTGGTAGAATAACTAGGAGTTCCTTTTCACTCTAATCGAGGTAACCCCGGCATGGCTAAGGTCACCGTCTTGGCATGACAATCCAATATAGCATGATAATGTGACAACCAATCCATACCCAGTATGACGTCAAAATCTACCATGTCGAGAAGTAGAAGATCCACACTAGTCTCAAGACTCCCAATAGTAACCATGCACGAACGATAGACATGATCTACAATGATAGAATCCCCCACCGGTGTGGACACGTGCAGAGAAGTACTTAAAGAATCAAGAGGCACAACCAAATATGAAGCAAAGTAGGAGGACACATAGGAATAAATAGATCCTGGATCAAATAAAATGGAATCATCTTTATGGTAAAATGGAAAAATACCTGTGATCACGGCATCGGATGACTCGGCCTCAAGCCTAGATGAAAAAGCATAAAATCGAGGCTGGGCCCCACCACTCGGAGCTACATCTCTGGGACGGCCTCTAACTAGATGTCCTCCACCTCTAACAGCCTGACCTCCATCTCTAGCTGTCTGAATCATGCCCCTAACTGGTCGGACGGGTGGTGGAGCAACCGATGTCGGTATAATGGCACGAGATTCCTGCTGAGATATGTTGCTCGACAACTTAAGGCAATACCTCCTGATGTGACCAATGTTCCCACACTCATAACACCCATCCTGATGTCGCGGATGCTAAAGTTGAAGATGACCCGGATGAGTCGGATAACCACCGTAGTGACTTTGAAGTGGTTGTGCACTGATAGGAGCTAAATGTTCACTGAACGTTGGCTGCAAAGGGTAAGGAGCATAAGGGAAATGACTCCCTGAAGCACCATGAGAAGTCTGAAGTGCTGAATCAAATGGCCTGGGAGGATGTCCCCTGCCACCAGATGAGGAGCCTCTAAAATTACCGGAATAACGGGGCCTTTTATCTGACACTGGCCCTCTATCCTGTGAAAGAACCATCTCGATCCACCTGGAGACATTAGCAGCTGTCTGAAAAGAAATCTCACTCCCGGTCTCCTTGGCCATCTGTAGCTTGATAGGTTGAACGAGTCCATCAATGAACCTCCGTAGGAAGCAGAAGAAGAGCATGACGGGCTAGATCCACAAAACGGGTCTTATACTGAGTGACTAACATGCTGCCCTGTTGGAGACGCTCAAACTGCTTGCAGTAATTCTCTCTCAGTGTGATGGGAAGGAACTTATCTAGAAATAGCTGCGAGAACTGCTCCCAGGTAAGTGCAGGCGAACCAACTGGTCTAGTAAATACATAATCTCTCTACCACCTCTTGGCGGAACCCGTCATCTGAAATACAACAAAATCAACCCCATTGGTCTCAACTATACCCATGTTCCGCAATACTTCATAGCAGCGGTCAAGAAAATCCCGTGGGTCCTCAGAAGGTGTACCACTGAAATGGATTGGAAATAGCTTGGTAAACTTGTCCAATCTCAACAATGCCTTAGAAGATAAAGCAGGCATATCACCAGCGTGTGCTGCAATAATTGGTTGAACTTCCCCAACTGGATGGGCTACTGGAGCCTGATACTGGAGATGTCTGCCCCGGAGCGGGAGTAGTGGGAGTTTGTGCTCCTCCCCCAGCCTGTGAGATGGCTGGTGCCATTGGAAATGTACCATTCTGGGCCACACCCTCCATTAGGCTCACCAAACGGACTAGAGCATCCTGAAGTACTAGAGTAGCTATGAATCCTTTCGAAACTTGAACTTGTCCAACCGATACAGTCTGAAGTTCTACAACAGAACTGGAGTAGCTATGAATCCTCCTGAAGATCCACTTGAGGTTCTACAACAGGTGTTGCTGCTCGAGCTCTAGACCGAGCTCTACCTCTGCCTCTGCATTGGCCTCTAGCATGACCTCGGCCTCGACCTCTACCCCTGGTCATAGTTTCCACCGGGGGCTCTGGACCTTGTCCGTCAGTAGATGTATTACGCGTTCTCACCATCTGCGAGAGAATAAGAATAGAATGGTTTAATCATCGATGACAGAATAAAATCGCATGACAGAATAAGAAAGAAGTGATATTTTTCCTAAACTTCATAGCCTCTGAGAGATAAGTACAAACGTCTCCGTACCGATCCTTCAGACTCTACTAAGCTTGCTCGTGACTCATGACCTATATAACCTAGTGCTCTGATACCAACTTGTCACGACCTAAAATTCCCACCTTCGGGTTCGTGATGGCGCCTAACATTTCACTTGATAGGCAAGCCAACGTTAGAATAATATTAGCTATTTTAAAATAATTTTTAAATTAATTAATAACAAAGAAATAAATGCGGAAATAAAGTCTTAAATGTAGTGAATAATCTATAATAATAGCGATGTCTAAATATCATCCCACAATTGGTGTCACAATTGCACAAGCTACTAGAATAATACAAATAAAGGTCTGAATGAAAATAAAGTTGTCTGAAAGAAATACACAACTATGATAAAGTGGAAGAGGACTTCAGAAATGTGAACGCCATGCAGCTATACCTCAAGTCTCCTGCGAATAGCTGAATCCGAGCAACTCTACTATACGCCGCTGGGACCAACTCCGTTATCTGTACAAGAAGAGCAGAGTATAGTATGAGTACAACCGACCCCATGTACCTAGTAAGTGCCGAGCCTAACCTTGACGAAGTAGTGGCGAGGCTAAGGCAGGCCACTTACATTAACCTGTACGCAATAACAATAATAACAACAATAATAAAAATAAAACAGGTATCTCTTTTCAACAGTTGAAGCCAACTCGGCAGTCATAACCAATTATTATTTCAATCAGTTTCCGTTGCGACGTGCAACCCGATCCCACAATATATTCATATTCAATTCTGTTGCGACGTGCAACCCGATCCCAATATATCTTTTCAATCAATTTTGTTGCGACGTGAAACTCGCTCCTCCAATATATTCATTTCAATCAATTCTGTTGCTGCGTGCAACCCGCTCCTCCAATATATTCGTTTCAATCAATTCTGTTGCAGCATGCAACCCGCTCCTCCAATATATTCACTTTCATTTCCGTTGCGGCGTGCAACCCGCTCCTCCAATATATTCATTTGCCAATTCTTATAAAAGAAATTACTCCAACAAATGCAACAATTAATAAGAAATTATAAGACAACAAGCATACAATAATTATGATTTATTAGAAATAAGTGATGACAAGTAACAATTAATTATGGAAATTAAGAATGTAATAGGCATTTTAATAATTAGTATACTAAACGTAAAGTGGCAATTAAGTCACATAAATCAAATAAGCATGTAGTAATTATAGCATGGATTCAAGGCATGATATTGAGCAAAGAACACGAGAGAAACAATTAATATAATAATTAATTCATGATTTAAAATGATTTATGATTTTTCAAGTAATTATGCAAACAATTAATTTGACGACGTATAGACACTCGTCACCTCGCCTATACGTCGTTTACATGCATTTCACATAACAAATAATTTAAGGGTTCTATTCCCTCAAGTCAAGGTTAACCACGACACTTACCTCGCTTTGCAAATAAATTTCAAGATTCCAATATACCTTTGCCTCGCGAATTCGTGTCCGAACGCTTCGAATCTAATCACAAACAATTCAACATACTCAACACGAATCGTAGGAACTAATTCTATATGAAATTATAAATTTTTCGGATTAAAATTCGAACTTTATTTTAAAAATCAACAGTGGGACCCACGTCTCAAATACCAAAAAAACTCACAAAATTCGAACACCGGTTCCGATACGAGTTCAACCATATAAAAATTATCAAATTCCGACATCAGATTGTCTTTCAAATCCTCAATTAAAGTTTTGTTTGAAGATTTCTACCATTTTCAATCCAATCTTTACCCATTTGAACTCAACAATCTTCCCATAACCTTATTGGTACAAGCATGTATAACTAATACTCTCACATGCAAGAATCACACTCACAATCACCCATCTTTACCCAAACTCGAAATTGAAGAATAAGGGTTAGAACCTTACCTCTCGAATGAAGATCTTGTGATAATTCCTTGTTGGATTTCAAAGCTTGAACAAGATTTTTGATGAACAAAGTACTTGAGCTTCTTTCTCTCTCCAAAATACTCTCACTTCTCTCTAAAATCATCAGATAATTGCCAAAAAATAAGCCCCAAAGCTTATTTATCAACATGGGGTCGGGTTATGAAAATAAAAAAATTAACCCTCCGAAATCGGGTCTGCGGTCGCATAATGGACCGCAGAATGGGTATGCGGGTCTCACAATGCACCGCAGAATCGGTGCCCAGATATGGGCTTCTCTGGACAGGTCTGCGACTAGTTTTGCAGTCGCATAACCACTTCTGCGATCGCATAATGGTTCTACAATCGCAGATTTGGCCGCAGACTCTCATTTTGCCGGCCTTTGGTAATTTGGTCATAACTTCTTGTAGGAGTGTCCAAATGATGAACGGTTTGAAGCGCTAGAAACTAGACTCGAAGATCTTTCATTTGATAGGTAGATCATCACATAATTCCTTATATATCAGTATATATGCTCGTTCAAAGTTTGATCTTATGCGTACCCATTTGAAACTTTAGTCTATTATGAAATTTTCTAACTTGACTTGGACTTAGACCTCTCCTTAAACCCCACATCACTTATAATATGCCTCGTACACTTGTTATCATATTCAATTGGTATCCATAATATTAATAGTCCTTAAATGAGAAGTAGAGTCTGCCCCAAACACATAACATAACTTATCTCTTCTTTCACCCGTTTCAATTTTCCGAATTTTTACTAACTCCCAAAATTTTCAAAAATTTCGCGAGAGTTTCCTTTGTAACTGGGCCTATCCACCTGATAGAGAATCCCATAAACCAATTCTAACAACATATACATAATCCAATCAACGTAACACAACATAAAAACAATACTAACAGTGGCATCGTAAGCAATATATTACTAGAAAAGGAACGTCATTAATATCAACTATTCAGGTGATATGTAACTCATAGCAGGTAAAATCTCAACATATTCATAGAACACAAAAATGAACGTTTAAATTAAAGATGATATTTTTGGGTCAATCACATGCGATTTTCTAGCCTCCCCTTTTCGTGTGTTCTCTCGTTCTCTCGCCTGTAAATATATATATGGGAGTGATTGCCAATTACTTGGAGGAAAAGTTGGGTGCAAGTATGGGTAACGATCAGCTCATTCCTGTTGAGGGGATCCTGTGTAAGAGTGCGTGAGAGAAATAGTTTCTAGAGAGGAATTTTTTGAAAATGGATTGTTGTTATGGACCTTTGTCTTTTTGTGGTGATGTGTCCCAATTTTATTTGCTCTTTTTGTTGCTTTTGATTTTCTTTTAAAGGATAATGATCAAACAAAGTAAATTGCTATCCAAAATAGCTAGACAAAAATATTAATTACTCACTAATATTTATTAAAACCTCTAACTCTAAAAATTAAACTTAACTAGATTAAAGCTAATTTTTTTGGAAATTTTTCCTTCTTTGTAAATGAAAAATAAAATTATACTAAAATATGACTCTTTTATCATTTTCAGTTTTCTCAAATAAAACCTATAAAAAGGTGAGACAAAAGCTAAAATATGTTGATTAAATTCAAAAATATTTATATACTAAAGAGTGATGAAAAATTTAAATATGATGAAAAATTTAAATATGATCAAAAATTAGGTGCTCACAGCATTATCATATTGTTATTATTTTGTGCGCCTAACCACCTCAGATTAAGTCGTATGTATCGTATGTATCTAAATAAAATTTTATTTTTTATTTTTTATTTTTATAGGTTTAAACGATAATTTATTCTTTTAGACGTCAACAAACAAGTAATCATACGATGATCAACAAAAACTTGTATCTCTTCATGTATAATGATATACTCAAATTATTTTAATAATATTGATATTATTTTACAAAAAAATATGACATTGCACGGCGTACACGTGCGAGAAACTAGTTAAGCAGAAAAATATAAAAAGAAAAGAAGTCGGGGCGGATCCATCATTATTCGGGCTCCCACCAAAATTCCCTTAAACCCTCATAGCATATCTAACGTTGAGAACTACACAACTCCAAAAACAGTGCAAATGACAAACGATCAATCACAGCCGTTGATCTCGGAGATTAGTAAGCACTCGCTCGATCCACGGCCTGAATCTCCCCAACGGCGTTCCAAAATCGCCAAGGTAAACGACGACAACATCGCCGTCGACGTCGTTGAAGAGGAAGAGCAGAAAGAGTTAGTTACTAGACCAATGAATCCTAATCCTAGGCTACAGCGGTACTTGATAGCAATCGAGTACATAGGAACTCGCTTCGCCGGCGCACAGCAACAAACTAATTGTAGAACTGTCGTCGGTGTTCTTGAGGTAAATTTATCATTTCTATGTCAAATTGAGTAAGGCTTTCTAATTCTCGATAAATGCAGTAGTTGAGAAACGTTTATTCTTTTCTGTTTTGCAGGAAGCATTTCAGAAGTTTGTTGGACAGCCAGTGTCTATATTTTGCTCCAGTCGAACTGTAAGTTTGTTTTGTTTTTGGTTATTATTATTAGCTACGCCTAATCACGTGTCAATGTATTTTTATTTCCTGTTTCATATCTTGCATCAGAAATATATAATGTGGATTATCTGGAGCTCAGATGCGATATTGGTTGTTTTGAGTATTCGGAATCGTTTATGTTTTATCTTCAAAATTCAATCTTTGAATTTAAATCTACTAGATGTGGAGGTATCAATTTGATGTTAAAACTTCCTCTATACTTCCAATCATTTCCTTTCTCTTTTTATAAAGTACCCAGCTTTTATTTTGTGCTAATATTTTTTTTGATCAAGTTTATTTTGTGCTATTTGAGGAATAATAATATTGTGAAAGGGAAGAGTTATTAGGCGCTTACCCTTTCTCATCTACTCTCCCCCCTTCTCTTCCAGGTTACCACCTTTTTTTTCAGTGTTCATATTTACTTTTTTTCAATCTTGACTATAGAAATCAGTTGTACTTTTTCCATCTCTACTGAGTCAATGTTTGAAACCTGTAAATGAAGTCACTGGTCAAGGTCAGGTGACAAAGAAATGTTTTCTGTAGGGGTTGTTATGGAAGAGGCACAATTTTGCCCAAATGGAAAAAGTTTTGAAATAGTGACCCAATAATATGCTGTTTGGCTATGCATTTTCAAAAGTTATTTTTTCTTTTCAAAAAAGGACTGTAATTTTCCAGTTTGATAATGACATCCTTTTACTAATTTTCTTCTTTCCTTTTTAATGGGTCTCATTTCCTGTGAAAGATGGTTATTTATTTCTATCCAGCTCACAGGAAATTTCAAAATGTTAAATATCAATTCATACTTACAGCTTTTCTGGATTTATCTTTAGGATGCTGGAGTACACGCTTTATCAAATGTTTGCCATGTAGATGTTGAAAGGATAAGCAAAAGGAAACCTGGTGAAGTGGTACTTTCTGTTTGTATTTTGTGTTATTTAGCCGTCATACTTATCTGTATACATAACTGAGTGATCAATTTTGATCTATTCCTTGCAAATATATAAGCTCTAACTAACTTCTAAGCTGTTCAGCTATGTGGTCGCATACTAAATCTTGCTAATTGAGTCTTGCACTATCCAAATAAATTGCGTTTTAAGGTTATTTGTACGTATTTATTCATTTAAGCTAGCTCTTCTAAATTTATTGCTTGCATTATTCCCGTGCAGTTACCTCCTCATAAACCTTTGGTGGTACAAAGAGCTGTGAACCATTTTTTACAGGTTTAGTTCTTCATCTAGCAAGTTCTGATTCCTGATAATTGTAATTTTGTATCATCCTCCAAAAGTCCTTATTTTGAACTTGAGTGATCTTTCTGTTATGTTTCCTTTGGGAAGTTGGTTCCCTTTTTTTGGGGTCTTTTCTTCTTTTATGTGCATATGGCGGCTCTTCAAGGTTCCGATCTTTAAATTGTCTTCTTTCTTTACAATGAATCAGCAGAGTTCTTCAAGTGTTTTCAGTAATCTCATCATTAATGCACAGCTGTAAATGTTGGACAATTTTGGTGCACTAAAGTGTGTTTCTGATAATACTCCTTGAATTAAATAGCACTTTAAAAAAAAAGTGTACTGGGTAGTATATTCACTTTAAGCTTCAAAAATTGGTCGCATTTTCTGTATTAATACACAAGTTATCACATCGCCATCATGTAAAGGTCACTTTTCAACTCATACTTGGCTCATTGTGGCTCAAATGGACAATGAGTAATAATTGGTCACTAGAAAAGCGATATGTCTGTGAAAACGCAATATTCCGTTTCCATCGAGAATTGAATTGACCTTTCCCTTATTTCGACCGGAGAATCTAACTTACTGTGGATATTCTTACCAAAAAATCAGACATTCCATGCCCTCGGAGAGTGCTTTGTCGTGCTAGGTCACTGACATATCCCTCTTTTACCAGATTTACGCAGAAAGAAAAGGTAGGAGTCCAAGTTGAAGTACTCTAATTCGACCGGTGACCAGCAGATATTAGCCAGAAAGGGCTCCTTCCCCTTCTTGCTGCCTTAGAAGCATTGGAGGGAGTTTGATAAAATGTGATGTTCCTCTTTTTTATACTGATTGCTAATAATATATTTAATCCGAATTTGCCTACGCCAAATTTCAAATTTGTGGGGATTATTGCAGAAGATGATTTGAAGTCTTACAGGAGCAAAAGGATGATCATCTTTGCTCAATTGCCGTTGGATTATCTCCTTGAATAAATGGTGATGTCCTACTCCTGCGTACAAGGAAAATAAGCATGTGATGAACAAGGTTAATGTAGGCTTTAGGGTTAAAACTAGAATTGTATCTCTGAGACGTTCAGGTGACATTTACATGGGTTCAATTACATTCAGTCAGGTATGAATCAGTATTATCAAAGGCGAAAAGCGCAAAAAGGCTCTAAGGCTTGTTGGGGCTTTTAGTGCAAAGCGCAAATAAAGTGTGGGCTTTAATGAAACAAGGCGCAAGTGGAGAAAAAGTAAAAATATGTATATGTAGTCCAAGACCAATAATTATAAGCATGAATAACAAATATATGGACAAAGGAATTGAAATTTTTTTTTACGATAGAGTGAAATATCAATTGTTTAGTGTCGGATTTTCAGGATTACACTCATTGGCAAGGAAAAGTATGTCTTAAAGCCTTGATGAGACACTGAAGTGCCCGCAAAGCGAAGTGAAGCGCTCAACATGTTCTGAGCCTCGCTTTCAGGCTTAAGCGCGCCTTTGATAACACTGGTATGAATTGTGTCTTTTATGATGGGCATGAAGTTAAGTCAAATCCTTGTTCTTCAAAGTCCGAACGTCATCAAGTCCCTGTAGGGAGAGAAGACATACAGAGGGAATGGCAAAAGGGAGGAAGAGTAGCAAGGTAACTTCTTTTGTTTTAATCTATGTTTGGTTGGGGCAGAAATAAGAGGGTCGGAGGAGTGGAAATAAATGTGGAGGGGTAAGAGCTATTTCCCATGTTTCGAGAAGCAAGTGAGAAAGAAGCCGAAGTAAAAGAGGAAGGGATGGGAAATCCTGCATGCCAACTTACTCATTCGTTCCAATCGACTAGAAGTAAATTTTGGATACTTCAGCCATGTAAACCACTCATTTCTCTCTCCTCTTACTGTTACCTTCCCTTTCCTGCAACAAGACATTATATTAATCAAACTGGTATTAAGTCTGTTAAATTACATTAAGAGAAACTCGGATACACATGTTTTGGTGGTAGTGAAATCAATTGTCATGATACCAAAGCCTTATATCTCTGTTTTATCTGGAAGTACTCACTATTTTTGCTCGTTATGGTTTGCTTGCAGAAGAACGGGGGTGATATAATGGTTATTGACGTTCGGCGTGTTCCAGCTGATTTTCATGCCAGATATAAAGCTCAAGAACGCACGTAGGTATCAATATCTTGATCATGTAGAATTAGTTTGCGTACGGAATCTGTACATGCTCAAATGGTTATGTGACATGCCATCTCTTAAAATTGATTTTCTGATGTGTGCACGGAAGGTTAGCCCCAGCGAATAGTCTTCTGTCCGGCTAGGATGATGTTACTCCTGATTGTTCTTTATCCATTTTGAGAGTTGATGTTTAGCAGATTAATGGTGATTTTAATCTAAGTAAATTTTTGTTCCCATAAGGTGCTGCAAGTCTGAGACACTCAATATTTGGGTACCCACTTCACACACTTAACTACATGCTAAATCTTGGTTTTGCCAGTAATTCCGTGTGACACTTGTGATTATGAGATGATTGAGAGTTGGTCCTTGAGAATCTTGTTTTAGGTACTTCTACCGCTTGTTATCTGGGCCGGAGTGGGTATCAAGCTTCGAGAAAGACCGAGCTTGGCATGTGCCTGAGAGCCTGGATCTTCCTGCCATGCAGGTTGACTAATTTGACAAATCTTTTTCTATGTTGGTGTTCTGATCCTCTATAACAGAATTGTTTGTGTATTTTCCAGAAGGCATGCAACGTTCTTGTTGGACGTCATGATTTCAGTTCTTTCAGAGCAGCTGCTTGTCAGGTCAGCTTTTCTTTCCTGGATAAGTAGCGAGGTTTCTTGATCTCTTGTTTTACATTTACCTTATATTTCTCTTCTTTCAACCTATTCGCCATAAATCTTGAGTTGTATACAGTATATACTTTTTATGATTTTCCTTTGAAAATATGGAGCAAAATAGGCCTAGTGGAAAGGTAGCTGGCTGAAATATTTTGCGACAGTTAAGAATGCCATTGCATGACAACCGACTGCAGAAACGGACAAAGATGATTACGTAGTATATATTTTGTCAATCTGTTGGATTTTGACTTATGCTCTAGGTTAGAGGAAGACAATCTATTTTTTTCTCTTTACCTTGTTATCAAGCTGTCGAGTCATGATCAATGTTTCAGCTCCATTTAATCATACGCCTCCACTAGCTACCAATTCTTTAGCCATATTAGTTTGCTGAGTTGTTTTATTTTACCTATACTTTATAATCCTTTTGAATGGGCAGTTGACTAGATATTCTGGAAGCTCAAGGCTAAATACTTCTTACTGTTAGTTAAATGATCTTTGTGATCTATCAAACAGAACACTTGGCTAGGCTATTGGTTTAGGAATGTGCTTCCTCTGCATCCAAGTTCCAGTTGCCAATGCGATGCCACAGGACATATGTTGAATATCAAAAGGAATTAAAGGGAAAAGGAAACAGAAAAAGAACTGGACTGACAAATCTTTAAAACTTTTAACTGAACTATGAAATGAGTCTCTCCATTGTGATGGAGATTTATAGTTGTAATCTGTCTTCGGCTGCTAGTTCTACTTCCTTGCTTCTTGATGAATAAAGTTTACGAATTAACCTCATTATGAGTTATATCATGTGAAAATAGGCATTGTAGCAAGTTTGGGTGATTTGTTAATGTTATAAAGATATAAACAAGACATTATATTCTTAGTGAAAATGCTTATTACGCCTAAATTGTCTTTTATTTCCACTCATCCCATTAAGATTTCCCTAGGAACCCTGGATAAATTTAATATTTTAATATTTAATTCTTGCTGCTTTCAAACATTAACAGGCAAACTCACCCGTCAGAACTTTGGAAGAACTTAATGTTACTGAGGTTGTTTCAACTCCATATTTTCCATCAATCTCAGAGAGACTAAGGAGCAATAGTGTGATGGAGGATCCAACTGTATCCTTGGGTTCAGACACCAACTATTCCCGTACTTCTTTGACCTCCAATGAGGGGAAGTCAGACGGCACAAATGGCGAGGCTTGCCAAGACTTTGGCCTTAGAAGAAAACACCGTTGCTTTGTGGTGACAGCAAGAGCACGATCTTTCCTTTACCATCAGGTTGGTATTTGGCTTCTTCCAAATTTTTGTTGTCTTTCCTTTTACTGGTTTTTTTACCTCCCCAACCAAAAGATATGTTAATAGATGATAAATAAAGTGTAAAAATTGGACTCGGGAAAAGATAATTTTTGTATCAGCTTACTAATTTAGTCTCATTTTTAGGTGAAACGCTTTCATATTCTAGTTTTGTGAAAATTTTGTCGTTTCAGAATAATAATGTCTCGTAGAACCTTTACGTGATCCAAGAATTTGATTTAACATTGTTACCATATTTTTTCCTTAAAATATTTACACATGAAACTTAACAATTAACTCGAACTACTCTTTAGTCTCCTTGCCAAGTCAGTCGTATCACATGAGATGGGTTTGCAGTTTTTCGAGCAACTTTTAGCAAAATTGACTTCTCTTTTTGCTTTTTGAGGTTTGTTTCCGAGAATTTGAGTGGGTGAGCGGTTTTTCTAGATTTATTTAAATAAAGAGAAAGATGGATTTGATGAATTTGGACTAATACATAGATACAAACACTAATAAGACATTTAGTACCAAGCTGATATCATCAAATTTGACATTTTTTATCTCATGCAGGTTAGGCTGCTTGTTGGAGTCCTTAAAGCAGTTGGGGCTGGAGATCTAACAGTTCCTGATGGTATTGCTCTTATGATAAATGTCTTAAATCAGTGGATATAGTGGGTTTTGTCTGACCACTAATTTATCTTTGATGCATCATTTCAGTAGAACGCATCCTTGAAGCAAAATCCATCACTGCTGCAAGTCCGATGGCTCCTGCTTGTGGTCTTTATCTTGGACACGTCAAATATGATCTGCCTCCCGAGACTTGACAAAGCCAATCAACATTTCCCAGTGAACTAGCTTGATGTTCGGTGATGAATTATGCATGTATTTCTAGATCGAGTGGCCTGCACAACTTCTTGTTAACAGCTTGCATATAGTGGCACCTTATGAAACATCACTACTCACTTCAATCCTAGGGGCCCGGATGAGATTCATCCCTCTTGCAATCGAGCAGGCATTGTTCTATTACTAGAGAAATGATTTTGCTCTCTGCAGAAAACATAAAGTGATACTCCAGGATGTAGTTCTGTGATAGCCAGGAAGGCTCTTCTTGAGGAGTTGCAGGAATTAGCCAGTGTTCATTTATGCACTTATTTCCTATTCATTTCACCTTGCTTCTAGTGTTATAAACTGTATGTATTTCTTGCAGAAATAAACCTTATTTTCATTTATGCACTTATTTCCTATTCATTTCACCTTTACTTCCAGTAGGTGCAGTACTATGTTAGACTCTTCAGTATGTTCTGAATGTCAATGACTTATGGTTCAGCAAATGGCTCGCCAATTTCAGTTAACCCGCTTTGTGTGCAAGATAGTTGCAGTAAAGTAGGCCAGGGAATGCTCGAGGACGAACTGAATTGCGTTAAAATCATTATTAGTGAATAGTAAACATCAGATAATCTACAAAGCATCCATTTCGTTAGTTGTAGTCCCTGCGTTTACAAAGAAACGACCAAATAACTTCAAAAAAGAAAGAAGTTACTGGGAGTGAATTTTATCACCCTTAAAGTACACTTGACCTACCATTGACCACTACCAAAAAAGAACAAAGGAAAATCAATGCCATTGACCTCCAAAACTTGAGAATCACACGTTCAACATGCATTAACATCTGGAAAAAGAATTAACCTACTGCATAAACATGGAAATAGCTGCATGAATAGAACTCTTGCGGGCGGAACCCTCACGCTTAACCAGTGAATGCGGTCCATTCCAGACAGATCTTTGATTATCAGCAAACAGGATTCGCGATAACTCCATAACCGTTGGATTTTCAAGATACCGCAGGTTCTCAAACATCTTGGCTTTCTGATACTTGTCTTGCAATTCCTGTACAAATTTTTCACAATGCAATTTCTGTTAAAAAATGCTACGTAGTTTTTTTTTTTTGGTTACTATAATATGCCTTACACTGTAAAACACATGAATCCTCTTAAACTTGAAAATAGCATTATTTCCAGCTTAGTTTTCTCCCAAAGGACAATATGAGGAAAATGATGAAAATAGGTTTCATCTATCAACCTCAACATCGTGAAGAATTCAGTGAACTTCCTGAAACTTGGTAACACAAGACAATTTACTGAATGATTGTTGGCACTTAACATGGACTTAAACTCCAGAATTTGTTTCATGCAATGTTCTCAATTATAGCAGCTCATATCCTTCACCCTGGAATGTTTTTCTTCGGACAGCATTTTTCTTCAGTGTTATTATTATTATTATTTTGCTTCAGTCTTATTATTATTATTATCAGTATTATTTTTAATAAGGAGAGCATTTTCTTCAGTGTGTATCCTAGCTGTTAATTGAGTGGCTACCGTCCAATTGAGCAAATGCAAAGTATTGTATGAACTGATATATGATGATCCTAGATATTTGAATGTGCCTTTTGCATACTGGAATCAAAGGTGCAAACAATACTTTTCCCATAGTATTACCTTTGGCCTCTGTCGCCCAGTTGCTGCATTTTCATCTCCATGCTGCACATTTTCTTTTCGAGTGTCATTCAGCAAATCTCCACCTGGCTCCACATTTTGCTTCTGATGATGTGCTTTACGCTCATATACAGATACATGACCTGACTGCAAATGCTCAGAGGTGACCCCTGCTCTTTTACTTTGGATTCCCATTTCACTCTCCATCTCTTCCTCTAGCTTCTCATGTAAAGCTCCCTGATTTTCAGTCAACTTTCTCTCTGCTCCTTTTTTTTGTAGATTCGCATCACCATCTTGCTCAGGTGAATTCTCCATATTTGATGATGTGTACTCTCGACTTTCTACAGGTGAAGTCCCCTTTTAGAGTGAAAATGGAGAAAGAACAGTTAGTAAGGATGCTAAAAGAACTGCAAAGAAGTAGAGGAACCACGCAAGCTCATATGTGATAATTCAAAATAACCTTCTTTGAAATAAAAAAAAGAGGACACAAAAATTGATGATAAAATTTTAGCATTAGAAGAAGGAAATATGAGAATTCACAACTTGATTATTTATTCCCCTCAAGTTATTAAGGTTGAACTAGCATGTCTAAGATAAGAAATAAAACATAATTACAAGTATCAAATTGTGTCCAACTCATCTTTTTGAGAATGGTAACATTATGTGTGTCCACCTCATCTGGAAGCAAAATTTGTTAGAGAGCTGACAAATTATTTATTTTCATGTCTGCAACACACCTGCCAGGCCGAAATTTTGAAGGAGAAGAACAAATAAACTAATTTTTGAGAAGTTGCACTACATACTGTTTCAAAGTACATATTTAACGAAAAAACGAAGCACATAAAGATACATTGCCTGGCAAAAGACTGAATTGGGATGTATCACAACGAGCTTCATCAATCAAATGACCAGCTAGTACTTGTTAGATATCCTTACAAATTCACGTCTAAATTCCAAGACGGGATACAACTGCAACAAGCTAAAGCATACGATACAGACATTCCAACATTGAGGGGGAGTGTTAAGAATATCGTAATTATAGCTCAAACTTAAATACCAATTAAGGAGACCGTCTCATCTAAGATCAAATAGGATCAATTAAGAAGATTCTTTTTCTATAATTATGTATTCTTATATTCCATCTTTTTTAGAATATTTGTATATTGCTACTTGAATCCAAATAGGCTTTCTCTTCTTTCTCTAAGATTCTTAGGGTCTGTTTGGAAAGCCACTCGGTAATTGGAATTGGTGTAATTACACAGTCTAGTAATTAATATAATTACAGTGTAATTACATGTGTACTGTTTGGTTGCACAAGTGTAATTACACAGTTAGATTAAATTTTAAATGAAGTAATTATCAAAACTTAAAAGTTAATATAATAAATATATGCCTATAAATGATTTTTTACAAGCATAAATGATATTAGATGTGGTATTTAAGATGTGTATTTTTTCTTGAATATGCATTAATTAGTTAATCATATATTTATAACTAATATTGTAAAAATAATTGATATATATTTTTCAAATTAATAATATTTAGTTTAATTAATTATAAAAACTAAAAACATACGTCTTGTAAGAACATTATGGAATACATGATGATAAAATAAATTAATATTTATAAATATAATGTCACAACATCATTCAAATGTTTGACAAAACTAATCTATCAATTCTAACTAAAAAATGAACAACATGCCATGTGAAATAACAAGCCAATACTACTAAAACAAGTAAATTGGAATCATAAATATAACATAATTTCAAAATCCAAAAAAAAAAAAAATAGTTTAAGATATGTCAAATTCCAGCATAATAAAAATAAGTTCCAATACAACTTAAGATTATGAAACATAATAAGTTTATAACTTCATTCAACAATGAAATTCTACTTTAATGACATCACTCATTATATGCCAAGTCTGCTTAACGACTCATTATTTCTAATATTAGGAGGTGTTGTTTCAAGAACTAGAATAATAACACAGTTACGCTAAATGAAGAAAATAAAACAAATAAGAAATAAAATATATGAGCAATTACATGGAATCACAAGAAGTAAAGGTAGAGAAATAAAAGATAAATAATATATAAAAATACATATATTTAAAAATTTAAAAGTATAAATAAAAATAAAAGAAATTAAAATAATGGAAATAAAAAGTTATAAATAAAATAAATTAAAATAAAAACAAAAGGGAAAGAAATTAAAAAGTAACCTTGTAATTACACAGTGTAATTACCACAAATTCTCACCTCCACTTGAGAATTGGCGAGTGTAATTACACCTCTCCAATTACACCCAATTTCATGTTGACCAAATAATTACTTAGCCAGACAAACATGCCAAACTGTGTAATTACACCCAAATCCAATTCCTAGGTGGCTTTCCAAACAGGCTCTTATTGATTCCCTAATGTTAACCCTTAATTACAAAGTATTCTTAACAGATAGAAATATATAAAACAGCATAGGCAACAAAACAGAAACTATAATACCTCTGGTTTAATCTCCTCTGGATAATCATCACTAGCCTCCTGGTCATCCAACAGCCGAGTGCTCTCCTCCCGCTCTTGCCTGCGTCGTATCATCACACATATAGCACAAAGGCATCCTTCCTTGTGCTTCTTGAGCCTGAAGGAAAGCCAATAAAATCAAGGAAAATAGTTTACATATTAACAGTAAATTGATACCAAACTACCACCTTTAGACAAATTGTAACGTCACCAGTATATAGCAGAAACCGGAAAATCATGCAAAAGTCTGGGGAAGGGAATTATACTTTCTAAAAGAAAACAGAGAAAGAATTTAAGAAAGAAGTGTGATAGTGCTTCTGATTGCGTGACCTTATGATCCAAAAACCAGTAAACCACTAAATATGATTCTGCAACATTCAGATTACCAAATATTAGTAGCTCTTAATTGTGACATTTACTTGACCAAATCAAATGCTATTTCTGCCAGTGTTAATTTTGTTTGGCATTGAAAATTATCGCACTAATATATCTTTGGCCTTTTCCAACTTCTAAGTAATTAAAATTGCCTTTGTATTTTGCTTTAGAATTTTCCTATTCTATATTATTTCCTCAAATTAAATACTCCAAGTCCTCCTAATCAATGTAAAAGAGAATCTCCTTTTACAGAACCTTTGTTGAAGAGTCCATAGCGATATTGAAGCTAGGCTAACTGTAAATTATTAAAATTAAATAGAAACATGGTGTGGAGATTATATATGCAGTTTTCCCATTTACTTTAGGGGCTGTTTGGTAATTCTGACTAGCATCACGAATATGCCAGATCAGATTTATCCAGCATTTAGTAGGTGTTTTTGGTTTCTCTGGATTAAGCCAGTTTCACGATTGTGATAAAATTGGGGACATTGTTGTTAAAGGGCTTAAAGCGCGCTTATGCTATGAAACTCGGTGAAACGCAGGTTGCGCACTTCGCTTCGCTTAGTTGGCATTTAATGTAGGTGTCAAGGTATGAAGGCATATATATATTCACCAATTGGCTCTGTCTTTAAGAGCACATCACTAGACAAGAAATATAGTGACAAAATGGTACATTAGTTGTTACACAATCGTCATGATTGAACTTTTAGAGATTATGAATAAGAAATTGGATATTTTTGGCATAAGAAAAAACTAGCCACTGAAAACCTAAAGCTATATCTTTTGTTCTATATCAGTATTTTAAAATGGCATCTGAACTCGATTGACATGATTTTAACTACAAATAATTAACTTACTTGCAGTTTCCCATCCTTCTCCCTTACCATTATCTGGTTTCCTATCCTGCATGCCCGAGCAGTGACCTCCCTCCAAAGACTTCTTTCTGTCGAGTGACTTCTCTCCTACTGTCGACCTCCTTCAAGATAAGGTCACATGCATTGCATCTAGTTCACCATCTCCCCTCCTGCCAATGGAGCAATCCATTTCCTGACATCCCTTTCTCTGCTGCCCATAACCAGTCGTTGAGCTCCACTTCTCTCTGCTCGCCCCAGTGATCTCGTCCTTCTATGGAAAACATCCCCCCCCCCCCCAAAAAAAAAAAAAAAACTCACCCTACAAATGCCACAGGTAGCGACTCTCTATCACTAAATGGCTTTATTCTTAGGGTCGCCAGCAAGAATGCATTTTCCAAACTGACGGAAAAGATGCTTACCATCCAAGAAACTACACAAAATTTGCCTATAACTATGAGAAAGCAAAAGGTACAGCCAATTATCATAAGAAAAGAATTTCTTTGGTATAAGACAAACCCAGAAGAATAGGATTAGTTGTGGCACACAGCTGCTCCATAAAGGCGATGAGGCTTAAAAATATTGCAATTGAGATATCTAGTATGGACAGGAGTATAGCTGTACATTCTCTGTTTGAGAGAAAATATATGATTTTCAATGACGTCTTATCTTCCATCTCCTCGAACCCTTATCAATAAATGATGCGCAATTGCTACATTAACGGATAAAAAAAAAATTCATCTTTATAAACCTTTTTCTGGTTAGTTTTATGATAATAAGTGTTCAATTTCTCTACATGTACATTGTACAAACATGTCTAGACCCTGCATAGAAGTGATAGCCAATGAGGAAAGTATGTAATTAAAGCATACAGCAACATACCCTTGAAGCTTTTTGTTCTTCTGACTTAAGGAACCACCTTTTGTAGGTTCCTTTCCATGACTTGAAGGTGTAGTGTCCTTAGTTTGACTGCTTTCGGCACCTAATAGGATAAGAAGACGTGAGTTAAATACTGATTAACGACAGTTTAAAGGCTCAAACAAGGAGAACATAAGATAGAAGAAATTATTTAGTGAACATGTAAATTAATGCTTTTCCATAACGATGAAGTATTTTATGATGATATGTCAAATTGTATGCAGACACATAAGGGAAAAGAGAAATTTGGAAAAGAAGTGAAATTTTACTTAGTAAATGCAGAAGAAAGAAGAGAAAGGAACAAAGGGACTCCAGAGGCATATATCTCTTCCAGCCCTAAACCAAACTTTGATACTTTTTGCAGTCATATAAACAAATCTACCTGCTTCAAGTATGGAAACGAACAGACAAAACCGCAAACCAAGACAAACACGTGCCAGTAGATAGTTGGCATAGAGTAGACCATTCAAAATTGATGAACAATGCTTAATAGCTAGGCGTGCAGGAAAGGAAGACAAACATATAAGCAAATTCAGCAGATTGATACTGGTATGAAAATAGATTAAGGCACTAGAGAGATTTACTTTGCATATGATCGCTGTATAAGCCAGCTGCTGTCCAGTACTTTGCAAAGTTCTTTTTCACCCGCTTCATGAGCTCCATAACGTAATCACCCTTATTATTGTATTTGTAGCAGTTATTCCATATATACTGCACATCCTTATAGACATCCTCGGAGTTCATGTATTTGACACCACTTTCCAGATTACTACATATTGTCCCGAAATCCATAGGCGTATCTATAACATCAAAATAATCCTGCCCCACACACCAGTTGAAGAATAATTTCATCATTAATGTATTAGAGGAAGGAAAAAGGGACAGGTAGAATAACCAATAGCTGAAGCTTTAAAAATACTATTCAGAAGACAAAGACTGCAACCTCTACATGCTTTCAGCCATCACTTTTGCTTCTTTTTTTTTGGGGGGGGGGGGGGGGGGAATTTCTAGGTAAACCAGTTTCATGATATTGGTATCGAGATGTAAATTGGCAACTTTAATAATGCTACAAGAACTTGTTATACGCGAACAGCGGAAGTTGGTCCTGCCAATACCAAAAATATACAGAGGACTTTTCAGCCAACATGAGAACCATTTACAATAGCTTTAATCAGTGTAACAAATTTTACAGATATTTACTTGTCAAAACCCTCTCACAGGGACATGGAATGCTCGGTGTTGAATTAGAACCTACAAAGCCAACTCTAGAATACATTACTCCTACTATGGAAGAAAGATATTAGAAAAGTTAATTATTTACTTACAGGAATTCCAAGAGCGATAGGATCAACTGGAACATTGAAGGGCTCTGCAGCATCCATTTTCATAATTTTTCTTATAACCTAAGTAGACAGGAAATAAAATTAATTTAGCATAGAAGTTATATCTTTAAGATATCTTTACAAACTTGCATCTTCGAAGCACGGTAAAACAATATGTTTGGTTCCATGAAAGGGAAGGGGAGTGGAAAGGAAAAAGAAGTTCATTGATATACTATCCATAAGCGGAGGTAAGGGTGAAAGAGAAGTAAAAGATATATAATTTATCATATTCGTCCAATTTTGGAGGGACTAAAAAGGTTAATATGGAGGGGTAACCCTCCAATTCTACTTCCCCTCCGCTTTTACTTCCTTACCAACTAACAGCTATAACTCATAACCTTCAAAACCAACACATATGGAATATGTTAAAATTGTGCATCTTCTGAACATGCCATTACAAATAGAATAGGTTTCTTTGTCCCGCTTACCTCCAAAGCAGTGTCTAGCTCCTGCTTGTTGAATCTCAAATCACGGCGATGTAACTCAGGCTCTTGCTGTTTTGTCTTCTCTTCCTTCATCATTTCAGCATTACTACAAGGGCTCATGCTTGAAGAAAAGCCCTTTGAAGACTTAATCTTTATGCCTCCAGATTTTTTTGGCACATTTCCAGTGGTAGTTACATTATCCTCGGGCAATGAGTTTGCACTGTCTTCCATTTTCTCATTAGAAGCAACCTGTTTTTCTGGACCAGCTTGCTGGCTACTTTTATCAGTATCACTAGGAGTAGCTGCTTCGGAAGAGGTACGCTGGGATTCTAACAGTTTTGAAGTTTTGATCTTTACTTTCATACGCCCATAAACTGCTAAACCTGCAGGTTTATCCCTTGGCGCACCAGAAGTAGCGATTACAGGTTTTTCCGGTATACCAGTTACGGTAGAAGATGGTGTCTCAGCCTCAACTCCAGAGTCAACTCCATCATTGTCAGATTCTTCTGTACCAGAATTTGTTTCTGTATTCATACTACCATTATTAGGTGCCTCCTCACTTGTTCCAGTTGTTCGAGGCTTCTTTGCTTTACCTTTTCTGCTTCCGCGTCGACGCTTCATCTCTTGGGAACAAATCGAAATCTTAAAGTGAGCAATAGTCTTTAGTCAGTTGACACTCTCAAAAGGACAAAAGCAGGTTGTATATCTCGCACTAGGCTGCTTCAAGCAGGAAAGTATTGTCAGCCTACAAAAACCGCGATAAACAGGACCCAGTTAGAATAATCACCCAATTAAGTGCCAAACTATACAGAACTAATCCCAAAACATATTATCGCAATCAGGTGCATACGAAATCTATCTCATCAGTAATTCAAAAGCCTACTTGGGCATAAAGCACCAATTTGTTTGTGTATAAACTTGACATGGATCTCCTGCACCTCAAAACAACATAGTCATTGATTTTAAATTAAGAAGAAATTACAATACACTTCCAGTTTATGTTAAAAAATGGATCTTGGGCCTAACTCGATTCCTAAAGCTAGCTCATGAGGTGAAGATTGCCCAAGTTCATATAAGAAGACCAGATATCCACGTCCCACCTGATGTTCGACAATTCCAACAGTTTTGGCAAGAATTTTGCTGTGCAAGTCTCTTCCATTAAGAAAAGTTAACTAAACATACATGTACTCTTCAAAAACAACCTGCTGAACACACACAGTTAATGGATATATTGAATCTCTTTTCAGAACACAGAAAAAGGGATTGAATTTTAAAATTACCAACATGGGGAGCACAACAAAATCAAACCCTAGAATCCACCAACAATCAAGTTATAAGAGAAAAGACAGGAGAAAAACCAATCTAATTTAAACCATGAATTAATCAGCAAAAACAAGAACTTCTGACAAACCAACATAACCTAAAAACTACAATGAGAATTAGCAAAAGAAAAAAGAAAAGAAGAGCTCGAAATATGAGAATGAACGATCAAGAACTTCAAAGCTACAATCTTGGACGACCCAATAAATCCCATTATGCAAAACAAGAGAACATACGAGGAAAAAATTAAAATCCCACAATAAAAATCCCCAGCTAAGAGTAGGAATCTGTAAAAGAACCAAAGATTTTAGGTAGTTAAGGGCTTGAGGCTAAGAGTCCCACCTTTTCCTTTGTCGTTTTAGCCGTCAGTTGGAAAAGCTTACTCTTTTCTTTTTGAATCTCCCTCGCTTATGCCTTGATATACGTTGTCGAAAAATATTTGAAAGGACCCCGAAAACACAAAAGCGATTTCGGAATTACAGAGGAAATCCACAAAAAACCCTTTTTCTTTTTTCTTTAGTTTTCACTTTGCCCTTTCCCTTTCGACATACTGCAATTAATATAGAATTTTCTTATATAAACACTAACCCACCAATTTTTGAAAATTTTCACCTAGCTCCCTAATCTTTTACTTTTGAGTAAATTACGCTTTTAGGACCTAAATTGTAGAGCCGCGTGCAAGTTAAATGACTGATTATCCTAATAATGTTGGAGGCGAACAACTTTCTTTGATTAGACATTTTTTGAAGTTGGAAACCTGTTTTTAGGTAAAGAATTAGCAATTGCCAAACTTAGGAAAACAAATTATGTGTTCTTTTCTTTTCTTGACATATTATCATGTACCCTAACAAGCAAAATGAAAAAGGAAAGAAAAATGAGAAGCAGGGTGTATGGGCCAAAATCCGCCCTGAGGGTATTTGGCCTAATATGGCATTAAGGATAGAGTCGGTCGAGGTCGACCAGAAGGCAGCAAAATTCGTGGCCGAGGTGTCAACCATGATCGAGGTCAAGCACCGCATAAAGGATAATAATATCTAGTTTTCATAGTAAGATATTAGAGAAAATATTCTACTGAATATTCTCTGCATTTGTACTATTATGGTTTACTAAGGATATGTGTTGAATATATAAGGGAAAAAGAAAAGGCAGAAAGGCATGTAATATTCATTTGATAAGAATACTTTTCAGAAGAAGAATTTCTCCCTCTAATAAAAATACAAAGATTGCTTTTTGATAAAGATTCTTGCTCATATTATTCCATATCTTTTCACAAGATCCGAGGATTATTCAAATAAATCTTGGATCTTTCTATCACTCATTATTGTCAGGAGAAATATTCGTCCAGTCCATCCATTATTTGGTGAATCATTCTCCTTATTTACTCAAATGTCATCTATTGATATTTATTGCTAGTTACACCTCCATTATTGCTCACACTTTGAGAATATTTCGCACTTATTGTCATCAATCATTCACGGGGCATGTCCCCTCCTCCTGCATATTTTTAAGATCTGCATCTAGAGTTATTATCCTTAACTAGAGTTAACCCATCATTATATAAATTTAATAGTTTAATCAAAAGTTATACTTTTTGGTCAAACAATTTGGCGCCGTCTGTGGGGATTTTCTAGCTAAGTCTTTTAGTTCCTTCTAGATCTACAATTGACACTGGTTACTAACGTAAAAGAAAACAACAACAAAACAAGAACATTTTCCTCTCTGCATGCATATATCTGATATGACAGGTAACAGAGAAGAAAGAACGAGAATAATGAGCGACCTCCCAACCAACCTCTTGAACATCATCCACGAAAGCTCTGAAGCAGTGGACGAGGACACAACGCCTAATGCCTCTCATAGGCGAGGTGGATCACCCCCTCCCCAGTGCAGCATTACAAAATCTCTTGGTAAGACAGCCTCCACATCCGTGGAAGAGGAGGCACTACCCGCGATAAAGAAGCTCCTCGAGGCCTGGCTAACCGATACACTGACCAACGTGGATCGATAGAGCATTTCCAATGTTAAAAAATACGCAATTGGCGGTATTTAAAAATATTCTTGACCCGCACACAGTTATTGCTTCTACCGGATTAATAGAATTTATTTTATATTTACTTAACCTAGATGTTAAGTTATTCATCAAAGTTTACCAGGTTTGCATAATTTTGTTCTTCAAGAATTTCTCTTCCGGATTGTTAGATTATGATATAGTTACTTTACCTATTTGTTAAGTTGTTCATGAAGTTTATCCAATTGATATAATTTTTTTGTATTATTTTAACAAAGCGTTCTTAGAATTTGCAACTTCAATTTCGATCAAACCACCCCAAATCTGCTCCAAATTATCTCATATTTCAAAAAAAAGCTTTCAAATACCAACATAACTAATCTTAAATCACTAATTTAGTCAAATAACACTAATACAAAAAGACTCACTTTGTGTTCTTCAACACTTCCTAAGGTCCACCACCAAATAAAAATTTCAAGCTTAAAATATTAAAGAATTATGGTGTTTAAGTTAAAAAAAAATATAGGGACATTTCGCCTAGACCAATTTTATTGGGAGACGTGCCATGCATTTTTTTTAGTTAGTATAAGGCTAAGGCCTAGTGATCCAATTGCCATATTAAGGTAATCACGTCAACTTCCAAGCATGATTGTTCGATTTCTACCTCAAATACTTTTTCTTTTCCAAATTTCAACCAAATTAGCTCCAAACTCAAATGATGATGGAGTTCAGCTATCAAGCCCAGATCCAGGCTGACCTTTCCATATTGGATCTCTTATCGCGTAGGCTTTATTTTTATTTAGGGACCCGGCCCTTGTCCGATTTACTTAGACAAACATTGTACATATAACTAGAACTTTCATTTCTATTTTTAATCAACAAGAATTATTTTTTTATTTACCTTACGTGTCTAATATCAGTTATCTCTTTTCGTTTTAGACACTAGGGTTTCGTCTCCTTCAATCTTCATTTTCATGGCAATTATATGGCTTAACATGGTATCAGAGCGGAGATCCGCATAGTTCTTGACAAGTTCTTTCGATTCATCGGTTCAATTTTTTGATTTTGTTAATTTTTGATTTGTCGGTGACGGACAGTTCGTGTCTTCTTCGGGACGAATTTGGGGTTTTTCTCGAGAAACGACTACGGAAGCTTGCTCTCCTAGCAAACCCGGCAATATCTTCCAATTTCTCAAGATGTTTGATCAATGTCATAAATTTTGTGCTCTAGTTTGAGATTTTTATTGCTATTCTTTGTGTTGCATATTGTATCTGATGTCACTGATACATGCATGTATATTTTTCGGTTTTAGAACTTCTGGTTTAGTTACTTGTGCTTTGTATTGTATGAATCATTTAATTGCCAGTTGATCGATAGTGTTGGTTAGTGAATATGAGTACTGACGCTTCCACAACCTCCTCAACTGTTGAATCCACCATCAGCCATTCCATTGACTCTTCCCACCCTCTATATGTACATCTATCTGATAGCCTAGGAAGCTTACTTGTACCAGTACCTTTTAATGGAACTAGTTATGCACCGTGGAAGAAAAATATTCTGACCATTGTCTGCAATAAACAAGGCTGGGATGATCAATGGAAGAATCTCCCAGCCACCTCTTGGTTTCCCTCCCTATGATCACTGGGGAGATACAACAACATGGTATTTGTATGGTTAAGCAATTCATTTTCCAAATATATTGCTGATAGTGTGTTGCATTGTGACACTGCATGGGAGATTTGGAGAGATATAGAGGAGAGGTATGGGTAGTTTAATGCCAGTAGGTACTATCAAATTTAGAGAGAAATTGCAGGTGTCTCTCAAGGGTCTTCTGATATTGCCAATTATTACACCAAACTTAGGAAGTTATGGGATGAGTTGAAAACTGCTTCTTTTGGTCCATCTTGCACTTGTGGGGCTGAACCACAATGTAGTGAAGGGCAAAAACTCATCCACTTCCTAATTGGGCTCAATGACACCTACTCCAATATGAGAAGGAACATCTTAATGATCACTCTTGTAGCAACTCTAGGAAAGGCTTACTCTATGCTCCTTAATGATGAAAACCACAGGGAACTTCAATCATCAGGGGCCAATTTCCTCTCAGAATTTGCCTCATTTTCTGTATAATCCTCTCATGCTCCAACTTCTGCCCTTGCTCAGCCCAATACTAGTAACAAAGTTTACACTTAGAGGGTTAATTTTGACAATAAGAGGGTCACTGGTGTTTGCAAATATTGTAATAAGCCTGGAAATTCTATTGACAAGTGTTACAAACTCCATGGCTTCCCAGTAGACTTCAAATTTACTAAGGGAAAGAAGTCTGCAGCTTGTGCTCAAATTGATGAACTTATGATGAATTCTTCATCATCCTCTGAAGGCCCAACATGTGCTCCTACTCATGGGTTTACCAGGGAGAAATATCAACACTTGATGAATCTTTTTCAATAATCTTATCTAACCACACCAGTTCAGGATCTTCCCACTAGCAATGCTGCCATGCGTGCCTTTGCAGGTGTGTTCTGCAGTCTTGCTGTATATTCTGTTATCTTGTGTTGTGCTTCATACTTAAAGACAAATACTAGGATTCTAGATTCAGGAGCAACCAATCATATGACACCTCACAAAGATCTTTTACACAACATTCAACCTTTGCCTTTGCCTTTTCTATTAACACTCCCAAATTGTTAGAAAGTAAAAGTCACATGCACTGGCTCTTTAAATTTTATTGCTGATTTTACTTTATCAAATGTACTCCTAGTTCCTTCTTTTCAGTTCAATCTCATTTTTGTTCCCCAATTAGTTTCCCAATTCAATTGCGCAACCTTCTTTGCCAAATTTTTTTGTCTTATACCAGGCTTTTCTCTGAAGAGACAATTGGGAATTGGTAGAGAACAAAATAAGTTGTATGTCATTCAATCATCTTTTGAGTTGCCTAAACTTGTTTTATCTGTAAATACCACTTCAGCTACTACTTTTTTACCTAGTGCTTGCACTACTCTTGTAATCATGTTACTTCAATCAATAAATTTGATTTCTTTTGGCATCAAAGATTAGGTCATATGTTTTTATCTAGAATAAAAACTATCTCTTGTTTGTCTAATAAATTATCTTCTAACCAATCTTTTACTTGTTATGTGTGTCCTTTAGCTATGCAATAAAGACTTTCTTTTCCAAATAGTTCTATTAAGTCTACTAATTGTTTTCAACTTATTCATATTGACTTGTGGTGTCCCTATCATACTAGAACATACAATGGATACTTTTTGACTATTGTGGATGACTACTCTAGAGTCACTTGGATTCATTTACTCTCCTGCAAAATCAATGCTTTCAATCTCATTAAAGCATTTGTCTTCATGGTTAAAACTCACTCTCACACTTCTATTCAAATATTTAGATTAGACAATGTTTTTGAACTTGGATCCAGTTCTCAAGCTACTTCTTTCTTTGCTGAATCTGACATCATTCATCAGACCACTGTACCTCACACTCTTCAGTAGAATGGGGTAGTTGAAAGAAAACATAAGCATCTTTTAGAAACCTCTAGGGCCTTTACTTTTCTAGTCTAAACTTCCTGTCAAGTAGTGCGGTGATTGTATGTTAACAACTACCTATCTCATTAATAGGTTTCCTTCCCCTGTTATTCAGAATCTCTCTCCCTATGAAAAGTTACATGGTTATCCTCCCATTTATAATCATTTTAGGACCTTTGGCTGCTTGTATTATGCCACTTTGCCTAAGATTAGGAGGGACAAATTTCAGCCTAGAGCCTTTCCATGTGTATTTCTGGGCTACCCCTTGGGCAAGAAGGGTTACAAACTCTTGAACTTAGACACCCATTATGTCTTTTTCTCTAGAGATGTCACATTTTATGAGCACATTTTCCCCTACCACTCATCTACTCATTCTTCTGTCCCTCCTTTCTATTCAGTTTCTGCTCCTACTCTAGCTTTCTTTGAAGATATCCAGCCTTTTACTCCTACTACTTCTTATGTCCAGCCTCCTCCTACACCTTTCATCTATCTATATTCTCCTCCTCCTATTGCGATACCTCATTCTTATTCAACTTCTCCCTCCTATTTAATTCCTCATGCACCTTGCACAGATCATGCTCCTCCCATACATTCCACCAGAGTCTCTGATGCCCGCAGTTACCTTAAAGACTACATCTGCACATCTGTCAGTTCAGATACCCAATCCAAGCTTTCCCTACCAGTTTCTCCTTTACATGAGCCTCAGTATTTTCTGCAGGCTGCACCTCATCCTGCATGGCAAGATGATATGCTCAAGGAATTTCAGGCCTTGGATGCCAATTATACTTAGGATATTGTGCCTTTGCCACCTAGCAAGAAGGTTATTCCCCGCAGGTGGATGTATAAGGTCAAACAGATGAGTGATGGGTCCATTGCAAGGTATAAAGCCAGGATGGTCATCCGCAATGATTCTCAACAAGAAGGCATAGATAATGAAACTTTCAGTCTTGTGGTCAAGATCACTACAATCAAATGTCTTCTGACCCTTGTAATCAAGCATAATTGGACTATCCACCAATTTGATGTCAACAATGTATTTTTGCATGGTGACCTTTATGAAGAGGTCCACATGAAGATCCCCTTAGGTCTCACTGTCATCACTACCTACTCTGATCCTCCTTTGGCCTATATGTTGAGGAAATCTCTTTATGGTCTCAAGGCAGTGGTTTGTCAAGCTTTCTGCCTCTCTCATCTTAAGAGGATATTTCCCTAGTAAGAATGATTCATCTCTGTTTACTAAGGTGTCTTACTCCTCAATTGTTCTATTGGCAGTTTATGTAGATGACATTCTCTTGGCTGGCAATAACACTAATGAGATGGTTACCTTGAAGTCTTTTTTGGATTAGTAGTTTAAAATGAAAGATCTTGATTCTGTGCACTATTTCCTTGGTCTTGAAGTCAATAAAGTTCCTCAAAGTTATGTTGTCAATCAGTACAAGTACACCAGGGATCTTCTACAAGAATTTCACTGCCTTGATGTCAAGCCCGTTCTTACTCCTCTTGATCCACACTATAAGCTTTCCCCTGATGTTGTGGATCCTCTTCCTGATCCCTCATTGTATAGGATGCTCATTGGCAAGCTCAATTTCCTTCAACACACAAGGCCAGATATCTCCTTCTCAGTGCAATATCTCAGCCAGATTTTGGTCTCTCCTAAGGTGCCTCACATGTTGGCTGCCCTACATGCCCCTAGGTATCTTCTCAATGCTCCTTCCCAAGGTATCTGCTCAGCAACACAACTAATTTTTCACTGCAGGCCTACTCTGATTCAGATTGGGCTGCCTGCCCCATCTCCAGGAAATCTGTCACTAGATACTACTACTACATTGTTCTTGGGGGTTCTCCCATTTCCTGGAAATCTAAGAAGCAACAGACTATTTCTTTATCTTCTGCAGAGGCTGAATATCGAGCTCTCAGAAAGGTTGTTGCTGAGGTAAGCTAGTTGGTTCGTTTACTCTCTGATATGGGCCTGGTGATCACTTCCCATGTTTCTATTTTTTGTGACAGTCAAGCTGCACTTCATATTGCTAAAAATCTAATGTTTCACGAGTATACAAAGCATATTGAGGTTGATTGTCATTATGTGCATGCTGTTCTTTCCACTGGCTTAATCTCTCTTCAGCATATCTCTACCACTCACCAACTTGCTGATGTTTTGACTAAGGCGTTGACATGTGTTCCTCATCACAGATTGTTGTGCAAGTTGGGTGTGTTCCCACCCTCCAGCTTGGGGGGGGGGGGAGTGATGGAGTTTAGCTATTAAGCCCAGATCCAGGTTGACTTTTCCATATTGGGTCTCTTATCACTTGGGCTTCATTTTCATTTAAGGACCCGCCCCTTGTCCGGTTTACTTATACAAACATTGTATATATAACTAGAACCTTCAGTTCTATTTTTAATTAATGAGAATCATTCTTTTATTTACCTTATGTGTCTAATATCAGTTCTCTCTCTTCGTCTTAGACACTAGGGTTTCGTCTAATCAATCTTAATTTACATGGCAATTTTATGGCTTAACAAATGTCATTGACCTTGATTTTATGTTATTGCTTATTACAGCTTATAGGCTTAATTCGTAAATTGTGGTATTAGGTCCATTATATACATTCAAAAACCCTAGAAGAATCATTCCAAATGGCCGTCTACCCAATCACTTAAATTTAAAATAGTCCATGAATATACAATATATGAATAATCCATGTATAATATGTGTATAACTATGTATAATCAGTGTATAATCTATATACATCGACTAGGAAAAGTAAATAATGAATATGTCTGACTATTTGTGTAAATCCCAAAGGTCTACAACCTAATATAACATTGGGCTGACCCTCTCGTGACTAGTTTTGGCCACTGAAACTAGAAGAAAAATACAGGCCTAATATAAAGTTGGCCATGCAATTCAGTTCCGGGGAATTAATCTAAATAGTCGTTTACTCAATCGCTTAAACTAAAAATGATCGATCAGTGTTTTCAAGCTAAATAGCCATCCACCAAAAAAATATATGTATTATACTTCCTCCGTTCACTTTTACTTGGCAGGTATACTAAAAATAGATTTTTATTTTTACTTGTCACTTTACGCATATCAAGAGAATTTTTTTTTTTCCTGTTATACCTACAGTATTTATTATTCATTTCAAATCATTTTCTCAAATTCAATAAAATATACATCAATTAATATGAGTATCATATTAAATTATGCACTTTATTTATTATTTTTTAAGAAGCGTAAAAAGTCAAAATGTGCCGAATAAAAGTGAACGGAGGAAGTACATGATTATACGTATATTAACTAGTGACCCTAAATATTTTTGACCGTGCAGTTAAATGTGTCAAAAGCCCTTTATATTTCCTGATCCACTGTGTCTATACGCGTGCAGTTGCTTGTTTTGACTTTCACGCCATTAATAGATTAGTCAAAACGTTTTAAGTTAATGGCCTCTAGGCCAACGTACAAGTCATCATCAATGATAAGCATCATCAACAAGTTTTCAATTTCAAGGAACTTGTTATATCGAAAGGCTTGGAACTTGTTAATTAATAGTATAAGGTAGGATATTCAGGATCAAACTCTATTTTATCCTGCACTTTTATTTCGTGTACCAGACGATCCCTAACCGAATTAATTAGAGTTAAAAGATTACAACTCTACCTTCACACCCAAGTTTCTTTATATATGTACCCAAACAACTAATCCATAGGTCTTCGAGATATAAAATTTTTAAGATAATATTAATATATATGTAGAAGCATGTAAAAAAATGTGCCAAGTCACACCTGGATAAAGTTCCTTCCACAACTTGTGACGTTATTATAAAACGTTGAATTAAATCAAAAGATGTCAAATTAGGTTCATACAATTCGTAGAAGCAAACATCAGATTGAAAGCTAATATTAACGTGTATTGCCAGCGCATGAAGGAAGACAGAGTCATTTTGAACCAGCGGGAAGTTTCCATTTCCTCATTTATTTCTAGTTTAAGTATTTTAGTTTTGGTTAGGTCAATACCAAACTTATATTCCTCTTTTCAACACGCATAAAACTCCCATCTATAGACTTTTCTTTCGTCTTCTGCTCTTCTTCAACCTCAGCCCCACCACATATCCGAACCGATCATAACTTTCATTTATATACCGTTATAGCAAGCTCATTTCCAATCTCCTCTCTACCTTCACTTTTGCAATTTCTCAGGCACGAAGAGCTTACAAAGAGTTTCGCTATTTAGCTCTTCAAAATCCAAGGGAGAGATTAAATTGGAAAGGTCCTTTATTTTAAATAGGGTATAATTAGCGTTAATGGACATGTCTCTACGAGCTAGATCAACCATCTCTAAGCAAGCATCCACATCTTCAGATGCCTCCGAAATTCCATTACTCCATACTGACAACAACAACGATAACAACAATAATAATCTTATACCAGATTCTTCAGAACGGCCGCTTGTACCGCGGCTGTCAATTTCTCAGCGTGCGTTAGAAACCACAGCAAATTTGGCTAACCTACTTCCAACAGGGACCCTCTTAGCATTCCAACTTCTAATCCCAATTTTCACAAACAACGGCTCGTGTGACACAGCAACACGTCCCATGACATTAATCCTCCTTGCATTACTAGCCTTTTCTTGCTTTGTAGCTTGTTTTACTGATAGCTTTAAAGCACCAGACGGACAAATTTACTATGGCTTAGCCACATTCAAAGGGTTGTGGATTTTCGATTACAACGCAGCAACAGCTTCAGGAGTTCCTAGTGAATTGAACAAGTATAGAGTTGGGTTCATTGATTTAGTACATGCTGTGCTATCTGTTCTTGTATTTGTTGCAGTAGCTTTGAGAGATAAGAATGTGGTGAGTTGCTATTATCCAAGTCCAAATCAAGAAACAAAACAGGTACTTGATGTGGTTCCTATTGGGATAGGGGTAATTTGCAGCTTGTTATTTGTGGTCTTTCCAACAAGGAGACATGGCATTGGCTTCCCTGTTACACCTGACAGACGGTAATTTTTTTAATTAATGTCTGTAATCTTGTAGAGAAACAAGTGAAAACTGTAACATTTGCTGTTGTATTTATCGTGGCTCCATATTTAAAAGTCATTAATTAATTAATTAATTTACTTGTAAAAGAAATCATTCAATAATAATTACTTTCTCGAATCAATATTATCTCTTTTTATAAGGTTTTTGCGAGGTCATTAAAAAAGACATCCAATACAGTCTTACTTATAAGAGTGTTTGTCTAAATTATCTTTTATTTCTTCTTAAACGTCTCACTTAATTAATACTCCACTAATTGAAATAGTAAATGTAAACTTAGAAGGAATAAAAAGAAGAGATAATAAATGATTTTTTTCCTAAAATGCCAAGTATTTTAAAGTAAATGCAATTTGGCGACACTAGTAATATTTGAGATTAGAGATATACACACCCCTTAGCATAAAAATTAAAATGTTTGACTAGGTTACAAATTTGTTTTTATACATATATTATACATTTACTTTTCATATTTTTTTGTTTGTTTTTTTTTTTATATTTAGATACCCCTTAATAAATTTTTGGTTTTGCCAGAAATTAAAGTCTAAGTTTTGCCACCTCAAGGAGTGTCTGGAAGGGAATATTGTCAACTACTAACGAATATTCCATCTCTTGACATGAACCAAGCTGGTTTACCCCCCCAAAAAAATGATAATTGCAGAATTGCAAGATTATAAAAAGATGTCACGGACAGCCAGCGTTGTCGATCAATAATAAAAGGAAAAAAGTTTCTCGCCACGCTAAAAGTGTTTTTTTCCTCAAAAAAGTGTTTTTCCCCTCAATTTGAGGTGTTTGATCAAGTTTTTTTTTTTGAAAAAAAATGTGTTTTTGGCTAGAAGCAGAAACAATTTTGAAAAAGTAGAAAAAAGTAGCTTCTCTCTAGAAGTAGAAGCAGAAACAATTTTAACTTTTTTTCCTACCAAAAATACCCTTTACAAAATATTAAATATACCAATTAATTAGTTTAAACTATTAAATAATACTAGTATAAAGACACGTGATAATTTAAATATTTATTTATATAAAGGAACAATAAAATTTAATTAATGAGAGAAATTTTATGTATACTAAAACAATAATCATCTAAATGCCGAAAAATATAATTACATTAACATAATACATGAATTTAAAATAAAAGGACATCATCAAAACTTACCAAATGATCAATTTTGTCATGTTAGTTAGATAATTATATATTATAGTTTAAAAGTATTTAATGTGATGGTATCTTAACGAACATTTCTTTGTGGACAATATTTTTTTGTGTATGTTTCCTCCGAATGCGTTGGTTGCTCTGCCTTAACCAGAACTCTTGTTGTCGATCTTGATATCCCTCTTGAAAATGCAACATATACAGTTGTTCGTGTAAGAAAATATATTGCGTTAAATATAGTCCAATATTTAGGATGTTTGTCCTTGTGCTTTATTTATTATAATTGCAAAATATAAACATATTAAAAATTATTTTCACACAAATTTAAAAGAATATTCCTTAGTTTTGGAAGGCGAAAGTTGAATTCAAGGATAAGTATACTTAGAAGCACATTAATCAGTATCATAATTTTTGCATTTATGACGTTATTGTCAAAACTTCTATATATCATATGTGTGCTATTACATAAGCTATTCGGCGTGTCTAAGTTTTTTTAGTAGCATGACTGGCATATTTTTCTTCAAAATTAACCTACATACAATGGAAGATCAATTTTAACTTAGTCTATTATATATATACGGTGACACTAACATACGTAAGAAATAAGAAACTTGACAACAAACATGTATGGTAGAAGGTCATTTGGTATTAAAGTATTTAAGTATTCTTTTTGGTAGTAATTATTGGTAACATTCTCTGCTGAGTCAAAAACTAAAACATATTTTTGTTTTTAATATAAAATTTTGCAATCAACCTTTTATTTAGTTGATCAACATATTTATTTCTGCCAGCTAAGATATCTTTTTAATTCTATCATGCGATTTGTACAAATTACTTTTTAATCTAATGATAGAAATATTTCTCTTATTAAATGCACTACTATTACTATTGAGATTGATAACCAGGTATTCAGAAAGAACCAAATCATCTTTTATTGGACGCTTTTCTTCGTTTCCGACACGAAGCAAAAAGACACCGAATACTGAATTTGTTCTTACTTTATATTTCTTGTCAGCTTAATCTTTTTTTATTTGAGGCCAGAAGTATAACTTTGGCATGCAAGCTTTTACAGTCTCTGCTTTTGTCGATTTTGGAACTACTGGTAGTACTTGACAGAAATCATCTTCCAAACCATTAATTTTTCATCAAACGATTCAATAATATCCAATATATCTCTAGAAGTCCGGGCAATTATTTCGATCGTTTGACACTTAGCCATAAGTGTTTCATCCCATATTATCAATTTTGCTTTCCTTATAAATTTAGCACCATTGATCTGCTTTGATATATTTGTGATATTTATTTAAGTTGTTTGAAGAGGTATATCAAATCTAAAGTGGGTGTCCTCACAATAAAATTATTTTTGGTATACCACTTACTATTATTGCTAACAATATCATGCCTCTTGATATGATATTTGCAAGTAATGCATGATATAGAAATTTTATTTCGATTTTGCCGGAGGCATCTACAAAAAATAACCCCGTTATACTAGAATCGGCTTTTTATAATATAGTTTTGAAAGCTTGTTCTCGTTTAGAATTTAGCTTTGATTGTGCTTACGCAGACACTTGTATAGCATTTTAATTCTTAATAGTATACTAACCTTTTTACTTTGTGTTCTAACGCTCTTTTTATGGAATAAATTTATATACCATAAGATTTTTTTAAACTTGAATAAGAATTTTACTCATATGATGAATTTAAATAATAATTGAATTGGATTCTCTTGATAAATAATTAATTAAAAGATTTAATTTTTTTATTTTAACATAAAAATAATTTATTCTATGTTGATTCAGATCTTAATATTAGTTCATCTCTTGTTTTTGAATATTTAATCTTAATTACAATTTTATCCACCATAAATTTTAATTTCAAAGAGTAAAAGATTGATATGACATTTTACTTTTAGATCTTTATGTTTATAGAATCATTAGTGGTTTCTCTTTATCATACATTTATATTCTTAAATATTTTCTTAGTTGTTGTTTAGTAATTGGGTATTTTTTAATATTATGCAAAAAAATTGATTAAAAAATAATTTTTTTGTAGGAAAATAGTTCAAATATAATATAAAAATATATTATTGCGGGAGTATTTTTTTTTCTCAATTTCAACTATTTATGCAATCCATTTAATATTACTTTTATTTTTTCTTCGTATTCGACATTATGGAGTGGTAATGTATTGTCAATACAGAGGATTCTTATGAAATTGATTTTATTAAACCTTCCGACATATTTTTAATAAGAATTTAATAGATAAAATTTTATTAAATTTAAAATCTTAAATATTAAAAATTAGCATATAAGATATTGTAGTTCAAAAAATAGGTTACTGTAGTTATGTCCTTTCCCTATGAGTTCTTCCAATTGATATTTTAGGGCTATTTTGATATATTAATATTGTATTTATAATTTTATAATAATATATGCTCGCATTTTTCTAAATGGATTTGAACAATATAATACATTCTCAAATTAAATTAGTAATAAGACATTATAATACATTTTCAAATTAATAAGTAATAAAATTTTTTAAGAAGTATATCCTAAAAGTAATAGGATTACATGACTAAAGATATTTACTTGTTCAATTTTATATGAATTAGACAGCCCGGAAGTAATTATACTAATATGATTCATAGAGATAATCATGTAGGATTCCTAACGTGTAGTATTATGTCCTAAAACTAATAGGATTATAAGGTTAATATCTAGAATTTCAGTTATGTCCTTTTATTATGAGTTATTATGCTTAATATTATAAGGTTATTTTTATAAACCGACATTGTATTCATGCTTTTATAATAACATAGATAAAATGACTTTTGGGATGAACTTTCATATTTATTGGATGATTTTTTGATATATTTAAATTATCTTGAAAGAATAAAGTATTTTTTAATTTTACTTAAATAAAATAAAAAACTTAATTATTATCTTTAATAATAAATATTTATAATTATTTATCTACTTATATAATATTAACTATTAAGCAAATCTCTTCATGTCCTTATCTGTAATTTGACACATAAAAGTACTTTTTGAAAAGTTTGGTCAAACACAAATTATTATTCAAAAATACTTTTCAAATTAATTAGCCAAACATAAACTTTTCTTCTACAAAAAATACTTTTTTGATTGCCAAACTTTGACTTTTCTGCCGGCAATAGTTTTTCAAGTGGCAATATCTCTTTCTTGATCAAACACCCACAATTAATTGCTAGACCAAGAAAAGAATCGGAAACTTGGGGGGGGGGGGGGGGGGGTTCTTCGAAGTGGGTTTTTCCTTTCATCATTCTATTAGTGAGGTGAATATGCATATATATAATCTCAGGTCTTTATTACCAGTTTGTTACCTAGTTTCCTGGTTGAATGTGTGGAAAAAAGTCATGCTAATCACCGAGACATCTTATTACTTATTAGACGACTAGCTAATTTGTAGTATCTACTTTTCCGATTTGCACTCCTGCACGCAGATAATTAATATCTATTAACCCAAATACAATATAGGAATAACTGTTCAACATTATATACGGTCAAAATTGAGTTTGTCCTTCGTATGACTAATAGAGATTGGAACATAATAGGACAAGGTTCGAACTCGTGTAATATCGAACCGTGATGCGAGGTTTGAGTGCCGAGCTCGTAACCTAGAGACCGATCGAGATCGGGACCGTCCAAGATCGAGACCGAATAAGATAGAGATCGAGCGAGACCGAGGGAAGCTCATCGAGCGAAAAAACAAAAAGCCGGAATCGCAATTGAGCGAGAATCACGACGGAAATTCCGGCGCATATCAAGGAAAGACCAAGTAATTAACCTATCATGAGATTCCTTACTGTATTTAGAATTATATCAAGAGTAGGACTTCCCTACTATATAAAGAGGGTCTGATCATTTGTGGAGGACGAAATTTATTCATGCAATAAAAAGCAATATACTACCTTTCTTCTGGTTTTCAATATTTAGTTATTTTGTTCTAATACCAGTTTATTCTCCACTTGGTTTGAGGGTGATCGAACTTGAGGGCCAAGGCTAATTGATTCATTTGGTTTGCATTTATTTCTTTTACAGTTAATTTCAATACTAACATATTTATTTTCTCAATTTGTGCCAAGTTATATCACGTATCCTTAAAACCACATATAAATTCAATTGTTATCCATTTTTCGGGTAAACAGTTTGGCACCCACCGTGGGGCTAAAGATAATAGTGGTTATTTGATACAATTCTATATAAAACACACTACTTTACACTTGCTCTTTGAAGTGTCTTTGACTTCAGGCTAAAGATGATGAACTCTCAATTACTGCCCCTGCATATCGACAACGGATCTGGCTATCAAGGTGAGAATAACAACGTGACGCCCGGTGATGTAAGGCAACCCACTGACCCCGTTGGGACTCAGGTCGTGGATCCGATTGACGTTAATTCACATGTGGCCATCGACGCGAACCAGTATACTGGTCCCGAAAATAACTTCCAACGTGGAACCCCATCTACAGCTCGAAATACCCAAAATATCAGAGAAGACGGGATCGGCCTACGTATGATCTTCGAAATACTACAAGCTCAACAGGTGGCAATAGCTCAGTTGTAGAGCAAACCCAGGCACCGAGCAGGGCTGAGCCCGGTCTACCCCAAGAAGTCACCCACAGAACGGGGCTAACCGTGGTAAGGTCAAATGAACAAGAATCGGGGACTAACCTCGAAATTATAAAAATGCTCGAGGAACTGACAAAGTGGATAGAGTCAGGGAAAAAGAAGATCAAAGCAAACGACAAGAAGGTGAAAACTTATAAATTCAGAGTTTATCAGATCCTGGGGGCACCACCGATATTAAAGGGTTTGGATTCCAAAAAGTTCGTATAAAAGACCTTCCCCCCGAGCGCGGCTCCCAAACCGATCCCCAAGAAGTTCCGTATGCCCGAGATTCCTATGTATGATGGAACGACCGACCCCAACGAGCATGTCATCTCTTATACGTGTGCGATTAAAGGGAATGATCTAGAGGACGACGACATCGAATCCGTGTTACTAAAGAAATTCGGGGAAACCCTGTCAAAGGGAGAAATGGTATGATACCATAATTTACCACCTAACTCTATCGATTCTTTTGTCATGCTTGCAGATTCTTTTGTAAAAGCACATGTCGTGGCCATAAAGGTCGAGACTAGGAAGTCGAACCTTTTCAAGGTAAAGCAGAAAGACAAAGAGATGCTCATAGAGTTTGTGTCTCGGTTCCAAATGGAACGGATGAATCTACCACCGGTCGCCGATGATTGGGCCGTTTAAGCTTTCACTCAAGGACTAAATGAACGAAGCTTAGTGGCTTCACAGCAGTTGAAGCAGAACTTCATTGAGTACTCGGCTGTTACCTGGGCCGATGTACATAATTGATATCAATCGAAGATTAGAGTCGAAGATGACCACCTGGGGGCTCCTTTCAGGTCCGTTTATCCTATCAGGCCCGTTGACATAACCAAAAGGGACATTGATCGAGAACCAAGGTTGAACAAGGATCGATACCAGCCATAAAATGAAGATCATAGGGGCAATGGACCGGGGTGCAACCCTGTACGAGGTGAAAGGAGAAATGATCGAGGCCAGAGCTCTCGAAGGCTCATGAGCAAGAATGGTTTCGACAGGGATACCGGACATAAAGAAGCACCACGATTGTTGGAATATAACTTCAATGTTGATGCATCCGCCATCGTATCGACTATCGAACGCATCAAAGATACTAAATGGCCTCGACCTCTATAGACCAATCCAGCACAGAAAAATCCCAACCAAATGTGCAAGTATCATGGCACTCATGGACACAGAACGGAAGATTGCTGACAGATGAGAGAAGATGTAGCCCGGTTATTCAACGACGGGCACCTTCGGGAGTTTCTAAGTGATCGAGCCAAGAATCATTTCAAAAATAGAGAGTCTAACAGGCAAAATGAGCAAGAAGAACCGCAACACGTTATTCACGTGATTGTCGAAGGGGTCGATGTTCCCCAAGGGCCAATGTTAAAACGCACCAAGGTGTCGATCACAAGGGAGAAGCGAACTCAAGATTAAGTACCAGAAGGAACCTTGTCCTTCAACGACAAGGACGCAGAAGGGATCATGCAGCCCCATAACGACGCGTTGGTAATATCTGTACTCATGAATAAAACTCAAGTTAAACGTGTGTTAATTGATCCAGGTAGCTCGGCCAACATCATTCGGTCGAGGGTCGTAGAACAACTCGGCCTACAGGACCAAGTTGTGCCCGCGACCCTATTGCTGAATGAATTCAACATGGCATGTGAAACAACTAAGTGCGAGATAACTTTGCCGGTAAATATGGCCAGGACCATCCAAGAGACGAAGTTCCATGTGATAGAGGGTGTCATGAGTTATAACGCCCCGTTCGGAAGACCATGGATCCACAATATGAGAGCAGTGCCCTCGACCCTTCACCAGGTTCTAAAATTCCCAACATTAGAGGGAATCAAAACAGTCTACGGGAGCAACCCCCCGCAAAGGAAATGTTTGCCATTGACGAAGTGATTCCGATATCGACACTCTCATCAACGAAGGGGTCAAATTCGAAGGGAGAAGATGAGGCCAAATAACAATCACAAACGCCGGCCTCGACCCAACTAGAGAAATAGGGGATTGACGAAGATAATGATTATGGAGTCCCTCGATCCTTCATAGTCCCTGATGACTCCGACACTACCAAATTAATGGTCGAAGAGCTGGAGCAAATCATATTAGTCGAACGTCTGCCCGAACGAAAGGTATACCTGGGCACGAGGTTAAATCCTGAGCTCAGGAAAAAGCTTATTCAATTTCTTATACCTAACATGGATTGTTTCGCTTGGTCTTATCTCGACATGACAGGGATCCTACCAGAAATCACCACCCATATTCCATCCGATGAAGCAGAAAAGTAGACCCCAGTTCGAGATCAAGCACACCTTCATAAAAAATAAGGTAACCAAGTTCCTTAAAATAGGGTCCATCCGGGAAGTGAAATACCCCAAATGGTTAGCAAACATAGTGGTAGTTCCTAAAAAAGAAACAAACATAGAATGTGTGTAGATTACAAAGATCTAAATAAAGAATGCCCCAAAGATACTTTCCCTTTGATTAATATCGATCGCATGATCGATGCCATGGCCGGCCATGAGATCCTCAGTTTTCTCGATGCCTATTCCGGGTACAACTAAATACAGATGAACCCGGACGATCAAGAAAAGACCTCGTTCAGCACTAGACATAGGACTTACTGCTATAACGTAATGCCATTTGGATTAAAAAATATTGGTGCCACGTACCAACGCCTAGTAAACCAGATATTAGAAGAACAAATAGGGAAATCTATGGAAGTTTACACTGATGATATGTTAGTTAAGTACCTGCGAGCAGAGGACCATTTGAAGAATTTGCTGGAGACCTTCTATATCTTGAGAAAATATAACATGAAGCTGAACCCAGAAAAATGCGCGTTCAGGGTCGGGTCAAGAAAATTTCTCGGATTCATGGTGTCCAACCGAGGAATCGAGATCAACCCCGATAAGATTAAAACTATCGAGGACATCACGGTAGTAGACAACGTAAAGGATGGAAGAGTTTAACCGGGCGCATAGCCACCTTGGGCGATTTATCTCGAGGTCCTCCGATAAAAGCCATCGATTTTCTCATTACTGAAGAATAAAAATAACTTCACATTGACCTTGGAATGCCAGCAGGCCTTGGAAAAGCTTAAACATTACTTATCGAGCCTGTCGCTGCTTCACATGGTGAGGGCAGACGAACAATTGTACTTATATTTGGCAGTATTGAAGATAGCGGTAAGCAGAGTCCTTGTCTGGGAAGAACAAATTACGCAATTTTCAATTTATTAAGTTAGCCGGATCTTCGGTGAAGCCGAAACTAGGTATCCCCACCTAGACAAAAGTTGGCGCTCGCTTTAATAAACGCCTCTAGGAAACTAAAATCATTCTTTCAATGTCACCCCATATGTATTGTAACAACTTATCCACTTCGAAATATTATGCATAAACCTGAGCTTTTATGGCGGTTGGCCAAATGGGCCGTAGATATCAGCAGGTATGATATCGAATATCGACCCCGAACAACCATTAAGTCTCAAATTTTGGCAGACTTTGTGGTTGACTTCACGCCAGCCCTAGTACCCGAAGTTGAAAGAGAGCTGTTGATAAACTCGGGTACGTCCTCAAAAATTTGGACCCTCTTTACGGACGGTGCTTCGAACGCAAAAGGGTTCGGACTCGGCATCGTATTAAAACCACCCACAGGCAACGTGGTTAGGCAATCTATTAGAACTGTAAAATTGACTAACAACGAAGTGGAATATGAGGCCGTGATTGCAGGTCTTGAATTAGCCAAAGTCTTGGGAGTAGAGGTGATCGAATCAAATGCGACTCCCTCCTCATGGTGAATCAGGTTAACGGAACCTTCGAAGTTAGGGAAGAACGGATGCAAAGATACCTAGATAAGTTACAAGTAACTTTGCACTGATTTAAGGTGTGGACTTTGCAACATGTGACTCGAGATTAGAATAGTGAGGTCGATTCCCTCGCAATCTTAGGGTCATCGGTCGAGAACAACGAGGACAATTCGGGGGCCGTCGTGCAACTCATGAGGTCAGTAGTCGAAGAAGGCCACGCCAAGATAAACTCCACAAGCTTGACTTGGGATTGGAGAAATAAATACATAGAGTATTTGAAAACCGAAAAGCTTCCCTCAGATCCAAAAGAATCATGGGCCCTGCGCACGAAGGCAGCACAATTCACCTTGTCCGTAGACGGAACCTTGTTCAGAAGAATATTCAATGGTCCACTAGCGATATGTGTGGGACAGGGAGACACCGAGTATGTTCTGAGGGAAGTTCACGAGGGCACTTGTGGAAATCACTCCGGTGCCAAATCATTGGTTCAAAAGGTAATCAGAGCCGACTATTACTGGATCGACATGGAAAAATATGCGAAAGAGTTTGTTCGAACATATGACAAATGCCAAAGGTATGCACCAATGATTCACCAACCCCGGGAACTACTCCATTCGGTCTTGTCACCATGGCTATTCATGAAGTGGGGAATGGACATCGTTGGCCCTTTTCCATGGGCACTAGGTAAAGCTCAATTTATTTTTTTTATGACTGATTATTTTTCTAAGTGGGTTGAAGCACATGCCTTCGAGAAAGTTAGGGAGAAGGAAGTCATCGACTTCATTTGGGATCACATCATATGTCGATTCGTGATGCCATCTGAAATTGTGTGTGATAACGAAAAACAATTCATCGGCAACAAAGTAACCAAATTTCTCGAGGATCACAAGATCAAAAGAATTCTATCAATATCTTATCATCCCAGCGGGAACGGGAAAGCCGAATCGGCCAACAAAACCATCATCCAAAATCTTAAGAAGAGACTAACCGATGCCAAAGGAAAGTGGAAGGAAATTCTAGCCGAAGTTCATTGGGCATACCGCACAACCTCGAAGTCCAGTAACGGGGCTACCCCATTCTCATTAGTTTATGGCGCCGAAGCTCTTATACCGGTCAAAGTCGGAGAGCCGAGTATCCGGTTCCGATATGCAATAAAGGAATCAAATGACGAGGCCATGAATAAGAGCCTAAAACTATTGGATGAAAGGCGTGAACAACCCTTTTCCGATTGGCCGCCCAAAAGCAACGGATCGAGAGATACTATAATCGAAGAGCCAATCTTCGATATTTTAACGTCGGGGACTTAGTGCTAAGGAAAGTTGCACTCAATACCTAAAATCCTAAAAAGGGAAATTGAGTCCGAATTGGGAAGGACCGCACCAAATTCTCGAGATCACCGGAAAAGGGTCCTACAAGCTCGGAACGATGAATGGGAAACAATTACCGAGCAACTGGAACATATCTCACCTAAAACGGTACTACTACTAAGGTAATCCCCCTTTTTCATACCTTTTCTATTTCAGATTAACACTTGCAGGTGGTCGACAAGAAACAACAATGGATTTTTCAGCGAACGACACGAAGTCTTTAGGTCTGAAAGCACGTGTTGCACTCTTTTTTCCTCAGACCGATTTTTTCCAAAATGGGTTTTTTCTGTGAGGTTTTTAACGAGGCAACAATGAATCGTGCTAGCTTAGAATCAAGCTCGATTACGAATCGGCACCGAAGATCAATATAACAATATTCGAGGTTCCTTTTCAATCAACCTCGAATACTAGGGTGCTACCCTCGGATATGCATTATCTTCGAATATCAACTCTAGCGAGGAAACTACTTCGGAAAGGGAGGGTCTCGATATATAGAATTTATTGTAAGGGTCAAACGGTCAAAACGAACCGTGCCCCCATAGATTACTCGAGCTCTGTTTTGATCGAGAATAAAGAGAATTACCTTCCTTACAAACATCTTATGCTTTAATTTTTTTTTTAAATCTTCTCTCTTTACATATCTTAAAGAGCTTCGTACTTCCGAAAATAACGAGCAGGGGCGGATCTACAGTTATAGGTATGGGTTCCCGGGAACCCAATAACTTTTTTCTATACCTTGTATTTGTATAAAGAAATCTATTGAATGTATAAGAATAATTATATGGGAACCAGTCCTAAAATGTATTGCTGGTTCAGTGGTAAATCGGGGAACCCGGGTATGGATTGTGTCCTATAACCTGTTAATGCGAGTTCTAATCCCTGTAAGGTTATTTTATTTTATTTTTGAGCAAAACTTTATATGAACTAGAACAAATGAAAGAAAAGTACCAGGGATCACAAAACAGTAAGGTCCTGTCAAACTAGTACTACTTTCCCTTTAGTCTACTTTTTAAAAATAAAATAATAGTAATAAATTGCTAAAGACAACCTAAAAGAAACAACCAAATCAAAATCTGCCCAAAAGTTATTTTGTATCAAACACCCACATCAAACATTGAAAAAACAAATGTTAGGTTTTCAAACGAGAATTGCAGCCACTATTCTTCATTCTTGGCTTCTTGAATCTTGCCTTTTTCTTTTGTTGCCTATCAAAGACAAAGTCAGCGATCCATTGCAGGTCTTCTCCCTCTTTTAATTTTTTTTAATAATTATTTTTCTCTTATATTATATTATGTGAAATAATAGCTCTTAACTTTTTATAACCATTGTTATGATCACTTGTTGTAAAAGTAGTGTATTAATATTCGTTGAATTTGGGATTGGGACCATATACTTTAATTATTATTATTATTTTTAGCTTTTGTAAATTTTAATCTTTTATTTTAAGTTATAAAGTTGGGTTCTAGATCTTATTTTTTAAGAAAAAATTAATAAACAAGAAGTACAATCACATTAGAATCTTTCTTTTGTTGAGGTGTTTATTGATTCTCTCGTATCCTTGGAGTATTCTTTGTAAAGTGATCTTTTGGACAAAATTCTTTATTGTAATATTTACTTTGTGTCTTATGATTTATAGGGAATTTTAGTGAGTGAAGATGAACAAGAGATTTTTCAAGCCGCAAACCTCTTCAGGTTCTACTTCTAGTTCTCCTTCGCTAAACTCTCATTCATGTCCAGTGGTTAATGACAATATAAATTCTTCCCAATCATCACACAAAGATATTATGTTGGATTTGAATCTTTCTAACCCTGATCCTTGTGAAAGAAAACAAAATTCAAAATATCCTCATAATCTACGCGACCGAGTGAGAAGACATTATGTTCAAAGGGGGCCTTGTCGGCCTCGTAATTTTATTTTTTCAAAAACAAATTTCGGTAAAATATTGCGTCACTTTAATCTGGAATGGTTTAAAACTTCATATTCTGGATGGTTAGAATACAGTATTAAAGAAGATGTAGCGTTTTGCTTATGCTGTTACTTGTTTAAAAATGAGATTGGAGGATATGAAAAAAAAAAGAAGTGATTCTTTTACAAAAGATGGTTTGAATATGGATTTACAAAAAAAAGATCAAGATATTGTTAGTGCTATGAAGCTTGTTAGTTTCGCAAAGAAACAATTTCAAGATATGAGAGATTCTAGATAGGGTTCTTTGGTAGAAGATGTCTCTTTATTTTGTGTCAAGCATGGTATTATGATCCCCGAAATGGATATGAATTATGTTCGTGGAAAGTCGAAGCGTAAGAAATCAAGTGTTACATATTTTTATCATTTACGTGTAGAGGTTTTCTGTGCTGTTATTGATTTGCAAATTTCGGAGCTTGACAGCCGTTTCAGTGAAGTGAATACTGATCTACTTCTTGGTATGGCTAGTTTGAGTCCAGAAAATTCTTTTGCAAATTATGATAAAGATAAGATTATGAAACCTGCTACACACTATCCGAACGAGTTCACTAATTCTATGCTTGAGGATCTTGGTTTTGAGCTTGACATCTATATTGACTAAGTGCGAGAGGCAGGCAATGAATTTTCTAACTTGAAAAGACTTGGTTATCTTTCAGAGACGTTAGTTAAAATAAATTTGCACATAACTTGGAGACTTATTTATTTGCTTGTGAAGTTAAATTTGATATTGCCTGTCGCTAAAGCAACGGTAGAAAGCTTTTTCTCCGATGAAGTACGTTAAAAATGACTTGCGATGCAGAATTGGTGATGAATTTTTGAATGATTGTTTAGTTTGTTATATAGGGGATGAAGTATTTGAAAGTGTACCTAATGATGCGATCATTGATCATTTTCAAAACATGACAAGTCATCGAGTATAATTGTAATAGTAATGTTTATATTCATATGTTATCTTTAAGTATTTTGTTATTTTGAAATTTATGTTGAATATCGATACTCGTTCCATAGTTCGATTATTATGATATATTGATTTGAAATTGCGGTAAGAACCCATACACTTCAATTCCTAGGTCCGCCTCTAATAACGAGCCCAAGGGCAATACTTAACCGGAATACGAACGATCGATCCCTCACTCGGGGTCTGCCGTCCAACTCAAACAGCCCAAGTCATCGGGCCTCAGGAGCAAAAGACATAATAGGCAATGCCCTGATTTCTAAAGGCCATGGCTACCCCCAATCAGGGACTATTATCTCGGGCAAGCCCGGATAAAATGGGAAAACAAACCCAATGTGTAGCTCCCAAACTAAAAGGTTACGACCAATTTAACAGGCTCGGAGACGTCCGAAATCCGTAACAAAAATAGGCCTTCGAAAAAGAGAAATCTTTCACAACCGGTTCTAAAGGCTACCCTCGGCAAAGTCTCAAACTTAAGATGTTTTCGGAGAAAAACTTTGGTAATATCGAACCTCAATAACGCCTTAACCCAGAAAGGCAGTAAAGGCAAGGTTTGTTCGAACCCTCGAACATAACCTTATTGTTATATGCTAAGGCATTTCAATCTTTGTAAATACAAATAACAAAGCAAAGGAAAAATGTGAGAGCCGAAAGGCAAAGAAAAGCCTTATAGTTATATATAATAGTTTTTTTCAAAGGCCAAATCAGCCTAACACAAAAATTTACAACGTCCAAAAAACGGCCCCAGAAAAAATGCAAAAGATAAACAAAAAGTCCTAAGTGGCTTGGTATTCATCAGAGGTTACATCTCCATCATCGAGATTTTCTCCATCTTCAGATTCACTTGAGCTCTCATAATCTTCCTTAGGGAAGGCCAGCCTCCGGGCCCTGGCTTCCTCTGCTTTGGAATTTTCGATCTCAACCATAACATCGAAAACCTGGGCATGAACTCCCTCAAGGGCTTCCCTTCGAGCTTGCCATTTTTCATGATCCACCATGCCCTTGGCCTTGGCCTGGATAGCCTCGACGTCGACCCTAAACTAGGCCACTTTAGCATCAACTTTTGTGTTGGCCACGATCACCTCACATCTGGCCACTTCGAGTTCGTTGGCCAAGCTCGCCTTATCAGAAACAGCCAAATCCAACTGAGACTGAAGCTCCTTGATCTTCTCGACTTGCACCAAGGCCTTTTCTTTTGTAGCTTGGAGCTGGGTCATGGCCGACTCCAATTGCGCTTAGACTGTTTCCTTTTTCGAGGCTAGGATGTCCATGTTCTTTTTGAATTCTTCCACATCGGCATGTATCGCATCTACCTGCGTCTGGAGCCGTCCGATTTTTTCGAGCCTCGGCCAGACCTGCAGAATCGGATCGTTAGTGGTTATCTCCAATTCGTCTTCACTATCGTGAAGAACTCGGAATACCTGCTCGGCCATCTTGGCATGCTCATCCCGAGCCATCACTAAATCGGCCTGAAGCTTCTCACTGAGAAGCTTGCAGGTATCACTTTTCTTAGTGAGGTCCCGAACCTCAGCCTTGTGCTCCTCCTGAATTCGGAGTAAAGCCTCATGATGAAACACCGAAGCCCACAAATAAGTAAGAAGATATTAGAATTATCTACAACTCCAAAGTTTAAAAGAAATAATGAGAGACCCTCGAAGTTACCCGATTCAGAGCATGCTGGGACTCATTAAACAAGAAAGAGCGTCCCACCGCATTCATCACGGCTTGGTCTTCCTCGTTCACCAAGGATCTAAGGTAGCTAGAAATCCCCACGGGGGGAGAGAAAATTCGGGCATCCTCCGGGACAGAAAGCACTATATTCCGCCTGCAGTCGGGGTTAATACTTGGGGCTGGGAATCGGTCCACCAGTTTTGGGCTCGATGAAGACCCGGTAATGCCCAATGATGGTATCATCTTCGATACCGGTAAACCACCAAACCCGGTGACATCCTCTGAGGCAGCGAACTCAATCACATCCAAGAAGCCTTGGATATCAGTCTCCCCCTGAAGACCCTCGTAAGAGCGACCTTCCAACATATTGGCCTCACGGATCATAGCGTCCAAAACCTGAAGGGATCCATAAATATCGATCATCTTGGGACGGAGTGGCCTCAACTCTTCCTGGTTCAGGAACTTTGGCCAAAGCTCTCTCATCAACCTCCGCCAGTTCAGAAGACTTTTGTATAGAAACACCAGCCCGTACACGGGCCACTAGTTTGGAATTATCTCCCTCTTCTCCTTCTTCGGAATCGTCCCTTAATTGGCGGATTAAGTCTGAAGGTATAGCACCAGTATCCCCCTTGGGCTTGCGAGACTTCCTCGCCGGTTTTTTCTTTTCCGAGCCTGGAGAACTCAGAGCCCCTTTTCTCTTCTTCTCTTTGGCCTGTGATTGGGGAAGGACTTCTTCGCCACCAGATGGGAGCCTCATTGCAACATCCTTCTCGAGGCCTACAAAGGAAAAAAAGGGAGTAAGCAAGAGAAGAAGCCCGAACAGTAACCATTCTAAGAAAGAAACTTACCATGATTGCGGGCCTCCCATTGACCCTTTGATAACTCCATCCAAGAACACTCGGAGTATGTTTTCTGCGACACCAGGACCTCGACCCATTGCTTGAGTTCCGGAATCAGGTCTGGTATCTGGGCCACATCTGCAACACCAAAAACATACATGGGGAAAGAAGATAAGAAGCAAAATAGCAAAATTGAACATTCAAGGCAAAATATTACTCACGGTTCATGTTCCATTTCTCAGGAAATGGCTTGTCTTCAGCAGGGATCATATTACGACCCAAAACCTAACCCGTCGTGATGGCGCCTATCGTGATACTAGACATTTAATAGAAATGAATTAAGACATTTAAAATAACTGAATTTTTCATAAAAATGGGGTGTAACCCAAAGCATAAGTGCGAAAAAATAGTCAGACATCGGTGTGTCACTAAGTCATAAGGATATAAACAACCAGTCTAGAAACAGAGTCTACAACAGTCTGTGCCAAAATGCCAATACAGGAAAGAAAAGATAACAAAAAAGGAGGGACAAGGACTGCGAACGCCGGCAGCTACCTCGTAACACTCCGATACTCAACCACGCACGAGATCAACGTCCACCGTGTTCGAAAACACCTGGATTTGCACACGAGGTGCAGGGAGTAACGTGAGTATATCCAACTCAGTAAGTAACAATAATAAATAAGGAACTGAAGATAGTGACGAGCTATACAGTTATAGTTCATTTTCAGTAGTTCCAGCAAAGAATAGACATGCTTTCAAATCTGGCAGTTTAAGTCAAATCAGTTTTATACAGTTCAAGTTCAGGTATTCCGGATATAAAATCTTTCGGAAATTTCACAACAATGACAGATAGAAACTAAGTGCAACAACAAATGAAAAGCAAGTATAGCCTCTCAGGGAAACAGTTACTCAACTCATCACAACAGCTCAATCACTCGGCGCTCAGCCCTCAGTACTGACACTCAATAGGTACCTGCGCTCACTGGGGGTGTACAGACTCCGGAGGGGCTCCTTCAGCCCAAGCGCTATAATACGCACGGACAACTCACGTGCTGCACGCACAACTTACGTGTTATAATATCAATATCTGGATCCGTACGGACAACTCCGGTGCTATAGTATAATATATGGATCCACACGGACAACTCATGTGCTATAGTATAATATATGGATCCGCACGGATAACTCACGTGCTATACTATCAATATCTCACAATCAGGCCAACGGTCTCACTATGTCATAAATCTCTCCAGTCTCCCGGGCTATCAATAAGCATGAAAAATCAGCCCAAACAACAATGATATGATGCATCAGTAAGGAACAATAGAGACTGAGATAAAATAAATAAGTAAACTGTGACCGAGTACAAAATAACAATTTAGTAGATAATTCAATATGTACACGACCTCTGTGGGTCCCTACAGTGCCAACACATAATCTAAACATGATTTGTGGTTCAATGTCTCTACTACATGGAGAATGTACAGATAACAACAGATTATTCAACTACACAGTTCCATGGAATAGACCAAGTCTCAATTCCCACGGTGCACGCCCACATGCCCGTCACCTAGCATGTGCGTCACCTCCAAAATACTCACATGATACAATCATCCGGGGTTTCATACCATCAGGACCAGATTTAAAACTGTTACTTACCTCAAACCGTGTAATTCTTTATTCTGCTATGCCCTTGCCACGAGAATTGGTCTCCGAAAGTTTCGTATCTAGCCACAATTAATTCGATTCAATCAGTACCAATTATTGTAATTAATTCCCTAAGGAAATACAAATTTTTTTCCAATAAAATCCGAAATCAACTCAAAAATCGCCCATGGGGCCCACGTCTCGGAACCCAACAAAAGTTACAAAATATGAACGCCCATCCAACCACGAGTCCAATCATATAAATTTCACCAAATTCCAACATCAACTCGACCCTCAAATCTTTAATTAAAGTCTTTGAAGATTTCTACCATTTTCAACCCAATCTTTACCCATTTGAACTCAATAATATTTCCATAAACCTTATTGATATGTACAAATAATACTATTACACCCAAGAATCATACGATTAATCACCCATCTTTACCCAAACTCGAAATTGAAGACTAGGGGTTAGAACCTTACCTCTTGGGTGAAGATCTTGTGATATTTCCTTGTTGGATTTCAAAGATTGAACAAGATCTTGATGAACAAAGCACTTGAGCTTCTTCCTCTCTCTAGAACACTCTCCATTCTCTCTAAAAATGTCAGATTTTTGCTCCAAAATGAGCTTCAAGGGCTATAAATCGAAGTTGGATCGGGTCAAAAATTTGAAAGAATTGAAGCCCCGATGCAGATTTGCGATCGCATAACACGTATGCGGTCAGCATAAGTGAAGCTCCAAAATGAGGGTCGTCTGTTTAGGTCTGCGGGTTGTTACAGATCAGGTCCAAAGTCCTTATTCGGACAAATCGACCCATCCAACCTCGATCAGGAGCCTCGTCTATGCTCGAAAACGGGGCTTTGTTGGCCCCGTGAGCGAGCTTGATTAGCCTTCCCCGATAGAGTCGGGGACTGTAAAGGCGCATAAGGTGATCGGGGGTGAAAAGTCATCCCTCGATTTTGCTTGTGAAAAATCGGAGGAGAATCACTATTCTCCAAAAGGAAGGATGGATCTGGCCAAGGGTCACGTCGTATCTCTTGCAGAAGACAACGATGACAGGGTCTAAGGGACCTAACGTGAAGAGGTAAGTGCAAACACTTAGAAACCCCTCCACGTGGGTAGTAATCAATTCCTTAGGCAAGGGGACTACTACATATTTTTTGTCCCAATTGCATTCCTCTTTGACTTTGTCGAGGAGCTTTTCAGTGATTAAGTATATGTACCTCGAAACCGGCTCATATCAGCCCGGTACCGAGGAGGCCTTTTCGACCTTAAAGTCAGCGACAGTTGGGTACCCTACCGGAATGAATTCCTTAGGGTGGGGCTCCGTCGCAGCCTCACCACCAGCAGAACGTGATGTATAAGCGGCCTCCTTTTGCGGTACGATTTTAGAAGTTTTCACCATTGATGAACATGGAAAAAGAGAATTAGGATGGTATGCAGTTTGATTAGAGTTATAGAAATTTGGATGTGAAAATTGTGAAGCAAAGGGATTTTCTAAAGAAGAATCAAAAGTAGAAAGAGCTATGAGTGTAGAAGTTTGAAATGAGAAAAGCTAGGGTTCTTATAGCTTGGCGACGGTTCGGAACATGTAATGGCCGACCAGCGACTGATAGACATTTAATGCCTTAGTAACTAGACCGACGGGATATTTCGTCGCATACGTCATAATCGGGCTCATCGCTGATGTCATTACCCATCTAGTCGGAGTTCGGAAATTCATATCATTTCTCGCCATCTTCCTTCCGATAAATGAGGGGACTATCTGTATAGGTCAAAATCGAGCTTGCCCTTCATATGACTAATTGAGATTGGAACATAATAGGACAAGGTTCGAACTCGTGTAATATCGAACCGTGATGCGAGGTTTGAGTGCCGAGCTCGTAACTTAGAGACGGATCGAGATCGGGACCGTCCAAGATTGAGACCGAATAAGATAGAGATCGAGCGAGACCGGGGGAAGCTTATCAAGCCAAAAAATAGAAAGCTGGAATATCCGCAATTGGGCGAGAATCACAGCGGAAATCCTGGCGCATATCGAGGAAAGGCCAATTAATTAACCTATCATGAGATTTACTGTATTTAGAATTATATCAAGAGTAGGACTTCCCTTCTATATAAAGGGGGTCTGATCATTTGTGGAGGAGGAGATTTATTCATGCAATAAAAAGCAATATACTGCCTTTCTTCTGGTTTTCAATATCTAGTTATTTTGTTCTAGTACTAGTTTATTCTCCACTTGGTTTAAGAGTGATCGAACTTGAGGGCCAAGGCTAATTGATTCATTTGATTTGCATTTATTTCTTTTACAGTTAATTTCAACACAAATATATATATTTTCTCAATTTGTGCCAAGTTATATCACGTATCCTTAAAACCACGTATAAATTCAATTATTATCCATTTTTCGGATAAATAAATATATAGTCATAACGTGAGATACATTAAAAGTTACTACTATTGCTGCACTAGTTGAGTTATATGCTAAACTCATGCATGTTTTACCCAAAAACTAGTTTTGAGATTAAATAATTAAATTTCTAATTTTTAAGGGCCACTAGCAATTTGTTTGACTCGATAAGGTCGTAGATAGTGAATAAAAATAAACAAGAAATAGCAAAATAGACTTAGAAAGAATAATGCGGCAGAGAAAACTCTTCTTTATTTTCAGTTCTGAGCGGTCTCTGCTCACAAGTGTAGTTGAACTACAATGCTTAGTTAGAGAAATGCTAGAACAAGATGGTATTTTTATTGCAGAAAAAGTTTTTATGTGTCTTTCGATGATCCCCCCTTCTGAGCGTAGGAGCAACTTTTATAGCGGTAAAAAGAGAATTGTCCTTTCGAGTTTTGAGCCAGCACGCTAGTGAATTAGGTAGTAGGTAGCGGGATCCTTATATCGTAAGTATCCACAATATAAGGATAAGGTAGATCGAGTCTCCGAACTTATTCGACCACCTTCGAATACTTGACCCTTCGATGACCATGACTTCAGAATTTTCTAAATTCGGCAACGGGTCTCGTCACTTGATCTCTAGGTCTCAATTGTCACGTGGGACTTTTCAGTCATGACGCATGAAGAGGGTAATCTCATAAGAAATCCCTAGCATCCAAAACCTCGATATCCTCTCAAATCCAACAATCTTATTCTCTGAACAATGTGAAATTGCTATATATATATATATATATATATATATATATATATATATATATATATATATATATATATATAAATAATTAATTTCCGCAGACCGATCAATTTTGAGTTTTGCCAAATCATATAGGCATCAGATTTTTTGCTCATCGTCTGGAGTCTATCGTGGAAGACATTTCAATTTTATTGGACTAAGTTCATATAATAAATGCTTGTATCACTTATATACGAATAGTTGTATTAATTCGTGCAATTGTATTCGTTCACACACACAACAAATACAACATGTATCAACTCGTTGAGCGAACGAATTATCAAGAGTCGAACTCAAGACCTTTGCATACTACGCGCGCACTCTAACCAACTGAGCTACAAAGAGCTTATTGCTCTCTTGTTTCAATTCAAAATAATTGATCTCTTATTTCATGGATTTTGCTGTAAAACTCAAATATAGATACGAATGGTAAATATAGTATATATGTTTGATGTGTCGCATAATTTTCTCATTCAAAAATATTCATCCAAAAGCATAGGTCAAATATGGGTTTTTTTCACTTTTAGCCCGTAACAGAAACTATTTATATTCGATAGCTGAAAAAATTTATAAAATTTATATAATTTTTGTATAAAATTTATATATATATATACAAAAAATATTATTATTTTGAGAGCGGTTATAAGGATTCATTTTTTCGAGTTATATTGGTTTATTAAAAGTTCAATTTGGTTTGGGCTAGTCGATGTGATTGGGTCTCGAGTGCTGGGCCTTGTATCATTAGCCTAAGGTCCAATAGAATAATAGAATGTTACTTATCTTAAAGGTCTAAATTTCTGCCGCCGTTAAGTGACGTGGTGTGCCAAATTAAGCAAATAAACTGCTGGAATCATGCCACATCCCAAATAAGGTGGCATGCCAAATCAAGTCAGAGCGCCAGTAAGAACATGTCAAGTATACAAGTCACAAGTGACACATTCTGCCCAAATATGATTTTTTTACTAGTTTAATATGACTTGTTCATTAATTCAAGTGAATCAATCAAATCAAAGCAAAATAAATTTGTCTTAATCACAACTCATTAGTTTCACAATTAAAAATAGAGAGCATCCATAAGTTCAAGGATCATCGTATAAGACATATCCAGAAGGCTCATGAAAGCTAGTTAAAACTTTGAAGAAAAAATGCTCGTCATTTTTTGAAATTAAATATTACATTTTGTAGTATTATTTCTCTTGTCTAATTTGTTATAGATTCAAAAAATTGTGTTACATGCTTACAGCTTGTTATTTGGGAAGACTTTCCCATGTGAAGATCATAAAGAATTCCAGCTCAAAAGAGAATAAACAATTAATAAAAGATCGTTGAAAAAGAAAATGAAAGTGACAACATTAATACGGAGTAGTTGCTATTCAGCTAAGGTGCGGTTTGCAATCATTTATATTGTGTAAATAAATAAAAGGGAAATGAAAAAGCCAAACACCTCCAACTCTGTCAAATTTGATATTCAGTGCCTGTTTCAGCATCCTGTATATAGCAACTTCTCAGATAAGCATATCCACTTATATCTCAGATCCTGGTTTAAGTTTCAACTAAATAATGTTTAAAAAGTTATTAAAAGAAAGGCGAGGAGAGGACAGATTTTCGGGAATTGAACTTGCCAAGAATTTGAAGCTTCAGATTCTCTTGTGAATCAATTTATGACAACTCAAAGCTTGAGAAGATTTGAACACTTTGTGACAGTCTTGGTACTTAAATATCTTTAACGTGTCCTTGTTCAAGCGAGATTGGTTTTTTTTTTTATCGCACATATATGTCAAAATTTTCAATGCTAATAGGTGGCATTGAGACTCAAACTATCTGCCTTAATACCATATTAAATTATGTGATTATCTCAATTAAATATTTAAATTATTAAAAAAATATATTTTTATTTACTTAATTATATTTCAAACATTCTAAATTTTCAAGCAAGTATCCCTAGACACAGTGACACGACAAAGGAAAGTCTTATTTGGGGAATTCCACTTATTGGCTATTTGATTATTATAAAGGCTTCCAATTGTATTTTCTTAAAGTAATGGAACTTGTATACATTATTACAGCCTTACAAGTTACAGGTAAGGACTGGGATACTTCCAGCTGGATTTTCGTACAACATGTAAACCTGTTTGTTAATTAAACAAATTAAATGTGGGGGGTGGGGGGTGATTGAGGCTACCCATCAAGATTAATAATGTGGACACGAATCGATTAACAACAATTGCTTTCACATATTGCTGCCCTACATTAATTGTATAATCCCTTTTATAAAGTGAAATAAGTGAGGGCATATGCAATTAGGTAACAGGTACTATTAATTTGTTATTGGCCGGCCAAGATTCTAGAATCATATTATAGTCTCCGTCATATTCAGAGCCAAAATAATTGAGCACATGATTCTCGAGACCACTTGTCTATTCTAGCCGTATGACGTAAAACCTAATTCATATTTAACGTTTATACTAAATCAAATAATTTAATCTAGATAATAAGAAACAGAAATGAGAGAAACGGAGCGGTGACTCATGAAACGATCGGTCGAGTCGTTACCATATATATAAGACACGTATAAAATATTAGAGCACTTCTTTATTCCATTTCGCTCGTTTCTCCATTATTCTCATCCTTCAATCTCCAAAAACTAAACCCTTATCCACTATAGCTTTGTAGTATGTAGTTAATCCCTGCAAAATTAATTTTTTTTAATTGTTATTGAAAAAGCACTATACTGTATGTGTTATAATTAATTCCAAAACTTGCTCCCAAGAATTAAGATGATTTTGTTGGTATACATTTTTATATGCTTAAAGAATACGTATAAGGCAATCATCAATCAAATGTCAAACAATATTGGATCTTTTAACATCAATCATATGACAAACATTGAATATTTCATATTCATACCAACTAGTAGCCTAGTAGGTATACCCAAGAATAACGACTGTGGCATAAAATACTAAGAATCTAATTTAAGTTATTTCTAGTTGGTCTTTCGAGAATCTAAAATAATGTTGCAAGTATATATCTATTTCCGAAATAAACAAAACACTAATATTCCCATCAAATCTTACATTTCAGCAACTACTTGAAATGTAGGTTGTTTCTTTGAGGAAGTTTTCGGTTCGTTTTTTTTCTTAATAGACTTAAAGAGAAAATACCAGCTAATTGCGATTGAAGTAGGACTAATAAAAGAACATCCATATTTACTTGTGCTTCGTTGATAAAACTTGAAATAGAGGAAGTATCATTTTCGCAGATTATAAAAACAGAAAAAATAAAAGATGAAAGAAAGAACATGGTCGGTGATTTATGGGGATGAAATAAGAACGTGCTGCCGACGACAAAATGAATAAGCACCCACTAAAAGAAAAAATAAAAATAAAAACAAAGACGAAAACGAAAACAAAACAAGAGAAAACAAACCACAGGTTTTAAGAACTTAATATTAATTGTTACAAAAGTCAAAATTTTACTTCTATTATAAGCTCTACTTTAATAGATTCTTCGCAATTGATTTTCCACATATTAGTGTTATTCTTCCTGATATAAAACACTAAGCTAGCGTTTGTCCATAAATTCCTAAATTTATTTTGAAAAATCTGATTTGAGTGAAGTTTGGTTTGAAGATGAAAATGTGTTTGAACATCTATTTTTGGTGAAGTTTGGTTTGGAAAAACATGAAACATGACTTATACCCACAAGTTCTAAAAACTATCACAAATACCCAACAGTACCATTATCAATAACATTCATTATATTATCGCAAATCATAGTCCTGAACATAAATAAATTTGATATAAAATTATCATTTTTATAATGAATTACATGATACACCATCAGATGACCGAGAAGACGAAGCAACATCGTTATAAAATAATAAATGGTTGGCTCTTTTATAAAATACAAAAATTTGGGGCAATTTTAAAAAATATAATAGTGATATTTTGGCCCAAAACCAGCTGGTTTTGGGATTTGGGATTTGGGATTTGGGATTTGGCCAAAATGTAGACAAAACTTATGGCCAAACATGTGTTTGCCAAACAAAACCCAAATTTATTTTAACAAAATATATGACCAAACGGGTCCTAAGTGTAAGAAGGATTAGTTAAGAGATTGCCAGCTAATTAAATATTGCCAAAGTCATACTTAAAAAACAACTCGGAATTAGTCATTACTTTGGGTTGCCAACTTCACCCGCTACTTCATTAAAATTTCAATAATTAGCAAATGAATATTCTGTTAGTATTTGACATTTTAATTTAAATAAATAAATCGGGATCTGCATCTAGGTGTGTGTAAGTGTGTTAATTGTTATGTATCCTGGCCGGCCGATAATTCTATCAAATACTTCGTCCGTTTATTTTTACTTGGCCACTATACTCAAAGTATATTTATACTAAATCAAGAGAAAAACAATCTTTTTTTCCTATTTTACTCTTATCATTAACTGCTCATTCCCCAAGATTTTTGGAAATGCTATTCTTATTATGGGTAAAATTATAAAATAAATACTTCATTTATTTTTATTTAAGAGAATGCAAAATTAAAAATGAACAACTAAAAGTGAACGGATAAAGTATTATTAAGAATACTCGCCATCGTCATAAGAATAAAAGCCAAATAATTGAGCACATGGCCCTCTAGTTTAGAGAACGAATATATATTTTCTGTAAAATTATTATTATTATTATTATTATTATTATTACTATTATTATTATTATTATTATTATTATTATTATTATTATTATTATTATTATTATTATTATTATTATTATTATTATTATTATTATTATTATTATTATTATTAAAATTATACCCAACTCTCTCCTAGCTTTGATTGACACTGCAAAACCTTTTGTCACTTTCTTTTGGGCTAAAAGTAAACCAAAAAAGTTTTGTATAGTGTCCAAGTTGCCCGAGCTAAATGTCATGCCAATTAACTTTAATCACTACTTTATTTTATCCGTATGCAAATAGAGCTATGATTTAGTCGGAACTAATTTATTTTTCTATTATTAAAAAAAATGGTTGGAATCGTAACATATTGTTGTTGCAACTTTACCTTGTGTCAATTAGATGCAGAGAAAATCAATTAAGGGCCCTCCCCTCTTCTATATTTATTTCCTTTTACTATTCACGGGAAACGTCCATCCACTAAAATTCTCAAAATAAAATTAACTTTTCATTCTCTATCTTTGTTTAAAAGGAAATACCTCCAGAAATATCAAAAGTATCTGCAATGTTTTTTTATTACTCTTTTTTTTTTGTTTAAACAAATTAAAGTCCACCGTGGTGGTCTGGTGGATATTGGGGTTTTGGCATATACCCAACCTGTATATTATCAAAAAGAACTAGTATACGGAGGAGGACATAGACCATAGCCTCCAAAACAGGATGAGCACCGATATATATCATCCTTAGTTGGGAAATGTACTCCATTACAATTTGACACTTGACTTCACAAAAGGTTGATGTACACATAGTTAGCACCACTATACACTGCTCAAGACTAGGTACTGTCAGTGTATACGGTCGAAATAGATTTCGGCCTTCCTACATTTGATCGAATTCGAGTGTTAAAAAGTCGGAGAGAGATTTTGGGAATGAGCTCTCAGGTCAGTACTAACGAACCTCGAGCCCGAAGGTCGCTCGAGGAGGCGACTCGATAATTCTATCGAGCCCGTGACTGAATCGATCCGCAAGGTACTGCTTCGAGGTCGGAAATGCGTGACGCCCATCTCGAAGGTCGAACTTGATCCATGGCCGAAGGGCCCGATCCAGTAACGCATTCGAGCTAGTATCGAGATCACAGACAAGAGCCGTTGCAACCGCACCAAGAGAGAGAATCTTGGCGGAAATCAAGGAAGAGATAAGTCATCATGGGCCTTCCACTGTATGTTTTATTTTATTATTTTTTGTAATGACCCTCTTTTATAAAAGGGGGAATCCTTGTAAGCTAAGGGGGCTGGAACGAGAGATCACTTCTTATATTGATAGCTATCCCCTTGTGCTTGTATTATTTATTCATTCTTTTTGCTTATTATTTTTATTCCTACAGTCAATAATACACATATTTTCATTTCTCTACGCGATTTATATCGAATTGTATTGCATATTCTTAGAACCATACACAAATCTAACGTTATCCGATTTTTCTGGTAAACAGTTTGGCACCCACCGTGGGGCTAAGGGTAACAGTGATCGTTTGATATAAATCTAAAGTACACGCCAATTTGCAACTTCAAATCAGCAATGGCTTCACCTATCGACCACGAAGCCGGCCTTCAAGATGAAACCAACAACTTGGCACCCGGGGCCGGAAGGCCACTCGATGGTGGCACTGAGGCTCGAATCGAATCACCCGAAATTCGAGCGGAAGTACCATTGGATGTCAATTCGCAAATAGCTCTAGAGGCGAATCAGCGTTCCGAACCTGAAAAAAATATTCAGGGCAGTACTCGATCCGTAGCTCGAGACACCCATAACGTGGAGGAGATCGGAGTCACCTTACGGATGATATTCGAGATGTTACAAGCCCAGAAAATAGCGATAGCTCAGTTGCAGAGCCAAACTCAGGTACAAAGCAGGTCGGAGCCCAATCCGCTTCGAGAAGTCACCCACAGAACGGAACCAGCCATAGAGAAGTCAAATGAGCAAGAATCAGGGACTACTCCCAAAATTACTAAATTGCGCGAGGAACTCACGAAACGAGTCGAAGCCAACGATAAAAAAATAGAAACATATAATTTCAGGGTCGACCAGATCCCGGGAGCTCCACCAATAATAAAAGGGCTAGATTCGAAAAAATTCATTCAAAAGCCTTTTCCCTCGAAGGCAGCCCCAAAACCAATCCCCAAAAAATTCAGTATGCCCGAAATACCCAAATATAATGGAACGACCGACCCCAATGAGCATGTTAATTCTTACACGTGTGCCACCAAGGGCAATGATTTGGAAGATGATGAGATTGAATCTGTATTATTAAAAAAATTCAGTGAAACCCTGTCAAAGGGGACAATGATATGGTATTATAATTTACCATCTAACTCCATTGATTCTTTTGCTATGCTTGCAGATTGCTTCGTAAAAGCAAATGTCGGAGCCATAAAGGTCGAAACCAGAAAGTCGGACCTGTTCAAGGTAATACAAAAGGATAATGAGATGCTAAGGGAGTTCGTAGCTCGTTTTCAAATGGAACGGATGGATCTGCCACCAGTCACAGATGATTGGGCTCTTCAAGCTTTCACTCAAGGTCTAAATGAGAGGAGCTCGAGGGCTTCACGGTGACTGAAGCAAAATCTGATCAAGTACCCAGCTATTACTTGGACCAATGTGCACAATCGATATCAATCCAAAATAAGAGTCGAAGATGACCAGTTGACTTCTAAGTCCATTACGAAAAAGCAAAGGTCGACCAGAGATCGATACCAGCCATATAGCGGAAACGATACTACTGCTGAGTATCCGAGGCCTCTTTAAAATCAACCTCGTACACAGGGGGGGCTTTGTCATTGAACGCATCTGTGATGATTATCAAGTTCGGCGCAAAGGAAGTTACTTCGTTATTTCATGACAAACAGTGTCTCAACGGGAAACGTTGTAAGGGCCAGATGGTCAAAATGAACCATGCTTATATAGTTGGAACGAGCCCTGACGCAAAACATGAACCCATGTATAATAACTTACAAAGAAAGCTCTCTTCTTTACCAATATTCTATCTTCAAGATTTATTATACAAAATGAATCGAGTTTGAACGAGCGCTCACTCGACCATTAAGCCTACGGGCTACTTTAACTATTACGCCTACAGGCTACATTGCATCGAGTTCGAATCATTCGCTCGATTGCCAAGCCTACAGGCTATATTTATTTCGAGTTCGAGCAATCATTCACTCGATCATTAAGCCTACGGGCTACTTTGACTATTACGCCTACGGGCTACATTGCATCGAGTTCGAATCATTCGCTTGACTGCCAAGCCTATGGGCTACCTTTATTTCGAGTTCGAGCAATCACTCACTCGATCATTAAGCCTACGGGCTACTTTGACTATTACGCCTACGGGCTACATTGCATCGAGTTCGAATCATTCGCTCGACTGCCAAGCCTACGGGCTACCTTTATTTCGAGTTCGAGCAATCACTCACTCGACCATTAAGACTACGTGATACTATGACTATTACGCCTACGGGCTATATTGCATCGAGTTCGAATCATTCGCTCGACTGCCAAGCCTATGGGCTACCTTTATTTCGAGTTCGAGCAATCACTCACTCGATCATTAAGCCTACGGGCTACTTTGACTATTACGCCTACGGGCTACATTGCATCGAGTTCGAATCATTCGCTCGACTGCCAAGCCTACGAGCTACCTTTATTTCGAGTTCGAGCAATCACTTACTCGATCATTAAGCCTACGGGCTACTTTGACTATTATGCCTACGGGCTACATTGCATCGAGTTCGAATCATTCGCTCGACTTCCAAGCCTACGGGCTACCTTTATTTCGAGTTCGAGCAATCACTCACTCGGCCATTAAGCCTACGGGTTACTTTGACTATTACGCTTACGTTCCACATTGCATCAAGTTCGAATCATTCGATCGACCGCCAAGCCTACGGGCTACCTTTACTTCGAGTTCGAGCAATCACTCACTCGACCATTAAGCCTACGGGCTACTTTGACTATTACGCCTACGGGCTATATTGCATCGAGTTCGAATCATTCGCTCGACCGCCAAGCCTACGGGCTACCTTTATTTCGAGTTCGAGCAATCACTCACTTGACCATTAAGCCTACGGGTAATTTTGACTATTATGCCTACATGCTACATTGCATCGAGTTCGAATCATTCGCTCGACTGCCAAGCCTACGGGCTACCTTTATTTCGAGTTCGAGCAATCACTCACTCGACCATTAAGCCTACAGGCCACTTTGACTATTACGCCTACGGGCTACATTGCATCGAGTTCAAATCATTCGCTCGACTGATAAGCCTACGGGCTACCTTTATTTCGAGTTCGAGCAATCACTCACTCGATCATTATGCGTACGGGCTACTTTGACTATTACGACTACGAGCTACATTGCAATGAGTTCGAATCATTCGCTCGACTGCCAAGCCTACGGGCTACTTTTATTACGAGTTCGAGCAATCACTCACTCGATCATTAAGCCTACGGGCTACTTTGACTATTACGCCTACGGGCTACATTGCATATAGTTCAAATTATTTGCTCGACTGCCAAGCCTACGGGCTACCTTTATTTCGAGTTCGAGCAATCACTCACTCGACCATTAAGCCTACGTGATACTTTGACTATTATGCGTACGGGATATATTACATCGAGTTCGAATCATTCCCTCGACTGTCAAGCATACGGGCAATTTTTCATTTCGAGTTCAAGCAATCACTCACTCGATCATTAAGCCTACGAGCTACTTTGACTATTACGCCTACGGGCTACATTGCATCGAGTTCGAATCATTCGCTCGACTGCCAAGCCTACGACCTACCTTTATTTCGAGTTCGAACAATCACTCACTCGACCATTAAGCCTACGGGCTACTTTGACTATTACGCCTACGGGCCACATTGCTTCGAGTTCGAATCATTCGCTCGACCGCCAAGCCTACAGGCTACCTTTATTTCGAGTTCGAGCAATCACTCACTCGGCCATTAAGCCTACGGGCTACTTTGACTATTATGCTTATGGGCCACATTGCATCGAGTTTCGCTCGACCGCCAAGCCTACGTGCTACCTTTATTTCGAGTTCGAGCAATCACTCACTCGACCATTAAGCCTACGGGCTACTTTGACTATTATGCCTACGGGCTACATGGCATCGAGTTCGAATCATTTGCTCGACTGCCAAGCCTAAGGGATACCTTTATTTCGAGTTCGAGCAATCACTCACTCGATCATTAAGCCTATGGGCTACTTTGACTATTACGCCTACGGGCTACATTGCATCGAGTTCGAATCATTCGCTCGACTGCCAAGAATACGACTTACCTTTATTTTGAGTTCGAGCAATCACTCACTCGACCATTAAGCCTACGGGCTACTTTGACTATTACGCCAACGGGCTACATTGCATAGAGTTCGAATCATTCGCTTAACTGCCAAGCCTACGAGTTACCTTTATTTCGAGTTCGAGCAATCACTCACTCGACCATTAAGCCTACGGGCTACTTTAACTATTACGCCTACGGGCTATATTATTTCGATAAAAACTACTCGTTTCTTCGAATTAAAACAAACATTTGACTATTTAAGCTGAAGGACGCTCGAGCCCAATAAAGCAAAGGGGACTACCCACGAGGCCCGAATGCAACGGAGATTTAAAATTCAAACTATCTATTTAGTTTGAAAGGCCATTTCTCTTCAAAAAGAAGAAAGATTTGTATTTACAATTTTTTTTTTGTACAGAGGCGGCTACACTTCCGAAAGGAAATTCTTTATACAAAAACCGAAAGCGGTATCACAAGAACGCAACGATCGACCTAAGGCCCTAAATGAGTCAATCTTCATCGAAGGCCATATTCTCAGCATCGTCCTCGTCTTCAGACTCCCCCGAGTCATCGGAGTCCTTCTCAGGAAAGGCCAACCTCTGAGCTCTGTTCTCCTCCACACTGGCGAGTTCAATCTCGGCCCCAATATCGAAGCCCTGAGCTTTGACCCCTTCGAGAGCCTCTCTCTCCGAGCCTGCCACTTTGCATGTTCGACCATGCCCGCTGCTTTGGCTTGATTAACTTTGACATCGATCCTGAACTGAGCCACTTTGGCATCTGCTCTTTTGTTGGCCTCGACCACTTTAGATCTGGCCACTTCGAGTTCTTTGGCAAAATCTGCTTTATCTAAAGTGGCCAAATCCAACCGATGCTGAAGCTCTTTCATCTTTTCGATCAGTCCCAAAGCATTTCATTTCGCAGATCGAAGTTGGGCATCGGACAGCTCCAACTGAGCTTCGACGACTTTCTTTTTTTCGAGGCAAGGTTATCCATACACCTTTTAAATTCTTCTGCCTTGGCCAGCAACGCATCTACCTGTGAATTAAGCCATCCAATCTGCTCGATCCTCTGCCGAACCTGTAGAATCGGATCGTTAGTGGTTATCTCTTTTTCATCTTCACTATCATGGAACATTTGGAATACCTGCTCAGCCATCTCATCATGCTCTTCCCGAGCCGCTGTCAAATATGCTTGAAGGTTTTTCACTAAGAAGCTTGTACGAGTCACTGTTCTCAGTGAGGCTCCGAACCTCGGGACCATGCTCCTCCCTGATTCGGAGAAAAGCCTCGTGATGCAACATCGAAGCCTGTAAACAAAAGGAGAAACATTAGAATTACCTACAACTCTGTGTAAAAGAAGCGGCGAAAATGCCATCAGAAGTTACCCGATTCAAAGCATGATGGGCCTCGTTGAAAAGACAGGCGGGCCCCACCGCATTCATCACTGATTGATCTTCTCCGGTCACCAAGGACCGAAGGTAATTGGCAATTCCCATAGGGGAAGAAAAAATCCGGGTATCCTCGATAAAGTCGGGGACTGTAAAGATGCATAAGATGATCGAGCATTACATACGTCATGGTCGGGATCGATAAAAATATCAGTGTATATCTGATCGAGTTGCTGGGAAATCATATCGTTTCTCGCCACATCCTTTTTCGAGAAACGAGGGGACTATCTGTATACGGTCGAAATAGATTTCGGCCTTCCTACGTTAGATCGAATTCGAGTGTTAAAAAGTCAGAGACAGATTTTGGGAATGAGCTGTGAGGTCGGTACTAACGAACCTCGAGCCCAAAGGTCGCTCGAGGAGGCGACTCGATAATCTTATCGAGCCCGTGACCGAATCAATCCGCAAGGTACTGCTTCGAGGTCGGAAATGCGCGACGCCCATCTCGAAGGTCGAACTCGATCCAAGGCCGAAGGGCCCGATCCAGTAATGAGTTCGAGCTAGTATCGAGCTCACAGACAAGAGTCGTTGCAACCGCACCAAGAGAGAGAATCTTGGCAGGAATCAAGGAAGAGACAAGTCATAATGGGCCTTCCACTGTATGTTTTTTTTTTTTTTGTAATGACCATCTTATATAAAAAGGGGAATCCTTGTAAGCTAAGGGGGTTGGAACGAGAGATCACTTCTTATATTGATAGCTATCCCCTTGTGCTTGTATTACTTATTCATTCTTTTTGCTTATTATTTTCATTCTCACAGTCAACAATACACATATTTCCATTTCTCTACGCGATTTATATCGAATTGTATCGCATATCCTTAGAACCATACACAAATCTAACGTTATCCGATTTTTCTGGTAAACAGTCAGCATCATTAATAACAAAATGATTCTTGTTAGGCTTAACTCTGAAAGAAGGGATGCCATCTTGGTCCATTTTCAGTAAAGACTTCATTGTATTCGGTAAGGAATTAGTTTCATCCATTATAATAAGACCTTTTATTGTTTCTCCCATATTCGCAAGTTGATCGGCCACCATATTGTTCTCTCTGAAAATGTGAACAAAAACAAAATTACCTTTGCTAGGGAGTTGAACAATCTCACTAGTGATATGATGAATATGATAAGTATCTTCATTTTGTTGTTAATCATGTTGATAATCAATCGCGAATCAGATTCCACTATAACTGTGTATACGGTCGAAATAGATTTCGGCCTTCCTACATTTGATCGAATTCGAGTGTTAAAAAGTCGGAGAGATTTTGGGAATGAGCTCTGAGGTCGGTACTAACGAACCTTTTTCCCGAAGGTCGCTCGAGGAGGCGACTCGATAATCCTATCGAGCCCGTGACCGAATCGATCTGCAAGGTACTGCTTCGAGGTCGGAAATGCGTGATGCCCATCTCGAAGGTCGAACTTGATCCAAGGCCGAAGGGCCCTATTCAGTAACGAGTTCGAGCTAGTATCGAGCTCACAGACAAGATCTGTTGCAACCGCACCAAGAGAGAGTATCTTGGCGGGAATCAAGGAAGAGACAATTCATCATGGGCCTTCCACTGTATGTTTTTTTTTTTTTTTGTAATGACCATCTTATATAAAAGGGGAAATCCTTGTAAGCTAAGGGGGCTGGAACGAGAGATCACTTCTTATATTGATAGCTATCCCATTGTGCTTCTATTACTTATTCATTCTTTTTGCTTATTATTTTCATTCTCATAGTCAATAATACACATATTTCCATTTCTCTACGCGATTTATATTGAATTGTATCGCATATTCTTAGAACCATACACAAATCTAATATTATCCGATTTTTCTGGTAAACAGTCAGCATCATTAATAACAAAATGATTCTTGTTAGGCTTAACTCTGAAAGAAGGGATGCCATCTTGGTCCATTTTCAGTAAAGACTTCATTGTATTCGGTAAGGAATTAGTTTCATCCATTATAATAAGACCTTTTATTGTTTCTCCCATATTCGCAAGTTGATCGGCCACCATATTGTTCTCTCTGAAAATGTGAACAAAAACAAAATTACCTTTGCTAGAGAGTTGAACAATCTGACTAGTGATATGATGGATATGATAAGTATCTTCATTTTGTTGTTAATCATATTGATAATCAATTGCGAATCAGATTCCACTATAACTGTGTATACGGTCGAAATAGATTTCGGCCTTCCTACGTTTGATCGAATTCGAGTGTTAAAAAGTCGGAGAGAGATTTTGGGAATGAGCTCTGAGGTCGGTACTAACGAACCTCGAGCACGAAGGTCGCTCGAGGAGGCGACTCGATATTCCTATCGAGCCTGTGACTGAATCGATCCGCAAGGTACTGCTTCGAGATTGAAAATACGCGATGCCCATCTCGAAGGTCAAATTCGATCCAAGGCCGAAGGGTCCGATCCAGTAACGAGTTCGAGCTAGTATCGAGCTCACAGACAAGAGCCGTTGCAACCACACCAAGAGAGAGAATCTTGGCGGGAATCAAGGAAGAGACAAGTCATCATAGACCTTCCACTGTATGTTTTATTTTATTATTTTTTGTAATGACCATCTTATATAAAAGGGGAAATCCTTTTAAGCTAAGGGGGCTGAAACGAGAGATCACTTCTTATATTGATAGTTATCCCCTTGTGCTTGTATTACTTATTCATTCTTTTTGCTTATTATTTTCATTCTCATAGTCAACAATACACATATTTCTATTGCTCTACGTGATTTATATCGAATTGTATCGCATATCCTTAGAACCATACACAAATCTAACGTTATCCGATTTTTCTGGTAACCAGTCAGCATCATTAATAACAAAATGATTCTTGTTAGGCTTAACTCTGAAAGAAGGGATGCCATCTTGGTCCATTTTCATTAAAGACTTCATTGTATTCGGTAATGAATTAGTTTCATCCATTATAATAAGACCTTTTATTGTTTCTCCCATATTCGCAGTTGATCGGCCACCATATTGTCCTCTCTGAAAATGTGAACAAAAATAAAATTACCTTTGCTAGAGAGTTGAACAATCTGACTAGTGATATGATGGATATGATAAGTATCTTCATTTTGTTATTAATCATGTTGATAATCAATTGCGAATCAGATTCCACTATAATTGTGTATACGGTCGAAATAGATTTCGGTCTTCCTACGTTTGATCGAATTCGAGTGTTAAAAAGTCGGAGAGAGATTTTGGGAATGAGCTCTGAGGTCGGTACTAATGAACCTCGAGCCCGAAGGTCGCTCGAGGAGGCGACTCAATAATCCTATCGAGCCCGTGACCGAATCGATCCGCAAGGTACTGCTTCGAGGTCGGAAATGCGCGACGCCCATCTCGAAGGTCGAACTCGATCCAAGGCTGAAGGGCCCGATCCAGTAACGAGTTCGAGCCAGTATCGAGCTCACAGACAAGAGTCGTTGCAACCGCACCAAGAGAGAGAATCTTGGCAGGAATCAAGGAAGAAACAAGTCATCATGGGCCTTCCACTGTATATTTTATTTTATTATTTTTTGTAATGACCCTCTTCTATAAAATGGGAAATTCTTGTAAGCTAAGGGGGCTAGAACGAGAGATCACTTCTTATATTGATAGCTATCCCCTTGTGCTTGTATTACTTATTCATTATTTTTGCTTATTATTTTTATTCTCACAGTCAACAATACACATATTCTATTTCTCTACGTGATTTATATCGAATTGTATCGCATATCCTTAGAACCATACACAAATATAATGTTATCCGATTTTTCTAGTAACCAGCCAGCATCATTAATAACAAAATGATTCTTGTTAGGCTTAACTCTGAAAGAAGCCATCTTGGTCCATTACAAGCCCAGCAAATAGCGATAGCTCAGTTGCAGAGCCAAACTCAGGTACAAAGCAGGTCGGAGCCCAATCCGCTTCGAGAAGTCACCCACAGAACAGAACCAGCCATAGAGAAGTCAAATGAGTAAAAATCGAGGACTACTCCCGAAATTACTAAATTGCTCGAGGAACTCACAAAACGAGTCGAAGACAACGATAAAAAAGTAAAAACATATAATTCCGGGGTCGACCAGATCCCGAGAGCTCCACCAATGATAAAAGGGCTAGATTCGAAAAAATTCATTCAAAAGCCTTTTCCCTCGAATGCAGTCCCAAAACCAATCCCCAAAAAATTCCGTATGCCCGAAATACCCAAATATAACAGAACGACCGACCCCAATGAGCTGTCACTTCTTACACGTATGCCATCAAGGTAAATGATTTGGAAGATGATGAGATCGAATCAGTATTATTAAAAACATTCGGTGAAACCCTGTCAAATGGGGCAATGATATGGTATAATAATTTACCATCTAACTCCATTGATTCTTTTGCTATGCTTGCAGATTGCTTCGTAAAAGCACATGCCGGAGCCATAAAGGTCGAAACCAGAAAGTCGGACTTGTTCAAGGTAATACAAAAGGATAACGAGATGCTTAGGGAGTTTGTAGCTCTTTTTCAAATGTAATGAATGGATCTGCCACCAGTCACAGACGATTGGGGTGTTCAAGCTTTCACTCAAGGTCTAAATGAGAGGAGCTCGAGGGCTTCACGGCGGTTGAAGCAAAATCTGATCAAGTACCCATCTATTACTTGGACCGATATGCACAATCGATATCAATACAAAATAAGAGTCGAAGATGACCAGTTGACTTCTAAGTCCATTACGAAAAAGCAAAATTCGACCAGTGATAGATACCAGCCATATAACGGAAATGATACTACTGCTGAGTATCCGAGGCCTCTTTAAAATCAGCCTCGTGCACATGGGGGCTTTGTCATTGAACGCATCTGTGATGATTATCAAGTTCGGTGCAAAGGAAGTTACTTCGTTATTTCATGACAAACAGTGTCTCAACGGGAAACGTTGTAAGGGCCAAATTGTCAAAACGAACCATGCTTATATAGTTGGACCGAGCCCTGACGCAAAACATGAACCCATGTAAAATGACTCGCAAAGTAAGCTCTCTTCTTTACTGATATTCTATGTTCAAGATTTATTATGCAAACAGGATCGAGTTCGAACGAGCGCTCACACGACCATTAAGCCTACGGGCTACCTTTATTTCGGGTTCGAGCAATCACTCACTTGACCATTAAGCCTATGAGCTACTTTGACTATTACACCTACGAGCTACATTGCATCAAGTTCGAATCATTCGCTCGAATGCCAAGCCTACGGGCTACCTTTATTTCGAGTTCGAGCAATCACTCACTCGACCATTAAGCCTATGGGCTACTTTGATTAGTACGCCTACGGGCTACATTGCATCGAGTTCGAATCATTCGTTCGCCTGCCAAGCCTACGGGCTACCTTTATTTCGAGTTCGAGCAATCACTCACTCGATCATTAAGCCTACGGGCTACTTTGACTATTACGCCTATGGGTTACATTGCATCGAGTTCGAATCATTCGCTCGACTGCCAAACCTACGGGCTACCTTTATTTCGAGTTCGAGCAATCACTCACTCGACCATTAAGCCTACAAGCTACTTTGACTATTACGCCTATGGGCTACATTGGATCGAGTTCGAATCATTCGCTCGACTGCCAAGCCTACAGGCTACCTTTATTTCGAGTTCGAGCAATCACTCACTTGACCATTAAGCCTACGGGCTACTTTTACTATTATGCCTACGGGCTACATTGCATCGAGTTAGAATCATTCGCTCGACTGTCAAGCCTACGGGCTACCTTTATTTCGAGTTCGAGCAATCACTCACTCGACCACTAAGCCTACGGGCCACTTTGACTATTAAGTCTATGGGCTACATTGCATCAAGTTCAAATCATTCGCTCGACTGCCAAGCCTACGGGCTACCTTTATTTCGAGTTCGAGCAATCACTCACTCGATCATTAAGCCTACGGGCTACTTTTACTAATATGCCTATGGGCTACATTGCATCGAGTTCGAATCATTCGCTTGACTGCCAAGCCTATGGGCTACCTTTATTTCGAGTTCGAGCAATCACTCACTTGACCATTAAGCCTACAGTCTACTTTGACTATTACGCCTACGGGCTACATTACATCGAGTTCGAATCATTCGCTCGACTGCCAAGCCTACGGGCTACCATTGTTTCTAGTTCGAGCAATCACTCACTCAACCATTAAGCCTACAAGCTACTTTGACTATTACGCCTACGGGCTACATTGCATCGAGTTCGAATCATTCACTCGACTGCCAAGCCTACGGGCTACCTTTATTTCGAGTTCGAGCAATCACTCACTCGACCATTAAGCCTACGGGCTACTTTGACTATTACGCCTATAGGTTACATTGCATCGAGTTCGAATCATTCACTCGACTGCCAAGCCTACGACCTACCTTTATTTCGAGTTCGAGAAATCACTCACTCGACCATTAAGCCTACGAGCTACTTTGACTATTACGCCTACATGCTACATTATTTCGAGCAAAACTACTCATTTCTTCGAATTAAAACAAACATTTGACTATTTAAGCTGAAGGACGCTCGAGCCTGATAAAGCAAAGGGGACTACCCACGAGGCCCGAATGCAACGTAGATTTAGAATTCAAACTATCTATTTAGTTTGAAAGGCCATTTCTCTTCAAAAAGAAGAAAGATTTGTATTTACAATTTTATTTTTTTTGTACAGAGGCGGCTACTCTTCCGAAAGGAAGTTCTTTATACAAAAACCGAAAGCGGTATCACAACAACGCAGCGATCGACCTAAGGCCCTAAATGACTCAATCTTCATCGGAGGCCGTATTCTCGGCATCGTCCTCGTCTTCAGACTCCCCCGAGTCATCGGAGTCCTCCTCAGGAAAGGTCAACCTCCGAGCTCTGCTCTCCTCCACCTTGGCGACTTCAATCTCGGCCCCAATATCGAAGCCCTAAGCTTTGACCCCTTCGAGAGTCTCTCTCCGAGCCTGCCACTTTGCATGTTCGACCATGCCCACTGCTTTGGCTTGATTAACTTCGACATCGATCCTGAACTGAGCCACTTTGGCATCGGCTCTTTTGTTGGCCTTGACCACTTCAGATCTGGCCACTTCGAGTTCTTTGGCCAAATCTGCTTTATCTAAAGTGGCCAAATCCAATCGATGCTGAAGCTCTTTCATCTTTTCGATAAGCCCCAAAGCATTTCCTTTCGCAAATCGAAGTTGGGCATCAGACAGCTCCAACTAAGCTTCGACGGCTTCCTTTTTTTTCGAGGTAAGGTTATCCATACACCTTTTAAATTCTTCTGCCTCGGCCAGCAACGCATCTACCTGTGAATTAAGCCGTCCAATCTGCTCGATCCTCTGCCGAACCTGCAGAATCGGATCGTTAGTGGTTATCTATTTTTCATCTTCACTATCATGGAACATTCGGAATACCTGCTCAGCCATCTCCTCATGTTCTTCCCGAGTCACTGTCAAATCTGCTCGAAGTTTTTCACTAAGAAGCTTGTACGTCACTCTTCTCAGTGAGGCTCCGAACCTCGACGTCATGCTCTTACCTGATTCGAAGAAAAGCCTCGTGATGCAACATCGAAGCCTGCAAACAAAAGGAGAAACATTAGAATTACCTACAACTCTGTGTAAAAGAAGCGGCGAAAACGCCATCAGAAGTTACCCGATTCAAAGCATGATGGGCCTCGTTGAAAAGACAGGCGGGCCCTACCGCATTCATCACTGATTGATCTTCTCCGATCTCCAAGGACCGAAGGTAACTGACAATTCCCATAGGGGAAGAAAAAATCCGGGTATCCTCGATAAAGTCGGGGACTGTAAAGCCGCATAAGATGATCAAGCATTACATACGTCATGATCGGGATCGATAAAAATATTAGTGTATATCTGATCGAGCAGCTGGAAAATCATATCGTTTCTCGCCACATCCTTTTTCGAGAAACGAGTGGACTATCTGTATACGGTCGAAATAGATTTCGGCCTTCCTACATTTGAACGAATTCGAGTGTTAAAAAGTCGGAGAGAGATTTTGGGAATGAGCTCTGAGGTCAGTACTAACGAACCTCGAGTCCGAAAGTCGCTCGAGGAGGCGACTCGATAATCCTATCGAGCCCGTGACCGAATCGATCCGCAAGGTACTGCTTCGAGATCGAAAATGCGCGATGCCCATCTCGAAGGTCGAATTCGATCCAAGGCTGAAGGGCCCGATCCAGTAACGAGTTCGAGCTAGTATCGAGCTCACAGACAAGAGTCGTTGCAACCGCATCAAGAGATAGAATCTTGGCGGGAATCAAGGAAGAGACAAGTCATCATGGGCCTTCCACTGTATGTTTTATTTTATTATTTTTTGTAATGACCCTCTTCTATAAAAGGGGAAATCCTTGTAAGCTAAGGGGGCTGGAACGAGAGATCACTTCTTATATTGATAGCTATCCCCTTGTGCTTGTATTACTTATTCATTCTTTTTGCTTATTATTTTCATTCTCATAGTCAACAATACACATATTTCCATTTCTCTACGCGATTTATATCGAATTGTATCGCATATCCTTAGAACCATACACAAATCTAACGTTATCCGATTTTTCTGATAACCAGTCAGCATCATTAATAACAAAATGATTCTTGTTAGGCTTAACTCTGAAAGAAGGGATGCCATCTTGGTCCATTTTCATTAAAGACTTCATTGTATTCGGTAAGGAATTAGTTTCATCCATTATAATAAGACCTTTTATTGTTTCTCCCATATTCGCAGTTGATCGGCCACCATATTGTCCTCTCTGAAAATGTGAACAAAAATAAAATTACCTTTGCTAGAGAGTTGAACAATCTGACTAGTGATATGATGGATATGATAAGTATCTTCATTTTGTTATTAATCATGTTGATAATCAATTGCGAATCAGATTCCATTATAACTGTGTATACGGTCGAAATAGATTTCGGTCTTCCTACGTTTGATCGAATTCGAGTGTTAAAAAGTCGGAGAGAGATTTTGGGAATGAGCTCTGAGGTCGGTACTAATGAACCTCGAGCCCGAAGGTCGCTCGAGGAGGCGACTCGATAATCCTATCGAGCCCGTGACCGAATCGATCCGCAAGGTACTGCTTCGAGGTCGGAAATGCGCGACGCCCATCTCGAAGGTCGAACTCGATCCAAGGCCGAAGGGCCCGATCCAGTAACGAGTTCGAGCCAGTATCGAGCTCACAGACAAGAGTCGTTGCAACCGCACCAAGAGAGAGAATCTTGGCAGGAATCAAGGAAGAGACAAGTCATCATGGGCCTTCCACTGTATATTTTATTTTATTATTTTTTGTAATGACCCTCTTCTATAAAATGGGGAATTCTTGTAAGCTAAGGGGGCTAGAACGAGAGATCACTTCTTATATTGATAGCTATCCCCTTGTGCTTGTATTACTTATTCATTATTTTTGCTTATTATTTTTATTCTCACAGTCAACAATACACATATTCTATTTCTCTACGCGATTTATATCGAATTGTATCGCATATCCTTAGAACCATACACAAATCTAACGTTATCCGATTTTTCTAGTAAACAAACCGAACGAAAGTCTATGCTAATACACAAAATCAATCATTGTAACAAAGCTTTAGCCTCAACCAAATTGTTGCTACATTGTCCATAATTTTCGGCATTCACGTTTCCATAATTTACTCCAGTTTCCATATAACTCAGCATTCTCGTTACATTCTCTAAAGTATTAGACTATTAGGTCTAGGAAGCGAAAAGACTTAAAGTAATTTTATTGTTTCTTTTCTTTTTCAATTGCAAAGACTTTTGTTTATGTTCAGACGTGACGAAGCTAGTGGTTGACTAGCTGGTATTTTATATTTTTTAAATATACTATTCCAATTTGCAGATCTACCATAAACAAGACTTTTAGAGGGTACAATTGTTTTCTCGAGTTCGGAACCCAAAATGTGATCTTTTTTTATTCAAACGATAGAAATGCGTGAAAAAAAAAAATTTAGTGACCAAAATATATATAGCGTTTCGTTTTTGAACGTTAAGGTATAACGCCCATTAAAAGGGCGTTATATGTATAAACCCTTTTATATACATGGCTCAGGAAAAACAGATAAATAGAATTTAATATATCAAAAAGAATTATATTGCTAGGTGGTGCAATGGTTACAGTCTAGGTAATAATTTGGTTTTGTCTTTGAGGTCCAAGGTTCGATTCCGTCAAGCAACATTATTTTGTTTTCCAATTTCTTTTATATTTTTTATTTCTTTTCATTATTTGGTTTAAGTATTTAGATAATATAAATACTTTAATATTTATAATATTTATAATTACTTTTCAATGTAATTAAAATAATTTAATATTTATTTAAAAATTATGACTTTTGAATTCATTTAAAGTAAAAAAAAAAGAGAGAAGCCTTTTATTATTTCGTTAAAAAAACTACCGACATTTTTAATAGTTGTTATTTTGTATTATATGTAAAACAAAATTAATTTTGTATTTTTTGATACAAATACATATATAGTTTAATCTATTGCTTGAATATTTTTATTTTTTGATATCTTTCTTTTTAAATTTAGTTATTAAAATTGTAGTTATATATATCAAATAAGTATTAAATATTATTTATTTAAAAGCTATTTATATAAAGGGTGACAAAAATCAACCGACTTCGGTCGGTAATATTATTAAATTTATATTTTAATTATTTTAAAATCGTTTTTCCGACCGAAGTCGGTCGAAAATATTTAATTATAACTTATTTTGGTTGGTTAATTAAGTTAATTAAATATATATAATTTTTGTTATATTAAAAATCAATTGCCTTGGGCGGGAAATAATAATTTCAAAAATTCTGGCCGAATTCGGTCGAAAATTTATATATAAGTTATATTCGATATAGTATATAAGCTATATAAGTGTGATGACCCAAAATGTCATCTTTAAATTTAATAGTTAATTTTGTGTTCTAAGACTTTAAAAAGTACTATTTATCATTTTTCGACTTACGTGCACAGTCCATAAAATTTTCCGAAAAGTTTTCAGGTGAAAAATGGATTAAAATGTGAATTAGAGCTTTAAAACTCAATTGAGTTGACTTTGGTCAATATTTTGAGCAAACATACTCGGATAAGTATTTTGACAGTTCCGGTAGGTCCGTATCGTTATTTGGGACTTAGGCGTATGCCCGGAATCAAATTTCGAGGTCCCTAGCCCGAGATATGGAATTTTGATGAAAAATTTAAAGTTTAAGTTCAAATAGTGACCGGATGTCAAATTATGTGCAAATGACCACGGAATAGAATTTTGATGATTCCAACACCTCCATATGGTGATTTTGGACTTAGGAGCGTGATCAAAATTTTATTTGGAAGTCCGTAGTGGAATTAGACTTGAAATGCCGAAAGTTGAATTTTTGGGAAGTTTATCCGAGGGGTTGACTTTTTGATATCGGGGTCGAAATCCGATTCTGAAAATTTTCATAAATCCATTATGTTATTTATGACTTGTGTGCAAAATTTGAGGTCAATCGGAATTGATTTGTTATATTTCGGCACAAAATATAGAAGTTAGAAGATTTGAAAACTCATAATTCGATTCGATGCGCGATTCGTAATTTCGGCGTTGTTTGGCATGGTTTGAAGCCTCAACTAAGTTCATATTGTATTTTGGGATATGTTGGTATATTTGGTTAAGGTCCCGAGGGCCTCGGGTGGATTTTGAAAGGTTAACGAAATGGATTTCGGACAAAAAAGAACTGCTGGAATATTTCTGCTGCAGAAGCTATTTTTGGACAGCAACCGGTGTAATCGCAGAGCTGACTTTGGAAGCTTATATCTTGAAATCTATAAGGAATCTGAACATTTTCAAAACATAAAAGTTATAGCCCTTTGATTCTAGTTTCCAGAATGATAAACCATTTATCATTCAGACATTTATACAAAATGTTATGATCGATTAACTGAAGCTGGTACTGCAGATTTTGGCTACAGCAGTGTGCATCGCCAGGAATTTCTGCTGCACAGGGCTGACTTTGGGAGCTTATATCTCGCAATCTATAAGGAGTTGGGCGATGAGAAAAACATGAAAGTTGTAGTACTTTGTATCTAGTTTGCAGAACTTTAAACCGTTTGGCAGTTGGAGTTGAGTACAAGAAGTTATGATTGATACACTACAGGCTGTCGAGGAAGAGTTTGATGTTTTCAACATAAGCATGTAATGATCCAAAAGTTCTTTTTCAGTTCTAGAGATCGAAATTCGATTTTGAGACTTTCGACATTTTGATAATGAATTATAGGAGTGATCTGGAAAGTTTGGTCTAATTTCATCAAGTCGCGATTGAGTTTTAAGCGCGAAATATGAGTTAATTGTTTAACGAGCGAAATTGGTATCACATTGAGCAAATGAGCTCCGAATTGAGTTTCGATTGAACGAATGGGTTCGTAGTTTTATTTGTGACTCATAGGAACAAGAATCGTCGAATTCCGAGTTCGTATGATGGAGTTAGAGCCTTTTTAGTGAAATAAAACTGTTTGTGTAAATAGTCCTGGTGTGCACCTTTAGCGACCAGATGTGACACTTTTAGCGACGGGATTGAACTTTTAGCGACCGGAATAGTGTTTTTGGGGCAGAAACTTAAGGACCAAAAATGGTCATTTCCTTCATTTCGTTTTGGAGTTTTGGAGCACGGTTCTTGGGCGATTTTGAGGATTTCTTCAAGACTTCAACTTGGGTAAGTGTCCTATATCCAAATGTGATTATATTTCATAAATCCATGGTCATATTCATCATTTATTTCTGATTTAAATGGAAGAAATCAAGATTTTTGCAAAATCTTCCAAAAACGAAAATTTAAGATTTGGAGGTCGAGTTGTTATCGGATTTTGGTAAAATTGGTATGGGTGGACTCGTAATTGAATGGGTTATCGGATTTTGTAAGTTTCGCCGGATTCCGAGATGTGGGCCCCACGGGCAAATTTTGAGCTAATTTCGGATTTTAATGAAAATGTAATATTTTCTTATGAAATTAATTACTATAATTTTTGTTGACTGTATCGAATTAATTATGACTAGATACGAGTCGATCGGAGTCGAAAATTCGAGGAAAAAGCATAATACTTGATTAAATTGGAGCAAGTCGAGGTAAGTGACTTGTCTAACCTTGTGTGGGAGAAATTTTCCCTAGGATTGGTATTAATGTAATTATTGAAATATGTTGAAAGTCGTGTGCACGAGGTGACGAGTGTGTACACGGGCTAAATTGCGAAAGATTATATTTTTAATATGTGTAGATCATTGTTGCGCATTTATTAAATTATTTTATCTTGTTATATTCTTCATCATTGATCTGAGATATATACTTCAAATTTGTTTGATCTTTTCTTACTAATTGTTTTACCTGTTTAGTTGAAACTTGGTTTCTTTTATTCTGTGCATTATTTGAAGGTTGATTTTCTTTAAATTAAATATTATTAATATGAAGTATTTGACATTTTTAAACTTGATATTGAAACAACGTAGTAAAGATTTTGAAATATTATTTTCCTAAATTATTTACTCCTGAATATTTTTATACTCATTGTGAGGGAGCCGTGAGCTCTTTATTGTGGAAGAATATTATTGTTGAATTATTTTGACATGAGCCGTGAGCTCTTTATTGTGGCAAATTATTATTGATGATTTATTTTGGCATGAGCCGTGAGCTCTTTATTGTGAAAAAATATTGTTGTTGAATTATTTTGGCAAGTTAAATTATTTGAGTATTTGAGGTGCAAATTATGATATATTGTGATATTGATACGCATGCGGTGGTATAAGGTCTGGGTGTTGAAACGCATGCGGTGAGATAAGGGTGGCTTGATACGCGTGGCTAGTAGGGGTGACTACTAGAAGTCATGCGGTGTGATAAGGGTGGCTAAAACGCGGGATGCTATTTCGGGAAAAAATATTTTCTTTAAATAAATTGTGAAGGCTCCCGCGGTGATATAAGGAAATGAGATATTGTGAATTTATTTATGATTTGGGACTACGAGGCGGTAACTCGGGAGTGCCCTTGTTGATATTGATTTATGGCCATATTTGCTTTCGATTAATTGTTGTGATTTTCATAAAGTTGAAGGAAATTCGGTTTTGATTGCACGAGATATTATTTGTAATTATTTGATGTCATTAAATGTGACATACTATTTGATTCATTTCCAATGTTATTTTATTTTACTACATTGATAAACATTTTACCATGTCATTATTATATTCCAATAGGGCCTCACCTGACCTCGTCACTACTCTACCGAGGTTAGGCTTGGCACTTACTGAGTACCGCTGTGGTGTACACATACTACGCTTCTGCACATCTTTTTGTGCAGATCCAGGTACATCTTATTAGACCACGCATCAGTAAACTAGCTATACGAGGAGACTTCGAGGTATATCTGCCAGCGTACGCAGACTCCGGAGTCCCCTTCTATCTTACTATGTTGTCTTCCTTATTTGCTTTAGACTCTGATGTATAGAGACATAAAGAATAAATTCTTAGAAGCTTGTGACTTATTTCTACCGGATTTTGGGAGTTAAAATTATTTGAATTGTAGTTTATTTATTTCAGATATTTATTATTATTCCGCATTGATAGGCTTACCTAGTCTTAGAGACTAGGTGCCATCACGACATCCTACGGAGGGAATTTGGGGTCGTGACAATAGTAATAACCTATTACCATAGGTTATGTATCTATGTATTTATGAGCATCAAACATGGGTGAATTAGAGTGTACTATAATGATACTAAATTAACCCATACCTGTAGTGAATAATGTTACATATAGTATAGTATAGTGTATATATATATATATATACACGTAAGTCAATACGCGTAATACGAAGCTGCTTTAGGCCTTATGCCACCGAACGGGACTTAAATTCTTGAAACGACAAGTCGGGTATATATATATATATCAAATAAGTATTAAATATTATTTATTTAAAAGCTATTTATATAAAGGGTGAAAAAAACTGACCGACTTCGGTTGGTAATATTATTAAATTTATATTTTAATTATTTTAAAATTATTTTTCCGACCGAAGTCGGTAGAAAATATTTAATTATAACTTATTCCGGTTGGTTAATTAAATATATATAATTTTTGTTATATTAAAAACCAATTGCCTTGGGCGGAAAATAATAATTTCAAAATTTCCGACCGAATTTGCCTTGGGCGGGAAATAATAATTTCAAAATTTTCGACTGAATTCGGTCGAAAATTTAGAAAAATTTTAATAAAAAATTATTTTTGTACATTATATACAAGTATGACCAGATGTTGGTCAAATATTGACCAATTTCCGACCGAAATCGGTTGGAATTCTTAATTTTTTGCTGTGGGATCACTATTTTCGTTGTCAAAAATATTTTTGTTTTAGTAATTTTCGATCAATTTCGGTTGTTTTTTTTTTCCCACCGATTTCGATCGGTATATTTTGGACGAAATATGCGAGTTTTCTAGTAGTGATATTGTAGTTAGCCTAATGGTTAAAAAGTCACGATGAAGGTATTGGGACCAAGAGATACTAAAATAACCAACTACCAAAACTTAAAATTTCTGTTGTACCCAAGTCGCCAAATCAAAAGATATAACGTACGAGGAAATAGAAAAACCTAGTATTGGATCAGCCCTTTATAAGTAACTAGGGAATTTGCCGCGCTTTGCGCGGTTGTTAGAAATAGCATCACATTTCGAAAGAATTTTATTTATAAATTTATTAAGAATTAAAGATAGAATTTTTCAACTGTATGACTAAAAACACTAATTTTATATATTGATGAAAAAAATCACAAGATAAATGTTTTTGTAGAATTAGAGCTTAGAAAACTACATTTTTTATTATCAAATATTCTTAAAAATGAAAAAAGAACTTTTAAGGAAAAAAATCATATATTTTGTGTGGAGAGAGGTTAATACAGGATTCTCTTAGTCTTATATATTTCATAATACATGATCTAAGGACTTGATGTTTTTAAGTTTTGTTAGATATTAAAACTTTTGTTTGATGAACTTGTCTTCTATTCAAATAAAAGAAAATAAAACGAAAAGCAATGAAACTAAAAATTGGGGGAAAAGAACATAATACGTACATTGCCTGCTTATAACACATTTCCTTGACAATCTTCCCAGAAGCAACTAATTAGTAGTAAATCCAAGAATTTTTCTCACATCGCTTTTCAGTCACTTCCAATGTAACCAAAATAACATAACGGTACCTTTACCTCTTAGTTCCATCTCCATTACATTCAAGCTAAGTTTCTGCTTACACTCTTTAATAAAATAGATGAAATGGGCCTTCATGGCTTTTTTCAGTTGAAATTAAAAAATTATTATTTTTAGATCTCTTATTTGTAAAAGATGAATTTATAATGACCCACAAAACCATTTGACTACAATTATAATACAGTTATATATGTTCCAAAATAGAGGAGATGAGAAGTATTAATAATTTTTTTTTAAAAAAGAAATAGAAGATAATTGATATAAAAAATTATAATACAATGAAAACGTGCTCTCACTTCAAGAAAATTCATACCATTAGAAATCAAATAAGAAGTTCACTTCTAGATCCCAAAAAAGAATGAAACAATAAAGAACAACATCAATTGAAGATCATAATTACCTGTCAAAAATGACACATCAATGAATTACAAATGACATCCACCATATAAGAGAAATAAAATAGAACAAACAACACTTGGGAACACTTATTGTCAGGCAAAATAAAACATCAATGTATTACCAAAAAACATATATGATAAATGGAGTTACATCCAAGGTAATATTGTTCTAGGCCTACAATTACAAACAGATAAAGAACCTACAAGAAAAAGAAGATTCCAAAGGAATGACAAAATAAGTTGGCGGGGGAGCAGTTGATTAAATTTGTATTACTTACATCCAAAGACTATTTAGTTAGCATGATACTAAATAATGTTCAAAATTTATTCACGGTAAAAAATTGAATATGAGTATCTTATATATATGAATTTTTCAAAAAAGATACCTGGAACTATTCCTGGAGCATTCACACTTTGAAAGTTTTGTTTGGTATAATAATATTTGCAGTTGCAAGATTTTCCGTATTGGCAATACCAATTTGATGCATGTAAAACAATTTGTTAAAGATTATCCAATAAAAGGTGGCGAAAACATGAAATTTAGAATTACCTGATGGAACATAATGAGTTTTCACTAAGCTTGTTGGGAAGCTGCCAGAATCTTGTGTCTAAAGCCTCTAGCATTTTGTTGAGTTCTTACTACCTTCAAACGTTATAATTATTAGGAAGAAACTGAAGAGGTGGGGAAAAGAATAGGAAGATATGAATGTGTCATAAAGAGAATTTAGAGTGAAGTAGTAATTATCGAGTCATTTACTGTTATCAAATAAGGCACATAAAAATAGAAGAAGAAGATAGAATAATGATAAAAAACTTAAAAAAGGAGAAAAAAGATAAATATGTTTCTTGGCAAAAGAGAGGTGCCACGTCACTTTTCTATTGCCCACTTTATATATATATATATATATATATATATATATATATATATATATATATATATATATATATATATATATATATATATATATATATATATATATATATATATATATATATATATATATATGAGTAATAGACAACGGCAGATTTGTTGAGATTGTGGACTTCAATATACTTACGTCTGTCGCATTTTTTCTAGCTTCAGAAGTTAGCTCTCTTTTATATTATACTTCGTTTTCAACCAAATAAAAAGAAAAGAAGTGAGCACTCTATACGATGAAAGAAATTTCAAACACTTACAGAACTGTTTTAAGAAGAGGCAAAATATGAAAAACATTTTAATAATTTTTAATGTTTTGTAGGGCATCTTCTCAAAGCTGTATTAGACTGGCACAAATGACTTTATATTAGTTGCTTCTCACAGGCATTTGTTTGTCCGAGATTCTACAGTTTTGGCCTTATACAGGAGTTGCGCACATGATTCATATATATATATATATATATATATTTTTGGGTGCTAAATCACATATTCTTATTATGGATTGGAGAGTGAGGAAAAGGGCTAACCCGCTTCAAAGAATTAAGAAAAACGATAATTTGTTGCAGGAAATATTTCGTATCCATCCAAAATCCTTGGAAAGGTTATTCCCCGATCGAGGAGGTGTGATGTAGACAATTTGTTTTGACGAAAACACCAATGGTTGATTCCAAAAAAGAGAATGAATAAAAAGGGAGTAGGCAGGAGAGTTGTGATGAGTAGTAGTCATGTGGTTTGACAAAGTCATCCGCGTAAATAAAGACTGAAAGAGTATGGACAACCAAAACGTGATACTGCTGGGATAGTGCATCACATAATAGTTGTTGGTGATATGATATTTGAATTTGAGGGGTTAATTACACAAGTGGTGATGTTGGATAAGATCATACGATACACACTGATTTATTGACGTGTATGGACGTAGGATTTGATATGTACAATATAATTGCCCCTCCCCACTACCACCCCACCAAACCCCTTTATTAAACACCCTTAGGGCTAGTCTTTCTGCTTATATATATGTGTGCTTTGCAACATAAAGTTCCACACAAGAAAAGAGAGTATTACTAGTAATTCTTTTTCCATCTAGCTACTAATTCGAATTCTTACCTTTTGTTCAAGTGTTGAATTAACATAAAAATTAGAATGGGGAGAGAGATAGTGAAAAGTGAGTTGGCTGAAGAGACAACCTTCAACTGGTCATCAGATTCATCATCAACCACATCATCCTCATTTGATGATGAAAAGAGGATGCCTTTGTTAGCATTGAACCATGTTTCCTATGTCTGTAAATCTGTTGCCAGATCTGCCCAATTCTATGAGCAAGTTCTTGGTTTTGTCCTTATAAAAAGACCCTCTTCCTTTGACTTTGATGGAGCTTGGTATGAATAAACACACACATTCTCTCTTTAATTAATTTGTTTTTTACTTGCATTTATCCTTAAGATTTGTAAACATAAAAAAAGATTGGAGTACTAAGCTCCTGTTATACCCGAGATTCAGTGAAGGCTCAAACTACATTACCTTAGAGACTATTTTTATAACTTGAACTATGTCCTCCTTGTTATACTGTTACGCGAAAGATCCCCTTCTAGTATTTGAAAATTAGATTAACGATAACAAATCTGATAATTTGGGTTGATTTTTCAGGTTGTTCAACCATGGAATTGGAATACATTTGTTAGGAAAAGAAGATGCAGAGGCAAAGAAGGGAAAGATAAATCCAAAAGACAATCACATTTCATTCCAATGCTCGGATATGGACCTCATAATTGAGAGATTGGAAGAGTTGAAAATTGAGTATGTAACAGCAACTGTGAAAGAAGGTGGAGTCACTGTGGATCAACTCTTCTTCCACGACCCAGATGGCAACATGATTGAGATCTGCAATTGTCAAAATATTCCAATTCTTCCACTTTCCTCTTGCCCTCTCAAGAAATTCAACAAATATCCAACCTTCAACCAAACAATGCCTAATTCCTTTTACGGTATGTACATTACCTATAGTAGTTCAAAAAACTTTAGTTTTAAAACAAGCACAAAAATTCTTACAAAAAAACTCATAATTAGTACTATAATTTAACACGTTGCAAAGGTCTTCCCTTACAAAGGTATATAGAAGTTAAACTAGTTTGGTAATCCAACTTTACTAGCAGTGGAATGAATTATATATTTGCTCTGGAAGGCAAAAGGTATATGATTTGACTGAAAATTGTAAAAAGTTAAAAAAAGATAACATCAATTAGATTAGAATAATAAAGACTGAATTCTAATTGATTTGTTTATAAATGCAGAAAATGGAAGCAGAGCTGCAAAGATGAACTGCTCAGGAGAAGTGGAATCTCTGATGATGGAAAATTTAGCTTTGGACATGATAGATATTTGTTTTTGAGTGATATTGTCGGCAAAAGAGTGATTTTACCCCTCATAAATTTAGCCCCCTTTTCCAACAACCCAAACATACCGTAAAAATCCTTTTTGTAATATTATTTATGTACCAGTATATGCAGAGAGAGCATTAAGCATATACATATATTATTGTACTCTAGGATTGTGATTCTGTTAATGCATGATTTTGGCTGTTCATATCAAGAAATAAATGACGGATAGCATGTTATGTGTTCTAAGGAAGTCAACTATATCTTTTGATTTATTGCATTGCTAATTTCCTTTACAACAAGTTATAAAATATTTTAAAACAGTTTAGTTTTGTAAAAGTAACATGGTGGTTTATAGTAATTATATTTGTGTTTTGATCAGGCATGGAGAAAATAAAATAAAAAGACTTTTGAGATACGTAAGTTAAATGTAAAATATACCAAAAGTAAGTTCAGTATCTTATGGTTTTCAGCATCTTTTTTTTTTTATTTTTATAAATGCATATTATTAAGTGTAAAATGTGAATATGAAAAACTACAACGTTTGCTAATAAAAAGCTGCATACCTTTTTTTGTTTTGTTTTGGAATGGCGATTGAGCATAAGAATTACTATTATGTCATCCCAAAGTATATAAATTCTATTTTCATAAAATAGAGCTATTGATATCTACAATCAAAACGAAAAACGAAGACATTTGACACTTTCGTTCCGACCCTAGTAACTCGAGGATTTGGCCAACTCTAATAAATGATTTGCTTAATGAAGCTATAAATGAGCGCTCCCACTGGCCCACACCGTTGGTTATTAATTTATTACCCTTTTGACCACATTTAAGGAGGAACCTCTCTTTATTGGCTACATTGATTAATTGGGAAAATTAATGTCTGGAACCAGCGATCTCATGTCAACAATAATTAAGTTTGGTTAACGTAATTTAATAAAAGTCTGCGCGATCACTGAAGCAGGTAACTTGCAGCCGTCTTTCATAAAACAACTATACTATATATACACTCAATAGGGACGGAGCTAGAGTGTCGAATGCGGGTTCGGTTGAATCCATTAGCTTTGATTCGAACCCTTTTTTTGTCTTAAAAGATTTATTAAATATGTATAAATTATTAATTTAAAACTCAGTAATTTAAAACGATTAGAATTTGAATCCATAAGTTTGAAATCCTTGCTCCGCCTCTGACACTCAACTATCTCGTCTAGCAATTAAATATATATTGACAAAATAAACAGTAAGGGTTATACTTAATACTTATCATTCACTTAATACCAACGTATACATTCAGTAAAATCACGTTGAAAACCAAGATAATTCACTAAAGCAAAGTAATATTTACGTTTTTTGTAACAAAAATAAGAGAAAGTGGGTCGGGTCATAGAGCGGGTTGGGTCGCTGTTAAAATGGGGGATTTTTTTTTAAAAATGGTTGAGTTAAATAGAAATATAAAAAATACTCCAATATTTAATATGCCCTAAAAATGTTGAGTGGCTTTTAAATTATTCAAAGTATGATTGACTTTTCAGTTACAAACAAAGTAAAGTGATTTTCATAGTTTTCATTAGTTCAATGACGTTCTTATGAGAAATGGACTCAAGAAGAAAACTAGAAAGTGAGAATTTAGGTTTGAAAAAAATAGACTGAATGCCAAGACACTCAACTAGAAAATAAAATAAATTTTAGGATTAGAAATTTAGATAAGTAAGTGAATGTTGCAACTATATATATTTCAATTTTCCATAAATTTGAAATTAGATGTCATAACACAAACAACGATAAATCTCTATCTATCAAAAACTTATCCGTTGAATTTTGATGCCCCTGGGATGGAACCAGAAGCTTGTACATGGGCTCAACTAAACTCAATAGTTATTACATAAATAATATTTTTATATCAAAAAAATTTATTAAATTTAAAACTAATTATTAGTATTTAAAGTCGTCATATTTAAAATTCAGAACTCATTAAAATTCTAGTTCCGAATGGTCCTTTGCAAAGGCGCAGCAAGGAGTTACATTAATGGTATTCAAATTTTAAATAAGTCAATAAAAGTTTTTGCCGATGAATGGTATACCAAAATATTTAGATCAAACTACGCAACATATAGATAAATAATAAAATACTTTTAATAGAACTATAATTTTATAAATCAAAACTAAAATTGCAAAAAAAACAACATTAGAAATTTTACTAATAAAAGTAAGCATAAAACCAAATAAAAGAGAGATCCGAGAGGATTTGTTATTATAGAGAGCTTTAGTTGAAGAAATTTTTATAGAGTTTGATTTATATATTATAAAATTTATTTAAGAAATAATTTTATTTAAAACATAGCTTTTAAGATTAGTTGCTTATTTTTCCACAAAGTTTAAGTTTTAAGTTTTAAGCGTTATTTTATTAGAAAATATTTTAGATTGTAAAAAAAAATATCAAATAGACTAGACTTGGTGGTCTTAATTTAATTAAATTTGATAAATAAAATGGGCAAAATTTTGAATCGGTGAGTAACACGTCAGTTTGAACATCCTGAACCACTGAATTTTGTCACTCAATTGTGTTTAAAAAATTTAAAATATAATATATAGTTATATAAAATAGTGTTTAATTTATATACTTAATACGTAGTATAATATTTTGATCAAAGGGATGCGCTTGCCACGCGGCTGCTAGTGCTTTGGCTGATGCTGCCTGCTTCCTCTTTCGTGTTTCACGTTTTACTTTGTCTTTTCGACAAGTGTTGTGAAACAGTACGAGAAGGACCCACCACGTGATACATTAACTTGATATATGATCGTACATTTTTGACAGCTCATATTCGTAGTGCAAGGCAAGGACGTTTTTTGCTTTGTTATTTTGTCGCCATTAAGTTAAGGGTGAAACGGAAACCAGTTCTATTTTCGAATCTTCTGGATTTGAAGAAAAAAAATGAAACGAACATGTTAGATTTTAGTGAATAGTTCAATCAATGAATAGCCAGTATATATCACTTATTAGCAAAAAAAAAGTATATATATATATCACTTGTAAAAGAAAGATAAGTGATATATACATCATACATGTTATTGGCGAACCCAAAATTTTATGCAAGTGAGTTCAATCTTATAAGTGCATAACTTTAGTCGTAAAATAGTAGTTATCAAGTGGGTTCAAATAAAATATTTATACAAAATTTATGCGGCTTTAATCGTAATTTATATACATACACAATATTATTTTTTGACGAATTGAGTTCAATTGAACACGCTTTTCACCGTGTTCGTCCGCGACTGATACATGCAATGAGTAACAAGTGTCCCAATAAAACTTAAATGGGGAATACATATTTACGCACTATAAAACGGAAAATAATGAGGGGAGAATTGAACTAAACAATTAATCATATCTCAAATCGTTATTTTTATTTATTATTTGTTTGTTTTTTTACGACTTATATAATTAACGAATTAAACAAACAAATTTTTTTATTATTTATAACTAGTATTAGTACTCGCGTGATGCACTGACACAAATCATATCAAATGGTGATGCAGGTTATTTGAATCATGTGCGAATAACCTTAAAATATAAACTTCTCAGATAAAATTATATAACATTAATATATATTAACTATAAAGCAGGATATGAAATTATTGTTCAAATCTCATAGTGAACAACTTTTTTTTTTTTTTTTAGTAAGCGTACCCCTTGATTATAGTATTTGCATTTCGTTTCGCTATCAATATTAAAGAATACTAAACATGTCATGTTGTGATCTCTCTTGTTTGAGTACATTAGATTATATTATTTTAACAAAATTCTTACTACCACTTTGTTTTTATCTGAAAGTCAAATATATCTTACTTATCACATTATTTTTACATAAATTCTTTTTTCCTTTTGTTCTTTTCTTTTAGTTATTGTATTATTTATTATTTAATATTATTATACTATCATATATTTTTATTAGCTTAATAATTAAATTAATATCTTGCTTATTATCCTTTTAATAGTCTTTAAAAAATATAAATATTTTATTCTTGAAATTTGGTATATTTTTATGCTTGTATCCTCTTATTCGAATTTTTTAAATCATTTAAATCTATCAGTAATATTTTTAAATATAATTTAATTATTTAAACATTTCACATCATATAAAAATTGCGAGGATCTCGTCCTCAACTCTGAATCACAAATATTTTGCACATTGTGCCAGTTAAAATTTTCCGTTTCCTTTCTTTCTTTCTTTTAATAAATTCCGTAAAAACTTTTCACAACAGATAATGAACCTCTATACCGATAGGGCATATAATTCATAAAATTGTAATCAATTATCCCGAAATCACATCATATAAGGAGCATGAAAGGAGTTCTCACCTCGATAATCGGAATCGAATCTAAATAAGAATGGTGCTCCTTTTATTATAAATTAAATCATACCTGTAACTACACCATTTGGTGTATCGGCCTCAGCCAATTCATAGCAATTATATCAACGGATCGGGCCTCCACTTCTTAGGCTCTCTCTACTTGCATGTCCTCCACCCCTAACTGGCTGTGCACGTGGAATAAATTTAGTCGCGGAAAAATAGACCTGAATTTGTAAACTTGCTACAATGAAAGCAGTTATGAAAGTGTTGTATGAACAATTATGAAAATGATATACATAATTTATTCATTTGAGAGTTCAAAAAATAAAACTTCTTTAAATTATTTCTCTTTTTATATCTACTTCACGTTTTATATATTTGCACCAATATGAAGATGAGACGTCATCTCCATCAGTGTCGTTAATATAAAAGGGCCATCTTTTATAAAAACCCGTGTATATCGAAGTCACAGTCTGTTAGAACATTTTAAGTGCAAGAATAAGCTCAAATATTAAAAGGGCAGAAAGCATAACATGCGACAAAAATAATAAAGATATTTATAACCCTAACGAACAAGGGTTCTATTTATATCATAACCCCAAAACAGACATGGGCGGAAAAACCTTCCAAAAGTTGTCCAAAAAATATAAGGGAGTTCCCAACAAAGACTAACAAACAAACATTTTATTTTCACCAGAAAAAATCTAGAAATAGGAAAAGCTAAGGAGCATCATCAACGGGAGAAGGAGGATCAACTTGGGGAGAAGAGGGTTGAACATCAGCTTCACCAGGAGTAAGTCCATCTCCATCACCCTTATAACTTTCATCTTTGGGTGTGGAAAAGCTTTGATGTTGCTGAGTATGTTCAATTGTTTCTCTGGCCTTATCAATCTTAGCGTTAATGTCAAAACCTTCCTTGCTGGCTTCAATTAAAGTCTCGAGACGAGTGTTCAAAAAAGCCCAACTAATATCCACTGATGACTTATACTCGAGGGCGCGCTTCATAATCCTTCTCCCACTGTTCAATCTAAGCTTTCAATTCTTCTTTTACTGCCTTCGAGGCTTCATAAGTTGTCTTCAAAGAAGCAAGAGAACTTTTCAGAAACTGAATTTTACCTGTAGAGGCGCAAAGATCTTCTTGAGCTTGGGTAAGCGTCTGAACCAGTTCACCCGCGTAAACCTCTTTTTTATTTATGAGCTCTTTCAAACTCATTATCTCTTCAGTAGCCTTGGAAAGTTGTTCATCAAAAGAGGATTCCAATCTATCTTTATCCTTCTCAACATGACTAGAAGAAGCTTTTAGAATCGCTAACTCAAAAGATACCATTCTCAGTTGTTGTTCCAAAGCTCAGTTTTCTTCTGCAAGAACCTCCTTCTCCAACTAAAGACCTTAAAATTGTTCTCTCAAGTTATACGCCTCGGTGCGCAACTTAACTAGTTGCTGGTTAGTCCAAGAGATCCGTTTCATAAGTTTAGTGCCTATCAAATTAATCTACAAAAAAAGAGGGCAAAAGAATAAGAGTTACAAATGAGGAAAATGGAGGAAAAAGATATAAGTAAAGTTATACCTTAAGAGAAGAATGGACAATGTCATTTATTAAAGTGAAGGAACTGTGACCCTCTAACTTCTTCTTTTCCACGGGTCCTAAGAGTGGTTTCAACCATACTTCAACTGGTCCAGATTTTCTCAACAAATTCCCACCCCCGGGGACTTCAATAACAACGTTTTTCATATCCCGTCTGCTGCTAGAAGGCTCAACTTCTACATAAGGAGCAATAACAGACACAACCATTGGGGTAACACCAGGTAGAGACACAGTGGGGTTAACAATAGGTAAAACTGGAAGGGAAGCGAGAGGCAGCTCTTTAGAAACATGTTCCAAACCTTCCTCTCTCTCAAAGCCATGGGCAAATGACCTTTCAACATGACTTGGGGGGACGGTAGTGGATGATTTACCAACATCTTTATCAGAAATTTCTAAAGGAGCATTTTCTGATTCATCAATAAGTCTGAAGGGAATCGAATTTGACGGGGGATCATGAGAGACATGGGTTTCATCATCTAAAATCACGCGTCTTCTTACACGCTGCTTTCTCACCAAGGAACCTTCTTCCGCATCCTCTTCATTATCAAACCCACGATCTTCAATAGTTTTTCTCTTGAAGGAAGAAGCACTTAAAATCCGTTCTTGAGCAAGACTTACAGAAAGCCTAGTTGAGGGAACATACGTGGGACTGATGCCACGAATAGCAAAACCTAATAAAAAAAGGGTGATGAAAAAGTGTTATATGAACGAGTAAAGAAGGAAAGAAACGACGAGAATAAAGTGTATCGTGAGTCTTCACTTTCCAACCAAATTTCTATGAAAAAAATTTTCAAGATCTTTTGTCCATGGGAGTAACAATCAATATTTTTTCTACCCAAGCATGAAAGTCAGGAATTCTTCAAAGACTTCCATGGTTTCTGAAAAAATGAATATGCGATTATATAAAGGAGTTCAAGGCATCAAAGAAAGAAGGAAGAGAAAACTTACATGTAAAGTTCTATTTTTCTCGAAAAGAAATATTTTCTTCACTCACTAATCCATTAATGGGGGTAGCAACAAAACGGGCGTACCAGCCACAGTCACGGTCAACCTCGGGGCTAACTAAAACCCTTTTACTTTTAGCCACGAGAGAAAAGACACATTCACGAAATAGCTTAGGAGAGTAAAGATGAAGTAAGTGACGGAAAGTAAAAGGAGCTGAGACTAAATCCAACAAATAGCGAAGGCATGCTACTGCTCTCCACACAATCAGACTAATTTGGCCAAGGTAAACATTAAAATAACGACAGAACTCGATGATCACTGGGCCAATGAGAGGTTTAAACCCTAAGGTGAAAGGGTAGATATAAACGAATGAGAAGCCAGAATGGTAAGAAGTGATTCTCTGGTTGGCACCAGGAATTAAAACTGGAAAATCTGGTTTCCAATGATATTCTCGTTGAATTAAAGAAAGAAGATCATGAATGATCACACTTGGGTAGTGTTCAGTAGGGTTAAGGGAATCTATAGAAGAAATTTAATTTTTCATGGTTTCATGATCTGATACGAAAGAAAACTCTTGAGGAACAATCTCAGAAACAGTAGGCTCATGCACAGGTTCATTATGATCCCTATTTTTAGAAGAAAATCTAGGGGTAAAAGAAGCTCTAGATCTAGAAGAAGATGGTTTGGCGGAACTACTTTGAGAAGTAGAACTGCGAGTAGATAATGAACCAAGACTGGCATAGTCTACCACCTCTCCTACTCCTAGTAGGGGCAGTAGAAGGAGCAAGCTCATCGACGATCACAACTTTACGAGGGTTTGGTGTTGAAGAAGACATGATTAATGAAGAAAATACAGAGGAAAGGTATATGACTATGTAGGAAGGCTAGAATACAGATAAGAAGGAAGAAGGTTTCAGGAAATCAAAAGGGATGAAGTATTTATAAGGAGATGCGACCATCATCAAATTTGGTCATTATGAAGTGCCATAATAGAACCGTCACTTCGTGATTGATGCGGCCGCAGAAAACCCCCTAAAAAGCGTTGGGAAACTGCAGAACCAATCAAGTGAAGCCACATGGCATGGCCATTAAATGAATATGACATACGTCGCATTGATTCTAAAGAGGGCATAATAATACTCGCGAAATGGCGGCAACGAATTTCCGCCATAAATACTTATCACTTCCCGAATATTCAGTTGAGAATATTCAGAAAGTGTGTGTGTGTGTGGGGGGGGGGGGGGGGGGGACTATTTGTATTAGTGAAAAAAGGCATGACACGTGAAATATCAACGAGGTGACATGGCATGGTATGTGGACCATCGATATAGTGACAAGTGGCGTTCTTAATTAGATGACTTAAAGAATGCTGAAAAGGTACGGGAGAAATACCCACGGGGTTATACCGAGAAAAAAGTCGGGCCTGACAGTTCTAAAAGGGAAAACAAGAACGAAATGAATAAAGACTATAAAGAAGGGAAGATACACAAACCTGTCATAAATAAGGAAGGGAAATCAGTATGGTTACAAGAAATTTTTTATCATAAATATTTTAGTTACAGTTGTATATGGTAACGGACAATCAAGGCACTTAATATTATTAGTGAGCCCGGATTAAGTAAGGGAACCGTTATAATTGTATGATCTTATATAAGGACTGAAATCTCATTTGTAATGGCATCGGATAATTATTGAAATTTATGCGATCATTCTTTTCTTCATTCTCAAAGTTACGTAGATAACCGCTGCTTCGTATTTGTTCACCTGTCATTCTCATTTATTTGATATTTGATAAGTACTTAATATGGTGTTAAATACTTTTAATAAAAATAAAAATTCTTTCACAAAAAATTACTGTATTTTGTATTTTGATAAGCAGAGTAGTGGATAAATGAATGGTGCTCCTACATTTCAATTCCCTGTTTTTTTTGAGACACAAGAATCGGATTGAGATTTGAGACGTTCTGTTTTGTGGGAAGATTAACATTACTTCCCTTTCGGATGGGAAACACAACCATGTGCTTTTTCTGATATGACAACATAATTTTTTCAATTCTTCTTTGGGACCATTGCCAAAGATGTTTTCTCCTTTTCTTTTATTTTGCAAGTATAAATAAGTCAGCAAGGGAGCAATTCATTTTCTATTTGAGAAACTTCTGGAATCTGGATTATAAAGAAAGAAGAATAAATAATTGAAATTAGAAGGTAAACAAAAAAGAGAAGGAAAGATAACAAAAAGATGGTATTTGCGAGACTAATAAATATACAAGAGATGTATTTATTATAAGTTAACTATTTCAAACAATTAATAATAGTTAACTAAAATAATACTCCATCTATTTCAAAAGAAATGGACTTATTTCCTTTTTAGTTTGTTAAAAAAAAAATGAATCCTTTTTAAATTTGAAAACAATTTTACTTTAAAAGCCTCCTATGTTTTCTTAAACTTTGTCTCCAGTCAAATAGGTTCAGAGAAATTAAAACAGATGGAATATATGTTCTTACCTCAATTTGTTACTTAAGCATGATAGATTAATATAATTTGATGTAATTGTGCATGCGTAACTGTTTCCTCTAGAAGATCAGTATTGATTTTTTTGTTCTCTTAGTAGCTGTTTGGACATAATTTTTTTTTTTTTTTTTTTTCAAAAATATTTTCAAATCAATATTTGGTTATACAATTAACTGAATATTTGAAGATGAGTATCAAAAATATTTGAAGACGAGTTTCAAATTTGAAAAAAGTAAGTTTTACTTTTTTTTCAAATAAATAATATTTCATGTCATAAATCTAATATTTTTAATTGAAGTACATATTCAAACACAATTCTAATTTTTTAGTTTAAAACTATTTTTTTTCTTTCAAATTTCACATTTTTATATCCAAACGCTTATTTAGTACTCATTTAGAAGGAAAAGACTTATATATATTTAATAGTGAAACTACTTTTTTCATTACATTAATTTCCTTACGCCAATAACTAATTAGAACGGCATTGAAGATGAAAGGATGGTTTCAGTTTTCACCGAAAAGGTAGAGGAAGAAGAAGAAGAAACAAAACAAGAGGGTGAAATGGAAAATCAGAAAATACGACAACCGTACAAAGACACTAATAAGTAAAAGGGGGTGGAGTTATAATATTGAGATATTTTCACACTGGTCTTATCAATCAAACTGACATATCAAACGTATTTTTCTCGTGGGTATTGTCGTGATTCCAGACAGCTTTTATTTTCACAATCAATATAATAGGGACCACCGACCAATACTTAGGGGTATTTTTGTTTTAGAAGTAAGATTTCTTGGAATTAGTAAGTAGGAATTGTAATACGTCAATTATAACGTTGGTCTAGTAATGTAGTGAATGTAACATATGAATTAGTCATGCAAAAATTATAATGTACTAATTGCAATATTGAGATTATTAGTTATTGGATATTTTGTTTGTTGTATTAAGATTATTATTATAAATTGGTATATTGTTTTCGCTTTTTTAACAAAATGAAAAATTTGTTACTATATGAAGAATTAGTATTGTCAATTAGTTGTTTTAATCCATGTATTACTAGGGTTAATTGGTTTTTTAGTTTTTTACAAACTTGTTTTTAATTTTATGACCCTACCTCTTTTTTTAATACATGTGAGATTTATTTTTACACATAAGAGATATTTCATTTACACATAAGAGATCTAAAAAAGACATTTTCTTAAATTCAACATTGTAAAAAGCCAAGAAGACCTAAAACCTCGTATTACTAGTTCTCGCATTCATATTGTATATAAATAACACATGAAGTTCTGCATAGGAGTATTTGTTACACTTTTTTGTTTTTTGGAAACCAAACATTATAGTGAATAAAGCTAAATTTTATGTGAAAAAAATCAAATCAAACGTTATTTAAAACACATTGAATTTTATGGTTTTTGCGATAATGTTAAATTTTATGTTAAGATTATTTTGTCGGCTACTTAAATCAAAACGTCACTTCACCTTGCAGTTGCTTGTCAAAAGATACTCTAATAAATAATATATTGTCCCAAAGCTAAAACCGATCGTTTCGCCGCACCACTGTACCCTTCGGCCCTTGGGTATGCCGAATAGATGGGCCGTGGGCTTGGAGAGGCGAATCTACAGTGGTTCCTAATTATTGCAAGCAAGTGTGTTCAACTTTTTTGTTTCTTTCTATTTTGTCCATTTCAAAAGATAAATAGGAAAGTCTAAACTTGAAAATTCGAATATAGATTCATCAGTTTTCTGTTGAATTATATACTTAAAGCTTATTCAGCTTTAAATTTCCTATATCCATCTCCATTTGCGCCTTTATCCCTTTTACCAAATAGTTGAGGTGTGAGTAAACTGACCCGAATATCAATAGTTGTCAAAAAAGAATCTCACTTAATTTTCTTTCATTGATCAAACCATACCAGGCCTTGTTAAGATACCTTTACAAAAACACCTTGACGTGATATGGAGTTCTTTTTTAGTGTAAAATGTTTACGTAATAGATGAAGCTCCAGTGTAAAGGGAGACGTAATATTGGCAACAAGTACACGCGTACATCTCAGTATCGACTCAGATCCAGTACGGGGACGTATGCTTTTGGAATTCATGAGGGAAAACCAAAAATATCCAAGCTTTAACTACTGGCAAAAAAAGGTCCAAATCCAATGATCTCTCACTATCCAATATAAGCTGGGTTATGGATCAGATATACATTATAATGGACTCGACTTGAAATGAACATAGAATACCCAAATCCAATCACCTACAAAGTATCTTGGAAATTTTTAACTCATGTATAGCAAATGTATACACCCTATTTATTATACATCAAAATCATTTTAGACGCTTTTTGCTGCTGTATTTAGGGTGAATATGAGTCGGGTTGGTTCGAATTTTCTAATTACCAAACCAAATCAAACCAATTGTATCGGGTTATTAAATCTAAATACCAAATCAAACCAATAAAAGTCGAATTTTTTAATCTCGAGTTTCTCGGGTTTGTCGGAATTTTTTTCTTCATAAAGTCTTCATAGCACAAAATATAAAAATTGTGTTTCAAATATTTCTTTAATCGTAGTAAGACAGAACTATATAAGGTGTTTTTCAATAAAATAACATAAATATGAGATGAGTTATGACATTGTACTAAAATATTCAACAATAAAGATAATAAAATCGCATAAAATAAATATTATTAATAAGCATAATGAAAACAAACATAATTTAAAATTATGACTAATAAGTACTATTATTTACATGAATAACCACTAAAAGAAAAATAAGTTATACATTTTATCTAAACCATGGAAAAACTAAAAAAACAGATATCCGACACTATTTTCATTCATAGTACAATTGAATTGATTGTCTTTTATTAGCATTAGTATTGATTTATTTTTTGTTTAGGATTTATTTGAGTTACTAACATTTATAGACTATAAAACTTATTGGAGCATCCAAAAATTATAAGCCCAAGCTTGAAATAATACGTTAAAAGATAAAACTATTAAAGCTTAAGAAATATTTATAAACTACACTACCATAAATATTTTTATGTATTAAATATATTTAAAACTTCTATACATATAATGTCAGGTTGGTTTGGTTTCGGTTTGACTTTTTTTAGTTAAAATCAAACCAAACCAAATATGGTCGGGTTTTTTTTTTTCCTAACACCAAACCAAATCAACCCAAACTAGATTAGAACACTCATTAGTGTGCGACCCCATAGGTTCAATACTAAGCCGGTAGTAAATTGATCATATCAATATACTAATCAAGGATGGCGTCTAGCAACACTCCTTAACGACCGGATAGAATGAAGTGTACAATTTACTCTCAAGAACCAGTAGAAGAATAATGTAGTAATTTCTTTTGTCCTTTTAGCTCTGGGTTACACTAGGATATGGTTCAACTGTCAAATTCTAATAGGCGACCAACTATGTGTTCATGTCAAATATAATCAATAATTGAATGACCTAAGAAACTCTTTTCCTCTTTCATTCAATTGCCCTGGCCAAGGTCTTAGTTTGGTCATTTATAATTCATGACAACATGGAGCTTAAACTCATTACCAAGAGTCGACAGATTTCATCTTGATCAATCATTAATTCTACAATTATTTAATCATACCCAATATCCTTTCAACTATCGCCCTATGGCCATAGGTGTCTAGTATCAAAGCACAATAAATAACTTGTCAATTACTATGACGGTCTCAGGTCAAAGGAAACTCTTACATCACATTCTTCAAGAGAATATCCTATTGACAGTTTATGGTAATTCTAACCATTAGGAATTATCCAATGAGTCGGTTCAATGATCATATCTCTATATGCATCATCTATATATTTGATTTAGTTAATGAGATCAACTAATCTTTATCCCATAAAGACTATCATATAAATATTGATCTAACCGGATTACTAATGTCCAAATTAATAATCCTACGATTAAGAACAAATTTAGATTAAATTGTAAGATGCTTTACTCTCATTATCATGATCTCCATCACAATGACAAGTCTCAACATTTAATCAAGGACCTTATTAAATTAATAAAGCAATTAATAATAATTATGATAAAAGAATATCAAATGCCATATATTTTTATATCAAATAACGTTCACAAAAATATGTTCAAATCATCAAATATGAGATTAGATCTAGGGCATATCTACTATATCCCTAACATACATGTGAATACATGCGCATACAGATAAACTGCCCTGATTTTAGGCGCTTTTGAATACAGTAGTGCATAGCGAATACATTACCGTAACAACTGATTAATAGCTATAGGAAGTAATTATGTATATGATAGTTATATGAAATTAATAGGCAATAAACAATAGTGATTTTTAAAAATTTCTCAGGTATCTTTCCTATGGAAAAAAAACATGGATTTAACTTGTAGTGTAAATAACTTTTATGCTACGAGTAGTTCTCCCTTTTGCGTTCCGTGTAATTCATGGTAATATATTTGGTATTACAATTTATGCAAAACTTCCCTAAATATTGTCATGCTAAAAAACTATACATGGAGAATAGAAATTAATACTGAACTTTCCAAGGGGCGGCCAAAAGAAAATTAACACTGTATAACGCATAATCATTAACAAAGCCGAATTACAATAGGGGTTTGTTTTGGTATGGAACGTTAGTCAAAATGTTTCAGAATTTCTTTTATGAAAACAAATTCCTTAAAAATTAGAAAAATAACTTTCCTAGTGTGAGTAGGAAAAACCTAATTCTATAGGTGACACTCCCCTCTGATTGTTTCCTCCGCTCCCCAACACCCCACCCCTAGCCCAACCTACCCCAGCCCCAAAGTGTTTGCTAGATTACATATAAGCCCTTGGGATAATATGTTCACTTACAGCAAAAAAAGGTAAGAAAGTTATTTATTTCTCCCTTTATAATTGTTCTTTTTTTTCTTCCAAAAATTAGCGGCTCGGTATTTTTATTGGGGGAAAAGTCTATCACTTCGGTTCATATAGAATTTGATTTATATATACACTGTGAGAGAGTAAAAAACTTTTTACATTACTAGTGAAATTTAAATGTGTTTGACTTATTTTCAAGTTGCAAAATTCCACTTAGGCTGTTACTTGTTAAACTCTGTTGAATTTTGTGAAAAATTATCTCATACGGTGCCTCCTTGATTTTTGACTAACAAAGTTCTTGGAACATATAGTGAGATGTCCATTGCCAGGATTTGGAACTAAAAAACAAGAAGAAAAATATTGTCTTAATCCATCAAAAGCTAAGCCAGCCCTTCTTTGCTTCACATAGAGGGAGCAACTTTTCTGGAGGAAGAGTATACTAACTTTTCTTTTCCTTCAAACTATCATTTCAACTATGATTATGATCACATTCATCTTCATGCTGAGTACTAACAGGAGAGGCATAAGGGTGTTTACTTATAATCCTGAAAATCAACAACTACATTAGTTAGTACTACTTAAACATATGGGAGTGAATCACTGAATGGTTCCTTCATATAATTAATGGACTACTACTTATTAATCAAGAGATTAATTAAGCATTTTAAAGCTGGAAATTAATTCACCTGTTGTGGCGTTTCTCCAAGAATCTCTTTAGGGATTTCCTTCTTGCAATTGGCAGCTCTAAAGTAGAAACAACAGAATCCACCAAAAATTCAGTTAATATGCAAGATGATGACCATAAAAAAAAACCTGGATTTTTATGATATAGAATAAAATTAAGAAAGCTCACTGATGTAAGCACTTAAAAATTTTCCTAACTTTAATCGGCTAAGTACTAGCATTAGTTATAGCATATAACCACCAAGGAATATCGTCGAACGAATAAAATTGTTCCACTGTTAACCAGAGATCGCATGTTCGAGACCTGAGAATGAAAAAACTCCCGGTAGAAAGTGCTTCCCTTTTGGTGGACGCGACACAAATTCAAATTCGTCAGACCAGTGGGTTTTAGATGGCAAATGTATCAAAAAAAAAAGTAGTAATATTTATAACATATAATGTCAAAATCACCAGCTGAATGATCACCTGCTTGGAACTTGCAGGCAGATGGAACTTGGGATTTCTGAGTTGGTTCAGCTTCTTTCGGGGGAAATTTTACATTAGTAGAACCATCTAACAATGAACTTTCACGTGCCAGATCCATAATAGACTGTGCCTAAAAGAAAATATATCACACGGTGTCAATGTACCATTGCAAATTCAGAGTGTAGATACAAGAAATAATTAGATTGTCAAAAGATAACTCAGAAAAACATGCATCTTTTGCAATATCTAATTATATATCTGTACCTTTTCAACAGGAAGATTGTCATAAACATGTACAATCCCAGCATAGAATATAGTTAACTGTTCTGATTTAGACTTCTCTCTTTGTGAAACAGGAAGCTTAGTATCATGCCTATATACGAGAAGAATATCAAAGGAATCAAAATGCAAACACAATTACTTTGATAATTACCTTCAACCAACTGTTAATTAAATATGTTCACTTACATGATTTTTGGTAAAATTGCCAACTCTAGAGCAGACATCCTTCTATGACTACCATTGTTACCTATACCTTTTAAGTTGCTTTCATTATTTTCCTTCTGAGAATCGAAGTTCTTATTAAACTTTTCAATCTTCAAGAAATTTTTTGCCACTTTGGAGCTGCAATACATTTTATCAGTCTGTGCAAAATAATGTACAAACTTTTGGAACTATGGTCAGTATATAACTGTATGCTAAGACAAAAATAAGAATGAAATAAGATAACTACCTGATTAACGTATTGGTCTATGCCCAAAACCAATATAATTTTAGCATGGATTGAAGTAGTAGTAAAATTGTGTAAGATTAAAATAAAGGATGTGGGGTTGGAGAAAAGCTTGGAAATAACGCCTAAAATGGCCGATTGTCCGTCTGCCGGCATCTCGATGAATTCGAAATTGAAAACGTTTTTCACAAGAATCCCCTCATGAGATAATTGGTAAGTTAGTAGATAATATACATAGTATTAACAATTAATTAAATATTTTTCTAGTTCTTGGACATATTGTAAGGAAAAAAATGTCATGATATGGCCTTAGGAGATCCGTTTCACTAAAAACAACATTATGCCACGATCTCGACTAGTTAGTCTAGATTCTTGATCACAAAAAAAAAAAGGATTGGCAAATCAGAAGAGAAAGAAACATTGGTTAGTTAACAAATGAGAGTACTAGAATTAATAGTGCCACTGGTCAGGAATGTGCTAGATTTTTGCTGAAACCATTCTAGGCCTACGAGTGGGAGCCAATGTGGACTCCAAAATCTTTAACCTTGTTGCTGCGTTTTTGATTAATTTTGAGAAATAATTAACTGTCTTTACTTATCCATTAAGGTTGGTTAATCACTAGATCCAAGTATGTTTGTCTTCATAACATTGTTTCTTCCCATGTGCTATGTTGCTGTTGTCTCTCTAATATCTTTTGTGAGGATTTAGACTTGGCAGACTAATTGAGAGTTTTTTTTTTCTTTTGTTTGTTTAGAAGTTTCTTCATCATCCACAAATTCTGGTTGACAACAACCCCATTAATCACGAAAAGGAAAGAAAGCTTAAGAAAAGTTTATTCAAAAACTATTTGGTGTTTAATTAGTAGAATCTTGCAACCGCATCGTAAGCATAATTAGTTGATGTTTTATACTTCAATACCAGATAAGAGGGGGTGATTTGTGTGGTGTCTAATTTTTCGCGTGCACAGATTATAGAAGGACTTGGTTTTTCTATGTGCTCCTTATACTACTGATGTGGAATAATAAATGCAGAAAGTAAAGAACACAAGTATTTTTACATGGAAAACACCTAGCTCAAAAGGTGAAAAAATCACGACCTACTACTCAGTAGGATTTTTTCCAATACTTCAATAAATCACTGAGCCAAAAACAGTATTTACAAAACTCTTTGTAAATCTAAGGATTACCTCTAATCCTTTGTGGCAACCAGCCTCTACCTGTTGCGACAACTTCAAGTTAACTCTAACTTGAATACTACACTCAAAGTACCTAGTACAATTGCTTCTAGATAAAGTTGAAAGGTACAACTCAAAAGCCCTACTACAATGAAACTAGAATAAAAGACAGACACTTGAAACTGGTTCTTCTATCTGGTTCATGTAGCTTCAAGTTCGCACACTTGAATGATACAGGAATTGCTTGCAAAATGCCTTGCTATTTTGCTCTCAACTCATGTTTAACTTCAGCATTTGTGCGCGCCTGTAAAATGAGAACATCCTGAAATATATAGAGTTAGTAGAATAGGAAATAACTAGAAGTCTAATACTTTACTCTTCATTGGTGGAAGAGTTCTAGTTATCTTTAATTTCTAACTCTTCCCTTATCTAGGATGGAGTTTTTTTCGAGTAAGGAGTCCTTCTCCTTATCAATTATGCAACCTTTTCATTCAGAAGATATCAGATATAATCACTTAAGCTTATCTCATTCACGTGCATGCCTTGTGATTGAATCTGTCAGTGTCTGTGTACACTGTGTATAGACCCGGTTTATACTTGAGCTCCTTTGTCAATCATCAAAACAAACTTCACTTAAGCCAATAAATTTCCCCTTTTTGATGATGACAAAATATGTGCTTTTCATAAGCATAAGACATGTTTCAATTCAGCTCAACATCAACATAATGTTAGAACACTTTCCATTTTAAAGTCACAAATCATCAAGGACCAGTTTCATTAGTTTATAAACATCACAGTCCAAAAAATCACAACCTATCTTTCCCCTTTTGGCATCATCGAAAAGTTGCATAATTATGTTAGATAACCAGATTTCTATATATATATCACTCATGGCCGCTGGAGCTACTTCAAATGCAATCATGGAGTCATGCATCATTTATCAATCTAATGATATTAGCTATCTAAGAAGCATCAACAAATAATTAGAGCAAAAAAGAATAGTTGATTATCATTGATACTAGTCATTAACAAAGCATAAAGAAAAATAAAGATACTGGATTATGAGCAAAAAGAACAAAATTAATCCCATTCGGGTCACTAGTTTGTCTAACTAAGCTAGGAATGTTTCAAGACTGGGAAGGACCAGGTTCTTGATTTCTGGCCTGAAGTAGCTTTAACATATCATGAAGAATGCCTTCATTCTTCTCCTTCTCCTTTGCAAGCTTAGCCCTAAGAGCATCCCTCTCAATTTCTACTTCATCTAACCTCTTCTTCAACCTCTCAATCTCAGCATCCTTAGCCCCACTCTCTTACACCAAGGCTCTTACTTTGTTGTTCACAGGTACCTTCTTGGATGAACCAGGTTCTTTGGGAGTTGTGTGGACTTCATAGTCACATGTAGTCAAGGTGTTAGCCCCAAAGTGATTTTTGCTTGTACTAACATCCCATTTCTTGAGGGGTACCTTGAAGTGAGCATGTAGTCGTGAGAATGAAACCATAGGGTATGACATGCGTTTTGGTGCCAGTTAGAACCCAATCAAGAAGCTGGATGATAAAACCAGGTCAATTGATCTGCCTCCCATTATTCAAGCATTCCATAAGGGCCAGGTCCATAAAAGTGGCAACGTGCCTTCTTTCCTTCCCGGGCAACACAACATTGTTAACAAATTCAAACAGCATTTTGTGAGCATGCCTCATCTCACTTTTGTAAACAGCCTTGGGCTGAAGCTCTTCCTCATTGTCAGCAAACTTCCTTGTAATGGCAAGTGAAGTGCGGAGGTTTTCTAGGCTTGGCCATTTTAACTTTTTGTAATCATTGAACCCTTCATCAGGTACTCCCAGAATCTCTCCCAATTCCTTGTCATCAAAGCTCGCAGACACCCGCTTCACCACACTGGTGACTCTGCCATTTTTTATCTTACAATTTTTCATGAACTCCACAATCTCAGTTCTGGCAAGCTTTCCATCCATATGAAGGACCATTTCCTTCCAACCCTACAGTTGTAGTTTTTCCAACAGCATCATCATGTCTGCTTCCTCCAAGTCCCTGAGGAGTCTACCCTTCAAGATGGTTCTTTTCCCAAACTTAACCATCTTGTTCACCTCTTCATCATATTCCTCTTCTTCTTCACTTTTTTCTTTCTCCACTACTTTCACTTTTCTAGATTTCACGGCAGACCTGGTTCTTTTTGCCAAGGTAGAAGGCTTTGCAGACTTTGTCTTTGAATGAGACTTCTTTTTGGAAGACTTTTTTTCTTTGCTTTTAGAGTCAAAACCTCCACCTCTTCTGTCTCCTCTTCATCATGAAGGACCAAGTCCATCTCCTCAATTTCAACTGCCTCAACAGGCTCACTCACTTTTTTCTTTCCCTTTGCAACAACTTTTCTTTGACTCTTTTCCAAGGCCTTTTCAAGTTCAGCCTCACTCTGCTTCTTCTGACTCCTTCTACTATTTCCTCTTGTAGGAGGAGTGTCTAAAGGGATAGAAGAAGCAACCTTTCTTTTCTCATTTGCCCTAGCAGTTCCAGGGATTTTAACTCCTGAACTCTTCTTTCTTTTTGGATTGTATTTGTCAGACACTCGTTTCAACATGTCTTCGAGGGGTTCCTGCATAGATGAAACATGTTCTTGGAAGCTATTCCTTAACCTAATCAACCCTTCAACAACATTTGCATCTCCAGACCCACTACCCTCTTTATCTCTCAAATTTTCTTCCCCCCCACAACAGCATCCTCACACCACAATACCATAGGTCCAGTCTCCTCAGTCAATTGAGCAGGAGTAGGTAAAGATTCAGCCACTCCTTCTTTTCCCTTTCCCCTCACATCACCTTGAGCACCCTCACTTTCTTTTTCTTTTTTTTCTTCTTATCTTTACCACTAAATTTCCTAGATTCAGTGGTTTCAACCCCAACCATAGTTCCTACCAAAACAAACCTATTCTCTAGATTATCAGCAACCTCAGAAATTTTCTCAGATGTAATCTTAGAACCAGATGTTATCTGCTCTGTTTCATATGAAACCTGTTTCAGATGAAACAATTTCTTCCCCCTCAGTTGCAGACTTAAATGATTCTTTAGATTTCTGTAGTTCTTCTGCCTGACTTGCTTTTAACTGCTCATTAATTTTCTTGATTTGTTCTGTCACGACCCCAATTCACCCTCTGTAGTATGTTGTGATGGCACCTTGTCTCTAATACTAGGTAAGCCTAACAAATTGCGGAATAACATAATAAGAGTCTGAAACTCAAACCTCAATAACTATAATTAATGGAAACTACAAGTCAAAGAACTAAAATCTCCCAAAACCTAGTAGAAACAAGTCACAAGCTTCTAAGAGAAATACTAATTGTCTCTATACATCAGAGTCTACTAAAGTAAGGAAAACAACATGATAATGATAGAGGGGGACTCCGAGGTATGCGGATGCTGGCAGATGTACCTTGAAGTCTCCGCACACAGGTAGCTCACTGATATCCGGGCTGGTAAACGGTACTCGGTTCTATACAAAATGATGTGTAGAAGAGCAGCATGAGTACACCACAGCGGTACCCAGTAAGTGCCAAGCCTAATCTCGGTAGAGTAGTGACGAGGTCAGGTCAGACCCTACTAGAAATAAAAGAAAAATATGACAGAGTATATAATAGTATAATGAAATGACTGAAGAGAGAACAACACATCAAAAAGACGTAAACAACAGGGGCGCTCTCGAGATACCGTCTCGTAGTCCCAAAAGTAAATGCTCAACAGGGGATCTCCCGAGATACCATCTTGTAGTCCCAAAAGTAAATATGCAAGAAGATCTCCCGAGGTACCATCTCTAGTCCCAAAAGTAAATATGTAGTACAGGGAGATCTCCCGAGGAACCGCCTCGTAGTCCCAAAATAAATATGCAGTATAGGGGGATCTCCCGAGGAACCGCCTCATAGTCCCAAAGTAAATATGCAGCAGGTAGTCGGAGGAACAACAAATGTTTAGCAAAAATCTTACAGTTAAAGATTTATATCAAATCAAAGAAAGCAGGTTATTCAGTTAAGCATGTTGCACATATTGCAAGTAAGAGTTAAGGCACGTAGACATGTGATACTAGGCTAAACATGATCACTACATATACTAAAGCAACTCAATTAAAGAATTTAAAAGAAGACTACTCAGCAATAACCGATATTTCCAAATTTAGCCCGTGTACGCACTCGCCACCTCGCGTACACGGCGCTCACATATCACAAAATGTTACAACAGTATCAAACCCTAAGGGGATTTTCCCCACACAGGGTTAGACAAGCCACTTACTTCGAATCACGCTCAATCAGTCAAGTAGAATGCCTTTCCCTCGATTTTTTGACTCCGATCTGCTCGAATCTAGTCATAATTAATTCGATTCCGTCAATACAAATTATAGGAATAAATTCCATATGAAACTACAAATTTTTCAACAAAATTCGAAATTTAACTCAAAAATCGCCCATGGGGTCCACTTCCCGGAACTCGATAAAAGTTACAAAATATGAACTCCCATTCAACTATGAGTAAAACCATACCAAAATTATCCAAATCCGATATCAACTCGACCTCCAAATCATCAAATTTTATTTCCAAATTCCTAGGCCCAAATCCCCGATTTACACCTCAACAACACGTAATCTAGTCGGATTATTCGATGATAATTCAATATTATGGAGTATAAATGAGCATAAATGACTTACCTCAAGAATTTCCATGAAAACCTCGCTCAAAATCGCCTAGCCCGCGCTTGAAATGCCCAAAAATGGCAAAAACTTGGAAACCCTCTGTTTTTGTACTGTCCAGGGGTTTCCGCTTCTGCGAGATTTTTAGCCGCATCTGCGGTCTCGCAGATACGAGAATTCCTTCGCTTCTGCGGCTTCATCTCTTCTACGAAGCCGCCTAGCTCCCCCTTATTTTTGCTTCTGCGATGGAACCTTCGCATGTGCGACGCCGTTTCTGCGGACCACCCGTCCGCACCTGCGACCACTGCCTCACCAGCCCCTCGTCCGCTTTTGTGCTTGGCATGCTCGCTTCTGCGAGCTCGCACCTACGAGCCAATTTCCGCAAGTGCGATTGCATCAGATGGCAGAAACTTTTAGATTTTCTTCTAAGTCTGAATTCGATCCGTTAACCATCCGAAACTCACCCGAGGCCCTCGGGACTTCAACCAAATACACCCACAAGTCCTAAAATATCATACGAACTTAGTCGAGCCTTCAAATCACATCAAACAATGTTAAAACCACGAATCATACCCCAATTCAAGCCTAATGAACTTTGAAATTTCAAATTTCTACAAACGACGCCGGAACCTATCAAATAACGTACGATTGACCTCAAATTTTGTACACAAGTCATAAATGGACCTATTCAAATTTTAAGAATCGAATTCCGACCCCAATATCAAAAAGTCAACCCCCGGTCAAACTCCCAAAAATTCAACTTTCGCCATTTCAAGCCTAATTCCACTACGGACCTCCAAATAATTTTCCGGACACGCTCCTAAGTCCAAAATCACCTTTCAGAACTATTGGAATCATCAAAACTTTATTTCGGGGTCGTTTACATATAGGTCGACATCCGGTGACTATTTCAACTTAAGCTTTAAACCTTGGAACTAAGTGTTTCAATTCATTCCAAAATCTCACCGGACCCGAACCAATTACCCCGACGAGTCACATAACAACTGTAAAGCATAAATAGAGTAGTAAATGGGGGAACGAGGTTGTAATACTCAAAACGACCGGCCGAGTCGTTACATTCTCCCCTCTTAAACAAACGTTCGTCCTCGAACGAGTTTATAATTATACCTGGAGTGATGAAAAGATGAGGATAATGACTGCGCATATCATACTCGGTCTCCCAAGTCGCCTCCTCGACCGGATGACCCCTCCACTGTACTTTTACTGAAGCAATGCTCTTCGACCTCAACTTTCTTACCTGTCTGCCCAAAATAGCCACTGGTTCCTCAACATAAGATAGATCCTTGTCCAACCGGACTGAGCTGAAGTCTAACACATGAGACGGATCATCGCGATACTTTCGAAGCATGGAAACATGGAACACTGGATGAACTATAGTGAGATTAGGTGGAAATGCAAGTCTGTAAGTCATCTCCCCAACTCTCTCAAGGATCTCAAAAGGCTCGATATACCTTGGGCTCAACTTGCCCTTCTTCCCAAATCTCATAACACCCTTCATGGGTGAAACCCAAAGCAAGACCCGCTTACCAACCATGAATGCAACCTCACGAACCTTCCGGTCTGCATAACTCTTTTGTCTAGATTGGGCTGTATGAAGTCGATCCTGAATCAATTTAACCTTTTCCAAAGCATCTTGAACAAAGTGCGTACTTAATAGCCTAGCTTCACCCGCCTCGAACCCACCCACTGGAGACCGGCATCGCCTACCATATAAGGCCTCATACGGTGCCATCTGAATGCTCGACTGATAACTGTTGGTGTAAGCAAATTCTGCAAGTGGAAAGAACTGATACCAAACACCCCCCAAATCTATCACACACGCGCGTAACATGTCCTCCAATATCTGAATAGTGCTCTCGGACTGTCCGTCCGTCTGAGGGTGAAATACTGTACTCAACTCTACCCGAGTACCCAACTCATACTGTACGGCCCTCCAGAACCGTGATGTAAACTGCATAATCCGGTCAGAGATGATAGATACCGGCACGTCATGAAGCCTGACGATCTCGCGAATATAAACCTAAGCCAGCTGCTCCGAAGAGTAAGTAGTAACCACAAGAATGAAATGAGCTGACTTGGTCAATCTATCCACAATTACCCAAACTGCATCGAACTTCCTCTGAGTCCGTGGGAGCCCAACAATGAAATCCATAGTGATCCGCTCCCATTTCCATTCTGGAATCTCTAGCTTCTGAAGCAATCCACCTGGTCGATGGTGCTCATACTTAATCTGCTGGAAATTTAGGCATTGAGCTACATATTCCACTATGTCTTTCTTCATCCGCCTCCACCAATAGTGTTGTCTCAAGTCCTGATACATCTTTATAGCACCTGGATGAATGGAGTACCGCGAACTGTGTGCCTCCTGGAGAATCAACTCACGCAAATCATCTACATTGGGCACACATAGCATGCCCTGTATCTGTAATACACCGTCATCTCCAATAGACTTCCTTGGCATCACCGTGCTGAACTGTGTCCATTAAGGACAAGCAGATGGGGGTCATCATACTGATGGTCTCTGATACGATCATAAAGAGAAGACTAAGAAACCACACAAGCCAAAACTCGACTCGGCTCGGAAACATCCAATCTAACAAACTGGTTGGTCAAGGTCTGAACATCCAAGGCTAAAGGCCTTTCTGCTACCGGTAAGTATGCTAAGCTTCCCAAACTCTACGCTTTATGACTCAAGGCATCAACCACCACATTGGCCTTCCAGGGATGATAGAGAATGGTGATATCATAATCCTTAAGCAACTTCAACCATCTCCGCTGTCGTAAATTAAGATCCTTCTGTTTAAACAGATGCTGTAGACTCCGGTGATCAGTATAAACCTCACAATGGACACCGTACAAATAATGCCGCCAAATCTTTAAGGCATGAACAATAGCTGCTAACCCAAGGTCGTGGACCAGATAATTCTTCTCATGTACCTTTAACTGTCTAGACGCATAGGCAATCACCCTACTGTCTTGCATCAACACTGCGCCGAGACCAATACGTGATGCATCACAATACACAGTATAAGATCCTGAACCTGTAGGCAACACTAATACTGGGGCTGTAGGGAAAGCTGTCTTGAGCTTTTGAAAGCTCTCCTCACATTCCTCGGTCCATCTGAACAGAGCACCCTTCTGGGTCAATTTGGTCATAGGTGCAGAAATAGAAGAGAAAACCTCTACAAATCAGCGATAATACCCTGCCAAACCAAGGAAACTCCGGATCTCAATAGCTGAGGCCGGTCTAGACTAACTCTGCACTACTTCAATCTTATTCGAATCTACCTTGATCCCCTCACACGAAACTATATAACCTAAAAATCCCACTGAATTAAGCTAGAATTCACACTTTGAAAATTTTGCATATAACTTCTTTTCTCTCAAAGTCTGAAGCATAGTTCTCAGGTGCTGCTCATGATCTTCCCGGTTCCGGGAATATACCAGAATATCGTCAATAAACACAATGACGAAAGAATCAAGATAGGGCTGAAATGCACTGTTCATTAAGTGCATAAATGTTGCTGGCGTTAGTTAGCCCAAAAGACATCACAAGGAATTCATAATGACCATACCGAGTCCTTAAAGCAGTCTTCAGGATATCTGGCTCCCGAATCATCAACTGGCGATAGCCTGAATGCAAGTTGATCTTAGAGAACACTCTGGCATCCTGAAGCTGATCAAATAGGTCATCAATACATGGCAATGGGTACCTGTTCTTTACTGTAACCTTGTTCAACTGGCGGTAATCAATACACATCCGCATAGAACCATCCTTCTTCTTTACAAATAAAATAGGAGCACCCCAAGGCGATACACTAGGCCGAATGAAGAACTTATCAAGCAACTCCTGTAACTGCTCTTTTAATTCTTTCAACTCTGCTAGGGCCATACGATATAGTGGAATAGAAATGGGCTGAGTGCTCGGTAACAAATCAATGCCAAAGTCAATATCCCTGTCGGGTGGCATACCCGGAAGATCCATTGGAAATACATTAGGACAATCCCTTTCTATAGGAACTGACTCCACGGTAGGAGTATCAAAACTAACATCTCTCACATAGCCCAGATATGCATTACACCCCTTCTCAACCATTCGTTGAGCCTTAAGAAATGAAACAACCCTGCTAGGAACATGATCCAAGGTACCTCTCCACTCTAGCCGTGGTAGACCTGGCATAGACAACGTCACAGTCTTGGCATAACAATCAAGGATAGCGTGATATGGAGATAACCATTCCATGCCCAAAATAATATTGAAATCCACCATATTGAGTAATAATAAATTAGCTCTGGTCACGAAACCACTGATAACAATCAAACATGACTGATACATGCGGTCAACAATAATAGAATCACCCACGGGTGTAGATACATAAATAGAAGAACTCAAAGAATCACAGGATACGCCCAAATACAGGGGAAAATAAGATGACACATAAGAATAAGTGGAGTCTGGATCAAATAAGATCAATGCATCTCTATGACAGACATGAACAATACATGTGATAACAGAATCAGATGCAACTGCCTCCGTCCTAGAAGGAAGGGCATAATATCTAGCTTGGCCTCCCCCTCTAGGGCGACCTCTATCCTATCTGACCTCTACCTCTAGCTGGTTGTACAGGTGGAGTGACAACTGGTGCAGTGATCATGGCCTGAGAAGCCTGAGGGCCCTGTGGAATAGGTGGGGCCTGGGCCTGCGAAATCTATGAAGGTGCACCCCTTCTGAATCTGGGGCAATCCCTAACCATATGACGAGTGTCACCACACTCAAAATAAGCTCTTGGAGGACGTGGCTGCTGTGACTGGATCAGGCCTGATCGACTGGACTGACCGCTGGAAGCACTCCATACAGGAGGTACACTAGACACTGGCGGTGCATAATAGGGATCCTGGGGCCTAGGAATGGCCGGAGTACCACTGGCGGCTGGAAGTGCTAAATGAACAGGACGACTCTCATAACCCCTACCCTAACGAGCTGTAGATGAGGCATGAGAACTGTTATATGTGCCAGAATCTCTGGGCCTCTTAGCTTCCATCTCTTCTCTCCCCCGGATCCACATACCCTCCAATCTCCTAGAAATAGACATCACATGTTGGTATGCGATGTCCATCTCCAACTCTTGAGCCATACTGAATCTGATACTAGGGTGGAGCCCCTCAATAAATCGGCGAACCCGCTCTCGAAGAGTAGCAACCAAGGCTGGTGCAAGCCTAGCCAAATTACTGAATCAGAATGCATACTCTGACATAGTCATAGCACCCTGGCACAACTGCTCAAACTCCATGCGTCATCCGTCTCTCAGACTTTGGAGAACATACTCCCTCAAGAACATGTCCAAAAACTGAGTCCATGTAAGTGGAGCTGCCTCAGCCGAACTATCTAACTCGTATTCCCGCCACCACTAGTAGGTCGCTCCTCTAAGCTGGAATGCCGTGACTGAAATCCCACTGGAATCCGCAATACCCATAGTACATAGGATACAATGACATTCCTCAAGAAAATCCTGAGCATCCTCTGAAGCTAAACCGCTGAAAGTGGGAGGGTGGTACTTTTTGTACCTCTCGAGCCTGAGCAGCTCCCCTTCTGAAACTATTGCTCTATCCTTGGGCCGAACTTGGACAACTGGCTGCCCTGGTATAACCTCTAAGGCATTGTCAACTTGGGCCCATGGCTCTAGGGTACGGGCGGTGGGAGTCTGTGTTTCTCCCCCGACCTGAGATGTGGCAGGAGCAAGTGGAATCAACCCTGCCAGAGCTAAAGTGCCAAACATGCTCAGAAACTGGGCAAGAGTCTCCTGAAGAGCAGGGGTAGTAACAGGCGTCTCAGGTGCCTGTTCTCCAACTAGAGTTACTGGTTGTTCTGCTGCAGCAGCTCGTGCAGGTGCTCTGGATGCATCACGTGGTCTTCCTCGGCCTCTGCCCCGGCCTCTTACAGCTCTAATAGGGGGTGCGAGTGTTTGATCATCATATCCAGTTGTACGTGTCCTAACCATCTGTGAGAGAATAGAAAGACAATGGTTTAGAACTTCGAAGTCAACAAATGCACACTATAAGGAATCAAAGAAGTGAACATTTTCCTAACAGTTCCATAGCCTCCCAAAGATAAGTACAGAGGTCTCCGTACTGATCCGCGAGACTCTACTAAATCTGCTTGTGACTCATAACACCTATGAACCTAGAGCTCTGATACCAACTTGTCACAACGTCGTGATGGCACCTAGTCTCTAAGACTAGGTAAGCCTAACAAATTGCGGAATAACATAATAAGAGTCTGAAACTCAAACCTTAATAGCTGTAATAAATGGAAACTGCAAGTCAAAGAATTAAAATCTCCCAAAACCCGGTAGAAACAAGTCACAAGCTTTTAAGAGAGATACTAATTATCTCTATACATCAGAGTCTACTAAAGTAAGGAAAATAACATGATAATGATAGAGGGGGACTCCGAGGTCTGCGGACGCTGGCAGATGTACCTTGAAGTCTCCACACACAGGTAGCTCATTGATATCCGGGCTGGTAAGCGGTACCTGGTTCTACACAAAAAGATGTGCAAAAGAATAGCATGAGTACACCACAGCGATACCCAGTAAGTGCCAAGCCTAACCTCGGTAGAGTAGTGACGAGGTCAGGTTAGAACCTACTGGAAATAATAGAAAAATATGATAGAGGATATAATAGTATAATGAAATGACTGAAGATAGAATAACACAACAAAAAGAGGTAAACAACAGGGGCGATGCCGCCACCCGTCTCGTAGTCCCAAAAGTAAATGCTCAACAGGGGATCTCCCGAGATACCGTCTCGTAGTCCCAAAAGTAAATATGCAGTACAGGGGAATCTCCCGAGGAACCACCTCGTAGTCCCAAAATAAATATGCCGTACAAGGGGATATCCCGAGGAACCGCCTCGTAGTCCCAAAGTAAATATGCAGCAAGTAGTCGGAGGAACAACAAATGTTTAGCAAAAATCTTACAGTTAAAGATTTAAATCAAATCAAAGAAAAGAGGTAATTCAGCTAAGCATGTTACACATATTGCAAGTAAGAGTTAAGGCACGTAGACATGTGATACTAGGCTAAACATGATCACTACATATACTAAAACAACTCAATTAAAGAATTTAAAAGAAGACTACTCAGCAATAACCGATATTTCCAAATTTAGCCCGTGTACGCACTCGTCACCTCACGTACACAGAGCTCACATATCACAAAATGTTATAACAATATCAAATCCTAAGGGTATTTCCCCCACACAAGGTTAGACAAGCCACTTACTTCGAATAACGCTCAATCAGTTAAGTAGAATGACTTTCCCTCGATTTTCCGACTCTGATCGGCTCGAATCTAGTCATATTTAATTCAATTCAGTCCATACAAATTATAGAAATAAATTCCATATGAAAATACAAATTTTCCAACAAAATCCAAAATTTAACTCAAAATTCACCCGTGGGGCCCACGCCTCGGAACTCGACAAAAGTTACAAAATATGAACGACCATTCAACTACGAGTCCAACCATACCAAAATTATCAAAAACTAATATCAACTCGACCTCCAAATAATTAAATCTTATTTCCAAATCCCTAGGCCCAAATCCCTGATTTACACCTAAAGAACACGTAATCTAGTCGGATTATTCGATGATAATTCAATATTATGGAGTAGAAATGATCACAAGTGACTTACCTCAAGAATTCATGTGAAAACCTCGTGCAAAATCGCCCAGCCCGAGCTTGAATTGCCCAAAAATGGAAAAAACTCGGAATCCCTCTATTTTTGTACTGTCCAGGGATTTCCTTCGCTGCTACGACTTCATAACTTCTGCGGACAAGAAGTTCACTTCTGCGGACTCGCTTCTGCGAAGTCGTCTGGCCCCCCTCATTTCCGTTTCTGCGATCGAACCTTCGCAGGTGCGACGCCGCTTCTGCGGACCACCCGTCCGCACCTGCGACCACTGACTCATCAGACCCACGTCCGCTTCTGCGTTTTCCATGCTCGCTTATGTGAGCTTGCACATGCAAGCCAATTTCCGCAGGTGTGATTGCATCAGATGGCAGAAACTTTCAGATTTTCTTCTAAGTCCGAATTTGATCCGTTAACCATATGAAACTCACCCGAGGCCCCTAGGACTTCAACAAAATACACAAACAAGTCCTAAAATATCATATAAACTTAGTCGAGCCTTCAAATCACATCAAACAATGCTAAAACCACGAATCATACCCCAATTCAAGCCTAATGAACTTTGAAATTTCAAATTTCTGCAAACGACGCCGGAATCTATCAAATCACATCCAATTGACCTCATATTTTGCACACAAGTCATAAATAACATAACGGACCTATTCAAATTTCCAAAATCGGATTCTGACCCCGATATCAAAAAGTCAACCCCTCGGTCAAACTTCCCAAAAATTTAACTTTCGGCATTTCAAGCTTGTTCCACTACAGACCTCTAAATAATTTTCCGGACACGCTCCTAAGTCCAAAATCACCATACGGAGCTATTGGAATCATCAAAACTTTATTCCGGGGTCGTTTATACATAGGTCGACATCCGGTCACTATTTTAACTTAAGCTTTAAACCTTGGAACTAAGTGTTCCAATTCATTTTAAAACCTCACCGAACCTGAACCAATTACCCCAATGAGTCACATAACAACTATAAAGCATAAATAGAGTAGTAAATGGGGGGACGAGGTTGTAATACTCAAAACGGCCGGCCGGGTCGTTACATGTTCTCCTCCAGCGACTACTTTGCGAGCAATCATCTTGAACCTTCCTTTGTTAGAGATGGGTGTGGTTGAATGTGTGATAAATAGTGTGGGTGTAGTTTCCTTGGGTGGTGATGAGGGATTCTCAGAAGAGGTCACCATTGTTGTGTTTGGGTATGTGTGTAGAGAAGATGAGAGAAGATAGGGAGAGTTATTTGACGACAAGGAAGTTTAGAAGTGAAGAAATGGGTAAGCCCAAATCAAATTTAAAGAGGAAAAGTTTAATTGGGTAACGACAACTTTTCCAGAAGCTCAGAAGTCTAATCAAACTGGAAGTCAGTTTGAAAAGACGTTGGAAACTCTCCCTAGAATCTAGGCACTTATTGCGTTGGGGGTTCTCTTTGGGTGAAACTAGTTCTTTTTGTAACGGATAAGCTCGAGACATGGTATGTGAAGATTACACAAGAGAATTCTCAGTGAGGTTAGGATTACCATCACTGAGAATTTATCAAGATCAGTGAAGATCATGATCCAAATATAATTATTTCAAAATTTGCAGAGTGAAGAGTACATACCATGTAATCTTGATGAACCAAGTTCTTCACTGAGAATTCTCTTGTGTAAGTCTGAATTTTCCAAGAAAATAAAGATAATATCATTAGAGATTAATGAGATATTTTAGCATGTATCACAAGAGTATACTAGTGAAAGTATGAGACTGAGCAAAATCAAATCTAATTATGTACAAAATTCACAAATTGTCTAACCAATATTTGAGTTAGAACTGGTTCCTTTTAGGTGATCTTAATCATCCCTAATTCTAACATGTTTCTTTCAAAGTGATCTCTACTTAGAGCTTTTGTGAAGATGTCAGCTATTTTCTTGTCAGTGGCACAAAATTTCACAGTGATCAAACCCTTTTCATAGTTGTCCCTCAAAAAGTGATGCCTAACATCTATGTGGTTAGTTCTTTTGTGATTAACCGGGTTCTTGGTCATACTAATTGCACTAGTGTTATCACAAAAGATGGGGATACAATTATATCAATTTCAAAATCCATTAATTATTGTTTGATCCACAATAGTTCAGCACAACATGAGGCACCAACAACATACTTAGCTTCAGCAGTAGATAAGGCCGCAGAATTTTGCCTTTTGGTGGCCCAAGACACAAGACATGAGCCAAGAAAGTGTGCCATATCCGAGGTGCTCTTTCTATCCACAAGAAAACTTGCATAATCAACATCAATACTAAGTTGAAATTACTACATTTTGGATACCATAGACAAAGGTCAGTGGTGCCTTTTAGGTATCTCAAGATCCTCTTAAACAACAATCTAGTGAGACTCTTTTGGATTTGCCTGAAATCTAACACAAAGGCCTACACTGAAAATAATGTCAGGTCTACTAGAAGTGAGATATAACAAAAAGTCAATCATTCCCCTATATAACTTCCGATCAACAAATGAACCAGGTTCATCTATATCCAATTTTATGGCTGTTACTATAGGAGTGCCAATTTCTTTGGAGTTTTCCATTTTAAACCTTTTAAGCAACTCTTTCACATACCTTTGTTGATGCATCATAGTTCCATTTGAATTTTGTTTAATTTGTAAGCCTAAAAAGAAATTAAACTCACCCATCATACTCATTTCAAATTCACTCCCCATTAGTTTAGCAAATTCTTTACTTAACTTATCAGAAGTTGCTCCAAAGATTATATCATCAACATATATTTGAACTACCAAGAGATCATTACCTTTCTTTTTTCATGAACAAAGTATTGTCAATTTTACCTCTCTTGTAGCCATGCTCAAACAAAAAAATTTGACAATCTTTCATACCATGCTCTTGGAGCCTGCTTGAGCCTATAAGATGCCTTGTCAAGCTTGTACACATGATCAGGACATTCCTTGATTTCCAAGCCCGGAGATTGCTTGACAAACACTTCTTCCTTTAGATAGCCATTGAGAAAGACACTCTTGACATCTATCTGATGGAGAGTGAATTCCATGTAAGCAGCAAAGGCTATAAGGAATCTAATTGCTTCCAATCTTGCAACTGGAGCAAAGGTCTCATCATAGTTTATGCCATTCTCTTGACTATATCCTTGAACCACCAATCTTGCCTTGTTCCTTGTAACTGTTCCACCTTCGTCAAGTTTGTTTTTGAAGACCCATTTTGTGTAAATTATTGATATATCCTTGGGTCTTGGTACCAGATGCCAAACTTGACTTCTCTCAAATTGGTTGAGTTCATCTTGCATTGCATTCACCCAGTTTGCATCATGCAAAGGCTCAACAACATTTTTAGGTTCAAAAAGAGATAAAAAAGCATCAAAAGCACAAAGATTCTTTAAAAAATATCTAGTTTTGATTCCAGAGGTTAGATCAGTGATTATGTTCTCAATGGGATGAGAACTTTGATACTTGTAAGGTTTCACAACCAACTGGTTTCCCCTAGATGTTGCTTCAATATTTTGTTACTGAGAAACATGTTCATGGACAGGTTTCCTCGAGGTTTGAGGATCAATTCCTCTTTGTTCAAATCCCCCTGTCAGGTTTCCCTGAGTGGAAGGACATGTTCCTTCCTCTAGTGCAGCTTTAGTCTGGGCAGTGGTTTCATTTGAGTTTCTTACCAGCCCAATTGCTTCATCATCATGTTCCTGCCTCTCAGAAAGAATGTTAGTTTCATCAAAAACCACATGTACACTTTGTTCTACACACATAGTTCTTTTGTTATAAGTCTTATAAGCTTTACTATGTGAAGAATATCCCAAGAATACTTCCTCATCACTTCTGGGATCAAACTTACCTAGGGAGTCTTTACCATTATTGTGCACAAAGCACTTGCATCTAAATGCCCTAAGATGAGATATATTTGGCTTTATCCCTTTAAGTAACTCATAGGGAGTCTTTTCAACAAGAGGTCTAGTCATGCACTTATTTATGATGTAGCAAGCAGTGTTCACAACTTCTGCCCAGAAGCTATGGGGCAGTTTACTAGAAAGAAGCATAGTCTTAGCCATTTCCTCCAATGTCCTATTCTTTATTTCAACTACTCCATTTTGTTGTGGAGTCCTAGGATCAGAAAAGTTATGATTTATGCCATGCACATCACAAAATTCAGCAAATTTAGCATTCTCAAATTCAGTGCCATGATCAGACCTAGTTGATGCAAGTTAATTACCTAGTTGTTTCTGAGCTTTTTTAACAAAGGAGGTGAACATGTAAAATGCTTAATCTTTAGATGTTAAAAACAGTGTCCAAGTAAACCTATAGTAATCATTAACAAACACCATAACATATCTCTTATCACCTCTACTCAATATTTTTATTGGTCCACAAAGATCCATATGGACCAGTTCCATCGTCCTAGTAGTGCTTACCATTTTCTTGGTTTTGAAAGAGGATCTTACCTGCTTCCCCCCTTACACAAGCCTCACAAATTTTATCTTTCTTGAACTTAATGTTAGGCAACCCTATCACCAAGTCCTTGGAGACTAGTTTGTTGAGTTAACTTAGACTGGCATGTCCAAGTCTCGTGTGCCAAAGGAGGGGATCATTTTCTCGCACACTTAAGCAAGTGAGTTCATTATCTGAAAGTGTGGTAAGGTTACTATCTTTTCAGTGGTTAGATTAATCACAAAGTATTTTGTAGAGGTGAAGGCTACCATGTTGTCTCTATCACACTATTGTGATACACTTATTAGACTGTACTTCAGTCCATCTATCAAGTATACATTCTCAATAGAGTGAGAATCAGATTTACCAACCTTTTAAACCCCAATGATCTCACCTTTCTTTCCATTTTCAAATGAGACATTACCTCCCTTAAGATTCTCAAGTGAAAGGAACTGGTTCTTGCTTCCTGTCATGTGCTTTGAATAGCCACTATCTATGTACCATATTTAGCTTGTCCCCTTCACTTGGACCTGTAGAAGGAAATTAGGGGTTAGTTTTAGGAACCCACGCTAGTTTGGGTCCCTTTCTATAGGCAAAAGCATAAATCATATTTTTTTAGCCCAACTTGGCAGCCTAGTTTTTCCTAGAACAAACTTTTTGTTCTTTTGATTTACCTTCTCTTTTGCAGTGCATTCACTCTTATAGTGACCAGTGTTACCACAGTATGTGCAAATCTTGTTCTCAGGGAGTGTGAGGTACTTACTTTTGGGATCCCACTTAGGTGCAGAGTTCCCAAAGCGAAGTCCTCTTCTGTTGTACTATGATGTTCTTGTAGCCATGAAAGTGCATCAGAGGACCTGTCCCATTTACAAGTTCTGTCTAGATCATGCTTGACATTGTTCAAATCCTCCTTTAGGACTCTTACCTATTCATCCCTTTTCTACAACTCATATTTCATTTTTCCTACATTTTCTTCTAAAGTAAGTTGTGTGTGATCAACTGTCTTTTTACCTGTTCCTAATTTCAATTTTAGATTTTCAAATCTAAGTTCTAGGACAGTTGTGTCAAGATGATGAACCTGGTTCTTCAACAAAATAATTTATTTTTCAGTTTCATAAGCCCTAAGTTTCAGGTTTTTGCACTTAGGTTTCAAAATCACACATTCTTTTGACAGTTGTTCCTTTTCATTATTCAAATCCTTAGATTCATCAATTATCTCTATTAGTAACTTAGATAACCTTTCTTTAGAAAAATAATTAATCTTGTCTTTGAGATGAAAGACACTTACCTCAGTTTCTTTATCAGATTCTCCAATGGCCCTAAGTGCTTGTTCATCATCATCATCTAAGCTTTCTCCCTAAGCAGCGACTATAGCCTGGGTTGATCATTTGTTGTTGCTTTTTTTTGGGTTGAACCTGTTCCTTCGTTCAGCTCTTTCCTTCTTCCACTCAATTTTTCACAAATGACAATTTTTGATATGGTGATCCATCTTCCACACTTGTACCAACTATCATTGGTTTGCTTCTCGGGAGCCTTTGCCTTGTTGTATCTTCCACTTCTTGAAGAACCCTTTCCTCTCCTCAGGTACTTCTTGAAGTCTTGATGATCATAGCCATTTCATCATCTTCCAAATCAGAACCTTCTGTGATTCTGAGTGCCAAGCTCTTTTCCTTCTTAAGTATATCCATTTTCATGGTTTGTCTCCTAAGTTCATAGAAAATGAAAATTCCAATCAATTCATCTAGTGGGAGAGTGACAATGTTACTCCTGGATAACAGTGATCTTGCTTTCCCAAGTGATTGGCAAGACCCTAGTAAGTATCTTCTCAACCTTCTCTTCTTCAGGAATAATCCTTCCAAGAGATTTTAATTCATTTATCAGTGTAGTGAACCTTGTGTACATCTCTCGAATGGTTTCTCCATCCTTCATAGCAAAGTTCTCATACTGAGAATATAGTAGAGTTCCTCTAGATATCTTCACCTGAGTTGTTCCTTCATGGGCCACTTGTAGTATGTCCCAAATTTTCTTAGCAGTGGAACAACCTTGGATTTTACTGTACTCATCTGGACCAAGTCCACAAACAAGCCATTTCTTGGCTTTAGCATTCTTCTCCCACTTCTTCAAGTCTTCAGCACTGCAATCCACTCTTGTCTTTGGCACATCTACTCCGTCAGCATTTTTCTTCAATGTAGCCACTGGATCATCAATGACAATGTCCCATAGCTAATAGTCCTCTCCTTGAATGTGATCTCTCATTCTGTTCTTTCACCAAAAGAGTAGTACTGCCCATTAAAGAGTGGTGGCCTAGCAGTAAATTGACCTTCCCAATTTTTAGGTGGTGCATTCATCTTGATCTTCTCTTAAGATTTTAGCCTCTTCAAGGACAACTCGCTCTGATACCAATTGATGTTTTATACTTGAATACTAGATAAGAGGGGGGTGATTTGTGTAGTGTCAAAGTTTTCGCTTGCACAGATTATAGAAGGACATGATTCTTCTATGTGCTCCTTATACTACTGTTGCGGAATAATAAATGCAGAAAATAAAGAACACAAGTATTTTTACGTGGAAAATACCTGGCTTAAAAGGTGAAAAAACAACGAACTACTACCCAGTAGGATTTTTTCCAACACTTCACTAAATCACTTAGCTAAAAATACCATTTACAAAACTCTTTGTAAATCTAAGGATTACCTCTAACCCTTTGTGGCAACCAGCCTCTACCCGTTGTGGCAACTTCAAGTTAACTCTAACTTGAATACTACACTCAAAGTACCTAGTACAATTGCTTATAGATAAAGCTAAAAGGTACAACTCAAAAGCCCTACTACAATGAAACTAGAATAAAAGACAGACACTTGGAACTGATTCTTCTATCTGGTTCATGTAGCTTCAGGTTCGCACACTTGAATCACATAGGAATTGCTTGCAAAATGCCTTGGTATTTTGCTCTCAACTCACGATTAACTTCAGCATTTGTGTGCGCCTGTAAAATGAGAATATCCTGAAATATATAGAGTTAGTAGAATAAGAAATAACTAGAAGTCTAATGCTTTACTCTTCCTTGGTGGAAGAGTTCTAGTTATCTTCGACTTCTAACTCTTCCCTTATCTAGGATGGATTTCTCTTCGAGTAAGGAGTCCTTTTCCTTATCAATTATGCAACTTTTTTTATTCAGGAGATATTCTGATATAGCTACTTAAGCTTATCTCCTTCACGTGCATGCCTTGTGCTCGAATCTGCCCGTATCTGTGTACACTTTGTATTGACCTGGTTCATGCTTGAGTTCCTTTGTCAATCATCAAAATAAACTTCACTTAGGCCAACACTAGTCTATAACCATAAATAAAACATTGCTAAGTTGTAATCATGTGCTTAAGTTTGGAAAAATAGTTACTAACTTACAATAATATTATTCTTTCATAATTTATTATATCATTAACCTCTTCTTATTGTCTATAACAAATTATGCAACATAAGCGACGCCATGTCTACTTCCATTATAGAGAAAAAAATTAATCAGGGAAACAGGATATAACAACAAGTCAATTCCAACTTTTGTCCTTCAAGTTGGCAACTTAAAACATTTTCATAGTTTCTTGCGAAGACCATTGTATGCAACTGCAATACAGAAAGATAATATAGCAACAGTTGATCATAGTCGTGATACAACATTATAGGAACCAAAGAAGGGAATGGAGTTGTTGGCATCCAATGAAAAGTTGTCAAACCTGAAGCATGTTGAATTAGGTTTGTGCGAAAATTGCATTTACAGGAAACAAAAGAGAGATAGTTTCTCTAAGGCAGGAAGGACGCCAAAGAAAGAGAAGTTGGAACTAGTGCATATAGATGTGTGGGGACCAGATCATGTAACTTCTCTGGGATGCTCACACTATTATGTCACATTCATTTATGATTCCACAAGAAAGGTATGGGTTTATTTTGTAAAAAATAAATCTGACATGTTTGTTACCTTTAAAAGATGGAAAGTTGAAGTTGAAAATCAGACAAGTCTAAAGTTAAAATGTATGAAGTCTGACAATGGAGGAGAGTATGATAGTCAAGAGTTTAAAGCATTCTGCTTTGAGAAGGATCAGAATGATCAAGACAGTTCATGAACACCGAAACAAAATGGCGTTGCTGAGAGGATGAACAGAACCCTGTATAAATGAGCTAGAAGAATGAGAATACATTCTAGATTGCAGAAGTATTTTTGGGCCGAGGCTGTTAACACGACAGCTTACCTCATAAACAGGGGACCCTCTGTACATCTGAATTTTGAAATTCCTGAGAAGGTATAGACAGGAAAAGAGGTGTCACGACCCAAATTGATGGGCCGTAACGAGTGCCCGAGTTCTACCTATCGAACACACCTAAGCATATATCTAAGATATAAACATGAAATAAGTTTAGGTCATGCATAACGTCATCTCATCTCAGCCACTTTGGGCGAAATCATCAACGTATACTAGCTGATCAGGTGGTGGTGCGTATATAACACCATAACCTTTCCGCATACCCCATATACATATACTATACGCATATATAACTCCATCTGGTCATGGGTCAGTATACATGCATAAATAGATACAATTCATAATGAAGTAAGTCAATAAGATCTCTCGGAATGTCATGATACCCATGAACAGACGATATGAAAGTAGGACATATGGGGAATCCAGAACATAGGCAACCCTAGTACTTCTAAGAATAAAATCATTTATGAACGTTGTGTGCTTGTTCGTTTCGTTTGTATCTTATGGATCATGCCAAAAGGAAAGAAGGGATATCCTTAATATACCTCAAGTCATCAATGCAACTCAACAAAAAGCTTATGACAACTAGCGCGCCAACCCTATAACAAAGAAATACGTGTACAACTTAGATGGCGGTGGTATATCACGTATCTCAAATGATAACTCGATTCTAAAATAAAACGGGCTGTATTTCCCCTGATTTTGCTACTCCCTCAAGCCTATTATAGGCTAGATACAAACACAATACAATTAGCAACTCAAAAACAACCCAACTACAACTTGGGACCTTCAATACAACAAAACTCCCAAATATACCATAACACACCCAATCAATAAGTTATCAATTAACCTGAAATTGCAACGACGAGCGACCAGCCTACTACCCTACCACATGTGGAATTTTTCCAAACCCTTCATCATTCCAAACTCCATAAATAATCAGCACAATAGGCCAACACGAGTAGACTACAAAATAGTCCACTAAAAGTGAAATAAATCGAACTCACGGCTTCCGATCACCGTCCCGCGAGTTCTAAATATTAGGAAATGAATTTATCAACCTTCCTTGATATTTAAAAGCATAAATACAGAAAGTAGGAATTTTCTTAACTATTAAATACATTCCAAAACTCAAACTACAAAGAAAAAGAGAAACGATATAGCGATACTTACGTCGTAGGGATCGTTTTAATGTTATCGCTTCTCGATTTCATGCCCGGGATGATAATCTTGTTTGAAGCCCTTATAGAGAGCTTAAGGGTAAGGTTAGGGGTGTTACTTGTTCGTGATCTCTGTAAAAATGGAGAAAGAGATGAGATAAGGGATGTAAATATCCCGTTTTGTTTAAAGTCAAAAAGGTGCTACTTGGCACCCTTGCATAGGCCCTTCTTCAGACGCTTACATCCTTTAATCTGGATGTCGGTTAAGAGCGTTGTAAACTACATTCCAAGACCTTTAAATTTTTATATAATATGTCCCAGAAAGACCCCATATAGAACTCGAAATGTATTGCTCAAAAAGCTTTGTTACAAGGCAAATCCTTAGTCGGTTTTTCCGCAACTTTAATTCGATTTTTTTCAAACTTTATATTTTCTATACAAACATCATATATATCCATATTATGACTTTAAAATCATTTAAATTATGATTAATAATTCTCATATTCATTACTTCACCTTGGGACGCACATGTGTAACAAGAGGTAACTCTCTCAAATCTGAAAAGTTTTGGTTGTGTTGCTTATGTGCATGTAAACTCTAATAATAGAGATAAGCTTGATCCTAAAGCCAGAAAATATTTCTTTATTGGCTATGGTGATGATAATTTTGGTTATCGATTTTGGGATGATCAGAATAGAAAGATCCTAAGACACATGAATGTCACATTTAATGAAAATGTGATGTACAAAGACAAGTTTGAAGTAGAACCAACCAACACCAGCAGACAGACATCTGAAGCAGTTGAGTTAGAAGAAATCTCAGAAGATGAAGTGGCTAGAGAGACTACAACTAGATCTGAAATTGAAGATGCCGAACCAAAAGACGAATCTAGATCAGAATCAGAACCAGAGCCAGAGATAGAATCAGATAGAGAACCCGATCTGGAGTCAGGACTTGAATCAAATTCGGGATCAGTTAATCCTGAACCTACATTAAGGAGATCGAAAAGAGTCACGAATGCTCCAGATAGGTTAACTCTCTCTCTCTCTCTCTCTCTCTCTCTCTCTCTCTCCACTATTTACTTCGAACTGATGCTGGAGAGCTAGAGCATTTTGTTGAAGCAATGCAAGTGATAAGATCTGATAAGTGGAAGTTAGCCATGAAAGAAGAGACGAATTCTATTAAAAAGAATAAAACATGGATACTTACAGAGTTACCAAAAGGAAAGAAGGAAATACAAAACAAGTGGGTGTACAGGGTCAAGGAAGAGCATGATGGTAAGAAGAGATACAAAACACAATTAGTAGTAAAAGGCTTTCAGCAGAAGGAAGAGATTGACTAAACCGAGATCTTCTCTCATGTAGTCAAATTAACTACTATCAGGTTGGTGCTAAGTATCGTAGCTGCAAAAAATTTGCATTTGGAGAACTTAGATGTTAAAACTGCTTTCTTGCATAGTGACCTTGAAGAAGACAACTAAATGAAGCAACCTGAAGGTTTTCAAGTTTCTGGTAAGAAAAACCTTGTGTGTAAGTTGAGGACGAGTTTGTATGGTTTGAAATAAGCAAGCCGACAATGGTACAAGAAATTTGATGGATTCATGCATAATAATGGTTTCACACGATGTGAGATGAACCATTGTTGTTATATCAAAAATCTTGATAAATCCTATATCATTTTACTGTTGTACGTTGATGATATGCTAATTGCAAGATCTAGCATAAATGAGATCAACAGGGTTAAGAAACAACTGGCGGAGGAGTTTGAAATGAAAGACTTAGGACCAGCTAAGCAAATGCCTGGGATGGGGATTAGCAGAAACATGTCTTCTGTTACTCAGTACGAAACCCGTTTTGTGGATCTAGCTCGTCATGCTCTTATCTTGCTTCCTACTTAAAGGGATAGGGTGAGGAGGTTTATTGATAGACTCACTCACCCTATCAGGCTACCGATGACCAAGGAGACCGGGGGTGAGATTTTCTTTCAGACGACTGCAAATGTTGCTAGGCGGATCGAGATGGTTCTTGCACAGGAGAGAGGGCAGGGGTCTGATAAGAGGCCTCGTCATTTTGGTGGGTTCAGTGGTGCCTCGTATAGACTCTGTAGGCATGGGTACTTTTGGTAGAGGCCATCCTCCCAGGCCGTTCTAGTAAGTGCTCCAGGAATCTCACAATGCTTCAGGTAGTCGCGACCCTCATATGTCTCATCCCGACCAACTAGCCTATAATGCACCACTAGCTCCTATTAGTGTACCTCTGCTCTAGAGTTTTCAGGGTGGTTACTCATGTCGACAGGGTCAGTTTCAGAGTCAGCAGTCACAGCAACCGAGTTCTTGTTATACTTATGGTGATCTGAGGCACATTGCTAGATTTTTCCCTCGGGCACCGAGAAGCTCACAACAACAGGGTTCTCGTGCCATGGTCCCGGCACCTATTTCTTCCCCACCCGCTCAGCCATCTAGAGGTAGGGGTCAGGTAGCCAGAGGTAGAGCTCAGGCCGTTAGAGGTGGAGGCCAGCCAGCTAGGGCCCGTCCCAAAGACGTAGTTCAGAGTGGTGGGGCTCCGCCCCGATATTATGCTTTCCCAGCTAGGCCTGAGGCTGAGTCATCTGACACCGTTATCACATGTATTGTTCCAGTTTTTCATAGAGATGCTTCAGTTCTATTTGATCCGGGCTCTACTTATTCCTATGTGTCATCCTATTTTGCTTCATATCTAGTTGTGCCTCGTGATTCTTTGATTGCTCCTGTGTATGGGTCCACACATGTGGGAGATTATATTGTTTTAGATCATGTTTATCGCTCGTGTGTGGTTACTATCGGGAGTCTTGAGACTAGCATAGATCTTCTACTTCTTGATATTGTTCATTTTGATGTCATATTAGGTATGGATTGGCTGTCACCTTATCATGCTATATTGGATCGTCACGCCAAGACAGTGACCTTAGCCTTGCCGGGGTTGCCTCTATTAGAGTGGAAGGGGACTCATGTCCTGACCATTCTACTAGCAGGGTTATCTTTTATGTGAAGGCTCGACGTATGGTCGAGAAGGGGTGTCTAGCTTATTTGGCTTATGTCCACGATTCTATTGTGGAGGTTCCTTCCATGGATTCAGTACCAGTTGTTCGTGAGTTTCTAGAGGTGTTCCCTGCAGATTTGTCGGGGATGCCGCCCGACATAGATATTGACTTCTGTATTAATTTGGCTCCGGTCACTCAACCCATTTCTATTCCTCCATACCATATGGCCCCCCAGAGTTGAAAGAATTGAAGGAGCAATTGCAGGATTTACTTGATAAGGGCTTCATTAGACCTAGTGTCTCGCCCTAGGGTGCGCCTGTGTTGTTCGAGAAGAAGAAGGATAGATCGATGAGGATGTGCATAGATTGTCGGAAGTTGAACAAAGTCACCATCAAGAACAAGAATCCATTGCCAAGGATTTGTCACGACCCAAATCGGAGGGCCACGACGGGCACCAATGCCTTACATAAGGGTAAATGGGCCAAAAAGTCCGTCATGGGATAACCGGAATAAAACATAAGGGAATACTAGACATATGACGACTCAACATGATATAGAAACTTATACATGTGACATACATGCCTATACGGTTGACAAAATCATTTGTACACTCAAAACATAGGCTGACAAGGCCATACAAGTATCCATATACATGACATCTGTCTACAAGCCTCTAAAAGTACATAAATGTCATAAAGGTCGAGACAGGACCCTGCCATACCAATCAATACATATCCAAAGCATACTGACCAAATAGGCAACTCCGGAGCAAGTGGAGTGCACCAACACCTTCAGCTGAGCTGATAGCCTACTAGGAGGACTCTCAACCTGTCTATCAGGACTTGTGGGCATGAAACACATCGTCCCCAGGAAAAAGAGACGTCAATACAAATAAAGTACTGAGTATGTAATTCATGAAAGCAGTATATAAAAGACATGAAAGAAACATGGAGTAAAGAACGCAACATGTAAGTCTGAATAGCTCTATGAATCATGAAACATTTATAATATCATGCATATACGTTTAAATATCACATCATGCATAGGTATATGCATACATAACATCATCAAGCCTCTGAGGGCATCCTATCATATCATCTCGGCCTCTGTGGGCGAAATCATCAACGTATACCAATTGATTAGGTGGTGGTGCGTTTATAGCGTCGTAACCTTTTCCCATATCCCATATACATATAATATACACATATAAAACTCCATCTAGTCATGGGTCAATGTACATGTATAAATGAATGCAATGCATAATGAAGTAAGTCAATAATATCTCTCGGAATGTCATAAGATCAATATGCCTTCGGATAAACTTTATCAACTTACATATTTTTCATAGACCCATGAACAGACGATATAATAATAGGACATACGGGAAATCAATAACATAGGTACCCCTATTACTTTTATGAATAGAGTCACTTGTGAAACTTGTGTATTTGCTCATTTCGTTGTATCATACGGATCATGCCAATTGACCTAATGTTCAGCATATTTATGACTGTAACTTGTGATGACTTTTGTTTCACAACTCACTTGACTTCAAAACGTAAATACATGACTATCATACGACTAAAATAACTCATAACATAACCTCCTTATCATATTAAGAACCCTAGTCTCACCCCAAAGTACATGTTATAACATTCCAAACTTATCGACTTTCGACGAAACTTATTTTTCGTTTAGCTTCTACGCTTTCCAATCCTCTTGGTACTTGTTATTAATGATCTTAAAGATTTGTAACCTCCAAGGTAACATGATTAACTTACTTTATGTACTTTCGAAAATGATCTCATTTCTAAGCTTACATTAATTGTCTTACGTTGTACTCTTACCTATGAAAACATGTGGTGTAATAGGATTGATGACTTATTTGATCAGCTTCAGGGCGCTAAGGTGTTTTCGAAGATTGATTTGAGGTCTGGCTACCATCAGTTGAAGATTAGGGCATTCGATGTCCCTAAGATAGCTTTTCGAACTCGGTACATGCATTATGAGTTTCTAGTGATGTCATTTGGGTTGACAAATGCCTCAACAACATTTATGGATTTAATGAACCGGGTATTCAAGCCCTATTTGGATTCCTTTGTAATTGTATTTATTGACAATATCTTGATCTAGTCCCGCAATCGAGAGGAGCATGAGCAGCATCTTCGGATTGTACTTCAGACTCTAAGAGATATCCAATTATATGACAAGTTTTCAAAGTATGCATTTTGGCTAGACCCAGTTGCCTTTTGGGACACGTCGTATCGGCATAGGGCATATAGGTGGATCCTAAGAAGATTGAGGCAAATCAGAACTGTCCTAGACCCACTTCAGCTACTGAGATCCGGAGTTTCCTAGGTTTGGCGGGTTATTACCGCCGGTTCGTGGAGGGGTTTTTATCTATAGCAGCCCCATTGACCATGTTTACCTAGAAGGGTAACCCATTCAAATGGTCAGACGAGTGTGAGTTAAGCTTTCAGAAGCTCAAGATTGCTTTGATTACTGTGCACGTGTTGGTGTTGCCCACAGGTTCAGGATCTTACACGGTGTATTGTGATGCATCTCTTATTGGGCTCGGTGTAGTGTTGATTCAGGATGGAAGGGTGATCGCATATGCGTCACGGTAGTCAAAGGTTCATGAGAAGAATTACCCTATTCATAACTTATAGTATGCAACCATTGTTCATGTGTTGACGATTTGGAGGCACTATCTTTATAGCGTGTCGTGTGAGGTATTCACGAAAAAGTCTACAGTATTTGTTCAAACAAAAGGATCTCAGTTTGAGACATAGGAGGTGGTTGGAGCTGTTGAAAGACTATGATATCACCATTTTGTATCATCCCGGGAAGGCCAATATGGTGGCAGATGCCTTGAGTAGTGTTACACCCTATATTTTCGTACGTAAAAATGCGTCGTAAGCAAACTAATGTAGGACCAAAAATGAGATAATATTTAAAAGTATATAAAGTAAGTTAATCATGTTACCTCTGAGGTTACAAATATTGAAGATCATGAACAACAAGTACAAAGAGGGTTAGATAGTTCAGAAGCTAAAGCAATTAAATAAAACAATGTTTCGTCGAAAGTCGACAAGTTGGAAATGTTATAACATGTACCTTTGGGGTGAGACTAGGGTGATTAACATGATAAGAAGATTATGTTATGATTTATATTAGTCGTATGACATCCGTGTGTTATGTTTTGAAGTCAAGCGAGTTGTGGAACAAAAGTCGATGAAAGTCATCACAAGTTACATTCATAAGTTTTATTGAAACTTTGGGTCAAATGTAACTGCGATTTTCTCCCAATATACTTAGAGTTATGGGGTGTTCCACCCATCAAATTAAAGATCTATGCGTCTATTTTCCAAAGCATTAAACCTTTTGTCAATACGACATTGGAGTAGAAAGATATAGGCATTTGTACGATACTGCGCAAGCTGCTAGGTGACAAGTAGGTGTGTCACCTACTTGCTTAAATGAAAGCCCAAAAATGGGCCATTTCGGGTCGTCCAAAGAGGCCTTTTAAAGGCCTATTTTCTTCATATATTAGACTTAAAATAGAGCATAATAACCAGACATAAGCTCTGCAAAGAATCCTCCCAAATATTTCCCACAAACCCTAATTGATATTCTCTCCCTTTCAAGTTCTAATTGGAGGTAAAACCTAGAGTTTGAAGAACCAAGATAGGAGCTGAGTTATCCAACAAATAAGGTGAGTTTACTGATCTCTTTCATCCATTTTTTCTGCTTTAAATTCATGGTAAGTCGTTCTATACTTGTAAGAACTCACGGGACAGTGATCGGAAGCCGTGAGTTCGAGTTATTCACTTGTAGCAGACTGTTTTGTGGACTGTTTTGTGTTGCTGTTGGGCTGCGTGTTTTACTACTGTTTGTGAAGTTTTGGAGGAGGAAGGGGGTGTAGAAACATCATATAAATGTAGGGTGGTTGGCTGGTCGTTCTTCATAATATTTCCGGGTCGTTTGACACTACTACGGTGGTCGTTTTGTGTATGAAGAGATTGGGGTGTGTTGGGCTGTTTTGTAGTATTTGATGGCGTATATAGGGATGGAAAATGATTTATATATGTTGTTATTGTTCTGTTCTTGTATTGTTGGTGTTATCTTGAATTTGGAGGAAGTAAGGATTATAGGGAAGATGCTGCCCGTTTTAATACAAAATAAGTTTGTCGTTCGTTGTGCGATAGTTGTACCTTTCGTAACTTAACGATAGTATTATTATCATTCTTGTAGATTAAGGTGCGAAGAGGTGAGTTCAACTTGGTGATTAGAAAGATTGTGATAAGGTATGTTAAGGCTAAGCCCTTCCTTCATTTTGGCATGATCTCGTAGCTACATGTGTTAATAATGAGACATAAAGAGAAGTTCGTATTCATGAATTCATTCACATTATTCTAGTCTCATAAGTTACAATATTATTCCTTATCGGGACTTCATATTCAGTTTAGTTTTGTCTTTATTCAGTCAAGAGAGCAGAGGGTCTATATATATACAGAGTATTGCACTATTTTCACCACCATCGAGCTATAATCGGTGGGCAGGCCCCTATTGGGCAACCTCTGATCATATGGTAAGTTATATATACCGAGCCTACTGTGGCCGAGCGCCTATGAGCGAGCCCAGGATGGCCGAGATACAGAGCCCAGTATGGCCGAGCGCCTATGAGCGAGCCTACTACGGCCGAGCATTTACACGTACCGAGCCTTATAGGGCCGGACATTTATTTTACTTAATATATTGAGAGAGTTGAGTCAGTATCAGCAGGTAAGTATATCTCCAGACCATCTTTGACTCCCAGTTAATTTCAGTTATCATATTATCAGTTCAGTTTCAGCTTTCAGTTATTTTATTGCCTTACATACTCGGTACATTATTTCGTACTGACGTCCCTTTTCTGGGGGCGCTGCATTTCATGCGTGCAGGTTCAGACAGACAGACGGGTAGACCTCCTCAGTAGGTATTTCCCGAGTTCAGCCTGATCGGTAAGCTCCACGTCTTTCGGAGTTGCCAGGTCTAGAGTTTTTGTGTACATCTTATGTATATCTGTATATATGTTATGGGTAGGTCGGGGCCCTGTTCCGATCATAGTACATCTATCAGTAGAGGCTTGTAGACATATCCTGTTGGTTAGTGCAGTATGTTGGGTTTGTAGGCCTGGTATGTATAATTTGGTGGTTTGTTAGCTGTAGTAGCTATGACGGCCTTTTCAGCCTAGCTTTATATTGATGTTTAGTTAGCGCTAGTTTCCATTCAGTTTTATATTTTTCTTCGCAAATTGTCTTGCAAGGTGGCCCCAGAGTCTGAGGGGTCTGGGAGTTCAAGGGTCCGAGAGTTTATTGCTTTGAGTCCCCCAGAGTTCACGGGGACAGATCAGAGGGAGGACCCGCAGGATTTCATAGATCAACTTCACAGGATCTTTTGTGTTATGCATGCCACGAAGAAAGAGGCAGTTGAGCTAGCAGCTTTTCGACTTCGAGATATAGCCATAATTTTTCAGATGCCTTCCTTGACCAGTACTTACCACGGGAGATCCGACAGGCTCGAGTCGATCAGTTTCTAGCCCTCAAGCAGGGTAATATGAGTGTTCGAGAGTATAGTCTCCGTTTTGACTCATTGGCCAGATATGCACCATCCATAGTTGCTACTATGCGGGACAGGATTCACAGGTTTATAGCAGGGTTAGCCCCAGAGTTAACCGAGGCATGTGCCACCGCTGCATTGCAGGATAGTATGGATATCTCTCGGATTCAGGCATTCGCCCAGAATATAGAAAGGGGTAGGCGTCGGCAGCAGGGTACAGAGAGGGCTGAGCAAGGGCAACGTAAGAGGATGAGATTTCCCAGGTCTCAGGAGCAATCTCAGGGTAGTTATAGGACCCAGTACTTCGGACGGCCACCTAGGCCTCCGCCACCTCAGTTACAAGGTTACAGGTATGACCGCTATACTCAGTCAAGACCAGGTGAGAGCTCACGGGCGTCGGGTTTGCAGCGACAACAAGGTTCTGCGCAGACATGGTCATTTCCTCCACGGTGTGACATCTGTGGTAGAGGACACTTTGGCCAATGCCGAGCAGGTTCTGATGCTTTTTATACATGTGGGCGTCCGGGGCATATGATGCGAGATTGCCCAAATAGAGATTCTGGGGGAATGGCACAACCAGCGAGTTCAGCAACAGGATCATCTATGTCCGTGCATCCTTCAGGGCGCGAGTCTCAGTCTTCGGTTGGTAGAGGTCGAGGAAGAGGTAGAGGTTCCAGTTCAGGTGGTAATCAGAACCGTATCTATGCTTTAGCAGGTCGACAGGACCAGGAGTCTTCACCAGACGTTGTGATAGGTATATTAACCATTTGCTCTCACGATGCTTATGCTTTGATAGACCCAGAATCTACTTTATCGTATATTACCCCATTTGTCGCGAGGAAGTTTGGTATAGTGCCTGAAATACTAAGTGATCCTTTTGCGGTATCTACACCGGTCGGAGAATCGATTATTGCTAGACGGGTTTACGGAGGTTGTACGGTGACAATTTGTAGTCGTCAGACCTCAGCTGACCTAGTTGAGCTAGAGATGATGGATTTTGATGCTATCATGGGCATGGACTGGTTGGCAGCTTGCTATGCCACAATTGATTGCCGAGCAAAGGCAGCCAGATTTTATTTTTCGGGTGAGCCAGTCCTTGAATGGGTAGGTAATACACCAACACCCAGAGGTAGGTTTATTTCCTATCTGAAGGCGAGGAAAATGATCGCAAAAGGGTGCATTTATCATATTGTGCGAGTTAGAGATGCAGATGCTGAGATACCTACACTTCAGTCTATTCCTGTAGTCAAAGAGTATGCAGATGTGTTTCCAGATGAGCTTCCAGGTATTCCTCCAGAGCGAGAGATTGATTTTAGCATCGATTTGCTTCCATGAACTCAACCAATATCCGTCCCTCCGTATAGAATGGCACCTGGCGAATTGAAGGAGTTGAAGGAGCAGTTAAAAGATTTGCTGGAGAAAGGTTACATCAGGCCCAGTACCTCACCTTGGGGTGCACCAGTACTATTTGTGCGGAAGAAAGACGGCTCGCTGAGGATGTGTATCGATTATAGGCAGCTGAACAAGGTAACTATTAAGAATAAGTATCCGCTTCCAAGGATCGATGACTTGTTTGATCAGTTGCAGGGGGCTAGATGCTTTTCAAAGATAGATTTGAGGTCGGGGTACCACCAGGTCAGAGTTCGGGAAAAAGATATTCCGAAGACAGCCTTCAGGACCCGATATGGCCACTTCAAGTTCCTTGTCATGTCCTCCGAGTTGACTAATGCACCCGCTGTATTTATGGACTTGATGAATAGCCTATTCCGGCCATTTTTAGATCTGTTCGTGACAGTATTTATTGATGATATTCTATTTTATTCCCGTTCAGAGGATGAGCATGCAGACCACCTGTGACCGGTACTCCAAACCCTCCGTGATCGTAAGTTGTATGCTAAGTTTTCTAAATGTGAGTTTTGGTTGAAGTTTGTAGCATTCTTGGGGCATATTGTATCAGATGAAGGGATAAAGGTGGACACTCAGAAGATTGAGGCCGTGAAATCTTGGCCTAGACCTAACACTCCGACAGAGGTTCATAGCTTTCTAGGCTTAGCAGGATACTATCGGAGGTTCGTAGAGGGTTTTTCTTCCCTTTCGGCACCATTGACGAAGTTGACACAGAAAGAAACTAAGTTTCAATGGACAGAGGCTTGCGAGCGGAGTTTCCAAGAGCTTAAGAACAGGTTGACCTCAGCTCCAGTTCTAACACTTCCAGAGGGTCTAGAGGGTTATGCCGTGTATTGTGATGCATCAGGTGTCGGGTTAGGATGTGTCCTGATGCAACATGGGAAGGTAATTGCATATGCTTCAAGGCAGTTGAGGAAGCACGAGAGGAATTATCCGACCCACGACCTCGAGTTAGCTGCGGTTGTCCATGCACTTAAGATATGGCGGCATTATTTATATGGTGTTCATGTTGATGTATTTACTGATCATAAAAGCCTACAATATATCTTCAAGCAGAAAGAGTTGAATTTGCGACAGAGGCGATGGCTTGAGTTATTGAAAGATTACGATGTTAACATTCTCTGCCATCCAGGGAAAGCTAATGTTGTAGCAGATGCCTTAAGTCGCCGATCTATGGGTAGCTTAGCACATGTAGAGCCCAAGAAAAGACAATTAGCTAGAGAGATTCATCAATTGGCTTCGTTGGGGGTTCGGTTAGTAGATTCTGAGGATGGTGGAGTTGTACTCCAAAACACTGCAAAATCATCCCTCATAGCTGAAGTCAAGGAAAGGCAGTACGAGGACCCAGAGTTGGTCGAGTTGAGAGAGCGAATTCCGCAACAGAAGAAGCCATTGTTAGAGCTCAAGGGAGATGGGGTTCTCAGATACAGGGGTCGTTTGTGTGTTCCAGATGTAGCAGGGCTACGAGACAAGATTATGTCAGAGGCACATTATTCATGGTATTCCATCCATCCTGGATCGACGAAGATGTATCATGACATTAAGGATATGTACTGGTGGAACGATATGAAGAAGAACATTGCTGAGTTTGTCGCCCAATGTACTAGTTGCCAGCAAGTGAAGGTAGAGCACCAGAAGCCCGGAGGGCTAATGCAGACTATAGAGATCCCGACATGGAAATGGGAGGCGATAAACATGGACTTTATCATGGGTTTACCTCGTTCTAATCGTAAGTTCGATTCCATATGGGTGATAGTCGATAGGCTCACGAAATCAGCTCACTTCCTACCGGTCAGATCTACATATACAGCAGAAGATTATGCAAAGTTATATATTAAGGAGATAGTGCGGCTACACGGAGTACCGGTTTCTATTATATCTGACCGTGGGGCTCAGTTTACAGCACATTTTTGGAGGTCATTTCAGAGAGGTCTAGGGACTCAGGTGAATCTCAGCACAGCTTTTCATCCACAGACTGATGGACAAGCCGAGCACACAATTCAGACGCTCGAGGATATGTTACGAGTATGTGTGTTGGATTTTAAAAGAAGTTGGGATGAACATCTACCTCTTATCGAGTTTGCATATAATAACAGTTACCACTCCAGTATCCAGATGGCTCCATACGAGGCTTTGTATGGGTGTAAGTGCAGATCTCCTATAGGGTGGTTTGATGTTGGAGAATCTGGGTTACATGGGCCAGACCTGGTTCAACAGGCCATAGAGAAAGTAAAGATTATCCGGGAGCGACTGTTGACAGCTCAGATTCGTCAGAAGTCATATTCTGACGTGCGGCGACGAGACTTAGAGTTCAGGATTAATGACTGGGTATTCTTAAAGGTATCACCTATGAAGGGCGTGATGAGGTTTGGCAAGAAAGGCAAGCTTAGCCCACGGTATATTGGGCCTTATAGGATCATTCGGAGAGTGGGCCAAGTAGCTTATGAGTTAGAGTTGCCCTAAGAATTGGAGTCTGTCCATCCGGTTTTTCACGTATCTATGCTACAGAAGTGCATTGGCGATCCTACCCGAGTGGTGCCCACGGATGATGTACAGATTACAGAGGACTTGTCATACGAGGAAATTCCAGTTGCCATCCTAGACCGACAAATCCGCAAGCTACGAAATAAGGAGGTAGCTTCCGTGAAGGTTTTATGGAGGAGCAAGAATGTAGAAGAGATGACGTGGGAATCGGAGGAAGAAATAAAGTCTAAATACCCCCACCTATTTCAAACTGAAGATATGGTTCGAGATGGGACGCTACAACATAGCTCTATGTAGGCTAGCAGGTCATCAGGTAAGCTTTTATTTTTCACTTTCAATATTTATGATTTACGGTCGGTGAGGCAAATTGCTGCTATTTATAAAGATTGGCCATGTGTGGCATGCATAATATGTTTTTTGGCTACGTGCAGGTTGGTTTTAACCTAGTGTACGAAGGATACTTTGGCAAAATTTTCCAAAGTCTCTAAGAGTAAACATTCAAGGATGAATGTTCCCAAGGGGGGAGTAATGTTACACCCTATATTTTCGTACGTAAAAATGCGTCGTAAGCAAACTAATGTAGGACCAAAAATGAGATAATATTTAAAAGTATATAAAGTAAGTTAATCATGTTACCTCTGAGGTTACAAATATTGAAGATCATGAACAACAAGTACAAAGAGGGTTGGACAGTTCAGAAGCTAAAGCAATTAAATAAAACAATGTTTCGTCGAAAGTCGACAAGTTGGAAATGTTATAACATGTACCTTTGGGGTGAGACTATGGTGATTAACATGATAAGGAGATTATGTTATGATTTATATTATTCGTATGACATCCGTGTATTATGTTTTGAAGTCAAGCGAGTTGTGGAACAAAAGTCGATGAAAGTCATCACAAGTTACATTCATAAGTTTTATTGAAACTTTGGGTCAAATGTAACTGCGATTTTCTCCTAATATACTTAGAGTTATGGGGTGTTCCACCCATCAAATTAAAGATCTATGAGTCTATTTTCCAACGCATTAAACCGTTTGTCAATACGACATTGGAGTAGAAAGATATGGGTATTTGTGCGATACTGCGCAAGCTGCTAGGTGACAAGTAGGTGTGTCACCTACTTGCTTAAATGAAAGCCCAAAAATGGGCCATTTCGGGTCGTCCAAAGAGGCCTTTTAAAGGCCTATTTTCTTCATATATTAGACTTAAAATAGAGCATAATAACCAGACATAAGCTCTGCAAAGAATCCTCCCAAATATTTCCCACAAACCCTAATTGATTTTCTCTCCCTTTCAAGTTCTAATTGGAGGTAAAACCTAGAGTTTGAAGAACCAAGATAGGAGCTGAGTTATCCAACAAATAAGGTGAGTTTACTGATCTCTTTCATTCATTTTTTCTGCTGTAAATTCATGGTAAGTCGTTCTATACTTGTAAGAACTCACGGGACGGTGATCGGAAGCCGTGAGTTCGAGTTATTCACTTGTAGCGGACTGTTTTGTGGACTGTTTTGTGTTGCTGTTGGGCTGCGTGTTTTACTACTATTTGTGGAGTTTTGGAGGAGGAAGGGGGTGTAGAAACACCATATAAATGTAGGGTGGTTGGCTGGTCGTTCGTCATAACATTTCCGGGTCGTTTGACATTACTACGGTGGACGTTTTGTGTATGAAGAGATTGGGGTGTGTTGGGCTATTTTGTAGTATTTGATGGCGTATATAGGGCTGGAAAATGATGTATATGTGTTGTTATTGTTCTGTTCTTGTATTGTTAGTGTTATCTTGAATTTGGAGGAAGTAAGGATTATAGGGGAGATGCTGCCCGTTTTAATACAAAATAAGTTTGTCGTTCGTTGTGCGATAGTTGTACCTTTCGTAACTTAACAATAGTATTATTATCATTCTTGTAGATTAAGGTGCGAAGAGGTGAGTTCAACTTGGTGATTAGAAAGATTGTGATAAGGTATGTTAAGGCTAAGCCCTTCCTTCATTTTGGCATGATCTCGTAGCTACATGTGTTAATAATGAGACATAAAGAGAAGTTCGTATTCATGAATTCATTCACATTATTCTAGTCTCATAAGTTACAATATTATTCCTTATCGGGACTTCATATTCAGTTTAGTTTTGTCTTTATTCAGTCAAGAGAGCAGAGGGTCTATATATATATATACAGTATTACACTATTTTCACCACCATCGAGCTATAATCGGTGGGCAGGCCCCTATTGGGCAACCTCTGATCAGATGGTAAGTTATATATACCGAGCCTACTGTGGCCGAGCGCCTATGAGCGAGCCCAGGATGGCCGAGATACAGAGCCCAGTATGGCCGAGCGCCTATGAGCGAGCCTACTACGGCCGAGCATTTACACGTACCGAGCCTTATAGGGCCGGACATTTATTTTCCTTAATATATTGAGAGAGTTGAGTCAGTATCAGCAGGTAAGTATATCTCCAGACCATCTTTGACTCCCAGTTAATTTCAGTTATCATATTATCAGTTCAGTTTCAGCTTTTAGTTATTTTATTGCCTTACATACTCGGTACATTATTTCGTACTGACGTCCCTTTTCTGGGGGCGCTGCATTTCATGCGTGCAGGTTCAGACAGACAGACGGGTAGACCTCCTCAGTAGGTGTTTCCCGAGTTCAGCCTGATCGGTAAGCTCCAAGTCTTTCGGAGTTGCCAGGTCTAGAGTTTTTGTGTACATCTTATGTATATCTGTATATATGTTATGGGTAGGTCGGGGCCCTGTTCCGATCAGAGTACATCTATCAGTAGAGGCTTGTAGACATATCCTGTTGGTTAGTGCAGTATATTGGGTTTGTAGGCCTGGTATGTATAATTTGGTGGTTTGTCAGCTGTAGTAGCTATGACAGCCTTTTCAGCCTAGCTTTATATTGATGTTTAGTTAGCGCTAGTTTCCATTCAGTTTTATATTTTGCTTCGCAAATTATCTTGCAAGGTGGCCCCACGGCCAAAGTATGACATTATGTGTTCAGAGTCCCTTAGTCGCAATTTGGTACGCCAGGTTAGGTGAGGCACCGGGTGCTTGCCTTGCTCCTAGATTCGGGGCGTGACAAACTTGGTATCAGAGCAGTTCTGTCCTAGGGAGTCTACAAGCCGTGTCAGTAGGGTCTTATTTATAGATGTGTTGTGCACCACATTATATAAGCAGGGCACTACAGGGCATTTAGGAGATGGTTACCCTTCTTTGAAATCTAAATCGTGCTACAGAACTGAGTTATAGGAAATTTGAATTAAACTTATGTGTTGGTGTTTGCATGCACAGATGACGGTGACTAGGAAGACTACGGCTAGCAAGAGGAGAGATACAGAGTGGTTGGCTGAGATCTACATCTGCGAGATCGTCCGTCTTTATGGTATGCCCGTGTCTATCATTTCTGATCGAGGCATGCAGTTTATCTCGCACTTTTAGAGGGAAGTACAATGTGAGTTGGGCACGCAGGTTGAGTTGAGCACAATATTTCATCCCAAACGGACGGACAATCTGAGCGCACTATTAAGAAATTAGACGATATGCTTCGCGCTTGTGTTAGAGATTTCGGGGCTTCTTGGGATCAGTTCTTGCCACTTGCGGAGTTTGCCTACAACAAAATCTATCAGTTGAGCATTCAGATGGCTCCCTATGAGGCGTTATACGGGAAGCAGTGCCTATCGCTAGTTAGATGGTTCGAGCCGGGGGAGGCTCGATTGTTTGGTATAGATTTGGTACAAGATGCCTTAGACAAGGTCAATATTATTGAGGATCGACTTCGCACTGCTCAATCTATGGAAAAGAGTTATGTCGACCGTAGATCTCGAAGGGTGTGATGAGGTTCGGAAAGAAGGGCAAGTTGAGCCCTAGGTATATCGGACCCTTTGAGATTGTTGAGAGAGTGGGGAGGTGGCCTATAGGATCGCATTGCCACCTAGTTTATCAACAGTCTATCTGGTGTTCCATGTGTCTATGCTCCAGAAGTATCACGGTGATACGTCCCATGTGTTAGATTTCAGCTAAGTCCAGTTTGATAAGGATTTGACTTATGAGGAGGAGCCGGTGGCTATTCTAGCCCGACATGTCCAACAGTTGAGGTAAAAGAGTTATCTTTCAGTTCGGGTGCCGTAGAGAGGTCATTTGGTCGAGGCAGCTACTTGGGAGTCTGAGTCGGATGCGGAGTAGATATCCACAACTTTTCACAAGTCCAGGTACTTTTCTATGTCCGTTCGAGGAGGAACGGTTGTTTTAGAGTGGAGAATGTGATGGCCCGATAGGTCATCTAGAGTTTTAAACCTTAATTATTTGTTTCAAAACCTCAAATAGCTCCTTTTAGCCTTCCTCGATTTGCTTGCGCAGTCCATGTATTTTTTCGAAAGGCTTTTATGTGAAAAAAATGATTAAATGTGAATTTGTGCCTTAAAAATCTATTTGAGTTGACTTCGGTCAACGTTTTGAGAAGACAGACCCGGATCCATGTTTTGATGGTCCCAGTAGTTCTGTATCGTGATTTGGGATTTGGCCGTATGCCCGAAATCGAATTCGGAAGTCCCTAGCTCGAGTTATCGCATTTTGTCAAAAATTTGAAGTTTAAAGGTTTAAGGAATTTAAAGATTTGACCAAAGTCGGACTTTATTTCTATCGTGTCTGGATTTTGGTTCCAAAGCTTGGTATAGGTTCATTACTATATTTATGACTTGTCTGTAAAATTTGGTGCAAAACAGAGTTGATTTGACGTGATTCAGATGTCCGGTTGTTAAAATAGAAATTCTTAAGTTTCATTGAAAATTTGAGTTGATTTGGTGTCTGATTCGTAGTTCTAGGTGTTATTTTGATGTTTTGATTGCGCGAGCGGGTTCGTATGAGGTTTTTGGACTTGTGTGCATATTTGGTTTGGAGTCCCGAGGGCTCGGGTGAGTTTCGGATAGGCTACAGAGTGTATTTGAATGTAGAATCATAGGTGATGCCTCATTTGTGAGCCTCGCATTTGCGAACATGGCTTCGCATTTGCGAGCCTGGGCAGTCTAGGGGATTCTCGCATTTGCGAGGCAAAAGTTCGCAATTACGAACTTGCCCTTTCTGCTTTTGCGAAGGCAGAGTCACATTTGCGACTCAACATTTTCTGTCAATCTTCGCAATTGCGAAGAAAAGGTCCTCATTTGCGAGGCTGGGGGTTCGCATTTGCGACCAATTTATCGCATTTGCGATAACTGGGCTTCTGAGATGAGTTCGCAATTGTGAACAAGATACCGCAATTGCGACATCTACAGCTGGGTAAAAGCTGAGTTAGACGAGATTTTTTCTCATTCTTTCAAATTTACAACCCTAAAAACCTTAAAGGCTATTTTCCAAGATTTTTCTTCCCCAATTCATTGGTAAGTGACTCTAACCTAATTTCTTTCAATTGCCCATTACGTTTCATGAGATTTCAACCTTAAATCTTGGGATTTCGTGGTAGAAATTCAGGATTTTGGTAGAATTAGGGATTTTTGAAAAATTGGAATTTAGACCTCAAATCGAGGTCAAATTTCGAAACAAATTACATAACCGGGATCGGGGGTGAATGGGTAGTCGGGGTTTGGTCTGAATTTCGGATTTGGACCAAGCGGGCACGAGGTTGACTTTTGTTGACATTTTCAATAATGACCTAAATTGAACCTCTTTCATTTGTGGGTAGTTCCTAAGGCTTATTTTGAATCGTTTGGTTAGTAATTTGCTAGATTTGGTTGGTTCGGAGACTTGTTCAAAAGGTAAAGTCGAGGTTGAGCTTTGAGTCAATTTTGGAGCAAGGTAAGTGTCGTGGTTAACCTTGATTTGAGAGATTAGGACTTGTTGCCTATTTGCTACGTGTTTAATTGTTTGGGTACAACGTATATGTGAGGTGACGAGTATTTATGTGTTGTTGTTGGGTTAAATCATGCGGGTGGGACTTATTTCCTTGTAATTTAATTCCTTCTTTGATTATAATATCCATGATTAGACTAGTTTATTACTTAATTGATCATTCTTTCCGCATTTATGAACTATTTGTGATAATTGAGTACTTTTGGAAGTTGAGGTTTGGTATTTTGGAACCATTATTGACGTAAGGTTTATTCTTGCTCATTCTTATAGTCATTACTACATGGTAAGGGAGAGTGTTAAAGCATGAAGGGCGATGCCGTGCCGATTATTGCTCCATTTATTGATTAATACATTGTAAGGAAGAGAATTAAAGCACGAAGGGTGATACCGTGCCGTATGTATCGTTTCATGATGAAATTGAGTGTAAAAAAACGAAGGGTGATGTCGTGCCGTATTTATCATTTTTTGGAGAGATTGAGAGTAAAAGCACGAAGGGTGATGTTGTGCCATTATTATTGATTTCATGGTGAAGTTGAGAGTAAAAGGACGATGGGTGATGTCGTGCAGTCTTTATTCATTATGCTATTCGTTTTCATTGGTTGATGATTTACTTGACTGTCTTATGTTAACATTTCCGTTGTAGCTATCGTATCATGTTCCCCTTCGCATGTCCCCTCCCAATAATACATGTTAAATCTTTATTTGTTGTTATGTTATACGTATATTTTTGTTTGTACAAGTTTAATTACGTGGGTGTCCTCTCATAGCCTCGTCACTACCTCGTCGAGGTTAGGCTCGACACTTACAGAGTACATTGGGTCGGTTGTACTCATACTACACTCTTCACTTCTTGTGCAGATTTTGGTACTGGTCCCAGCTGCCCGTGAGGTGTATCTGGTCGGATTAGCTTATTTGGAGACTCGAGGTAGATCTGCTGGCGTCGACAGACCTTGAAGTCCCCTTCCTCTTTCCTTATTTACTGTTCATTTCATTCGAGACAGTTGTATTTATTTCAGACCCTGTTTGTAAAACCTCTAGAAGCTCGTGTACTTGTGATTCCAGATCTGGGTTGCACTTAGATGATTGGGTTATTATGTCACTTTGTACTTTATTTTAGTTTCATTTTTGTTTAATTGGTTAAATTACTCGAAGTGTTTAAAATTTGCAAAAGAATTACTCTAACGTTGGCTTGCCTAGCCCGTAAAATGTTAGGCGTCATCACGGTCCCGAAGGTAGAAATTTCGGGTCGTGAAAAAATCCTAATATTTTGGATATTAATATTAACTTAAATTTACATGTATAATTTAAATTTCTAATATTTGATTGAAGCCTTACCCTGGGAAACACTTTCTGTTAGATGCCACATTTTGCTTGTCATGGATTTTTCTTAGTGAGCTATAAGTGTGTTTACTTTAGGTCCGATACTTTCTAGGACTCTTTTACGCTTGTTAGAGACTAACTACTATATGCCAGTAGAAAAGGCAGAGAACTTCTAGTGCTAGAGAAACTAAATTTTCATATATTAAAGTTTTGAGAGAAGCTCAGTGAAGATGAAGAAGAAAGAAAATAAACAAGAAAGTTTTAGAAGGTGTTCTCCACTTGAGAGAAATCTTAACTATGTTATTACAAATCTTAAGAGTACAATGAGATAATCACCTGTATATATACACTCTACAATTAGAAACTAAATCTATAGTTGTATCTACGCTTTACACTAGCCAATCCTATAATTAGTTATAAATAACTAACAGCCTACTTAACGGACTTAATCGCCTCTTACGTGATTGGCACATACTCGTTCCTTTCTTCAACACTCCTCATCAAGCTAGATGGTGCAAACAGGTTAAGCACCCCTAGCTTGTTCATTAGATATTCATGTTGTGATCTTCCCATAGCCTTTGTAAACAAGTCTGCTTCCTGAACTTTTGACATCACATATATTTTTTTGATAACTCCTTGCTGAATTCTTTCTCTGATGAAGTGCAAGTCTATTTCTATATGTTTTGTTCGTTCGTGAAATATGGGATTTGCAGCAATTTGGATTGCTGCTTTGCTATCACAGTGTAGCTCCATTGGTAATTCAACCTCTGTACCCAATTCTTTGCACAACCTTGTTAACCATAGAATTTTTAAGACTACAACAGCCATGCTCATATACTCAGCTTCTACTGAGCTTCTTCATATTGTGCACTGCTTCTTTGATTTCCAAGATACCAAAGAGTTTCCCAGCTTCAGCACATATCCTGTCACAGACCTTTTAGACACTAGACATGATGCCCAGTCAATATCACAAAAGGTTGTGAGTCTTGGGGACTGCTTTGAGATCAAGCAAACCCAGGCCTGGAGCCCCTTTTATGTATCTCACAAGTCTTATTGAAGCCTCTATGTGTGACTTCTTTGGGCAATGTATGAACTAACTCAGCACATGCACTACATACGAAATGTCTGGCCTTGTCATGGTGAGGTACATCAGCTTCCCAACTAGTCTTTGTTATGGTCCTGTATCTGGCTGCTTCTCATCTTCTTTCAGATTCAAGTATTGATCATATTCCACAGTGGTGAATCTCTAATTGCATTCCGTTGGGGTGGCCACTAGCTTAGATCCTGTCAGTCCAAGGTTAGTGATCAATTCCATTACAAACTTTATTTGATTCATCAATATCCCTTCTCTTGATCTTGCTATTTCAATTCCAAGAAAGAATTTCAACTCCCTAAGTCGTTGATCTTGAAGTTGCACTGCAATATAGACTTTGCCTATGAAATTAGGCAATGATCATTCCCAATTATGAGAAAATCATCCACAAATACCAGGATGATTACTAGACTGGTCCCTTGCTTCTTTATGTACAAAGAATAATCAAAACGACTCTGCACAAACCCTGAGTTGAGCAAAGCTTCAGTCAATTTCAAATTCCACTGTCTTGAAGCTTGCTTCCATCCATAAAAGGATTTATGCAGCCTACATACTCTCTCCTCTGGCTGTGAAATCCCTGAGGCAACCACATGTATACTTCTTTAGTGAGGTCACCTTGAAGAAATGCATTGTATACATCCATCTGATGCAAATTCCAGTTGTATGATGCTGCTATGGCTAGGACCACTCTGACTGTTACCATTTTGACTACAGGAGAGAAGGTCTCCTGGTAGTCAAGGCTTTCAATCTGATTGTATCCTTTAGTAACTATTGTATCCTTTGGATTTGGCCCTTCTAATTATTGAAGTAATTCTGGTTCTTCACAAATCCTTTCTTCTGGTCTTTCTTCTGTTTACCTTTAAACCTACCTTTCACTAAAGTACTAGCAGATTGCACAAGGTTAGCTTTAGAAGAATTAAAAGAGGGAGATTTCATCTTATCCTTAATACGTTCTGCCTCTTCATCTTTGAGACAGTTTGCTTCCTCAATCCTCATGTGACTGATCAGTTCTTGGAGAGTTAAGTTCTTCTTCTTGTGCTTGAGTTGGTTCTTGTAATCACTCTAGGAAGGTGAAAACTTTTCAAGCAGAATATTAGCTTGAAGAATCTCACACATCTCCATGCCTTCGTTCAGAACATCAGCAGTCAAGTTCTCATACTCGTGAACCTGCTCCATAATTGGCTTATCGTCAACCATTTGAAACTTGATCGGCCACTTTCCAACCACATACTTCTTTTCCCCCGCGTCATCTGCACCATATTTCTTTAGCAGATTTATAATTTATAAATAAATCAAATAGAGGGTTAGTCATATGGTTAAGCAGATGCCCTCGAACAGTTTTATTATCTTTTTCAAATTTTGTTTTAGCAACATCATCAACAACAATAGCAACAATAGTATTAGAACCATCAACAACATTAGTAGTATTAGAAACAACATTAGCAGAAGGTTCGTTGAACAAAACAAAATCAACTTCTAATTGCTCGAAGAAAATCAGAAGTTTATGGGACCAACGCTTATAATTGTTTCCATCCAAATGCTCAAGCTTTGACAGATCGGGAAGAGTTTTAGTCAAAGTGGTAGCCATTGAACAATATTATACGTGAAATCGCTTTCAAAATGTTAGAAAAAATAGTTGATAATATTAACCTAGAATAATAAGAGAATAGAAATAACTTATCGAATAAATACTATGTTGTGGCAATCCAATGCCTTGAAAGCGATTTCGGTCCGACTGGGTGCAAATCATTAAGATCGATCGCTCCCCAAGGTTCTACAATACTCCCACACACGTGCATTCATGGCTGGAAGTTTGGAGTTTGCAAAAAAGAATTGCCCAGGAAAAATAGGAAGAAAAATAGTCTTTTGAGATGATGAAAGAATAAATGTTTTGGTGGTTGTTTAGTTCACAAATGATGATACTTATATAGGCAAATCAACTACGTTTTCTTCCATAAGAAAAACGTAAGAAGCCAAATGGGAGTTAATGTTATGTAACATTGTTCTTGGTTTAATGACAAAATTATCATAAAGACAGTAACTTCAAACCTTCTGAAAAGTTTATTTCTTTTCACAAATAAAGTCACAAAAAATGAGAAATTAAGAAACCATCATATGAATGAATGTGAACCATTTATGAAGTAGTAACTTCATTCTCCTACTCTTCATATACATAAAATCTAGAAATGTAACAAAATATTAATGGAGAGATATGAGAATTAACAACAGATTAATTATAGATTAAAAGTATTTATTCTTTGCATTATCAAATTAATTAGAGTATAATGCCCAAAGAGGAATAATGCCAACAATTGCAACTTAAGTCTTTGTATATTCCATGATTTGGAACACGTATCATTAGTATATATGAGGTTACTTAGAAATTCCAGTTAATTTGAGTAGTCCTACTTTTTTCACACTTTTTTGTCATTTCTTTGAGTAATCAAGTTTTTATAAGAATTGAATACAAAAGTTACGTGCACGAATTATCTGGTTGAAAAAAGAAGAATTTTAAAATTTTCTTTGTACCACGAATATTTCTTGCTCATTTGGAACTCAAGGGAAAAAAAAATGGTTGTAACAAATAACAATTATTTAATCTTAAACGAACCATAAATAGCGAATCTTCTCCGATTTGATAGAATGAGATGGATATTTGATGAACTACTGGTTTGAAAATCAGATTCAGTGGCAGAAATTATATACAATTAATTTTTTAAAAACAAAATTAACCCAAAGGTATACATTTCGTTGAAAGCCTGCTCAAATATCCGCGGAATTAAACATTCGATGAACCCAATGCTTTTGAAGTCGAACGTTAATTTATATAATAAACCAGAGGCTTTGAAGTCTAATGTTAATGCAAAAATAACTATATGTTAGATTAACGTTAATGCTTTGATAAAAAGTGTTTAAGCATATAATCAATTCTTCTATTCTACCGTGCTATGAAGTAATTAACTATAATATATAGTCCAATGAGCCTATATGATATTAACAAGTGTAATTTCCTTATTTATTTAATTGAATATAATTAGGTTAAAACATGAAGATCCCCGTACAAGATATGTATAAATATTCAAAATGAAATGTCAATCATATTCACGGCTAAGTTCTCCATCGTCAAATATTCCACTTCTCCTAAGCAATTCATCTTACTGGCTCCATTCCCTTCATTTTCAAACACACAAAATCTTAGAATAATGCCACTAAAACTACGAGGTTAAGGTCTAATTCTCCTGATCCTCCCAGTGCCATTGATTTAATCAAACTTCATAGGTCGTTTGGAAAAAAGCTTTTCCTCATTTTAAGCTAAATTTTGTTTAACGGACTTAGCTTATATATGCTGATAGTGTAAAGAAATCAATATTATCATTGTAATTTATAAATCTATTGTGACAAGTTACTCGTTGCATTTCTCAAGTGACTAATTCAACTTATTATACACGGTTACCAGTAATTATCTTTTGGGTAACATAAAATTAAGTATATATAAAACCGCACCAAATCGATAATCCGAGTCAAACCGAGAAAACAAATCCGACTATGATTTGGTTTGGTGTTAGGAAAAAAAAACCTAACCATAATTGGTTTGGTTTGGTTTTAACTGGAAAAAGTCAAATCGAAACCAAATCAACCCAACATTACATGTATACAAGTTTTTAAAATATTTTATACATAAAAATAATTATTGTAATATAATTTATAAATATTTTTAAAACTTTTTCATAGTTTTCTCTTTTAATTGTATTATTTCAAGCTAGAACTTAGAATTTTTGAATGGTCAAATATGTTTTATAACCCATAAAAGTTAGTAACTCAAATAAAGCCCAAAACAAAATCAAATCAATACTAGTGGTAAAAAAATTATCGATCAATACTAGGAAGTAGGAATGGCAATAGTATTGTATGTTTATTCTCTTAGTATTATATTGGTGTAGATAGTGAAAATGCATAACTTATTTTTATCATTATTTAGTCATGTAACTAATACTTAGTATTTATTTTAGCATGACTTAGTAATTTTAGATTATGTTTATTTTTATTATTTTGTATTATTTTCTTGGAAAATATCTTATATAGTTTTATTCTACAAGGACCTAAGAAATATTAGAGCACAAATTATATATTTTATGCTATGAAGATCTTATCCGAAAAAATTCGAAAAACCCGAGAAAAATTGAGATGAAAAACCCGACTTTTATTGGTTTGGTTTGATTTACACATTTAAAAATCCAAGACAATTGGTTTGGTTTGGTAATTGAAAAATTCGAGCCAACCCGGCCTATGTACCCCCTATCCACAGTGATTCCACCTTCCTTCACAGTTGCTGATTCAATCTTCAACTCATCCAATCCTTGAATAATGAGGTCCATATCCGAACATTAGAATGAAATGTGATTTTTTTGGGGTTTATCTTTCCCTTCTTTGACTCTGCATCTTCTTTTTGGGGTTGAGCAACCTGCAAAAATCACCCAAAATATCATATTTATTGTATATGATAAAAATTAATTTCGGCCTTCGTACGACTGATCGAGATTGAAACATAATGGACCGAAGAGCGTCTTCATAATATCGGGATGAGATATGAAGCCAGGTTACCGAGCTTCGAGTTTCAGGGACCAATCAATATCGAGCTCGAAGTCATTATCGAGCTCGAATCCAAATCGAACTATGATGCGAAGCGGCGTTATCGAGCTTAAGAGTCAGAGACCGACCAATACTGAGCTCGAATCAATACCGGGCCCCGAGTCAAAATCGAGCTCGAGTCAAAATCGAACTCGAGTCAATATCAAGCTCGAGTCAATACCGAGCTCATAGACAAGAGCCGTTACAGCCGCACTAAGGGAGAAAATCATGGTGGAAATTAGGGAAAAGTTGATTTATCATGGGTTCCCCACTATGTATTTTTAATTATATTTAAAGTAGGATCTCTCCACTATAAGAGGGATGACTATTATCTCTGTAAGCAGAGCATTATCAAGTCATTCATACACTGTAACTAAAGTACTGTTAATACATTCTCATATTGAAAGATTATCCTTTTGAGCTTCATACATTATTTCATCTTGCTTATTCATAAATCATCCTCCTTTCAACTTTCCTTATTTTTCATTCTTTACAGTCAAGATTTGATATGTCTACTTCCCTTTGCGATTTGTGTCAAGTTATATCATGTACCCTTGGAAATACATATAAATTTAACTCTATCCGTTTTTTCGGGTAAACAGTTTGGCGCCCATCGTGGGGCTAAGGATAACATTGGTTATTTGATATGAATCTGCAAAACACATCATTTTACGCTTGTTTTTTGGAAGTGTCTTTGATTTCAGATTCGCAACGACAAACTCTCAATTAATGGCCTTACCTATCGATAACGAAGCTGGCCTTCAAGGTGAGAACAACAACTTGACGCCCAGGGCCGAAAGACCGCTTGTCGATGCCGTTGAAGCTAGAGTCGAAGTACCATTAGACATTAATTCGCATGTGGCCATTGAGGCAAACCAACGTTCTGAACCTGAAAATAGCATTCATAGTGGTACTCGATCTGCAGCTTGAGACACCCATAACGATGAGGAAAAAGGAATCAGCTTGCGTATGATTTTGAAAATGTTGCAAGCTTAACAGGTAGAGATATCTCAGTTGTAGAGACAAACCTAGTTACCAAGAAAGCCGGAGCCCAGTCCACCCCGAGAAATCACCCACATAACGGATCCAGCTATAGTAAGGTCAAATGAGCAAGAATCGTGGACTAATCCCGAAATTGCTAAGATACTCGAGGAACTCACAAAACGGATCGAAGCAAACGATAAAAAAATGAAAACATATAACTCCATGGTCGATTAGATCCCGGGGGAACCACCAGTGTTAAAAGGATTGGATTCCAAAACATTAGTGCAAAAGCCTTTTCCCTCGAGTGCAGCTCCAAAACCGATCTCCAAAAAATTCCGTATGCCCGAGATTCCTAAATATAATGGAACGACCGACCCCAATGAACATGTCACCTATTACACATATGCCATCAAGGGTAACGATTTAGAAGATGATGAAATCGAATCTATGTTGTTGAAAAAATTCGGAGAGACCCTCTCGAAGGGAGCGATGATTTGGTATCACAACCTACCACCAAATTCCATTGACTCATTTGCCATGTTAGTAGATTCTTTCGTAAAGGCACACGCCGGGGCCATAAAAGTTGTAACGAGGAAATCAGACCTTTTCAAGGTAAGACAAAGGGATAATGAAATGCTGAGGAAGTTCGTATCCCGATTTTAAATGGAACGCATGGAGTTGCCACCAGTCACAGATGATTGGGCTGTTCAAGCTTTCACCCAAGGGTTGAACGAGCGAAGTTCGTTAGAATCACGTTAGTTGAAACAAGATTTGATCGAGTATCCAGCTATAACTTGGGCAGATGTGCACAATCAATATCAGTCGAAGATCAGGGTCGAGGACAACCAATTAGGAGCCCTTTCCGGTTCCGTACATCAAAACAGGTCGACAGTTAAAAACCAGAGGGACGTCGACATGGAGCCAAGGTCAAACAGAGACTGATATCAACCATACACCGCAGATCGAAGGAACAATGGTTCAAGACGCAATTCCGCCCTGGACAATCGAAGAAGTGATCGAGGACAGAATTCTCGGGGACTTATGAGCAAAAGTGATTTTAACAAGTATGTCAATCCCACAGAGGCACATAGGCTATCAGAATATAACTTTAGCATCGATGCATCGGGCATTGTATCGGCAATCGGAAGGATCAAAGATACTAGGTGGCCTAGACCCAAACAAACCGATCCTTCCCAAAGAAACCCAAATTTGATGTGCAAGTATCATGGCACGCATGGTCACAAGACCGAGGATTGCAGACAATTAAGGGAGGAGGTAGCCCGTCTATTCAATAAGGGCCACCTTCGAGAGTTCCTCAGCGATCGAGCCAAGAATCATTTCAGAGAAAGGGACGCCAACAGGAAAATTGAACAAGGGGGACCCTTACATGTCATTCATATGATCGTCGGTAGGGTCGACATTCCACATGGACCCATATTCAAATGAACTAAGGTACAAATCACTAGAGAAAAATGAACCCGAGATTATGTGCCCGAAGGCACTTTATCATTCAACAACGAAGAAGCAAAAGGCATTTCTCAGCCCCACAACGACGCTCTAGTAATTTCTATCTTATTAAATAAAGTTCAAATTAAGCGTATTTTAGTGGATCCAGGTAGCTCGGCGAATATCATCCGATCGAGGGTCGTGAAGCAGCTCGGCCTACAAAATCAGATCGTGCCCGCAGCTCGGGTCTTAAATAGTTTCAATATGGCCAGTGAAACAACTAAAGGGGAGATTATTCAAACCGGTAAACGTGGCTGGAACCATTCAATATACCAAGTTTCATGTATTCGAGGGTCACATGAGGAACAATGCCCTGCTCGGAAGGCCTTGGATCCACAATATGAGGGCAGTCCCTTCGACTCTCCATCAAGTGATGAAATTCCCGACGTCGGACGGTGTAAACCGTATACGGGGAGCAGCATGCTGCAAAGGAAATATTTGTGGTCAATGAGATAACACCGATATCGACACTATCAAACTCAGAAAGGTCTAGCATCAAAGGTAAACATGAAGCCAAATAGCAATCACAGCCACCAGTCTCGACCGAATCGGGGAAGCAGGAGATAGAAGAAGAGGAGGAGGATTTTCTGACCAATCGAACTTTTATTGTTCCCGAAGATTCTGACGCCACCAAATCAACGGTCGAAGAGCTGGAACATGTTATATTGATCGAGTATCTGCCCGAGCGAAAGGTATACCTAGGAACGGGATTAACCCCCGAACTCAGGAAAAAGCTTATTCAATTTCTTATTGATAACATAAATTATTTTGCTTGGTCCCATTTAGACATGACAAGGATCCCACCGGAGATAACAATGCATTGGCTAAGCCTGAACCCTAGGTTCAAACCGGTGAAGCAAAAGAGAAGACCCAGTCCGAGGTAAAGCATGCATTCGTAAAGAACGAGGTAACTAAACTTCTCAAAATAGGGTCCATTCGTGAGGTGAAATATCCCGAATGGTTAGCCAATGTAATTGTAGTCCCTAAAAAAGGGAACAAACTTAAAATGTGTGTAGATTATAAGGATTTGAATAAGGCATGCCCCAAAGATTCTTTTCCACTGCCTAACATCGATCGCACGATCGATGCCAGATCCGGCCACGAGATCTTTACTTTTCTCGATGCCTATTCCGGGTACAATCAAATCCAAATGAACCCTGAGGACCGAGAAAAGACTTCATTTTTCACCAATTATGAAACATATTGTTATAATATAATGCCCTTCGGGCTAAACAAATGTAGGAGCTACTTACCAACGCCTAGTAAATAAAATGTTCGAAGAACAAATATGTAAATCAATGGAAGTTTATATTGATGGCATGCTAGTTAAGTCCTTACGCGCAGAGGAGCATTTGGCTCATTTGCAAGAAATGTTCAAGATTTTAAGGAAATACAACATGAAGCTCAACCCCGAAAAATATGCTTTCGGGGTCGTTTTGGGCAAGTTCCTTGGCTTCATGATATGGAATTGGGGGATCGAGATCAACCCCGATAAAATCAAGGCCATCGAAGACATCACCGTCGTGGACAGTGTAAAAGCCGTGCAGAAGCTAACTGGACGGATAGCTGCCCTAGGTCGATTCATTTTGAGGTCGTCGGATCGAAGCCACGAATTTTTCTCTCTACTCAAAAAGAAGAACGATTTCGCCTGGACCCCGGAATGCCAACATGTATTGGAGGAATTGAAGCGATACCTATCGAGCCCACCACTACTTCACACTCCAAAGGCAGATGAGAAACTTTACTTATACTTGCCAGTATCAGAAATCGCGGTAAGTAGTGTCCTAGTTCGAGAAGAGCAAGGTACACAATTTCCCGTTTATTATGTAAGTCAAAACTTAGGAGAAGCAGAAACTAGATATCCACACTTAGAGAAATTGGCACTTGCACTAATAAACGCCTCTAGAAAGTTAAGACCATACTTTCAATGTCACCCCATATGTGTATTAACCACTTTCCCACTTCGTAATATTTTGCACAAGCTTGAACTATCGGGCCGATTGGCCAAATGAGCCATCGATATCGAATATCAACCCCGGATGGCCATCAAGTCTCAAATTTTAGCAGACTTCATGGCCGATTTCACGCCAACCCTCATATCTGAAGTTGAAAAGGAACTCTTGTTAAAATCGGGTACATCATCGGGGGTTTGGACCCTCTTCACAGACGGTGCTTTGAATGTGAAACGGTCCGGGCTAGGCATCGTTTTGAAATCACCCACGGGTAGCACTATTAGGCAATCTATCAAAACTTCTAGGTTGACTAACAATGAGGCCGAGTACGAGGCCATGATTGCAGGTCTCGAGCTAGCTAAAAGCTTGGGAGCAAAAGTCATTGAAGCCAAGTATGACTCTTTACTGGTGGTGAACCAAGTAAATAAAACCTTCGAAGTTCGAGAGGATAGAATGCAAAGGTATTTGGACAAAATGCAGGTAACTTTGCACCGTTTCAAGGAATGGACTTTACAGCATGTGCCTCGAGAACACAACAGGGAGGCCGATGCACTTGCAAATTTGGGGTCATCGGTCAAGGAAGATGAGATCAGCTCGGGGTCTATCGTTCAACTCTCGGGATCCGTAATCAAGAAAGGTCATGCCGAGATAAATTCTACAAGCTTAACCTGGGATTGGAGGAATAAATACATTGAATACTTGAAGAACGGAAAGCTCCCATCGGACCCTAAAGAGTCGAGGGCCCTATAAACCAAAGTTGCTCGATTCATATTGGCTAAAGATGGAACATTATACAGAAGGACATTCGATGGACTGTTGGCAGTATGCTTAGGACCAGGGGACACCAATTATGTTTTACGAGAGGTACATGAGGGCACCTGTGGGAACCACTCCGGCGCCGAATCACTGATTCACAAAATCATTAGAGCAGAATACTACTGGGATAACATGGAAAAAGACACTAAGGAGTTTGTTCGAAAATATGATAAATGTCAAAGGTTTGCACCGATGATCCATAAGCCCGGAGAACAATTCATTCAGTCATATCCCCATGGCCATTCATAAAATGGGGGATGGATATCGTCGGCCCTCTTCCATCGACCCCAGGTAAAGCTAAGTTCATTTTATTTATGACGACTATTTCTCTAAATGGGTTGAATCACAGGCGTTCTAGAAAGTGAGAGAGAAAGAGGTTATAGACTTTATCCGGGATCACATCGTATGTCGATTTGGGATACCCGCCGAAATAGTGTGTGACAATGGAAAATAATTTATATGCAGCAAAGTGACGAAATTTCTCAAAGACCACAAAATAAAAAGGATATTATCAACGCCGTATCACCCCAGTGGGAACAGACAGGCCGAATCGACGAACAAGACTATCATTCAAAACCTAAAGAAAAGGTTGAATGACGCTAAGGGGAAATGGAGAGAAATTCTACCCGAAGTCCTTTGGGCATATCGAACAACATCAAAATCTAGTACGAGGGCAACCCCATTCTCCCTAGTATATGGATTCGAAGCCTTGATTCCAGTCGATGTCGAGGAACCCAGTGCCTGGTTTTGACATACAAAAGAAGAGTCAAATCACGAGACTATGAATACTAGCCTCGAATTATTGGATGAAAAACCAGAAGCCGCTCTCGTCCGATTGGTCGCCCAAAAATAGTGGATCGAAAGATATTATAATCGAAGAACTAATCTTCGCCATTTTAAAATTAGGGACTTAATTCTAAGGAAAGTCACCCTCAACACGCGAAATCCAAATGAAGGAAAACTGGGTCCGAACTGGGAAGGACCGTATCGGGTACTCAAAATCGTCGGTAAAGGATCCTACAAGCTCGGTGTTATAAACAGCGAACAACTACCAAGCAATTGGAACGTGTCGCACCTAAAACGATACTACTGCTAAGGTACGACCATCCCATGCTCGTTTATATTTTGAAACTAACATTTGCAGGAGTACGACCAGGAATAGAGATGGATTATTCAACACAAAGCCTTAGGCCTGAAAGCACGCGTTGCACTGTTTTTTCCTTAGACCGGTTTTCTTCCCAAATTGATTTTTCGGCAAGGTTTTTAATGAGGCAACCATTGATCTTGCTAACTTAGTATAATTCAATAGTATCCGAGGCCTATTTACAATCTACCTCGAATACTGGGGGGCATTACCATCGAATAAATCAAGTTCGATACAAGAAAGTTACTTCATGTCAAACAAGGTCTCGATAGGGAAAAGTGTAAGGGCTAAAGGGTCAAAACGAACCATGCCCGCATAGTTTTGAACCCTGGCACAAAACACGAACACATGTATAATGACTTATAAAGAGAAACTTTTTATTTACCGATATCTCATATTTTGGAAAGTTCATTCTACTTCATGATCCAAACAGGCTTAAGGGCCGACCACGATCGAAGGAGTTTGAAAAACTTACCTCATAAATCGGGGACTGCCAACTAAAATATCAGCAAGATCAAGCTCAATAAAGCCTACGGGCTACTTTACTTCAAGTTCGAGCAATGACTCACTCGACTATAAATCCTATAGGCTACTTTACTTCGAGTTCGAGCAATCACTCACTCGACTATAAAGCCTACGGACTACTTTACTTAGAGTTCGAACAATCACTCACTAGACTATTAAACCTACGGGCTACTTTACTTCGAGTTCGAGCAATCACTCACTCGACTATTAAGCCTGTGGGCTACTTTACTTCGCGTTCGAGCAATTACTCACTCGACTATAAAGACTACAGGCTACAATACTTCGAGTTAGAGCAATCACTCACTCGACTATTAAGCCTACGGGATAACTTACTTCGAGTTCGAGCAATCACTCGCTCGACTATTAATCCTACGGGCTACTTTACTTCGCGTTCGAGCAATTACTCACTCGACTATAAAGCCTACAGGCTATATTACTTCGAGTTCGAGCAATCACTCAATCGACCAATAAAGCCTAAGCGCTACTCTTACTTCGAGTTCGAGCAATCACTCACTCGACTACTAAGCCTAAGGGCTAACAATTATTCTGAGTTCGAGCAAAGCACTCACTCGACCATAAAGCCTACGAGCTACCTTACTTAGAGTTCGAGCAATCACTCACTCGACTACTAAGCCTAAGGTCTAACAATTATTTCGAGTTCGAGCAAAGCACTCACCCGACCATAAAGCCTAAGGGCTACTATTACTCCGAGTTCGAGCAAGCACTCACTCGGTTATAAAGACTACAAGGTCTGAATTCGATCAAATTGCCTAAGGCCTCATACTTATGAAAACTTTCATAAGGCATGAATGAAACAAAATCTTCACAGGGCAGAGAATAAAACAGAGAGAAGTCGGGAAAGGAAAAAGATCTTTATAGATACATAAGATGTATTTACAACGTCCAATCAGTACCCTACAGAAAAAATCAAAATGGAAAAAACCCTAAGTTTCCTCAAATGGGAAAAACCCTAATTATCTCCGGGGGAAGTCTCTTCTCCATCGGGCTCCTCCCCACCCTCAGACCCACTCTTTCTCCCATCATCATCATCATTGTCATCATCATTATCGGAAGCCAAGGCTCCAGCGTCAGCTTCAAGCTCTTTAGCCTTTTTTATCTCCTCGGTAAGATCGAAGCCTCGAGCATGGATCTCCTCGAGGGTTTCCCTCCGAGATTGGTATCTGGCAAGTTCAGCAACCCAATATGCTCAAGTTTTAGCAGTCTCGACTGCCTTTTTCGCTTTTACCTGGGCGGCTTCAGCATCGGCCCGATAAATGGCCACAAATGCATCCGTATCGGCCTTTGTTTTTTCGGCCTTGGCAAGTTCAGAAGCCAACTGAGCCTCGAGCTCCTCTATATTTCTTACTTGAACCGAGCTTTTCTCCTTTAGGCCTTGAAGTTGACCTTCGGCTGATAATAATTGGGCTTGAGCAGCATCTTTCTCTGTAGCAAGGTGGTCCATACCTTCTTTCCACTCCAAGGACTCCGCCTTTATCACATCGACCTCCTTACGGAGCTTCCCGACCACCTCAAGCTTTTGCTGCAGCTATGAGACCGAAATATTAGCCACCGTTCCAGTATCGAGCGCATGGATTTTTAATATTATTATTACCTGTTCGGTCAGATCGGTTTGATCTTGGTGAGCCTTGGACAACTCAGCTCGGAGGTCCTTGATTTCCTCTCCTCTTTGCCCGAAGAGTAGTTTAAGGGCATTCTTCTCCTCCGTGACCCGTCGGAGGTCGGCCTCGTACCGACGCAGCTCGACTCGAGACCGAGAACATGCTTCTCGATGAACCGTTGCGGCCTACGAAGAAAGAAGAAATGAAGTTAGAAAAGAAAGACAAACATGAAGATGATACCAACGAAGTAAGTTAAGGATTACCCGATTTAGAGCCTACTGCACTTCATGGAAAAGACCTGACGCATCACTAGGGCCGGCAACATCCTCGATACCGGTAAACAAATCACGGAAAGGGTCCTCTCCTTCATGAGACCCGTCTACCTCGAGGGTCCCCAAAGCTTGGGCTTCCCGAATCGTCCCTTCGAAAAAAGCAGGGAGAGTAGGCGAGTCTCCGATTACTATTGCCCCAAGTCAGTCTCTTGGGGCGTTCTCTTCGGTTCGGAGAGGTTCAAGGACCTTCAGATATATCCACCGTATGTTGACTTCGGTGGGAGGCATCCTCGATCTCCAGCAACTCGGGGACTTTGCCCGAACCCTTCTCCAATATCCCCTCAGTTCGAGGTGTACCCTCATAAACCACCATCGATCTAGCTGCCTTTGGGGCATCGATGATTTTCTTCACTCGGGCCACCAGTACAGAGCCATCATTTTCTTCTTCTTCCTCGTCTTCATCCCTTAGACGCCGAACTAATTCTTCGGTCAAAGGGATGGTATTCTTCCTCGGCTTACGAGCCGTCCTCGTCTTCGGTTTTGGATCTTCGAAAGTAGAGGACCTTTTTTCTATTATTGTCCTTCACCGGTTTTGAAACAGGGGCGAAGCATCTTCCTTGCGAGACGGGGGCCTAAAAACCGCATCTTTGCCCAGGCTTACACACAAGAAAATTGGTTAAGTATATGGAGCTTACACACAAGAAAATTGGTTAAGTATATGGAAAACATTCTGTTTGAACCATCAAAGACATGGGAAAGAGGCTTACCATAATTTTTGGCCTCCCATCGGCCCTTTGACAAATCACGCCACGAGCGCTCGGCGTATGTAGAGGTCAAAGCCAGGTCCCGTACCCAGCTCTTAAGGTTAGGAACTGCACCGGGCATTCAAGGAACCGCTGCATCACAAAAGGGGATATCAGTAAGAAAGAAACGAAGGGGCAAAATAATAGGAGATAACAGCAGAATTACACTTACACTTCATGTTCCATTCCTCGGGAAATGGCATCTTCTCGGCCGGAATTAGGTCCGAAGTCTTCACTCGAATGAACCAGCCCACCCAGCCTTGATCCTTGTCCTCGTCTATGCTCGAGAACAACACCTTGGTAGCCTGGTGCTGAAGTTTTATTAACCCGCCTCGAAAGAGGCGAGGTATGTACAATCTAATGAGATGGTCGAGGGTGAAAGGCATCCCCTCGATTTTGTTCACAAAGAAACAGATCAGAATAACGATCTGCCGAAAAGAAGGATGGATTTGGCCTAGGGTTATTTGGTACTGATGGCAAAAATCGATAATAACAGGGTCGAGGGGGCCTAACGTGAAAGGGTAAGTATACTCACTCAATAACCCTTTCACGTGAGTAGTAATATCTTCTTTAGGAGCCGGGATTATCACTTCTTTTTTCTCCCAGTTGCAATCTTTCTTTATTTGTTCAAGATGCCCCTCGGTTATTGAGCACATATACCTCGATACTGGCTCGCATCGACCGGGAACCGATGAGCCTTTTTCGATCTTAAAATCGGAGGTAAGAACACACGCCCTGGGAACACACTCCTCAGGCTGTGGCTCCACCGGTGTTTTGTCGGCGACAGACTGTGAAGAAGAAGCTTTTTTTTTAGGAACGGTTTTTGATGTTTTCGCCATTTTGGATTTAAAGATCGAAAATAGAAGGAGATGACAAAGATGTGGTATTTTAAAGAAAGATTTTGCAGTGAAAATCACAGAAGAAAGATTTTGCAGTAAAAATCACAGACTTACAAAAGAACTCAGAAGATGCAAGAAAAGACTTAGAAAATTTGGAAATTTGAGATGTAAAAGTGATAAATGGTAAAAAGAGGGGCTATTTATAGATTGAGCAATAGCAGTTCAATATCAGCAGTGGTCGACCATCATCTGACACACATTAAATACCTTGGTAAACTGAACCGACGGGACAACTATCACGTACGTCATGGCCGGGCTCGATGCTGACGTTAGTGTATATCTAATAGTGTCGTTGGAAAATCACGTCGTTTCTCGCCACATCTTTCTCGAGAAATGAGGGGACTATCTGTATACGGTAAAAACCGATTTCGGCTTTCGTACGACTGGTCGAGATTGGAATATAATGGACCGAAGAGCATCTTCATAATATCGGGATGAGATCCGAAGCCAGGTTACCGAGCTCTGAGTTTGAGGGACCGATCAATATCGAGCTCGAAGTCATTATCGAGCTCGAATCCAAATCGAACTATGATGCGAAGCGATATTATCGAGCTTAAGAGTCAGAGACTGACCAATACTGAGACCGAATCAATACCGGGCCCCGAGTCAAAATCGAGCTCGAGTCAAGACCGAGCTCATAGGCAAGAGCCGTTACAGCCGCACTAAGGGAGAAAATCTCGATGGAAATTAGGGAAAAGCTGATTCATTATGGATTCCCCACTATGTATTTTTAATTATATCTAAAGTAGGATCCCTTCACTATAAGAGGGATGTCTATTATCTCTGTAAGCAGGGCATTATTCATAAATCATCCTCCTTTCAACTTTGCTTATTTTTCATTCTTTATAGTCAGGATTTGATATTTCTACTTCCCTTTACGATTTGTGTCAAGTTATACCACGTACCCTTGAAATTACATACAAATTCAACTCTATCCGATTTTTCGGGTAAACATTTATATAGTTGTTCAAATTGTCTCAACCTGCTGAGGCGGCATTGTTCGACGGGAGGTATCATAACAACTTTTGTTTCGACCAGAAAAATAAATTAAGAGAATAGGCATTTCACTTACCATAGGAAAACAACTCTGGTTTTTGATTTAACTTATCATAGCAACCAGATGTATTAGAACAACTTTTACTTCCACCAGTGCCGTCGACTATGGTAAGTGAAACCAGAGTTGTTTTTCTATGGTAAGTGAAATGCCTATTCTCTTCATTTGTTTTTGTTAAGTTAAACATTAAAAATCTATGGGTGCCTTCATTGTACTTAAATTCTATGTCCACCTTTAAGTGCATCACATGTAGTACTGGTGAAAGAAAAAGATATTTCTGAAGTTTCGACATGTGTTGTAAACTAGATGATAAACTAAAAAATTTGCTTAGTTTTTTATAAGGTTTTTTGTGTGTTTTTAAGATGAGATATGCTTTGTAATGTCATCATTAGAAAAATTACTAAATATGTTTCAGTAGTATTTAGGATATATTAGATTGTTATACAAATATAGAATGTTGGGATAGAAAGTCAATAAAATTGATTCTAGCGACGCCGCTCTTTCACATATCACATAGTGGTCTTAAAAGAGAAATATTATTTTGTGTATGACATTCCACATCATACTTACGTGAGACCCTTGATTACTTGACAAATGGATCCATGGGTCCCATTTGTTTACTTTGAAGCTAAAATTTAAAAAGGTAATTTAAAAGTCATTTAATATGCCTAACTAAGGATAAAAATAAGTAATAACATAAATAATCAAAATGGTAAGAAAATATATGCATTTAAAAAGCTAAGCCCCATTTCTAATTTTACTTCACTGCAGTAAGTCAATGACGCAGTAATACATACAATTTTGACACTATATATATATATATATATATTGAACCTATTATTTTAAATATTAAAAAGTTTATTAATAGATCCTTAGAAGTTGAAACATTCAAATTTAAAAAGAGCTGACAATGAATGATGCCTACACAACTAGACTCCCCTCCGTTTTTCTCCCTCAATTTCACGAATATCCTTTTCCTTCTTTTCTTTCTTTAAAAAATATAGAGTTTCTTTTACATATTAATAATAGAAAAACTAATATGTTATAACATTAAAATATGTTGTAAATGTTTTTTTATCAGCATATATAGGTTTCATTTAAAAATAAAATTTGCAAGAAAATATCTTTTAACTAAGACAGTTTATACATGAAATAAATAAATTGGGTATGAAATGAAAGTCTGTTTTTCTGAAATACACTTTTCCCTTAGATAGCGTAGGAAAAAGGAACTTTGACATATTGAAAAAGATAAAAGTGTTTGTTCAGTGGCAGAAAGGCCATACCACATCCAACGGCAAGTCTTATTATAACTTCCAGTTTAATCCTTATTCGATCAGAAGGCTTAGTTTGTTAAATGCATATATTTTCTTACCATTTTGATTATTATATTATTACTTATTTTTGTCCTTTTAGTTTTATCTTCTGTATACGGTTAAAATCGAGCCCATCTGATTTTACTATTTGACCGAGACCGGGAGTTAGAATTGAAGGATGGTCTCGTAACGGAATAGGTCATATCACGAGGATAAGGTACCGAGTTCAGAACAAAGGTACTTGTCAAGATCGAGGCTTGTAGCGATCGAATCCAAATAAGACAGACATCGAGCAAGATCGAAGATAGCACAATAACAGAAAGGCGAGATATCCGTGACTGGTCGAGGATCACCGCGTAAATCTCGGTGACTGGTCGAGGATCATGGCGTAAATCTCGGAACGGATCAAATCAGAAACGATTAATTAGTTAATCATGGAGTTTCCTTCTGTAATTAGAGTTATCCCATAAATAGAACTACTCTACTATATAAAGGGGAATATTAATTATTTGTAACAGACAGTTTTTACGACAAAAAGCAGTATAATTTTCTTTCTCATTCACGTTCTTGTTCTTCAGCTTATTGTATTTTTACTGTCCTTGCCTCAACCAGTTCGAGGGTACTCTAACTCAAGGGCTGAGTTCTATTCAAACAGTGGTTTGATTTGCCTAATTGTTAAATTCTGTCATTAATCTTCATATTGATTAATTGGTATTAAGTGAAATTACATATCCTTAAATCCACATTATAAGTTTAATTGTTATCCAATTTAAAGGGTAAACAGTTTGGCGCCCACCGTGGAGCTAAGGATAATAGTGATTGCTTAATACTGATTCCGATAACACACACTACTTTACGCTTGTTCTTGTAAGTGTTTTTGTTTTCAGGAAAAGACATGTCAAACTCACAAGCAGCGCCTACACATGGTGACAACGACCTCGGATTTCATGGGGAAACGACAATATAGCCGCCCTAAGGATCGAGGTGCCTCAGGCTGACCTCGAGGAAGCACCGATTACAAATCCCGTCGATGTCAGTTCGCATGTCGCCCTAAACGCAAATTTGGGCGTTGATCCTGAAGGTAGCATACGCAGAGAAGTTCGATCAGGTGGTCGAGGTATGCATGGTGGAGAAGATGGTGGAGTTAGCCTCTAATTGATATTCGAAATGTTACAGGCTTAACAAGCCGCTATAGCACAACTACAAAATCAGCACCGAACACCGGGTAGGATCGAACCAGAAGTCGTTCACAGGACTGAGCCTGTGCCAGAAAGGTCGAACACCAACGAATCGGGGACTGACCCCGCTATTACAAAAATGTTCGAGGAGCTCACCAAACGGATTGAATCGGGAGAAAAGAAAATCGAGGAAAATGACAAGAAAGTAGAGACATATAACTCCCGGGTTGACCAAATACCGGGGGCACCACCAATTTTAAAAGGTATGGACTTGAGGAAGTTCGTGCAGAAGCCGTTCCCCCCAAGTGCGGCTCCGAAGCCCATTGCGAAGAAATTCCGCATGCCGGAAATCCCCAAGTACAATAGGACCACCGATCCAAATGAGCATGTCACCTCCTATACATGTGCGATAAAAGGAAATGATTTAGAAGATGATGAGATCGAATCGGTTCTACTGAAGAAATTTGGATAAACTCTATTGAAGGGGGCAATGATATGGTATCACAATCTACCACCTAATTCCATCGATTCCTTCGCCATGCTTGCAGACTCTTTCGTAAAGGCACATGCCGGAGCAATAAAGGTTGCGACTAGGAAGTCGGACCTCTTCAAGGTATAACAGAAAGACAACGAAATATTGAGAGAGTTCGTATCTCGGTTCCAGATGGAACGCATGGAACTACCACCAGTCACAGACGATTGGGCTGTTCAAACTTTTACTCAAGGTTTGAACGATCGGAGTTTAGTGGCATCACTACAGCTAAAGCAGAATTTAATTGAATACCCAGTGGTAACCTGGGTCGATGTACATAATCGATACCAATCGAAGATCAGGGTCGAGAATGATCAATTAGGGACCCCTTCTGGTTCCGTTTATCCGATCAAGCCCATTGGAAGAACTCAGAGAGATATCGACAGAGAACCTCGATTGAACAGAGACCGATATCAACCATAAAATACAGATCATAGAAACAACGGCCCAGGACGCAATCCCATCCGAAATGATTGAAGGAACGATTGAGGACAGAGATCCTGAGGGCTCATGAGCAAAAGCAATTTCGATAAACGTGCCAAGCCCACAGAGGCACCACAATTATCAGAATACAACTTCAGTATCGACGCATCAGGTATTGTGTCAGCCATTGAGAGAATCAAAGATACTAGATGGCCCGGGTCCCTACAGACCGATCCATATGCAAATACCATGGTACGCATGGTCACAGAACCGAAGACTGCAGACAACTAAGGGAGGAGGTGGCTCGTCTATTCAACGAGGGTCACCTTCGAGAGTTCTTGAGCGACCGAGCTAAAAACCATTTTAGAGACGGATGCAAACAGGAAAAACGAGTAGGAAGAACCACAACACGTGATTCACATGATCATTGGTGGGATTGATATTCCACAAGGGCCCGTTTTCAAACGCACTAAGGTATCGGTTACCAGGGAAAAACGAACTCGAGACTATGTACCATAAGGCACTTTATCATTCAACGATGACGAAGCAGAAGGGATCTCACAACTCCATAATGATGCATTGGTAATCTCTATCCTTGTGAATAAAATTCAGTTTAAACGTGTTTTAATTGATCCAGGAAGCTCGGCCAATATTATTCGATCGAGGATTGTAGAGAAGCTCGGCCTACAAGATCAGATCGTGCCCGCAGATCGAGTTCTCAATGGTTTCAATATGGAAAGCGAAACAACTAAAGGAGAAATTATTTTACCAGTAAATATAGTTGGGACTATTCAAGAAACCAAGTTCCATGTAATCAAAGGCGATATGAGATACAATGCCCTGTTCAGAATACCCTGGATTCACAATATGAGGGCAGTCCCTTCAACCCTTCACCAAATGCTGAAATTTCGGACACCGAATGAAGTAAAAGCAGTATATGGGGAACAACATGCTGCAAAGGAAATTTTTACGGTCGATGAAGTGATACCGATATCAACGCTTCTGTCAACAAAGGAATCGGAGTCCGAAGGAAAACAAGAAGCTAAATAGCAACCATAGCCACCAGCCTGGACCCAGTCGGAGGAACAGGGAAAGGTCGAGGATGATGATTACTGGATACCTCGATATTTCATAATCCCCGAGGATTCCGATGCCACCAAATCGACAGTCGAAGAACGGGAACAAGTCATACTGATCGAGCACCTACCTAATCGAAAGGTATACCTGGGTACAGGGTTAAACCCCAAACTCAGGGAAAAACTCATTAAATTTCTTATCAATAATATGGATTGTTTTGCTTGGTCCCACCTAGATACGACAGGGATCCCTCCAGATATCACTACACATCGACTGAGCTTGGACCCGAAGTTCCACCCAGTGAAACAAAAGAGGAGGCCCCAGTCTGAGATAAAATATACATTCATTAAGGACGAGGTAACTAAACTTCTCAAGATAGGATCCATTCGGGAAGTAAAATATCTCGAATGGTTAGCAAACGTAGTTGTAGTCCCTAAAAAGGGGAATAAACTTAGGATGTGCGTAGACTATAAAGATTTAAACAAAGCATGTCCTAAAGACTCTTTTCCACTATCGATCGTATGATTGATGCCACGACCGGCCATGAGATTCTTAGTTTTCTCGATGCTTACTCCGGGTACAATCAAATACAAATAAACCTAGAGGATCGGGAAAAGACTTTGTTCATCACTAAGTACGGCACCTATTGCTATAATATAATGCCGTTTGGACTAAAGAATGCTGGCGCCACTTACCAACGCTTAGTAAATCAAGTGTTCGAAGAACAAATAGGTAAATCAATGGAGGTTTATATTGACGATATGCTAGTTAAGTCCCTTCGAACAGAGGACCATTTGACACATTTGCAGGAAACCTTCGATATACTGAGGAAATACAATATGAAGCTCAACCCAGAGAAATGTGCATTCGGGTTCGGCTCAGGCAAATTCCTCGGCTTTATAGTATCAAATCGGGGGATTGAAATCAACCCCGATAAGATAAAGGAAATCAAAGACATCATGGTCATAGGCAATGTTAAGGCCGTACAAAGATTAACAGGGTGCATCGCCGCCATGGCCGATTCATCTCGAGGTCTTCAGATAGGAGCCACAGGTTCTTTTCTCTGCTCAAAAAGAGGAAACAGTTTTGCATGGACCCCAGAATGCCAACAAGCATTGGAAGAACTAAAGCGGTACCTCTCGAGCCCGCCACAGTTTCACACTCCGAAAGTGGGCGAGCAACTCTACTTATACTTAGCGATCTCGAAAATCGCTGTAAGTGGGGTCCTAGTTTGAGAAGAGCAAGGTACGCAATTTCCTGTTTACTGTGTTAGTCGAACTTTGGGTGAGCCCAAGACCCGATACCCACACTTAGAAAAATTGGCGCTTGCCCTAATAAGCGCCTCTAGAAAATTAAAACTGTATTTTCAATGTCACCCAATTTGTGTGGTGACCACTTATCCTCTTCGTAATATTTTGCATAAGCCCGAACTCTCGGGCCGATTGGCCAAATAGGCCGTCGAAATCAGTGGGTACAATATCGAGTATCAACCCCAAACGGCCATCAAGTCCCAAATCTTAGCAGACTTCATGGTCGACTTTACGCCAACGCTCGTACCTGAGGTCGAAAAAGAACTATTATTAAAATTGTGTACAACATCGGGGGTGTGGACCCTAATCACAGACGACGCTTCGAACGTGAAGGGGTCCGGGCTAGGCATCATTTTGAAGTCCCCCACAGGTAATGCAATTAGACAATCTATAAAAACTTCTAAGTTAACTAACAACGAGGCCGAGTATGAGGCCATGATTGTAGGTCTTGAGCTAGCTAAGAGTTTGGGAGCAGTGGTCATCGAAGCCAGATGTGACTCCTTACTTGTGGTAAACCAAGTCAACAGAACCTTCGAGGTTCGAGATGATTGAATGCAGAGATACTTGGATAAATTACAGGTGACACTATATCGGTTTCAAGAATGGACCCTACAGCATATACTTCGAGAGCAAAACAGCGAAGCTGATGCCCTTGCAAATTTGGGGTCATCGATCGAAGACGATGAAATTAGCGCGGGGACTGTCATGAAACTTTCGAGGTCAGTGATCGAAGAAGGCCACGCCGAAGTAAACTCCACAAGTCTGACCTGGGATTGGAGGAATAAATATACCGAGTACCTAAAGAATGGAAGGCTTCCATCGGATCCTAAGGAATCGAGGACTCTACGTACGAAGGCCGCACGATTCACATTGGCCGAAGATGGAACACTATATAGAAGGATGTTCGATGGACCGTTGGCAATATGTTTGGGTCCCGGAGACACCGACTACGTCCTACGGGAAATTCATGAGGGAACTTGAGAAAATCATTCCGGTGTCGAATCATTGGTTCACAAAGTCATCAGAGCAAGATACTACTAGGCCAATATGGAAAAATATATGAAGGAATTCGTTCAAAAGTGCGATAAGTGTCAAAGATATGCGCCGATGATCCACCAACCCGGGGAGCAACTCCATTCGGTCTTATCCCCATGGCCGTTCATGAAATGGGGGATGGATATCGTCGGCCCTCTACCATCGGCCCCAGGTAAAGCTAAATTCATTCTATTTATGGCTGACTATTTCTCTAAATGGGTTGAAGCACAGGCTTTCAAAAACGTCAAGGAAAAAGAAGTTATCGACTTCATCTAGGACCACATTATATGTCGATTCAAAATGCCTACCGAGATCGTATGTGACAATGGAAAGCAATTCATCGGTAGCAAAGTAACAAAGTTTTTTGAAGACCACAAAATCAAAAGGATCTTGTCAACGCCATATCACCCCAGTGGGAACGGACAGGCAGAATCAACGAACAAAACCATCATTCAAAATCTAAAGAAAAGGTTGAACGATGCTAAGGGAAAATGGAGAGAAATGTTGCCCGGGGTCCTTTGGGCGTATCAAACAACGTCAAAATCCAAAATGGGGTCGACACCGTTCTATTTTGTATATGGCGTCGAAGCTCTGATCCCGGTCAAAGTCGGGGAACCTAGCGTCAGGTACTACAACTGAAGAGCCAATTTTCCACATTTTAGAATCGGGGACTTAGTACTGAGAAAAGTCACCCTCAATACTCGAGACCCAAACGAAGGAAAACTCGGCCCAAATTAGGAGGGACTATATCAGATCCTCGATATCGTTGGAAAAGTATCTTACAAACTCGGCACGATGAACGGCGAACAATTGTTAAATAATTGGAACGTGTCACTCCTCAAACGATATTATTGCTAAGTTATGACTTTCGCCGTTTTCATTAAAAATTTATGCTAACCAATTATAGGCGTTATATCGGAGGACCGGAGCATTATTCAACATAAAGCCCTTAGGTCTGAAAGCACGTGTTGTACTCTTTTTTCCTTCGACCGGTTTTTATCCCAAATGGGTTTTTCCGGCGAGGTTTTTAATGAGGCAGCCATTGTTCGTGCTAACTTAGAGCAATTCAACAGTATCCGGGGCTCATTTACAATGAACCTCTAATACTAGGGGCATCACCCTCGGATAGTTACAAGGAAAATACTTCGTGTCGATATGGTCTTGATAGGTAAATTTTGTAGAGGACCAAACGGTCAAATGAACCGTGTCCATGTATATTACTCGAGCCCTAATGGCAAAACATGTACTCATGTATAATCTATTGGAAGAAGTATTTCTTCTTACCATATGCTCCATGCTTTAGAAAAATTTATACTTTACAATTTCATACTTATGATCTATGGTGGAAACTGGCTTAAGGGCCGATCACAACTGAAGTTCAAACAATTTACCCGATACTCGGGGACTGCCGTCCAAATAATTGACACGATCGAATTACAAAACCTCGAAATCGTAAGACATTAAAAAGGCAATCCTCGATTTTATAAGCCACGGCCACCCCACTCTGGGATTGATACTTCGAACAAGTTCGAAGTATAACAGGGGAACAAGCCCAAAAGGCAAATCCCAAGTTAAAGGCTACGGTCAAATTAACATGGTTCGGAGATGTCTGATTTCCGTTATTAAACAGGACTTCAAAATATTTTCACAAACCGGTTAAAAAGGCTACCCTCGGCTAAATTTCTAAGGGTCTCGATAATATCGACCCTCGAAAACCCTAATGGATACAAAGGCATACGAACTCTCGAACAAATCCTTTATTTTATGCTAAGGCATTACGAAACAAAGGGTCTCGATAATATCGACCATGAAAATCCTAATGGGTACGGAACCGTTCGAATGCTCGAGCAAATCCTTTATTTCGTGTTAAGGAAAAACAAAATTTATATGATTAAACGATAAACTTTTCAAGCCGAAAAGGGGGAGAAAGCCATTCTTTTTGCTATGGTCGTATCGGCCTAATTCAAGAGCCTAAATGGCCATTTTATTTTTGAGTTCGAGAAGCCATCCTCACTCAATTAAAACCTAAGTTTCACCCTACTTCGAGTTCGAGCAAGTACTCACTCGATAAAAAAACTACACCAGTCCGGCTTCGATCAGATCGCCTAAGCCTCGAACTTATGAATAAAATTTTTACAAGGCAGAAAATAAAATAAAGACAAGTCGAAAAGGAAAGAGATCTTTACATATATTAGAATATTTACAAGGTCCGATCTAAACACTACAACAAAAGATCAAAAGTGAAAAATCCTAAGGTTTATAATTTTCTCCTGTGGGAGCTTCTTCTCCATCGAAGTCCTCCTCGTTCTCGGACTCGCTCTTGCTGCCATCACCATCGGAAGAGGCCAGCGCTCCGGCTTCATCTTCACGCTCTCTAGCCTTTTCTATCTCGTTGGTAAGATTGAAACCTCGAGCGTGGATATTCTCGAGGGTTTCCCATCGAGATTGGCATTTGGCAAGTTCAACAATCCAATATGCTCGAGTTTGAGCGGTCTCAGTTGCCTCTCTCGCTTAAACTTGAGCAGCTTCGGCATCGTCTCGGTAGATGGCCACGATCGCATCTGCCTCGGCCTTCGCCTTTTCGGTTTTAGATTTGGCCTTGTCAAGTTCGGAAGCCAACCGAGCCCCGAGATCCTCTATTTTCCTTGCCTGAGCCGAGCTCTTCTCCTTCATACCTTGAAGCTAACTTTTGACCGATGATAATTGGGCTCGAGCAGTCTCTTTTTCTATAGCAAAGCGGTCCATACCTTCTTTCCACCCCAAGGACTCCGCCTTTATCGTGTCGGCATCCTCGCGGAACTGCTCGATCCCCTCGATCTTCTGTTACAGCTGTGAGATTGAAATATTAGCCACCATTCTCAAATCGAGCCCATGAGCTTTTAAGATTTTCTTTACCTGCTCGATCAGGTCGGTCAGATCTTTGTGAGCCGTGGCCAGTTCAGCTCGGAGGTCCTTGATTTATTCTTCTTTTTGCTTACCGAGAAGGTTGAGAGCATTCATCTCCTTGGTAAGCCTTTTAATGTTGGCCTCGTACTGACCCACCTCGGCTCGAGACCAAGAAAATGCTTCCCGATGAAGCGTTGAGGCCTGCGCAGAAAGAAGAAAAGAAGTTAGACACAAAAGGGAAAAATGAACAAAAAGGTAATACCAACAATGGGAGTTAAGACTTACCCTATTCAAAGCTTGCTGCGCTTCATTAAAAAGGCTCGACGCCTCACCCGAGTCCTTCCTCGAGACCTCCAAGTCACTCAGGCCGGTAGCATCTTCAACCCCAGTAAAGTAATCACGGAAGGGGTCCTCCCTTCCGTGGGCTCCTTCGACGGAGAGGGTCTTCAAGGCCCGAGCCTCTTGAATCATCTCCTCATAAAACGAGGGGAGCAGCTGGGAGCCTCCAATTTCTATTGCCCCAAGTGGATCACTTGGGGCGTTCTCCACATCTCGAGGGGCCTCGACAGTCGTACCCACCGTTGGATCAGTATGGTGGGAGGCATCTTCGATCCTCGATGACTCAGGGACTTTGCCCAAGTCTTTTCCCAAGACCCCCTCATCTCGAGAAGAAGTCTCTGCAGCCTTCACCGATTCAGTGGCCTTTGGGCCCTCGGTGCTCATTCTCGCTCGGGCCACCAGCCCAGAGTCGTCTTCTTCCTCTTCTTCGTCCTCCTCCCTTAGACGCCGAATAGACTCTCCGGTCAGGAGGATGATGTTCTACCTCGGCTTACGAGCCTTCTTCTTCTTAGGTTCTGAATCCTCGGAGGGTGAGGTCTTTTTCCTCTTTTTGTCCTTTGCCGATTTCGGTGCCGGGATCGAAGTCTCCCCCTCACCAGATAGGGGCCTCATAACAACATCTTTGCCAAGGCCGGTATGAAAGGAAGTTAAGTAAGAAATGCTTTGATAAAATCGTTAAAGACATGGAAAAGGGGCTTACCATGAGTTTTGGCTTTCCATCGACCCTTTGATAAGTCACGCCATGAACGCTCGGCATACGTAGAGGTCGAGACCAGGTCCCGAACCCAGCTCTTGAGGTTAGGGATTGCATCGGGTATCCTAGCGACCGCTACATCACGGAAAAATATATCAATAAGAAGAAGCAAAGGAGCAAACAGATTAATAGGATCTAACAAGGGGATTGTACTTATGCTTCATATTCTATTTCTTGGGAAATAGCATCTTCTCGGCCGAGATTAGGTCGGAAGTCATCACTCGAATGAACCATCCCATCCAGCCTCGGTCCTTATCCTTGTCAATGCTCGAGAACAACACTTTGGTAGCCCGGTGTTGGAGTTTTATTAACCCTCCTCGATAGAGGCGGGGGCTGTATAACCTGATGAGGTGGTCGAGGGTGAAAGGCATCCCCTCGACTTTGCTCACGAAGAATCAGAGCAGAATCACAATTCGCCAAAAGGAAGGATGGATTTGGCCTAGGGTTATTTGATACTGACGGCAAAAATCTACGACGACGGGGTCGAGAGGGCCCATCGCGAAAGAGTAAGTGTAAAAACTTAGAAACCCTTCCACGTGGGTGGTGATGTCCTCTTCGAGGGACGGAATCACTACCTCTTTGCCCTCCCAGTTGCAATCTTTCTTTACCTGCTTAAGGTGTACCTAAGTTATCGAGCATATATACATCGATGCTGGCTCGCATCGAGCGGGAACCGATGAGGCTTTATCGGTCTTAAAATCGGAAGTGAGGACCCCTCCCCCCGGGAACACACTCCTCGGGACGCGGCTCCGCCGGTGTCTTGTCGTCGGCCGGCCGCGATGAAGAAGCGTTTTCCTTTTGAGGAATAGTTTTTGATGTTTTTGCCATTTTTGTATGGATTTGAAGTTAAAAATAGATGGAGATAATAAGATTTGGTGTTTTGAGAAGAGGTTAGCAGTAAAAATCGTAGATTTGCAGATGAAGAAATCAGAAGATATAGAAAGCTTTGGAGATTGGAGATCTAAAAGTGAAAGTTCAAAATGGTGGAGAGAGGGGCTATTTAAAAATTTCACAACGACGGTTCAATATTGCCGGTGGCCGACCATCGACTGACATGCATTTAATTCCTTGGCAACTGTACATACTGGACGTTTCAGTCACTTTCGTCGCTTACATCATAAAGATGACATCATGACAGGTCGAGATAGAAAATCGAAGGCTCAATTCGTTTCTTCTCATTACATTCCAAAAAACGAGGGGACTATTTGTATATGGTTAAAATTGGGCCCACCCGATTTTACTATTTGACCGAGACCGGGAGTTTGCATCGAAGGATGGCCTCGTAACGGAATAGGCCATATCACGAGGATAAGGTACCGAGTTCAGAACCGAGGTACATGTCAAGATCAAGGCTTGTAGCGATCGAATCCAAACAGGACAGACATCAAGCAAGATCGAAGATAGCACAATAACATAAAGGCGAGATATCCGTGACTGGTCGAGGATCACGGCGTAAATCTCGGTAACTGGTCGAGGATCATGACGTAAATCTCGAAACGGATCAAATCAGAAATGGTTAATTAGTTAATCATGGGGTTTCCTTCTATAATTAGAGTTATCCCATAAGTAGAACTACTCTACTATATAAAGGGGAATGTTAATCATTTGTAACAGATAGTTCTCGCGACAAAAAGCAATATAATTTTCTTTCTCATTCACGTTCTTGTTCTTCACCTTATTGTATTTTTATTGTCCTTGCATCAACCAGTTCGAGGGTACTCTAAGTCAAGGGTTGAGTTCTATTCAAACACTGGTTTGATTTGCCTTATTGTTAAATTCTGTCATTAATCTTCATATTTATCAATTGGTACTAAGTATAATTATGTATCCTTAAATTCACATTATAAGTTTAATTGTTATCCAATTTTAAGGGTAAACATTTTCAAAGTAAATAAATGGGACTCGTGAATCCACTTGTCAAGTAATAAAAGGCCTCGCGTAAGTATGACGTGGAATGTGAGACACAAAATGAAATTTATGTTCATTTTTCCTGCGCATGTGGTTGTGGAGGCATGTTCTTATTTCACTGCACAAATTTAACTTTATCTTTGCTACTTTAGGAGAGATCGATAGTTCTTTTTGTGCTGAGGTGTCCCATTAAAAAGTACTCCTAGTAAATATTAGAGAGCTTTTTACACGTTCTTGTTCTTCACCTTATTGTATTTTTATTGTCCTTGCATCAACCAGTTCGAGGGTACTCTAAGTCAAGGGTTGAGTTCTATTCAAACACTGGTTTGATTTGCCTTATTGTTAAATTCTGTCATTAATCTTCATATTTATCAATTGGTACTAAGTATAATTATGTATCCTTAAATTCACATTATAAGTTTAATTGTTATCCAATTTTAAGGGTAAACATTTTCAAAGTAAATAAATGGGACTCGTGAATCCACTTGTCAAGTAATAAAAGGCCTCGCGTAAGTATGACGTGGAATGTGAGACACAAAATGAAATTTATGTTCATTTTTCCTGCGCATGTGGTTGTGGAGGCATGTTCTTATTTCACTGCACAAATTTAACTTTATCTTTGCTACTTTAGGAGAGATCGATAGTTCTTTTTGTGCTGAGGTGTCCCATTAAAAAGTACTCCTAGTAAATATTAGAGAGCTTTTTACTCCACTGAAAATTGGTCTACATTGTAAGTTATATGAAGAAAATATTTTTAAAAGCTAAACTCTTTTTATAGTTTACATGATCGAGAGCTATACATCTTTGTTTTAGGTTAGGTATTTTCAGAGTCTATTACTCAAATTGTCACTAAACTATCCGAAATTACTAATTAAAGTCATCTTTCTTTCGTTTGTAACAACAAAGTCACCCAAATATGCATATATCACTCGGAAGGTCACTCAACTAGATTTTTCAAACTTTTGATTATCAAATGCCTATTTTACCCTCTAAATTATCAAATTTTATCTTTTATTATTATTATTTTTTAAACTTTTCAATATTATAATTTTTTTAATTTTATATTATGGACTTACTTATAGAATAAATAAGTTTTATTTATAAATTAAAAAAAATAGTGTTTAGGCATATATAATGTTAGAATAATAAAATATTGAGCATAGTAAAAAATTTAATTACAATAATTTGCCGGTAATAATAATTTTGATATTAACAACAAAAAATCAAAAAATAAATTATTTACACAATTGAGAATGAAAGAAAATAAAAGCTTTATACTATATATTCCATGCACGTAATAAAAAAATAATTATTTAAAATAAATGTATTTTTATAATATACATTGTATATTCTTGAAAATTATGCTCAATTCTATTATTATTCCAACATTATATATGCTAGAAAAATAATTTTTTATTTTTTATTTTATAGATAAAATTTCTTTGTTCTATAGTTAAGTCCATAATATCAAACACCTATTTTACATCAAAAGTTTGAGAAATCTGATTGATTGATCTTTTGAGTGTTATATACATAGTTAAGTGATTTTTCTGTTACAAACGAAAAAAAAATGACTTTCTCGGTATTTTCAAGTGTCTTGCATAAATGGGGAATTGAACTTGATCTCTCAAATTGTAATTTCTTTGTGAAGGATGGGATTAAGTCCATTTTATTTAGAAATCACAGCAATTGCAACTTAAGTCTTTGTAAATTCCATGATTTGAACAAGTATCATTAGTATATTCGAGGTTACTTAGAATTTTTATTAGCTTGAGTAGTCGTAACTTATATATCGTGTCAGTACTAAATTGAAAAAATAAATGAGAGCTTCATAAGGCCTCTAGTTTATTACTGGTCTACTTAATTAATATTCTGTATTCATTTCAATCAATGAGTTAGACCGACAGCTGATAATAGCAAATGTTTACTCATAGAAATAGCCGGACTTATAATCATTGGATGAACCCAATGCTTTGAAGTCGGACGTTCATTTATATGGGTGCAAAAATAACTGTATGTAGATTTATATGGCCCCTCTCTTCGAGCAAAATACCTACTTCTAATCTGGCCGATTCCTTCATTTTCCTCTCATTGCTGTCTTAAGTTTAAGCATAGTTAATCTAAAAACATTCAAGTTTTTATGTTATGAATCCCTTAGCTCCAGGTGATTATGTTTCAAAATCTCCACTGCCTGATTACGGCGAAAAGCCGACAACTGGAATCCCTACGGTAGCAGCGAGCTATCCTCTTAGGCGAACAGGTCTATGGCTACACCAGAGAAGATTTGAGGGTCGGATTTTTGTTCGTCTCTATTTTTAGTTTTAATACAATATATACGGTATTTTACTTGGCCGGAAAACGCCATCTCCGACTAACTTTCTTCTTTTCTTTGCTATTTAGTCACATACAATGATACAAATATATTGTATTATGTACAAATACACTCAAATATATTGTATTTTTTTATAAATATATTATTTTTCGCCTGTATTTATGTATTCCCAAGATCTGTATTTTTTTTTAATACAGTCGAATATCACCATATTTTATGATTTTTTGTTGTTTGAATACAATCAAATTGAATACGGTGAATTGAATTCAATGTATAATAGTGATATATGTGAATTAAATACAATGTATACAGTCAAATTGAATAGAACGATATACATCGTATTTTCTTGATTTTTCTGTTGTTTGAATACAACTGATCAATTCAATATAGTGAAATTGAATACAATTTAATATTGTGCTTTCCGTTATTAAACACCCGTAATCACTATTTTTTTAGGCAGATTAGCTCACTGTATTTATAAATGCATTCGCGCGAATACATAGAATACATAATTAAACATCTGTAATCCTTGTATTTTACCTCATTGTATTTATAAATATAGTCACGCGAATGCATGGAATACAATAAAAATAACAGCGAAATTCATGTAGAATTGATTTTGTTGAATTAAATTAGGAGTGATACACGCTAATTGATCTTTTTTTCGTTATTAAATAGCTAGACTCCCCTATTTTTTAGGCGAATTTCGCTACTGTATTCATGAATACAGTAGCGCGAATACAGTGAATACAGTCGCGTACAGCTGGACTCCCCTGCTTTTTAGGTAATTTTTGCTACTGTATTCATGAATAAAATAGCGCGAATATATCGAATACACTCGTGTAACAACTGAATAGTAGCTATTGAAAATAATTATGTATATGATAGGTATAGGAAGTTAATAACCACTAAACAATAATAGTTTCTGAAATTCCTCATTATTCTATTCTATTCTAGTGTGCAATGAAGTAATTAACTACAAATAGTCTAATGAGCCTGCATGATTTTAACGAAGTGAAATTTCTGTATTTCTTTCATTGAATTAGGTAAAAAGATAAAGACTCGTCGCGTACAAGATATGTATAAATATTCAAAATGAAATGTCAATCATATTCATGGCTAAGTTCTCCAACATCAGATATTCCACTTGATCTCCTAAGCAATTCATCTTACTGGTTCCATTCCCTGCATTTTCAAACTCACAACATTAGAATAATGCTATACTAAATCTACAAGGTTAACGTCTAATTCTCCTCCTTCCATTGCCATTGGATTAATCAAACTTAATAGGACGTTTGGAAAAAAGCTTGTCCTCATTTTAAGCTAAATTTTGTTTACAGGACTTAGCTTATATAATTGTCAGTGTAAGAACATTATACTATTAGCGTGATTTAATCTACTAATATATTGTAACATATTATTTATTGTACTTCTCCAGTGACTAATTCAACTTATTATACACATTTACAAGTAATTATTTTTGGGTAACATAATAGTATATATAAAAATCGTTTTAAACTGAAACAAGAAGAGACGCATACCGTAAAAAGAATTTGGAATGGTTTGGTTGAAGGTTGGATATTTGGCAAACTTCTTGAGAGGGCAAGAGGAAAGTGGAAGAATTGGTATATTTTGGCAATTGCAAATCTCAATCATGTTGCCATCTGGGTCGTGGAAGAAGAGTTGATCCACAGTGACTCCACCTTCTTTCACCGTTGCCGTTACATACTCAATCTTCAACTCTTCCAATCTCTCAATTATGAGGTCCATATCCGAACATTGGAATGAAATGTGATTGTCTTTTGGATTTATCCTTTCCTTCTTTGGCTGTGCATCTTCTTTTCCTAGCAAATGTATTCCAATTCCGTGGTTGAACAACCTGCAAAAATCAACCCAAAATATCAGAGATTTATTTTCATTGTCTCAACCTGAATCGATGTTTATAAATTAGATTTTACCTTATATGTACGGATAATGCTAAATAATTTTACACATGCACTTGTGATATCATTTCCAAATACTGGCACAAATGCATGTAAAATATATATATGTGTGTGTGTTGGAGAATATTATATTGGTCATACCAAGCTCCTTCGAAGTCGAAGGAAGAAGGCCTCTGGATTAGAACAAAACCAAGAACTAACAAAGGCATCCTTGTAATTTCTTCATGATCATATATTGAGAATGATGTCGTTGACGATCGCCAGTTGAAGTTTGTCTCCTCGCCTAATTCTGCTTTCACAATCACTTTTCCCATTCTTTCTCCTAAGGAATTCAATTCCTCCCTTTATAATGAGTAAATTAATGATAATATATCTTGGAATAAATAAATAAATAGATGGAAGAATGAATACACCTTAAATTTCTGTGAGAAACTTTACATACAAGTGCACACATATACAAGCAAATGAGAAGGGAGCTTGGTTTTTGTAGGTACTCACTCTTTCACTTGTACGGAGGATTGGGTTGGGTTCTAAGGTGTGGACGAGGGGTAAACCAATCCCCTCTTTAACTTCTTTTGAAATTAATTATTCATATGTCAAGGGTTTACCCGATATATAATCACGTCTTCGGCAGTGTTCAGGATCAAATTCTGTATATAATTAAGTAGTGCTAAAAATAATTATGTCTATTTCAAAATTTATATGGTCTAAATTATGAATCCATCATCGAGTTGGATCAATAGCTACACCGCATATGTGTTCTTTATTTTAACTCTTTCACGTAATCATGATTAATTAACTTGATCTTACTTTTATTTAAAATTAAAATTATTTAATTTGGTACAAATAAACAAAATAAATAAGTGTTATTTGTACATCATGTCCCTTTATAATTTTAAATTTAAGAAAATGATATTTTTAGATCTTTTATGTGTGAAAAAATATATCTTTTACATATAAAAATAAATCTTTTATGTGTAAAAAAAGAGATAACGTTATAAAACTAAAAATAAGATTGCAAAGAGCCAAAAAAACTAATTGACCTGTACATTTTTTTTCTTTTCTTTTTATCCAAATTCTCCTAAGACTTTGTCAAAGCACATGACTCAGTAGTCAAGACTCACCTGCTTAAATCTGTTCTATACATTTCAGAGTGACGTGTCACTCTTAATCTTACTCGGTTTCACTTATTGCTCTTTATTTATTTTCTCTTCCCCCAGATGTTTTAACAAATCTTTGTTTGTTTGTTTTATTTATTTATTGTCCAGAACTTCACTTTTATTAAAAGGCACCCTGATCTAGCCTGAAGCTTATGTGTTTTCATAAACTTAATAATTTTTGTTCAAATTCTATATTTTTATTAAAAAATTTATTAAATATTTATAAATATTTGATTATAAATTTATTTATTATTGTATATATAACTCGAAGTTGTTGTAACCTCATAAACTTTAAAATTGTGACTATATACATTATGTCACACGCGGTAGGCCTCTTGGAAAGCTACCAAGTGCTATTTTGCTGCACAACTAAAAAACATTTAGAACATAAATGCGTCTAGTCTTCAATAGTTTAAACTTTGTCACAAGTCATAACGTCTTGTAAGAATATCTAAATGAAGAACGGTTTGAAGCGTTGGAAACTAAACTCAAAGGGATTTAATTTGATAGGTAATATACCATATAACTCTTCATATCAAGAGAGTGACTTGTAAAAATAATTAAAACTAATAAATAAGTAAGGTGTATGTAAAAAGTGGCAAGAATTTAAATAAATCTATTAATTTTAGTAATATTTGGTCAATTTCCTCTCTCACGAAAATAGCCGTTATGCCAAATTATATTTTAAACTAGAATAAAATAAATCACATTACTATATACCTTTATATCATAAAAAAAACTCGCTCGATCAGCTGTTTGCACCAATCACAATGTATAAGGAATAGTGTAGTTGACTAGTTGTCACCAATTTAATTCTATCAAAACTTAGCTAGTGTGTGATATATACAACAACAACAAACTCAGTATGTTTCCACCAAGTGGGGTCTGGGGATGGTAGTCTGTACGCAGACCTTACCCCTACCTAAAAGGTAGAGAGACTGTTTTCAATAGACCCTCGGCTCAGGAAGGTAATAAGAAGAAGTGGATAGCAAGAAAGGAAGAAAGAGGGAAGAGAAAAGAAAAAGGGAGATATAAAGGATAATTAGTACCAAATACTAGCAACAATGGGATACAATACCTTAAGCGAACAAAATCACATAACGTAATAAAAATCTAAGAATGTGAAGGGACACGCGTACTACTAAGACTATCAGTGAGCAACTAAAAACTACCCACTAACCTTCTACCTTAATCATCGACATCCACACCCTCCTATCAAGAATCATGTCCACAGTAAGCTGGAGCAGCGCCATGTCCTGTCTAATCACCTCTGCCCAGTACTTCTTAGGCCTACCTCGACTCCCGCATCTTGTCCTTCCACGGAGGCTACTCCCACTTTGTCTCGGATAACTTCATTCTTAATCTTATCTCTCCTGGTATGCCCACACATCCATCTCAACATCCTCATCTCTACTACTTTTATCTTCTGGATGTAGGAGTTCTTGACTTGCCAACACTCAGCTCCATACAGCATAACCAGTCGAACCACCACTCTATAAAACTTGCATTTAAGTCTTAGCGGCACGTTCTTATCACATAAAACACCGGAAATGAACCTTCACTTCATCCAACCTGCTCCGATGCGATGTGCGACATCTTCGTCAATCTCCCTGTTACCTTGGATAATAGACCCGAGACACTTAAAACTCGCTCTCTTAGGGATAACTTGAGTATCAAGCTTTACCTCTATGTCTCCTTCATGGGTCCCATCACAGAATTTGCACTCCAAGTATTCTATTTTGGTTCTACTCTATTTGAAATATTTAGACTCCAAGGTCTGTCTCCAAACCTCCAACCTCGCATTAACTCCACTTAGCGTCTCGTCAATCAACACTATATCATCGGCAAATAGCATGATCCAAGGCACCTCCCCTTGGATGTTTCGCGACAGTACATCCATCGCTAAGGCAAATAAAAACGGGCTAAGAGCTGATCTCTGGTGCAACCCCATCACCACAGGGAAATGCTCCGAGTCCCCACCCACAGTCCTCACTCGAGTCTTAGCATCATCACACATATTCTTAATCACCCTAATGTTTCTCAAGGTCAATAAATACCATATGCAAGTCCTTCCTCCTCTCTCTATACTGTTCCACTAATCCCCTTACCAGATGAATCGCTTCCGTAGTCGAACGCCCCGGCATGAATCCAAACTGATTCTCAAAAATAAACACACACCTCCTCACCCTGGCTTCCACCACCCTCTTCCAAACCTTCATAGTGTGACTCAACAGCTTGATACCCCTATAATTATTGCAATTTTGAATATCATTCTTGTTCTTGTAAAGCTGAACCATCGTGTCCTATTATTAAATGTGTCTAGTCTTCAATAGTTTAAACTTGTCACAATTTAAAATGACATAAAAGGAAACGGAAATCTTGGTTGAAAGTTTCACTATTATTAAATATTTATCGAACAATTTCTTTTATATGTTTGGCAAAGAGTCCATCCCACACGCATGACTATAGCATGAGAGGACTTGTAAAAATAATTAAAACTAATCTATATTATTATAAAAGCATGAATACAATGTCGGTTTATAAAAATAATCTTATAATATTAAGCATAATAACTCACAATAAAAGGACATAACCGGAAATCTAGATATTAGCCTTATAATCCTATTAGTTTTAGGACATATACCACACTTTAGGAATCCTACGTGATTACCTTTAGGAGTCCCTATTAGTATAATTACGTTCGGGCATAGACATATAATATTACATGTTAGCATGCTAACATAATACTTTTATGAACACGTTAGGTTTTCTTTTAGTATAATCACTTTCGGGGTAGAGACATATTTTTAGTCATGTAATCCTATTACTTTTAGGATATACTTTTTAAAAATTCATATTACTAATTTAATTTGAAAATGTACTATAATGTCCTATTACTAATTTAATTTTAGAATGTATTATATTGTTCAAATCCATTTAGAAAAAGGAAAGCATATATTGTTATAAAAGTATGAATACAATATTGATAGATCGAAATAGCCCTAAAACATTAAACAGAAGAACTCATAGGGAAATGCCATAACTGTAATAACTTATTTTTTGGACTACAATACCTTCTATGCTCATTTTTTAATTTTTAAGATTTTAACATTAATAAAATTTTGTCTACTAAATTCTTATTAATAATATGTAGGAAGGTTTAATAAAATCAATTTCATAAGAATCCTCTGTAGTGGAAATATATTACCACTCCATAATGTCCAATACCAAGAAAAAATAAAAGTAATGTTAAATGGAATTCATAAAGCGTTGAAATTAAGAGAAAAAATATCCCCACGATAATATATTTTTATATCTATATTTGAATTATTTTCCTACTCAAATAAAAAATATTTATCAATTTTTCATGTAATATTGAAAATATACCCAATTATTAAACAAAAACTAAGAAAATGAAAATATGTGAGAAAGAGAAAGAAATATGGCTGGTAAGAGTCAATGCCAGTAATGATTCTGCGAGCATAAAGATCTAAAATTAAAATGTCAGATCGATCTTTTTATTCTTTGAAAATAAAATCTATGGTGGATAAAATTATAATTAAGATTAAATATTCAAAACAAGAGATGAACTAATATTAAGATCCGAATCAACATAAAATAAATTATTTTTTATGTTAAAATCAAATAATTAAATTTTCAATTAATTGTTTTACAAGAGAATCTAATTCAATTATTTTTTAGCATCAAATGAGTAAAATTATTAATTTTCAAGATAAGAAAAATCTTAGGGTACATAAAATTTTTTCATAAAAAGAGCGATAGATATTAAAAAAATTAGAACACAAAGTAAAAAAAGTTAGTATAATATTAAAAATCAAAATGCCATACAAGTGTTTGAGAAAACATAATCAAAGCTAAATGCTGAACAAGAACATGCTTTCAAGATTATATTATAAAGAGTCGACTCTGGTATAGCGAGATTATGCTTTGTAAATGCCTCCGGCGGAATCGAAATAATATTTTTATCATGCATGACTTGCAAATTATGTTAGATCAAGAAGCATGATATTGTAAGCAATAATAACAAGTGGTGTACCAGCAATAATTTTATTATGAGGCCACTCACTTTAGATTTGATGAAAATCTTCAAACAACTGAAATAACCATCATAAATATATCAAAGTAGAGCAATAATGCTAAATTTATAAGGAAATCAAAATTGATAATATGGGATGAAGCGTTATGGCTTAGTGTCAAACGATCGAAACAATTTTCCAGAGTTCTAAAGATATATTACATTTCAATGAACCGTTTGGTGGAAAATTAATGGTTTGGGAGATGATTTCTGTCAAGTACTACAAGTAGTTCCAAAAATGACAAAAGTAGAGACTGTAAAAGCTATAAAAAAAGATTCAACTGATAAGAAATATAAAGTAAGAACATATCCAGTATTCAGTGACTTATTTATTCGTGTAGGAAACGAAAAAAGTATCCAATAAAGATGCTTTGGTTCTTCTAGAATATTTGGTTACCAACCCTAACGAAAATAGTAGTGCCTTTTATAAAAGAAATATTTCTATCATTAGATTAAAACATAATTTGTAAATTGTATAATAGAAATTAAAAAGCTATCTTCGCTAGCAGAAATGAATATGTTGATCAAATAAATGGTTGATAGCAAATTTTATGGTATAAACAAAATATTTTTCAGTTTTTGACTCATCCGAAGGTGATACCAATAATTACTGCCAAAAAGAATACTTAAATACTGTAATACCAAATGACCTTCTACCATACAAGTTTGTTGTCAAGTTTATTATTACTTACGTTCAATGTATATGTAATATACCCGTCATCCTACCGAAAAACTTAGATCCACCGAATAGCTAATGTAATTACACACATATAGTATATACAAGTTTTGACAATAACATCATACATGCAAAAATTATGATACTGGTCAATGTGCTTCTAAGTATATTTTTATCCCTAAATTCAACTTTTATCTTCCGAAACAAAAGAATATCTCTTTAAATTTGTGCGAAAATAATTTTCAGTATGTTTATGTATTGCAATTATAATAAATAATCATAATAGTTTCAAATCTTAAGGGAATTCTCTCCCCCCCCTCCCCCCTCCCCCAACAAAGTTAGGCAAGCCACTTAGCTCGAGTCAAGCTCAATTAATCGGTCACAATGCCTTTCCCACGAATATCCGGCTCTGAATAGCCTAAATCTAGCCAAAAGCAATTATACAACGTAAATATAACTACAAGTAACTAATTTAACTAATTAATTCGAAGCTAAAACATGAAATTAGGAAAAACGCCCAAAAGTAACATCCTATTTCTTGAGGGGTACCTTGAAGTGAGCAAGTAGCCGTGAGAATGAAACCATAGGGTATGGCATGCGTTTTGGTGCCAGTTAGAACCCAATCAAGAAGCTGGATGATAAAACCAGGTCAATTGATCTGCCTCCCACTATTCAAGCATTCCATAAGGGCCAGGTCCATGAAGGTGGAAATGTGCCTTCTTTCCTTCCCGGACAACACAACATTGTTAACAAATTCAAACAGCATTTTGTGAGCATGCCTCATCTCACTTTTGTAAACAGCCTTGGGCTGAAGCTCTTCCTCATTGTCAGCAAACTTCCTTGTAATGGCAAGTGAAGTGGGGAGGTTTTCTAGGCTTGGCCATTTTAACTTTTTGTAATCATTGAACCCTTCATCAGGTACTCCCAGAATCTCTCCCAATTCCTTATCATCAAAGCTCACAGACACCCGCTTCACCACACTGGTGACTCTGCCATTTTTTATCTCACAATTTTCCATGAACTCCACAATCTCAGTTCTGGCAAGCTTTCCATCCATAAGAAGGACTATTTCCTTCCAACCCTACAGTTGTAGTTTTTCCAATAGCATCATCATGTCTGCTTCCTCCAAGTCCCTGAGGAGTCTACCCTTCAAGATGGTTCTTTTCCCAAACTTAACCATCTTGTTCACCTCTTCATCAGATTTCTCTTCTTCTTCACTTTTTTCTTTCTCCACTACTTTCACTTTTCTAGATTTCATGGCAAACCCGGTTCTTTTTGCCAAGGTAGAAGGCTTTGCAGACTTTGTCTTTGAATGAGACTTCTTTTTGGAAGTCTTTTTTTCTTTGCTTTTAGAGTCACAACCTCCACCTCTTCTGCCTCCTCTTTATCATGAAGGACCAAGTCCATCTCCTCAATTTCAACTGCCTCAACAGGCTCACTCACTTTCTTCTTTCCCTTTGCAACAACTTTTCTTTGACTCTTTTCCAAGGCCTTTTCAAGTTAAGCCTCACTCTGCTTCTTCTGACTCCTTCTACTATTTCCTCTTGTAGGAGGAGTGTCTAAAGGGATAGAAGAAGCAACCTTTCTCTTCTTGTTTGCCCTAGCAGTTCCAGGGATTTTAACTCCTGAACTCTTCTTTCTTTTTGGATTGTATTTGTCAGACACTCGTTTCAACATATCTTCGAGGGGTTCCTGCATAGATGAAACATGTTCTTGGAAGCTCTTCCTTAACCTAATCAACCCTTCAGCAGCATTTGCATCTCCAGACCCACTACCCTCTTTATCTCTCAAATTTTCTTCCCCCCCACAACAGCATCCTCACGCCACAATACCATAGGTCCAGTCTCCTCAGTCAATTGAGCAGGAGTAGGTAAAGATTTAACCACTCCTTCTTTTCCCTTTCCCCTCACATCACCTTGAGCACCCTCACTCTCTTTTTCTTTTTTTCTTCTTATCTTTACCACTAAATTTCCCAGATTCAGCGGTTTCAACCCCAACCATAGTTCCTACCAAACCAAACCTATTCTCTAGATTATCAGCAACCTCAGAAATTTTCTCAGATGTAATCTTAGAACCAGATGTTATCTGCTCTGTTTCATATGAAACCTGTTTCAGATGAAACAATTTCTTCCCCCTCAGTTGCAGACTTAAATGATTCTTTAGATTTCTGTAGTTCTTCTGCCTGACTTGCTTTTAACTGCTCATTAATTTTCTTGATTTGTTCTGTCACGACCCCAATTCACCCTCCGTAGGATGTCGTGATGGCACCTAGTCTCTAATACTAGGTAAGCCTAACAAATTGCAGAATAACATAATAAGAGTCTGAAACTCAAACCTCAATAGCTATAATTAATGGAAACTACAAGTCAAAGAACTAAAATCTCCCAAAACCTGGTAGAAACAAGTCACAAGCTTCTAAGAGAAATACTAATTGTCTCTATATATTTGAGTCAACTAAAGTAAGGAGAACAACATGATAAGGATAGAGGGGGACTCCGAGGTATGCGGATGCTGGCAGATATACCTTGAAGTCTCCGCACACAGGTAGCTCACTGATATCCGGGCTGGTAAACGGTACCCGGTTCTATACAAAATGATGTATAGAAGAGAAGCATGAGTACACCACAGCGGTACCCAGTAAGTGCCAAGCCTAACCTCGGTAGAGTAGTGACGAGGTCAGGTCAGACCCTACTAGAAATAATAGAAAAATATGACAGAGGATATAATAGTATAATGAAATGACTGAAGAGAGAACAACACAACAAAAAGACGTAAACAACAGGGGCGCTCTCGAGATACCGTCTCGTAGTCCCAAAAGTAAATGCTCAACAGGGGATCTCCCGAGATACCATCTTGTAGTCCCAAAAGTAAATATGCAAGAAGATCTCCCGAGGTACCATCTCGTAGTCCCAAAAGTAAATATGCAGTACAGGGGGATCTCCCGAGAAACTGCCTCGTAGTCCCAAAATAAATATGCAGTATAGGGGGATCTCCCGAGGAATCGCCTCGTAGTCCCAAAGTAAATATGCAGCAGGTAGTCGGAGGAACAATAAATTTTCAGCAAAAATCTTACAGTTAAAGATTTATATCAAATCAAAGAAAGCAGGTAATTCAGTTAAGCATGTTGCACATATTGCAAGTAAGAGTTAAGGCACGTAGACATGTGATACTAGGCTAAACATGATCACTACATATACTAAAGCAACTCAATTAAAGAATTTAAAAGAAGACTACTCAGCAATAACCGATATTTCCAAATTTAGCCCGTGTACGCACTCGCCACCTCGCGTACACGGCGCTCACATATCACAAAATGTTATAACAGTATCAAACCCTAAGGGGATTTTCCCCACACAGGGTTAGACAAGCCACTTACCTCGAATCACGCTCAATCAGTCAAGTAGAATGCCTTTCCCTCAATTTTCCGACTCCGATCTGCTCGAATCTAGTCATAATTAATTCGATTCAGTCAATACAAATTATAGGAATAAATTCCATATGAAACTACAAATTTTCCAAAAAAATCCAAAATTTAACTCAAAAATCGCTCGTGGGGTCCACATCCCGGAACTCGATAAAAGTTATAAAATATGAACTCCCATTCAACTATGAGTCCAACCATACCAAAATTATCCAAATCCGATATCAACTCGGCCTCCAAATCATCAAATCTTATTTCCAAATTCCTAGGCCCAAATCCCCGATTTACACCTCAACAACACGTAATCTAGTCGGATTATTCGATGATAATTCAATATTATGGAGTAGAAATGATCATAAATGACTTACCTCAAGAATTTCCATGAAAACCTCGCTCAAAATCGCCTAGCCCGCGCTTGAAATGCCCAAAAATGGCAAAAACTCGAAAACCCTCTGTTTTTGTACTGTCCAGGGGTTTCCGCTTCTGCAAGATTTTTAGCCGCATCTGCGGTCTCGCAGATGCGATAATTCCTTCGCTTCTACGGCTTCATCTCTTCTGCGAAGCCGCCTGGCCCCCCCTTATTTTTGCTTCTGCGATGGAATCTTCGCATGTGCGACGCCGTTTCTGCGGACCACCCGTCCGCACCTGCGACCACTGCCTCACCAGCCCCTCGTTTGCTTTTGTGCTTGGCATGCTCGCTTCTGCGAGCTCGCACCTATGAGCCAATTTCTGCAGGTGCGATTGCATCAGATGGCAGAAACTTTCAGATTTTCTTCTAAGTCCGAATTCGATCCGTTAACCATCCGAAACTCACCCGAGGCCCTCGGGACTTCAACCAAATACACCAACAAGTCCTAAAACATCATACGAACTTAGTCGACCTTCAAATCACATCAAACAATGTTAAAACCATGAATCATACCCCAATTCAAGCCTAATGAACTTTGAAATTTCAAATTTCTACAAACGACGCCGGAACCTATCAAATAACGTCCGATTGATCTCAAATTTTGCACACAAGTCATAAATGACATAACGAACCTATTCAAATTTTAAGAATCGAATTCCGACCCCGATATCAAAAAGTCAACCCCCGGTCAAACTTCCCAAAAATTTAACTTTCGCCATTTCAAGCCTAATTCCACTACGGACCTCAAAATAATTTTTCGGACACGCTCCTAAGTCCAAAATCACCTTTCAGAACTATTGGAATCATCAAAACTTTATTTCGGGGTCGTTTACATATAGGTCGACATCCGGTGACTATTTCAACTTAAGCTTTAAACCTTGGAACTAAGTGTTTCAATTCATTCCAAAATCTCACCGGACCCGAACCAATTACCCCGACGAGTCACATAACAACTGTAAAGCATAAATAGAGTAGTAAATGGGGGAACGAGGTTGTAATACTCAAAACGACCGGCCGAGTCGTTACATTCTCCCCTCTTAAACAAACGTTCATCCTCAAACGGGTTTATAATTATACCTGGAGTGATGAAAAGATGAGGATACTGACTGCGCATATCATACTCGGTCTCCCAAGTCGCCTCCTCGACCGGATGACCCCTCCACTGTACTTTTACTAAAGCAATGCTCTTCGACCTCAACTTTCTTACCTGTCTTCCCAAAATAGCCACTGGTTCCTCAACATAAGATAGATCCTTGTCCAACCGGACTGAGCTTAAGTCTCACACATGAGACGGATCGTCGCGATACTTCCGAAGCATGGAAACATGGAACACTGGATGAACTACAGTGAGATTGGGTGGAAATGCAAGTATGTAAGCCATCTCCCCAACTCTCTCAAGGATCTCAAAAGGCTCGATATACCTTGGGCTCAACTTGCCCTTCTTCCCAAATCTCATAACACCCTTCATGGGAGAAACCCGAAGCAAGACCCGCTCACCAACCATGAATGCAACCTCACAAACCTTCCGGTCTGCATAACTCTTTTGTCTAGATTGGGCTGTACGAAGTCGATCCTCAATCAATTTAACCTTTTCCAAAGCATCTTGAACAAAGTGCGTACCTAATAGCCTAGCTTCATCCGGCTCGAACCAACCCACTGAAGACCGGCACCGCCTACCATATAAGGCCTCATACGGTCCCATCTGAATGCTCGACTGATAACTGTTGGTGTAAGCAAACTCCGCAAGTGGCAAGAACTGATACCAAGCACCCCCAAAATCTATCACACACGCGCGAAGCATATCCTCCAATATCTGAATAGTGCGCTCGGACTGTCCGTCCGTCTGAGGGTGAAATACTGTACTCAACTCTACCCGAGTACCCAACTCACGTTGTACGGCCCTCCAGAACTGTGACGTAAATTGCGTACCCCGGTCAGAGATGATAGATACCGGTACGTCATGAAGCCTGATGATCTCGCGAATATAAACCTAAACCAGCTGCTCCGAAGAGTAAGTAATAACCACAGGAATGAAATGAGCTGACTTGGTCAATCTATCCACAATTACCCAAACTGCATCGAACTTCCTCTGAGTCCGTGGGAGCCCAACAATGAAATCCATAGTGATCCGCTCCCATTTCCATTCTGGAATCTCTAGCTTCTGAAGCAATCCACCCGGTCGATGGTGCTCATACTTAACCTGCTGGAAATTTAGGCATTAAGCTACATATTCCACTATGTCTTTCTTCATCCGCCTCCACCAATAGTGTTGTCTCAAGTCCTGATACATCTTTGTAGCACCTGGATGAATGGAGTACCGCGAACTGTGAGCCTCCTGGAGAATCAACTCACGCAAATCATCTACATTGGGCACACATAGCATGCCCTGTATCCGTAATACACCGTCATCTCCAATAGTGACTTCCTTGGCATCACCGTGCTGAACTGTGTCCATTAAGGACAAGCAGATGGGGGTCATCATACTGACGGTCTCTGATACGATCATAAAGAGAAGACTAAGAAACCACACAAGCCAAAGCTCGACTCGGCTCGGAAACATCCAATCTAACAAACTGGTTAGTCAAGGTCTGAACATCCAAGGCTAAAGGCCTTTCTGCTACTGGTAAGTATGCTAAGCTGCCCAAACTCTCCGCTTTATGACTCAAGGCATCGGCCAACATATTGGCCTTCCCGGGATGATAGAGAATGGTGATATCATAATCCTTAAGCAACTTCAACCATCTCCGCTACCATAAATTAAGATCCTTCTGTTTAAACAGATGCTGTAGACTGCGGTGATATGTATAAACCTCACAATGGACACCGTACAAATAATGCCGCCAAATATTTAAGGCATGAACAATAGCTGCTAACCCAAGATCGTGGACCAGATAATTCTTCTCATGTACCTTTAACTGTCTAGACGCATAGGAAATCACCCTACTGTCTTGCATCAACACTGCGCCGAGACCAATACGTGATACATCACAATACACAGTATAAGATCCTGAACCTGTAGGCAACACTAATACTGGGGCTGTAGTAAAAGCTATCTTGAGCTTTTGAAAGCTCTCATCACATTCCTCGGTCCATCTGAACAGAGCACCCTTCTGGGTCAATTTGGTCATAGGTGCAGAAATAGAAGAGAAAACCTCTACAAATCAGCAATAATACCCTGCCAAACCAAGGAAACTCCGGATCTCAGTACAGTTAAAGATTTAAATCAAATCAAAGAAAAGAGGTAATTCAGCTAAGCATGTTACACATATTGCAAGTAAGAGTTAAGGCACGTAGACATGTGATACTAGGCTAAACATGATCACTACATATACTAAAGCAACTCAATTAAAGAATTTAAAAGAAGACTACTCAGCAATAACCGATATTTCCAAATTTAGACCATGTACGCACTCGTCACCTCGCGTACACGGAGCTCACATATCACAAAATGTTATAACAATATCAAATCCTAAGGGTATTTCCCCCACACAAGGTTAGACAAGCCACTTACTTCGAATAACGCTCAATCAGTCAAGTAGAATGACTTTCCCTCGATTTTCCGACTCCGATCGGCTCGAATCTAGTCATATTTAATTCAATTCAGTCCATACAAATTATAGGAATAAATTCCATATGAAAATACAAATTTTCCAATAAAATCCAAAATTTAACTCAAAATTCGCCTGTGGGGCCCACACCTCGGAACTCGACAAAAGTTACAAAATATGAACGACCATTCAACTACGAGTCCAACCATACCAAAATGATCAAAAACCAATATCAACTCGACCTCCAAATCATCAAATCTTATTTCCAAATCTCTAGGCCCAAATCCCTGATTTACACCTAAAGAACACGTAATCTAGTCGGGTTATTCGATGATAATTCAATATTATAGAGTAGAAATGATCACAAGTGACTTACCTCAAGAATTCCTGTGAAAACCTCGCTCAAGATCGCCCAGCCTGAGCTTGAATTGCCCAAAAATGGCAAAAACTCGGAATCCCTCTGTTTTTGTACTGTCCAGGGGTTTCCTTCGCTACTACGACTTCATAACTTCTGCGGACAAGAAGTTCGCTTCTGCGGACTCTCTTCTGCGAAGCCGCCTGGCCCCCTCATTCCCGTTTCTGCGATCGAACCTTCACAGGTGCGACGCCGCTTCTGCGGACCACCCGTCGGCACCTGCGACCACTGACTCATCAGCCCCACGTCCGCTTCTACGTTTTCCATGCTCGCTTATGTGAGCTCGCACATGCAAGCCAATTTCCGCAGGTGTGATTACATCAGATGGCAGAAACTTTTAGATTTTCTTCTAAGTCCGAATTCGATCCGTTAACCATATAAAACTCACCCGAGGCCCCTGGGACTTCAACCAAATACACAAACAAGTCCTAAAATATCATATAAACTTAGTCGAGCCTTCAAATCACATCAAACAATGCTAAAACCGCGAATCATACCCCAATTCAAGCCTAATGAACTTTGAAATTTCAAATTTCTGCAAACGACGCCGGAATCTATCAAATCACGTCCGATTGACCTCATATTTTGCACACAAGTCATAAATGACATAACGGGCCTATTCAAATTTCCAAAATCGGATTCTGACCCCGATATCAAAAAGTCAACTCCCCGGTCAAACTTCCCAAAAATTTAACTTTTGGCATTTCAAGCTTATTCCACTACAAACCTCTAAATAATTTTTCGGACACGCTCCTAAGTCCAAAATCACCATACGGAGCTATTGGAATTGTCAACTGGAATGACTCTAGAAGGATCTCCAATAAACTTGCGGAGCATAGACACGTGAAAAACTGGATGTATGGACTCCAAGTTGGAAGGCAAGTCTAACTCATATGCTACCTGGCCTACTCTGTGTATGATCTTATAAGGTCCAATGTACCGAGGGATAAGCTTTACTTTCTTACCGAATCTAATAATGCCTTTCATCGGTGACACCTGTAGGAATACCAAGTCATCTACCTGAAACTCCAAGTCTTGTCGTCGATTATCTGCATAGGACTTCTGACGACTCTGAGTTGCTAATAGCCTTTCGCTTATAAGCTTAATCTTCTCAACTGCCTGCTGTACCAACTCTGGTCCTACTAACTTAGTTTCCCCAATCTAGAACCATCCGATAGGAGACCTACACTTTCGTCCGTAAAGTGCTATAGAGCCATCTAAATGCTAGAATGATAACTATTATTATATGCGAACTCAATAAGCGGAAGATGATCATCCCAGCTACCCCTGAAGTCCATCACACTAGACCGTAGCATATGCTTCAGTGTTTGAATAGTACGTTCAGCCTGACCGTCTATCGGGGGGATGAAATATTGTACTAAGACTTACCTGAGTTTCGAATCCTTTTTGGAAGGACCTCCAAAAATTAGCTGCAAACTGAGCACCTCTATTTGAGATAATAGATATAGGGACACCATGAAGTCGTACTATCTCCTTAATGTAAAGCCTTTCATAATCCTCTACTGAATACGTAGTCCTAACAGGTAGAAAATGGGCTGATTTTATAAGTCTATCAACAATAACCCATATAGAATCGAACTTACACTGGGTACGAGGTAAGACTATGATGAAATCCATATTAATCATTTCCCATTTCCAAGTCGGAATCTCTATAGCCTGCAATAATCCACCGGGTTTCTGATGCTCAATCTTAACCTGCTAACAATTAGGGCACTGAGCAACAAACTCTCCTATATCCTTCTTTATTTTGTCCCACCAGTATATTTCCCTGATATCATGATACATTTTCGTCGCTCTGGATGAACACAATAACGAGAATAGTGAGTTTCTCCTATAACCTGCTGGCGCAGCACTGCCACATTAGGAATACATAATCGACCTCGATATCTGAGGACTCCATCTCCTATAATCTCAAATGGTATATTCTCATTTTGAGGGGTTGTATCTTTATAGTGAGCTAGCACATGATCTTCATACTGGCATTCCTTCACTTCAGTTACTAGAGAGGATGTTGTCGTGTCCTGAATAGTAACTCCGGTACCACCTGAATCTAGTAATTGAACCCCAATATTAGCTAGCTCATGTAACTGACGAGCTATCTCACTTTTCTCTGGCTGTAAATATGATAGGCTATTCATAGATCTACGGCTGAGGGCATCGGCTACTACATTCTCCTTCCCCGGATGGTATAAAATATCAACATCATAGTCTTTCAGTAGCTCAAACCATCTCCTTTGGCATAAATTCAATTCCTTTTGCTTGAAGATATATTGAAGGCTTTTATGATCCGTATAGATATCAACATGAATGCCATACAAATAGTGCCTCCATATCTTTAGTGCATGAATCACAGCGGCTAACTCTAAATCGTGGGTCGGGTAATTCTTCTCGTGCTTTCTTAGTTGTCTAGAAGCATAAGCTACAACCTTACCATGCTGCATCAGTGCACAACCCAATCCAATGCTCGAAGCGTCACAATAGATAACATAACCATCGGTACCCTCTAGGAGTGTCAGAGCCGGTGCTGAAGTCAATCTGTCCTTCAATGCTCGGAAACTCCGCTCATAAGTATCAGTCCACTGAAACTTAGTTGCCTTCTGAGTCAACTTTGTTAATGGTGCTGAAAGAGAAGAAAATCCCTCTACAAACCTACTGTAATAACCTTCCAAACCCAAGAAGCTACAAACCTCCGTCGGTGTCGTGGGTCTAGGCCAAGTCTCCATTGCCTCAATCTTTTGTGTATCAACCCGGATACCCTCACCTGAAATAATATGACCAAGGAAGGCTACAAATTTCAACCAGAATTCACATTTAGAGAATTTTGCATACAACATCCTTTATTGTAGAACTCTGAGTACGGTACGTAAATGATCTGCATGATCAGCCTCTAAATGGGAGTAAACCAAAATATCATCTATAAATACAATCACGAACTAATCTAGAAAGGGTCTGGACACACGGTTCATAGTGCCCATATCTGGTCAACCCGAACGACATAACTCGAAATTCATAGTGCCCATATCTGGTCCTAAATGTTGTCTTCAGAATATCTTTCTCTTTAACCCTTTCCTGATAGTACCCAGACCTCAAGATTATCTTCGAGAAACACCTGGCACCCTGCAACTGATCAAATAAATCATCAATCCTCGGGAGCGGGTACTTATTCTTAATTATATCCTTATTCAATTGCCTGTAATCAATACACATCCGCAGGAACCATCTTTCTTTCTCACAAATAACACAAGTGCTCCCCATGGTGATGTACTGGGTCTGATAAAGCCTTTTTAAGCATATTCCTCAATTGTTCTTTCAACTCTCTCAGCTCTGCATGTGTCATTCTATATAGAGGAATAGATATCGGCAGGGTATCTAGTAATGTGTCAATAGCAAACTCAATCTCCCGCTCTAGCGAAAGGCTTGGAAGCTCATCGGGAAACTCATTAACCATCGTGATAGACTGAAGGGTTGGTGAGTCTTATTTCACATCATGTACCCGAACTAAGTGATAAATATATCCCTTTCTAATCATTTTCTTTGCCTTGAGATAGGAAATAAACCTACCTCTCGGCAATGCAGTATTACCTTTCTACTCTAGAACTGGCTCCCTAGGAAACCGGAACCGAACCATCTTTGATCTACAATCAATGTTAGCATAACAAGAAGCCAACCAATTCATACCCATTATAACATCAAATTCTACCATATATAGCTCAATCAGGTCTGCTACTGTAGAATGACTATGGACTACTACTATACAATCTTTATATACCCGTCTAGGTATCACTGGATCTCCAACAGGTGTAGACACCTCAAAAGGTTTAATCAACTTAGGTTCAATCCCAAACTTGCTAGCGACCAACGGAGTGACATACGATAAGGTGGAACCTGGATCAATCAATCCATATACATCATATAATGAGACTGGTAATATACATGTAACAACATCAGGTGACGACTCATGATCCTGTCGACCCGCTAATGCATAAATGCGGTTCTGAGGATCGCTCGAGCTAGATGCTCCACTTCTGCCTCTACCACGAGCGGTTGGTGCCTGTGAACCTTGCCTAGGGAGGCGTACTGATGATGACGAACCAGCTACAGATCCCGCTGGTTGAACTATACCTGCACCACCTCTCGTCGGACAATCTCTCATGACGTGGCCTGGATAACCACAAGTATAACAAAGACCCAACCCCACGAGGCACTGCCCGGCATGTTTCTTATCATACTGAACACATCGTGGCAAGGGTGGCCTCATCTGACTTGACTCACCCCTATACTGAGAACTAGAGGCCCTGAATATGTGGAATGATCAAATCTCCTATCGGCAAACTGAGGGGGTGCACTAGCCAATGGTTGGGCTGGATACCTCGAGTATTGTTGTCGCTGACCACCTCAAAACTCACTAGAAGGACCTGAAGATCTTGTTCTCTTACTCTGGCCCCTATCATGCTCATGATCGGCCCTCTGCTTCTTCTTACGCTCCTTTACACCCTGAGCGTATACCTGAATACGAGAAATATCTATGCCTGGCTAAAGTGAAACTGACATACAATCATTAAGCAGGTGCGGCTCCAACCCCATCACGAACCGGTGAACACGATCTTCCATCTTAGCTACAATAGTGGGAGCATACCTAGCCAAAGAATCAAACTGAAGGTTGTACTCCCGAACACTCATATTACCCTGCCGAAGGGTTAGGAACCTATCAACTCTAGCCCGTCTAAGCTCTGGTGGAAAATAATGACAAAGGAAAACCTCTATAAACTCTTGCCATACTGTTGGAAGGGCATCCTCACCTCTAGACAACTCCCAAGACTCGTACCAATTAACTGCAATATTCCAAAGTCTATAGGAAACTAGCTCAACTGACTCAGTCGCAGTGGCCTTCATTACCCTAAAAGTCCCCTGCATCCTATCGATAAATACCTGAGGGTCCTCGTTTGGATCTGCTCCAGTGAATATCGGAGGGTCCAAATTAATGAAATTACGAACCCTCGCACTGATGGCCCTATCTGCATGACCAATACCTACCTCCTAGCGTCGATCCTGTGCGGCCACTAATCGAGTCAATAGCTGAATAGCATCTCTCATCTTTTGACCTAGTGCATCTGGCTGAGGAGCTGGGGGTACTGGAGCTAGCGCTGGAGCTGGTGCCCCTCGGATCTCCTCCAGAGAGGGTAAGGTATATGAAGTCTGAGATGGAGTCTCACTATATGACTCTCCCCGAGCCCTGGTAACTCGTGGCGCTCGACTTGTAGTCTCATCATCCACGGACTTGCCCTTCTGAGCGGTTGTATCCTTCTTGGGCATCACTGAAAACATAACATAACGTTAGGAAAATGAATTCTTATAGCGCACGATCTAGGATAAGAAGGGAGGGTAACATCTTATATGTCATGCAGCCTCCTGTTTATAAGTGTGGTGCACAACACACTCATAAACAAGACTCTACTAGACACGGTCTGTAGACAACCCTAGGATGGAACTGCTCTGATACAACTTTTGTCACGACCCAAACCGATGGGCCGTGACGACTGCCCGAGTTCTACCTATCGAACACCCCTAAGCATATGTCTAAGCTACAAACATGAAATATGTTTAGGTCATGCATAACGTCTGGAAATAAACTATTGATTCATATGAACAACATACGTGGGAAAACATGCAAAATATGGTAGGGCGAGCCGACAAGGCTGCTATAGACAACTATATATCCAAAACTAGAAGCCGACAAGGCCACATACTATCCAACTATACATGACTATTTACAGACCTCTAATAGAGTGTACAACTGTATGAAGGATGGGACTGGGCCCCGTCATACCCATATGTATACAAAAGTATCGTACCAAAACTCAACAGTAGCTCCGGATCAAATGGAGCACACCAACTCTCGATGAGCAAGGATCCTAAGATGGGGGGTCGTTAGCCTATCTACATGCGCCTACGAGCATGAAACACAGACCCCCGGGCAATAGGGGAGTCAGTACGAATAATGTATCGAGTATGTAAGGCATAAAAATCAGTATATAAAAGACATGAAAGAAACATGGAGTAAAGGACTCAACACGTAAGTCTGAATAGCTCTGTGAATCATCAAACAATTATAATGTCATGTATATACGAATAAATGTCATATCATGAATATGTATATGCGTACATAACATCATCAAGCCTCTAAGGGCATCCCATCATCTCATCTCAACCACTGTGGGCGAAATCATCAATGTATACCAGCTGATCAGGTGGTGGTGCGTATATAACACTATAACCTTTTTCCATACCCCATATACATATACTATACGCATATATAACGCCATCTGGTCATGGGTCAGTATACATGCATAAATGGATACAATGCATAATGAAGTAAGTCAATAAGATCTCTCGGAATGTCATGATACCCATGAACAGACGATATGAAAGTAGGACATATGGGGTATCCAGAACATAGGCAACCCTAGTACTTCTAAGAATAAAATCATTTATGAACGTTGTGTGCTTGCTCGTTTCGTTTGTATCATATGGATCATGCCAAAAGGAAAGAAGGGATATCCTTAACATACCTCAAGTCATCAATGCAACTCAACAACAAGCTTATGACAACTAGCGCGCCAACCCTATAACAAAGAAATACGTGTACAACTTAGATGGCGGTGGTATATCACGTATCTCAAATGATAATTCGATTCTAAAATAAAACGGGTTGTATTTCCCCTGATTTTGCTACTCCCTCAAGCCTACTATAGGCTAGATACAAACACAATACAATCAGCAACTCAAAAATAACCCAACTACAATTTGGGACCTTCAATACAACAAAACTCCCAAATATACCATAACACACCCAATCAATAAGTTATCAATTAACCTGAAATTGCAACGACGAGCAACCAGCCTACTATCCTACCACATGTGATATTTTTCCACGCCCTTCATCATTCCAAACTCCATAAATAATCAGCACAATAGGCCAACACGAGTGGACTACAAAATAGTCCACTAAAAGTGAAATAAATCGAACTCACGGCTTCCGATCACCGTCCCGTGAGTTCTAAATATTAGGAAATGAATTTATCAACCTTCCTTGATATTTAAAAGCATAAATATAGAAAGTAGGAATTTTCTTAACTATTAAATACATTCCAAAACTCAAACTACAAAGAAAAAGAGAAACGATATAGCGATACTTACGTCGTAGGGATCGTTTTAATGTTATCGCTTCTCGATTTCGTGCCCGGGATAATAATCTTATTTGAAGCCCTTGTAGAGAGCTTAAGGGTAAGGTTAGGGGTGTTACTTGTTCGTGATCTCTATAAAATGGAGAAAGAGACGAGATAAGGGATGTAAATATCCCGTTTTGTTTAAAGTCAAAAAGGTGCTACTTGGCACCCTCGCATAGGCCCTTCTTCAGACGCTTACATTCTTTAATCTGGATGTCGGTTAAGAGCGTTGGAAACTAAATTCCAAGACCTTCAAATTTTTATATAATATGTCCCAGAAAGACCCCATATAGAACTCGAAATGTATTGCTCAAAAAGCTTTGTTACAAGGCAAATCCTTAGTCGGTTTTTCCGCAACTTTAATCCGATTTTTTCCAAACTTTATATTTTCTATCCAAACATCATATATATCCATATTATGACTTTAAACTCATTTAAATTATGATTAACAAGTATCATATTCATTACTTCACCTTGGGACGCACATGTGTAACAAGAGGTAACTCTCTCAAATCTGAAAAGTTTTGGTTGTGTTGCTTATGTGCATGTAAACTCTAATGATAGAGATAAGCTTGATCCTAAAGCCAGAAAATATTTCTTTATTGGCTATGGTGATGATAATTTTGGTTATCGATTTAGGGATGATCAAAATAGAAAGATCCTAAGACACATGAATGTCACATTTAATGAAAATGTGATGTACAAAGACAAGTTTGAAGTAGAACCAACCAGCACCAGCAGACAGACATCTGAAACAGTTGAGTTAGAAGAAATCTCAGAAAATGAAGTGGCTAGAAAGACTACAACTGGATCTGAAATTGAAGATGCCGAACCAAAATCCGAATCTAGATCAGAATCAGAACCAGAACCAGAGATAGAATCAGATGGAGAACCAGATCTGGAGTCAGGACTTGAATCAAATTCGGGATCAGTTAATCCTGAACCTACATTAAGGAGATCTAAAAGAGTCACGAATGCTCCAGATAGGTTAACTCTCTCTCTCTCCACTATTTACTTCTGACTGATGTTGGAGAACCAGAGCATTTTGTTGAAGCAATGCAGGTGATAAGCTCTGATAAGTGGAAGCTAGCCATGAAAGAAGAGATGAATTCTCTTCAAAAGAATAAAACATGGATACTTACAGAGTTACCAAAAGGAAAGAAGGCATTGCAAAACAAGTGGGTGTACAGGGTCAAGGAAGAGCATGATGGTAAGAAGAGATACAAAGCACGATTAGTAGTAAAAGGCTTTCAGCAGAAGGAAGAGATTGACTAAACCGAGATCTTCTTTCATGTAGTCAAATTAACTACTATCAGGTTGGTGCTAAGTATCGTAGCTGCAAAAAAATTGCATTTGGAGTAGCTAGATGTTAAAACTGCTTTCTTGCATAGTGACCTTGAAGAAGACATCTAAATGAAGCAACCTAAAGGTTTTCAAGTTTCTAGTAAGAAAAACCTTATGTGTAAGTTGAAGAAGAGTTTGTATGGTTTGAAACAAGCAACCCGACAATGGTACAAGAAATTTGATGGATTCATGCATAATAATGGTTTCACACGATGTGAGATGAACCATTGTTGTTATATCAAAAATCTTGATAAATCCTATATTATTTTACTGTTGTACGTTGATGATATGCTAATTGCAAGATCTAGCATAAATGAGATCAACAGGGTTAAGCAACAACTGGCGAAGGAGTTTGAAATGAAAGACTTAGGACCAGCTAAGCAAATGCCTGGGATGGGGATTAGCAGAAACATGTCTGAAGGAACATTAAAATTGTCTCAAGAAAAGTACATACAGAAGGTACTAAGCAGGTTCAGTCTTCATGATGCAAAGACCAGAAGCACTCCACTCGGAAGCCATCTTAATTTGTCGAAGGATCAATCACCTAGATTAAGGATGGAAGTACATATCCAAAGTTCCATATGCTTCAGCAGTAGGAAGTTTGATGTATATTATGGTTTGCACTACACCTGACATAGCCCATGCAGTTGGAGTTGTCAGTAGATACATGTCAGATCCAGGAAAGGAGCATTGGGAAGGTGTAAAATAGATATTGCGATATCTCAAAGGCACCTCAGGTATGACACTTTGTTTTAAAAGCAACAATATTATCTTACAAGGTTTTGCTGATGCAAATTTAGGCAGCGATCTCGATAGTCGAAAAAGCACTACCGGCTACATGTTCACCTTGGGTGGTACTGCTGTTAGCTGGATGTCCAGACTTTAGAAAAGTGTTGCTCTATCTACCACTGAAGTAGAGTACATGGCAACCTCAGAAGCTGAAAAATAGATGATTTGGCTCAAGAATTTTCTTAAAGAGCTAGGTAAAGAGCAGGACAATTGTGAGCTTTTCAGTGATAGCCAGAGTGCAATTCATCTTGCCAAGAATCTAGTGTTTCATGCAAGATCGAAGCATATCCAGTTGAGGTATCATCATATCCGAGAGTTGATAAGTGAAGAAACTCTTTTCCTGCAAAAGATACCAGGATCAAAGAACCTGTCAGACATGTTGACCAAAGTTGTCGGTGTGGACAAACTGAGGATGTACACTGCCTCAGTTAGCCTTCAAGACTGATAGCGTGAAGGCGCCACCAGAGAATAGAAAATCTTTTTTTAATTTCTTTCTTGATGTAACATAGGTTTGAGGGGGGATTGATAGTAGCAAACTTGTTGTTGTATGTGAAAGAAAGAAAAGTAGACAAAAAAAAAAGTAAAAAAGAGATGAACTTATGATGTAAGCGCTTATATCGACATTTGTATGATGTAAGCGCTTACATCGGCATTCCTATGATGTAAGCGCTTACGCCGGCAGGGCATTCAAATGCCTATAAAAGGGGTTTGCATTTTTTATTTACATATCATCGCTCAACTTCTTCTTTCCCTCTTCAATTAATAAAGAGTTATTCTTTGTGTGGCCGTGGAGTAGGCAAAAATTGCCGTAAATCTTCTCGTCTTGTGCAATTTATTATTTTTCTCTTTCAAATATTTTTTTCCTTCTATTAGCCTTGCACGTTTCCCAACAAGAGACAGATACAAACAAGAAGATACCTCAGAATGTGCTGTGTTTAGAAAGATTCAAGACAGGAGAAAACTGCAGGTTGCTGACAAATTGCAACCACAGTTTCCATGTCAAATGCATTGATTCATGGTTGATACAGACACCTTATTGTCCAATCTGTCGAACATTGCCATGAAACAGTCCTGCTAAGATTGGTTGCTTGTTCTTGGAAGCAAGATTGAGGAACCTCTTCACATTCTCAAAAAAAAAAATCATAAGCTAATGAAAATTGGATCTTTGGCGAACGAAAAGACTGCTTTTTCGAAAGTGTATCCTTTACCTCATGAAAGTTGCCTTAGGGAAAAGAGTACACTTGTTTAAGCCACCTCGGATAAGATAAAGGCCACATTTTTTGATAGTTTTTCAAGTGTGGTTAAAGGTCTAATATGTTGTAGTGTAGTAAAAATTTCAGGCCAACCAATCTCATTTGCTGCTCCTTGGCAACCTTCTATTCAGAAATGCACACTCATTTTTAACATTTCTAGCTTTCTTTTGCATTGACTTAGATCAAGCTCGTTAGATATCCTTTACCTCATGAAAGTTGCCTTAGGGAAAAGTCGTTCTACCTACACCTTCACAAACTGTCTCTATTGTGTATTTTTATGCAGTAGATATGCTTTCAGATGAAGTGAAGTAAGAGTAGCTGTCGTCTGACCATATGAGGTCAGGGTTCAAGCTAAGAAACAACCTCTTGCATGAATGCAAGGTACGGCTGTGCACAATAGCCCCAATATGGTCCGTTCTGCCCTAGATCCAGACATTAACATGAGCTTAGTGTACCGGACTGTCTTTTAGACATGCTTTCACCTTCTTCCGGTACTTTCCCCGATCACCACTTTCTCACAAAAGTAATCTTCAAGTATTGGAGAAGAACAGGAATCCAGTTGATAAAATAATCAGCTTTGGTAGGGAGTCTGTGGATAGTGGAAGTTCATATGTGTAATTCCTAGGCGCTTTATGAAGGTTTGTAATTGTATACCTGGGTTGTAAAGCCAATAGTTAGATCAGCTACAAGGACTTGATGAGTTTTCAACCTTGTTAGGGCCTCCAAAATGAACTCAGAGAATGGCGAAAACAATTCTTTTTGATAGTTATACTAATAGGAGAAACAGATAACTATGGTTCAACATGAATATTCATGATTTATCAGCTACTTCAAGACTACTCCTTGGTTGAGTAGGGCTGATACATCTCCAAAAGAAACCTAAACAACTACCCATTAAATTCATTACAATAGCTGAAGTTGCAGCAGGTAGTGCAACTGCCGGTGAAGAAAAATGGGAGGTTGCTAAAACCACAGCCAAGGCGGAATTTTGCATGCCCACCTGCAAGAAAAGTACAGAAAGTTGAACATCATTGGCTGCATTTATTATTGAGAAGGGATAGAGAGGGAGAAGCTCCTTTTCTGATTAAGGCTCAATTTGGCTGCGACTGACCATTAGTTGAAGATGACTTAAGTTTCACAAGATTTGAAATAATTATCTAACTTTCCCGAATTCAGTTGAATTTGTACAAGGTTGTAGCAAGGGAAATAGTATAATGAGGCGATCTTCCTATCCGTTGAGTAAAATGTTTTTGCAACAAAAGGAATATCTGAACACAAGTAATTAGAACTAATGAAAGCGGGAAACATATCCGAGAATATAGTCATCCTCCCGAAGGAGCTGAAGGTCAGTAGGTTCTCTTCTCCTCCCCCATTTAATAGGTAAATTCGTGTCATCCATGAGAAATATGGGTCATTCAGAAGTGATAAAAAACAGACACTGATTAGAAAATGTCTTGGGCTACTAAGAACAAAATAGAAACTTGTTACCAACGTGATCTTTCCATGCTTGGCTAGAATTTACCCAAGCAGTAAGCCTACGTGTCTTAAGCCAATCAGGAACGTACCTCAATGGATACAGCCCGTCTTTGAGGTTCACCAAAACCAGCCAAAGCAGCAGACAGATACCTGATGAAGATCTCATCAGATGACATATTGCATGGATGCTAAATCAGGACAATAGAGTGTAACAACGAAATAAGGATAATCTTACCCAACAAAGAAACCAGCAAAATGAAGCAATGCTACAGAGACCACAACAAGCCCAAATTCACTAGTTAGCACATTCTGAGCACGATTGAGCAGAGGCAAATTGGAAGAGAATGATATGCCAACCACAGAAGATCTCAGACGCCCAACATTTTCGGAGAATATACTGAGCAAAAAAGGAAACAAAAAATAAAATGAGAAAGGAATGAAGCAGGAAAGGACAGTTAAGTGAACAATCACCACAGAGGAAATGATTCAGAATCAACAACTAAACCTGGAAGCAACAAGAGAAGTAGCTAAGACTGCTAGAAGGGGAGCAAAAGGTGTAAAAAGTTTCACCGCCTTCGGAAATTTGTGCTGCATATAAGAACCTACAAGAAGTGGAGCAACCACAACCTAAAAATGAAGCAATACAAGAAAAAATAAATTATTAAAATCAGGGAACATAAACTCCATATAGGTAATTTGATGAATCAAAAGTATCAATATATTTACAGAACAAAGTGAAGTGACATAACCTGAAGCGTGCTGATGGAAAGCTTAAGAGCATCCACAGGAACATAAGTTCCTGCTAGAATCTTCGTCAAGGAGGGAGTGAGAAGCACTGCACCAATTGTGGTGCATGCTGTCATCACAATTGATAAAGGAACATCTCCTTGTGCAATTAAGGTTACCTGTAACACAATTGGGAAGCAAAAAGGAAAGTTTGTAGTGAGCTTTATGGTCTAAGCCAATATATATTCATGATATCAATTAGTTAATATCATACTACAAGAGCGTGCATTCAATAAAAAGCAAAGTTCTCCCCCGATGCCTAAAAAATGAGTTTGTTAAACGCTTATGTTCCAATCAGAAGAAAGAAAGTGGCAGACAGGAAACATCGTAACAGAAGTGGACTTCTTGTCACAAGGAAAGGATACAGAGAACTAACCAATTTTGCATGCTTGCTAAATGTGTGGTGTGAGAATTGACACCTTTTCGTAAAGCATGATAATGTGATTTTAAGGGATTGTTTTCAACATATATAGACGACTATTTGCTCCTCATGATACCATACCTCGTGACATGTCACTCTAAAATGTATAAAGAAAGACAACAATATCTTCAACTCTCATGGTAGTTACCCCTTCTTTGCTCCAGGCTTCCTTCTTAGTGCTAAAACAGAATTCACACTAACCGAGCATCAAGAATTCAAAATAAAATTTTGATTTTCTAAAATAAAGTGGAGAGATGCAACGTCCAATCATAGAGTATAATCAACAAGGCAACTGAAAATAGTATTAGTAGCTAACATCAGCACTACATCACTGAACTATATGCGGGTGCAGTATAAAAGATAATTCGTCACTGCATATAGTAGCGCAGCAGGTTGTAAGTCAAGATAAGCACATCGATGCACATAATAAATCAACTTTGGCCATCAAGAACCATTTTTCAATTACAATTATGCACAGCAGTGAACTATCCAGGGAGTCGGGAGATGGGGAGATCGACGGAGATGTTACGCACCGTATTGGGGTGGGGTGGATGAAATGGAGGTTCGCGACTGGAGTCCTGTGTGACAAGAATGTGCCACCGAAACTTAAAGTTAAGTTCTATAGAGCGGTGGTTAGACCGGCCATGTTGTATGGGGCTGAGTGTTGGCCAGTCAAGAATTCACATATCCAGAAGATGAAAGTAGCAGAAATAAGGATGTTGAGCGGGCACACTAGGCTGGATAAGATTAGGAATGAAGATATTCGGGAGAGGGTGGGAGTGGCTCCGATGGACGACAAGATGCGGAAAGCGAGGCTTAGTTGGTTCGGGCACGTGCGGAGGAGAAGCCTAAATGCCCCGGTTAGGAGGTGTAAGCGGTTGGCTTTGGCAGGTACGAGAAGAGGTAGAGGGCAGCCTAAGAAGTATTGGCGCGAGGTGATCAGGCAGGACATGGCGCGACTCCAGATTTCCGAGGACATGGCTGTTGATAGGAAGGTGTGGAGGTCGAGCATTAGGTTGTAGGTTAAGGGATAGTCGAGCATTTTTCCTCTTTGTACCGGCTAGTCCGATAGTGTTTTGTCTAGGACTGCTAGCGGTTTATTTTGTGTTTCACACTTTTGCATAGTATTTGTGTTATTGCTCTTCCATTTATTTGTTGTCTCTCACGTTGCTGATACGATTTCTCTAGTTTCTGTTGTTGTTTTGGATCTATTGTCTCTGAACCGAGGGTCTCCCGGAAACAGCCTCTCTACCCCTATGGGTAAGGTCTACATACGCTCTACCCTCCCCAGACCCCACTGGTGGGATTCTACTGGGTTGTTGGTGGTGGTGGTGGTGGTCTAGATCCAATTATTGGGTAACATAAGCTATAAAACTAGAAACTCATGTAAGAAGTTTGAGACAAAGGAAAAGAAGGAAAATGGTCAACTTTAAAAGATTTCCTTTTCCAAATGAAGATGCTGCTGGTACAAGGCAGCCTTAATGAGTGATAAATTGGAGCATTTCAGAAAAAGTTCATCACCATCCGATCAGATTAGCCAACCTGAAGGTAAATAAAGTCAAGGAAGGTAGACAAGTATCAGAGAAATATATTCTATTTTTGAAGTTATTGACGACTTCTCGTGGTTGTAGCTCTCAGCTCACTGGATTCTTCCCTGATTTATCAAACCTTATTGGATTTCTTGTGATACAGTTTTAAACTGCACATAACAATTTGAAATGAAATCTACCTTTAGCTCTAATTCTCAATGTCAATTCTTAATTGTATATTCATACAATGCAATGGATTAGGAGGTGAGTTCCCTTAATTATTAATAAGGGAAATAGTTCTCAAGTCTCAACAGAACAAGTCGGCCAAAATTTATCAAAAGCAGAACAATGAAATGATTTTGAAATCTAAAAATGAAGACCGTAAATGACATATAACTTGGGACCACAAAAACACCAAAAGATGCAACTTAAAACTCAGTGGAGAAAACCATAAAGAATAGCAAACATACTGTGGATTCACATCATTACTGAAACGTTGCATATATGCAACGACTGGACATCTACAACCTAAACATGTTCATTCGGAAGTTAAGCTTGACTTGTTAGATCCATTAAGGAGAAAATTACAGAAGAAAGTCACCTTACCACGTTGGACGCTGTACCTCCAGGGCTACAAGCAAGCAATATTAGACCAACTGAAATTGAAGGAGAGAGACCCAAAATTTTGCTGAGAATCATTCCCAAGGCTGGCATAATTGTATATTGAGCAGCACAACCAAATAGAATCTAGAAATATGAGGAAAAACCAAAGAGTTTCAGCCTATAGAAATTTCCCTATATGCAAAGATATAGTCTGATTAAAGTTTAAGAAACAAAATTAAAGTACTTGTTCTCTTCATTAAATCAAGAAATCACCAGGCACCATGTCCTTAAACCAAATGATGGACCAAGCGGAAATGTCTAAAGTTCTTTCTTTGAAAGCTTAATTTGAATGTTCTAAGGTGTGAATGCCACATATTTGTAGTCCAAATATCAGACCAAGTGGATATGTCTATATTTCTTTGTTTGAAAACTTAAATTAAATGTTACAAAGTGCGAGTACCACGTAATTGTAGTCATACATTCCAAGTTGGTACTATCACATTGCCAACTATTATTCACTCGAAAACATGTTAACATGAGAGTTGTTCCAAATAGGGGGAAAACGGAAAGTTATATTAGTAGTGAGTAACTCACATGTGACCCGTCCTATTAATTGAATTTTAATGAAGTGGCTCCTGAGCCAAGGGTCTATCCGCGTACACACTATCCTTCCCAGGCCCCATGCCCCATTTGTGGTAAAAACTCTTTTGAAAAAATTAGAGAACAAAACGAATCTGTGAGTAATTAGCACAAATTATGACCTGCCCCGTGATAGCATTCATAAAGAAGATAACAAAATTTTCTGAATTAGATTAAATTATACTTGTAGCTCATAAACAACAACACAGCGCCTCATTCCTAAGTAAGTTGGATTCGTCTATCCTCTCTATCCATGCCATTCCATTTAAGCCCGTCTCAGTCCAATACTATGAAAATTTCAGTTTCTCCAGCGCTAGAAGTTCTCTACATTTTCTATCGGCATATAGAAAATCTCTAACAAGCGTAAAAGACTTCTAGCAAATATCGGACCTAAAGTAAACCCACTTATAACTCATTAAGGAAAATCCACGACAAGCAAAATGTGGCATCTAACAAAAAGTGTTTCACAGGGTGAGGCTTCAATCAAGATTGTAAGAATTCGTAAAATTCACTAGGACATTTATATCAAGAACCAAAAGAAAGCAAAAACGAGTCACACTCTACAACTAATTAAAGAAGTGGGTAATAAAATTCACAAGTGAGTAAATGGAGTGAAACACTAAAACAAGAGTGTACTCACAGAAAGAGGCCTTTGCAACAACAAGTTGATTAACTCTTTGACCTCCAATGTAAGACCCATTGCAAGCATAATAAACCAAAGAGCCAAACTATATGAAGTAGGGCCAGAATTCACAAACCATGAAAAAGTTGATGGCTTTAAGCAGGCAACAATCCCACCAACCGTTACATAGACAGGGAAAAGGTTGGCTGCAGTTAACAACCAATTTTCCCATCTGGGTTTTGCTGAAATCACAGCAAGATTCTGAGAATTTTCAGGAACACATTTAATTATTGTCTTAAGATTTGGGCTTAGAATCTTTGGACTTGTTAGAGTAATGGGGTTGATGGGTTTATAAAGGGGGATTCTTGGATGGTGTTTTGGGTTGGAAGTGAGTGGAGTGAAGCAAAGAGATATCGCCATAGCTGTGAATTGAAAACACTTCTGACGTAAGAAAAGTTCCGAGCTTTATTGAATTTGGAAGTTGATGTTAGATTATTGTGATATTGATACTATTAGTAACTTGATCAGGCATATACCTGAGAACTTTCGATGTCGCTGTACTTATTCCACTTATGAGAATAGTTTGACTAGTTATACTTTGGCTAAGCTTATATAAGTTGTACTAATTGATTGTCAATGCTCCATTTATGGAAATAAATTAATTCTGCTCTATTTTTTTATTTCTTTCATATTCAACGTTATTCTTCTGGAAATAAATTTATGTACATTAAAAATTTTGTAATTAATTATATGATGAATTTATAAAAGAGTTGGAATTTGATTCTTTAACCAATAAGTTGATTCAAACACTTATTTTGTTAAATTAGTTCAAAACTTAATCATTTATTCTCAACATTAGAGGAAATAATTTTTCTTGATTCAAATTCTTAGTGTTAGTTCATTCCTAGTTTTTAATGTTTAACTATAACAATATTTTCATCAAATAAATATTCTAAGTTCAAAGGACAAAAGAATGATATGATATTTCATTTAGAAAATTTTAATTAATTTTAAAGTTCTAAATATTATAAAGATTATTAAATTATAAATTTTTATCAATATAAAATTTATTTTCAACAGATAAAGATTGACCAACATGGCATTATTATAAATTCTAAAATTTAATTTTTTACCACTTTATTAGAGTGTAAAAATATAAATCCCTCGATATGTCTAAGTAAAATGTCAAACTTAAAATTGTTAGTACTTTGTAATAATTAGGATTCATATTAGATGCCTACAAATATGTATATTATTCTATTTAATTTTATGAGTATAAAATTTTAATAAATTATATTAATATTGTAATGACCCGGCTGGTCGTTTTTAGAATGTAAGTTCCGTCCGGCGGCATAAGGCCCTGAGCAGCTTCGTATTATATGTATGGACTTACGTGCGTGGTTGAATTTAGTTACCGGATGATTCGGAGTGATTTGGGACACTTGGTCCCTAAAATGGAAGTTTAAGTCTTAAGATTTTGACCGTAGTCGGAACTGTGTGAAGACGACTCCGGAATGGAGTTACGTCGGTTCTGTTAGCACCGTTGGGTGATTTTGGACTTAGGAGCGTGTCCAGACTGTGAATCTGAGGTCTGTAGCTGATTTAGGCTTGAAATGACGAAAGTCAAATTTTTAGAGATTTGGACCCGAAGTGGAATTTTTGATATCGGGGTCGGAATGCGATTCCGAGAGTTGGAACAACTCCGTTATGTTATTTGAGACTTGCCTGCAAAATTTGACGATATTCCAGGTTGATTTGATAGGTTTCGGCACGTGTTTTAGAAATTGGAAGATTTAAAAGTTTATAAGTTCGATTCATGGTGTGATTCGTAGTTTCGCCGTTGTTTGATGTGATTTGAGACCTCGAGCGAATCCGTGTTAGGTTATGGAACTTGTTTGTGTGTTTAGACGGGGTCTCGAGGGCCTCAGGTGTGTTTCGGATGGGCCACGGGTCATTTCCTCCTATTTTGAACTGTTGTTTTCTGTCATCTGATGTTCTTCTTCGCGATCGCAAAGTGCCTTTTGCATTCGCGTAGTGTTCTGCTGGCCCGCCAAATATTTCTTCCTAGGCATTCACGTTCAAGCTCTCGCGTTCGCGAAGGTTAGCCTTTTTCCTTCTTCGCGTTCGCATCCTTCCTTCCGCGTAGTAGGAACTAGGTCCCGAGCGCTGGTGATCATTTACTCTTCGCGTTCGCGTGTCCTCTTTGCATTCGCATAGGTTCCTGTCCTTTCTGCTTCGCGTTCGCGACCCTTTTCTTGCGTTCGCGAAGGGTCTTCTGGCAGCCTTCACTTTTCTTCTTCGCGAACGCGAAACTTTCTCCGCGTTCGCGATGCTTAAAGACCTAGGCAGACTTATATCGTTTCCAAAAAATGGGGATGTTGCCATTTTATCAAAAACTTGAGTTGGAAGCTCGGGTTTGGATGAGATTTTGAGGGAGTTTCAGAGATATCGATTGGGTAATAATTCTATACTCCATTTTGGTTATATTCCACTAATCTATCATTAATTTCCTCTTTAATTTCAGATTTTTGGGGTTAAAATTGGGAAAAATTGGAAGAACTTCTTTAATAAAGATTTCGAGTTTTGAAAAAGGATTTGTGGTCGGATTTGAGTAATTCTTATATGGTTAGACTCGTGAGTGAATGGGTGTTCGTATTTTGTGATTTTTACCCGAATCTGAGACGTGGGCCCGAGTCGACTTTTTTAGGGCGGATTTCGAAATTTTTATTAAAGTATTGATTTTATTAATTAGACGAGTCTATTATGGTTTTATTCATGATATGCAATTGTGTTTGGCTAGATTTGGGCCATTCGGAGTCGGATAATTGAGAAAAGGGCATTCTTACGGATTGATTGAGCTTGGTTCGAGGTAAGTATCTTGCCTAACTTCGTGTGGGGGAACTACCCCTTAGGATTTGAGTCTTCTATGTTGATTGCAGTCCATGTACGCGAGGTGACGAGTGCGTACTCGGACTTATTTGTGGAAAGTTAGCCTTTTAGGGTGCCTAGGTCCTTATATTCACTCAGTATGAAGTTGTTCTTGATATGATTAAGTTCCTATTTACTAGTTTCACCTCTACATGCTTTAATTTGAATTAATTGCTTCAGGATTCACTCTTATTTGACTTAACTGAAGATTTTACCTTTTCTATTGTCATGCTATCTTTTTATATCTGCTTATCTTTATTTGGAATCATTATTATCTCATCCTATAATTGTTCAGTCTTAATTGAGGTTATGATTATCTTTACGTTGCTTATCCTGAATTGAATTGTTGAATACCCTTCGTAATTTCTCAACCTTAAATGAAGTTTAGATATCCTATATTATTTGACTCGTGTTAGCTTCCCTGTTGTTGAAATACATATTGTGAGATCGTTGCTACACATTAGTTTTTCCTTGTTGAGCTGTTCTCTTTACGCCTAATATTCTTTACTGTGGTTATTCCTTGTGAATTGGTTCTACCGTTTCTTGTGATTTAAAAGTTCTTGAGTTGATTTACTTGTCGTACTTTGTATTATTATCATTGTTGTTGTCGTACTTGTTGTGGTGATGCACGAGGTTTCTGCCGTGCGGTTGTTGTTATGGGGTTGCACGAGGTTTCTGCCGTGCTATTGTTACTATTGATATTTGCACATGCGGCGTGACAAGTTAGTTTCCCTGTTGTTGAAATGAATATTGTGGGATCGTTGATACACATTAGTTTCCCTTTGTTGAGTTGTTCTCTTTACACCTAGCATTCTTTACTGTGGTTATTCCTTGTGATTTGGTCTCATATTTTCCTGTGATTTAAAAGTTCTTGAGTTGATTTACTTGTCATACTATGTATTATTGCCATTGTTGTTGTTGTATTTGTTGTGGTGATGCATGAGGTTTCTGCCGTGCGATTGTTATTATTGTGATGCACGAGGTTTCTGCCATGCGGTTGTTGTTATGGGGTTGCACGAGGTTTCTGTCGTGCTATTGTTACTATTGATATTTGCACATGCGGCGTGACAAGGCGAGATATATATATATATATATATATATGTGGGTTGCGCATGTGGCGAGACAAGTGCCCTTTGTTGACATCTCTTTGTTATGGGGTTGCACGAGGTTTCTGTCGTGCTATTGTTACTATTGATATTTGCACATGCGGCGTGACAAGGCGAGATATATATATATATATATATATATGTGGGTTGCGCATATATATATATATATATATATATGTGTGTGTGTGTGTGTGTGTGTGTGTGTGTGTGTGTGTGTGTGTGTGTGTGTGTGTGTGTGTGTGTGTGTGTGTGTGTGTGTGTGTGTGTGTGTGTGTGTGTGTGTGTGTGTGTGTGTTGTCACGACCCAAAATCCAAAAGGTCGTGATGGCGCCGGACACCACTGTCAGGCAAGCCAGCCATAATTAATTAACTTAATTACCCATTTTAGTATTTTTGAAATAAAAATTTCTTTAATAAAATTGTAGAGATAAAAACTCATAGAGTAAATGATAAATATTTTTGCAGCTAAATTTCTAAACAATTCACAACCATTCCCAAAACTCGGTGTCACAAGTGCATGAGCATTTACTAGAGAATTAAAATAAAATACAGCATCTGTCCAGAATACAAATTAGACAGGAAAATATAATAACTCTGAAGGAGATTCTGTTAGCTGCGGATCGTAATATAGAATGCAGCTCACCTATGTCCCCACAATTTTTATAACACCTCTGCGCCCACAAAGCCGCTATACATATATGTACCTGCACAATAAAATGTGCAGCAAGTGCAGTATGAGTACGAAAATAACGTGTACCCAGTAAGTATCAAGCCTAATCTCGAAGAGGTAGAGACGAGATGGACGACTATGACACTCACTATGGGTCAATAATATTAAATAATCATGAAAATAGAAATATTTATATCAACGATGATTCACATAATTAACAATAATTTATTGAACCAGTAGAAGTAATTAAATTCCTTCAATTCCAATAATTCTCAGTATAATAATTAAATTCCTTCATTTCAAATAATTTTTAATCTATTAAGTAAATCCTTCAATTTCAATAAAAATTCCAGTTTATCAAATAGTTTTACAAGCTACAATTTAATTTCAATAAATTTTCAATTTATCAAATAACTTTACAAGCTGTAATGAACTGTCCAAGTATCGTGTAATTATTATTATTATTATTAAGTATGATTTCTGCCGAGGACGTATGGCCCGATCCAGAGTGTCGTGTACACTGTCGAGGGACGTGCGGCGCGATCCATAGATGCATCTATCCTGCCGAGGCGTTCGGCCCGCTCCACAAGAAAGGAGGATATTTTCTTATGTGCCTTCGGAAGGACAGTATGTTTATTATAAGATAAATTTGGGAGGAGAACAATTTCTTTTTAACAATTAATTGATTTAAACAAAAATTAAGCATATGAGATTTCCATCCTTTAATATTTTTATCTAACAATTCACAATATATTCATATAGATATCAATTAATATAAATAAATCAAAGAATACAATCTATACAAGTAAGGCATGCTTTGAGTCCTAAATTACCCGGACTTTAGCATTTAATAGTAGCTACGCACGGACTCTCGTCACCTCGTGTGTACGTAGCCCCCCCCCACAATTAGCAATAATTATTTAATTTTTAATCACCTAGGAGATAATTTCCCCCTCACAAGATTAGACAAAAGACTTACCTCGTCTTGCTCCAATTTAATCCACTATAAGGCCTTTTCCACGATAATCCAACTCTACCTGGCTCGAATCTAGCCAAAATAATTTGATACAATCACTAAAAATTATAGAAATTAATTCTATAAGAAAATACTACATTTTTAATAAAAATTCCGAAATTAATAAAAATTCATCCGTGGGGCCCACATCTCGGAATCCGGTGAAAGTTATGAAATCCGACAACCCATTCAATTACGAGTCCAACCATACCAGTTTCACTCAAACCCGACTCCGAATCGATACCGAAATCTCAAAAATTCGTTTCTATGAGATTTCTAAAAATTTTCAAATTTCAATCTCAAAACACTAATTAAATGGTGAAAACAGTGATATATTTGTGTATATAGACCAAATCCGAGTTGGAATCACTTACCTCAAATGTCTTTCCTTGAAACATCTCCCAAACGTCGCTTCTGGTCAAGCTTAAGTTTGTCAAAAATGGCAAATGGGTCGAATGCCTCTGTTTTTATAACATACAGATCTGCCCAGTTCGATCTTGGGAGCTCGATCTCTGGAGCTCGATCTCGGGGAGCTCGATCTCGGAAGCTCGATCTCGGGAGCTCGATCTCGGGAGCTCGATCTTGGGAGCTCGAGCTTGGGCCTCGATTTTGGGCCTCGATCTTGGGCTCGATCATAGCCCAGAATTTCCAGCAGAAGAGAAAAAAATTGCAGCAGCTGTTTAAGTACAATTTGTGATCCGTTAACCATCTGAAACTCACCCGAGGTCTTCGGGACCTCAACCAAATATACCAACAAGTCCTAAAACATCATACGAACTTAGTCGAACCTCTAAATCACATCAAACAACGCTAAAACTACGAATCATACCCCAATTCAAGCTTAAGGAAACTAAGAATTTTCAACTTCTACATTCGATGTCGAAACCTATCAAATCAACTCCGATTGTCCTCAAATTTTGCACACAAGTCATAAATGACATAACGGAGCTATAAAAATTTTCGGAACTGTATTCCGACTCCGGTATCAAAAAGTCAACTCCCCGGTCAAACTTCCAAACTTAAATTCTTGTTTTAGCCATTTCAAGTCTAATTTCACTACAGACTTCCAAATAAAATCCCGATCACGCTCCTAAGTCCAAAATCACCATACGGAGCTGTTGGAATCATCAAAATTCTATTCCGGGGTCATTTTCACATAATTCGACATCCGGTCACTATTTGAAGTTAAATTTTATTTTTAATCAAAATTCCATATCTCGGGCTAGGGACCTCGGAATTTGATTCCGGGCATACGCCCAAGACCCAAATTACGATACGGACCTACCGAAACTGTCAAAATACTGATCTGAGTCTGTTTTCTCAAAAAGTTGACCAAAGTCAAACTTGGCCTTTTAAAGCCAACTTAAGGAAACAATTGTTCCGATTTCAACCCAAACACTTTCAAATTCCGAACCAAACATCCCACAAGTCATAAATTATCTAAAGCACATACGGGAAGTTTTATTTAGGGGAACAGGGTTCTAAAAGTCAAAACGACCGATTGGGTCGTTACATTCTCTCCCACTTAAATATACGTTCGTCCTCGAACGTGCTAAGGAGTGTTCCGGAGTTATCCAAAATTACTGTTGAACACCTCGTGCACCTACCCGTACTACCACACCCAGTTGTGTACATTAACTCAAGCCAATCTTAAAATTCTCCCATTTATTTAGGCAAATAAGCCTCAGAGCCCAATTCTAACATCCAGAATTCTCCACCATGCCTGTCTCCAACCTATGAATGTCGTAACAATCACTACACGATGCACTAATACAGGATTGCATACCTTTGTTGAATTTAGACCATGCACCGCATCATTCACATGACTATAATAACATCCTCCGATAACAATAGCCAAAATTCCATGAATCTGATGTTCACAACACACCTCATGATACATATAAGTCTTGTTCCAACTCTTGAAATGCTTCCACGATGGAAGAAATGTGTAGAAATTCATAATCAACTAGCGAGTCAACAATTATTGAGTTTCTCCTTCTGACAAGAACCATTGCCTCATTATAACCAAATAATGGTATTTGCTATTTATTACACTTCATATAATCCGATCGCACTGATCCTGAATCCAATAACCTCGTCTCACCAAGTATAAGCTGCTCAGGCAATAAACCACCTCAGACGCGATCAAAAAGCCTCATATGTCGCCATAATGAGCTAATAAGCTACAGAATCGATTACAATACATAAGAAAAATGAACTCTGTAAAGGATTTCTCAACCCACGTGACTAATTAGACAACTGAAAAGGTGTCATGAACCTTTCTTAGAAAAAGGGACACAAACACACAAAATAGAATATAGGAGACTGTACTCAACATCACATTATTGCGACGTGCAATCCGATCCACACATGATATCGTTGCTGCGTGCAACCCGATCCAAACAACATACCCATGGCGGCGTGCCACCCGATCCGCACAAAAAGAATCTATAAGAAAATACTTACCGAGCTAAAATGCTCATTACTACTAAATATCCGAATATCGGACACAAGCACGCTCAGTGCATAATATCATCCCTGGAAGGACCGACAGCTCCATACGCTACAAAACTCAAGTACAACTAAGGTACGATATATGATCTGAATCTCGAGAGCCATCCTGCTCACATAACACCATCGCTATGCGGAACCTCATCACATAAGAAATTTATCAATCCATTTCATAACTCACACGGCACAATATAGTATTACATGAAATAACCGACGACAAAACGACATCCCACGTCCGAATACTCCAACATAGGGAGCTTTTATGCTGAAATGAACACATCCGGCCTGATATAGAGACACATGTCACTCTGATATAGGGAGTTTTCATACTTGGTTTCAATCTTCACTCAATCAAGTGACTACATGTCACTCTTACACAATATTTTCGTGAGACACGCTCCCACGACCTTTCGCACCAGGTAACAAGTCTGCACTTCCATGTTACCGGTTACATTAATGTTGTAAAGCATATCAAAAATCCACAAATCAATACACAAGGTCTCTTACACCTGACATCGACCTTAGATGATGCCAAAAACAATACCATCTTACTTTAAACATCTAAATCCCTTTCCTGTTCATCCGAGCTCATGACATCCTTGTCAATACCGAACCGAAATCTTAAATCCTCAACTTTCGAATCCCATGCTACTTAGTGCACTTAACCACGCCAATGCGCAGGAGTACAAGAATTCCATCATAACTCCCGAACCACTAATAGAGTAAACACTTCATCATATAGAAACCTTCTTCTTAACTCATTTCAAGAGAACCATTGCAACACATGACTGAATTCCCATATCCGTAGAAAATACCGACCTCAAGTAGTGGTCTAAGCCACCATAACTTTTTCGGGATCCCTCTACACATAACATGCCATAATACTTGAATTCCTCCAGATAAAATCAATTACGGCGGCCGCCAAGCCTCGCACGTACCGCCACAAATTACATGCATAACTCTATGCGCTGAAGGAACTGGTCATTGCCACCATCATGCCGATTCAACCGTTGTTAGACAACCCATCTTTTTCTCAATTTATTCTCAACTTGCCTTAGAAATAATAATAGCTTCATTCATTACATCACGAACTTAAATCCGCACTCATCCCAAGTGACCTTATTTCACGAGACCACGCTGTTTCAAGATCCACAAATCATCTCATACCCCTCCTTGTGCGCACTTTTTCATCTTCAACTGTTACACTCATTCTGATACTTCTTTTATGAATCCGAAGTTATTTTCTTCTGTTTCTCAAATGCTACACCACAACCTAAAGATAACGCAGAGTACTCCAAGCCCTGTTTCATAATATGCTGTAAAAGCTCGATACTCAACCATACTACGAACTCGAGATCCTTAGACACCGCACTTTAAATTTTTGAACCCGCTAAGACCGTTATTGAGAGTCACTTGCTCTGACCTATTCCCAAACATGATCAATTCCAAGGCCCTGCTAGCACATGGGCACTTTATCAAGGAAACATCCGACTGTCTCACTTTCCTGTGCATTATATCTACACGAAGCATAAACTCTGAGCCTTCCAAAAACCTGAATATGAATTGATAAGGCCAAATATGGCACACATTGCCCAAATCCTTTGCTCAAATTACCACTGATATTTTCTTTCCTTAGTTGCAATGACCCACCAATACACCGATAACCAGAAACCGCACAACTTGACACTACGCAATCCAATCATAGACGATGGGGCTCTCCCACTTAGCTTGAAGCTACAATTACAAAATTTTGGAATCCACCGAGATTCTTTCTTTATCGTTGACATGATCCTGCACACGCAACTCGCCAAATTTTCTCGAAATCCTTTTATTAACCTTTAATAAACATTCTGAACCACTAGCCATATTTACATATTAAATCTCTTACCAGGTAGGCAGTAGAATTCTTCGCAGAAGCTTCGTCAACACCACGCGACTGCTAACCTACTCACAGGAGATAACCGACCTGTGAAAATTACATGCTGACATATTCCAACGTCGCTGCACTGGGTGCAATTACTATAAAATCAGTAGATCATCCTGAGTCCGAGCTCATTCACCAGCTGCACCAGTCCGTTCACTCCTCATTGACGTCAACTAAAGGTGCGACAATACATTCCAATCCAAAGTCATGTTGTATCCTTCTTCATATCAAGCAACTCCCTCCTGTTTTATCCAATCTTCCTCAATATAGCAGCCAATATTCTAAATTAAGTCCGTAGACCTAGTCACTGTCCATTTTACATCCCAAATCACTCAAAATGTTCCTCAAGACATGTAATCATCCTACCACGTAACCCATGTGCTACCTTGCCACTCTCCCACTTTAGTCAACCATCTCCTTTAAGCAACTACTCTGCTTCTGTTTTCTTACACTTGGCCTTTTCGGAACCTAACCACCGCAGGACATGCCAGCTTTAAACCTTTCTGACGATCATCCTTCTCGAGACATCAATACTAGAAATGCTACTTCGATCCTGAATTACTGCACACCGTGATCTCTAATGATTGCTTCCCCTATACCAATACCTAACACCCCGTCGTGAAGGCGAGTTGAAGAAAATCATAACACTGGCGAACCTTAATGCATTTTACAAGGCGATAACACCACATCAAAATTGAGAACTCTACCACAGTCGAAAATATCAAGCTTCGTTACTCCATCAACTCCCAACATGAACATTCATAGTCCGGTTGCCTTTTCTCTGCTGGAATTAAAACATGGAACCTCTGAATCATGTACTGAGAAAACCTTCTTTCTAGTCGTTTACTGCCCTGACACATAGACATGCATTTTTCCATTTCATAAACACTGTGCGATAACAACACACGAATCGTCATAACAATCAATGCCAAATCTCAAACCTTAGGTAGTACTGATATTTAATTTGAAATGACAGAGCGGCCTTTCGCAAGGCGATGACAATAGCCCAATTAATTACACAAGGAGAAGTATCTTGTACTACATCTGTAGTACCATTAAAATTTTCCTCGATCCTCAATGTATAACAAGCGCTTCACGTCGCATAAGATTGAATAGAAAGGAAATGTAGGCATAAGCCTCAAAGGAATTGAATCACACGATGAAGAATCAAAAAGGGAAGTATTCCTAACATCCATGTAGCCTCTCGAAGATAAGCACAGAAGTCTCTGTACCGATCCGCAAGACTCTACTAGACTTGCTCATGACTCGTGAGACCTAAGTGAACCTAGTGCTCTGATACCATGTTGTCACGACCTAAAATCCAAAAGGTCGTAATAGTGCCGGACACCACTGTCAGGCAAGCCAACCATAATCAATTAACTTAATTACCCATTTTAGTATTTTTGAAATAAAATTTTCTTTAATAAAATTGTAGAGATAAAAACTCATAGAGTAAATGATAAATATTTTTGCAGCTAAATTTCTAAACAATTCACAACCATTCCCAAAACCCGGTGTCACAAGTGCATGAACATTTACTAGGGAATTAAAATAAAATACAGTATCTGTCCAGAATACAAATTAGACAGGAAAATATAATAACTCTGAAGGAGATTCTGTTAGCTGCGGATCGTAATATAGAATGCAGCTCACCTATGTCCCCACAATTTTTATAACACCTCTGCGCCCACAAGGCCGCTATATATATATGTACCTGTACAATAAAATGTGCAGCAAGTGCAGTATGAGTACGAAAATAATGTGTACCCAGTAAGTATCAAGCCTAATCTCGAAGAGGTAGAGACGAGATGGCCGACTATGACACTCACTATGGGTCAATAATATTAAATAATCAGGAAAATAGAAATATTTATATCAACGATGATTCACATAATTAACAATAATTTATTGAACCAGTAGAAGTAATTAAATTCCTTCAATTCCAATAATTCTCAGTATAATAATTAAATTCCTTCATTTCAAATAATTCCTAATCTATTAAGTAAATCCTTCAATTTCAATAAAAATTCTAGTTTATCAAATAGTATTACAAGCTACAATTTAATTTCAATAAATTTCCAATTTATCAAATAACTTTACAAGCTGTAATGAACTGTCCAAGTATCGTGTAATTATTATTATTATTAAGCACGATTTCTGCCGAGGACGTACAGCCCGATCCAGAGTGTCGTGTACACTGCCGAGGGACGTGCGGCGCGATCCATAGATGCATCTATCCTGCCGAGACGTTCGGCCCGCTCCACAAGAAAGGAGGACATTTTCTTATGTGCCTTCGGAAGGACAGTATGTTTATTATAAGATAAATTTGGGAGGAGAATAATTTCTTTTTAACAATTAATTGATTTAAACAAAAATTAAGCATATGAGATTTCCATCCTTTAATATCTTTATCTAACAATTCACAATATATTCATATAAATATCAATTAATATAAATAAATCAAAGAATACAATCTACACAAGTAAGGCATGCTTTGAGTCCTAAATTATCCGGACTTTAGCATTTAATAGTAGCTACGCACGGACTCTCGTCACCTCGTGCGTACGTAGCCCCCCCACAATTAGCAATAATTATTTAATTTTTAATCACCTAGGAGGTAATTTTTTCCTCACAAGATTAGACAAAAGGCTTACCCCGTCTTGCTCCAATTTAATCCACTATAAGGCCTTTTCCACGATAATCCAACTCTACCTGGCTCGAATCTAGCCAAAATAATTTGATACAATCACTAAAAATTATAGGAATTAATTCTATAAGAAAATACTACATTTTTAATAAAAATTCCGAAATTAATAAAAATTCATCCGTGGGGCCCACATCTCGAAATTCGGCAAAAGTTATGAAATCCGACAACCCATTTAATTACGAGTCCAACCATACCAGTTTCACTCAAATCCGACTCCGAATCGATACCTAAATCTCAAAAATTTGTTTCTATGAGATTTCTAAATTTTTTCAAATTTCAATCTCAAAACACTAATTAAATGGTGAAAACAATGATATATTTGTGTATATAGACCAAATCCGAGTTGGAATCACTTACCTCAAATGTCTTTCCTTGAAACATCTTCCAAACGTCGCTTCTGGTCAAGCTCAAGTTTGTCAAAAATGGTAAATGGGTCGAATGCCTCTGTTTTTATAACTTACAGATCTACCCAGTTCGATCTTGGGAGCTCGATCTCGGGGAGCTTGATCTCGAGAGCTCGATCTCGTGAGCTCGATCTCGTGAGCTCGATCTCGGGAGCTCGATCTCGTGAGCTCGATCTCGGGAGCTCTATCTCGGGAGCTCTATCTCGGGAGCTCGATCTTGGGAGCTCGATCTTGGGCCTCGATTTTGGGCTCGATCATAGCCCAGAATTTCCAGCAGAAGACAAAAAAAATTACAGCAGCTGTTTAAGTCCAATTTGTGATCCGTTAATCATCCGAAACTCACCCGAGGCCCTCGGGACCTCAACCAAATATACTAACTAATCCTAAAACATCATACGAACTTAGTCGAACCTCTAAATCATATCAAACAATGCTAAAATCATGAATCATACCCCAATTCAAGCTTAAGGAAACTAAGAATTTTTAACTTCTACATTCGATGTCGAAACCTATCAAATCAACTCCGATTGTCCTCAAATTTTGCATACAAGTCATAAATGACAGAACTGTATTCCGTCTCCGGTATCAAAAAGTCAATTCCCCGGTCAAACTTCCAAACTTAAATTCTTGTTTTAGCCATTTCAAGCCTAATTTCACTACGGACTTCCAAATAAAATCTCGATCACGCTCCTAAGTCCAAAATCACCATACAGAGCTATTGGAATCATCAAAATTCTATTCCGGGGTCGTTTTCACATAATTTGACATCCGGTCACTATTTGAAGTTAAATTTTATTTTTAATCAAAATTCCATATCTCGGGCTAGGGACCTCGGAATTTGATTCCGGGCATACGCCTAAGTCCCAAATCACGATACGGACCTACTAAAATTGTCAAAATACTGATCTGAGTCTATTTGCTCAAAAAGTTGACCAAAGTCAAACTTGGCCTTTTAAAGCCAACTTAAGGAAACAATTATTCCGATTTCAACCCAAACACTTTCAAATCCCGAACCAACCATCCCACAAGTCATAAATCATTTAAAGCACATACGAGAAGTTTTATTTAGGGGAACGGGGTTCTAAAAATCAAAATGACTGATTGGGTCGTTATAATTATTACACACGTGGCGAGACAAGGTGGGCTGTGTCAGAGATTGATTTTTGATGACTTGTGGCCTGGGGGCATTCTTGTTGTTGATATTTGTATAGTGGTATACGTACCTTTGTGAGCTTTATCTTGTGAAAGTTGTGAGACAATATTCTACGTGATGTCCATTCTTTTTCCTTATACTTATTTGCTGATATGGACTATGGTAGGACACTTGCACAAGCATACACGTAGTTAAGCACTCTTATCGGATACGAAGTTCTTGATCTTGTTGAGCATAGATGCTCAACCTTGTTTACTTGCCTTCTATGTGAGAATAACTCTATTTGAACATGAGTCGTCAGTGCGGTTATGAGGTGTTATGAGGGCACATGATGCCAAGTGTTAGGGTTCAGGTATTGAGACCCGTGAGTTGTGATTTGTCCGAGGTTTGGTACCTCATGGAGTTGTTGGCTAAAACATGATGTAAAAGCGGTTGTAGTTGCTGAGTTATTACTTGTCCTTATTGTATTTGTGATTCCGGATTTGGGTTGTGTTTCATTCACTTCGTCTGTGTCATTTTCATGATATTTCGCTGATACTTGTTGTTTCCTTCCTTAATGACGTTACTGTATTGTGAGCCATATTGCATAGTCCTTATGTAGACATCATACTCCTGTTGTTCATATACTTGTATCTATTTAGTTTATTAGACCAGTGGGTGTCTTGACTATTCCTCATCACTACTCCACCGAGATTAGTCTTGATACTTACTGAGCACCGATGTAGTGTGCTCATGCTACTCTTCTGCACAATTTTTGTGCAGATCCAGGTATTTGTTCGTTAGTTAGCTGTGTGGACTATTGCTGTGGAGACTCAAGGTAAACCTGCCGCTGCGTTCGCAGGCTTCGGAGTCACCTTCAAGTTTTTATTTTGCACTGTTTATTCTTATTTCTGGACAGTTGTGTTTAGAAGTTTTCTAGCAAACACTCTGTAGAGCTTATGACTTGTACTACCGGTTTTGGGAATTGTAAGAGATTTCTATTAACTTGTTAGATGTTATTTAAATAATATTGTTTCAATTAATGTTAGGCTTACGTAGTCCCTAAGACTAGGTGCCATCACGATACCAAACGGAGGAAAAATTGAGTCGTAACAAATATTATCTCATCCATACCAATTTATTTTTTGATTTGGGACTTTGAATAATTTTGATATAGGATTTTAATTTTGGGAGTGAGGCAACTATCTTTTCTAGTAATGACATGCTTAACGGTATATATTACGAGAAAAAAAGGAGCTAATTATTTTTCTGCTGCTCCCTCTTATATCAAATAAATTTTAATGCCTTCAAATATTAAAAAATACATTTTCATCAACCAAAAATAGACCGCTTAAACTAAATTAATTTTGCTAGTAAACTTTGTGAGTTCGTTATTAGTGCAATTTCAGTGCTAATAAGTTTGTAATTGTAGTCGTCCATCATTATTTATCAATGATGTGATTTCTGATATTGAGCAATTATTTCTTTAGTTGGAGTTCTTGTTATTAAACTGAATGTTTCATATAACTAATGAATTCACCATCTTTTTTACCTATTCAAAGGCTCGCGATTATTAATAAATATAAATTAATTCCGTCATATTTATTGTATATTGGCTTATTCACTTTTAGAATGATCAATAGTATTGGACCCAAAAATAGAAAGAAGATTAAATAGTAGTAGTTCTTTTAGTCCAAAAATAAAAAAATTAGTAGTTCTTTATTTTTCCCCCCTTTAATGACTTAAATTCAAATCTAATGCTTAGTGGCGAGACATTAAAACCTAGAAATTTGAATTCCTGAAAAGTAATTCAAATATTAGGAACTAGTAATTTGTCCGTGCTCCGCGCAATGGTTAAAGAAATATATATAATGAGAAGATAATATATATAATGAGAATATATATTCAGTTACCAATTAGTTTCTCATATTTAAAATAAACGAATGAGATATATGAAATCAATACAGAAAAGAAAATACAAAACATATAAATCAGCACCTTTTTGGCTATTTGGCATTAACAATAACTGGCATTTAAAACGATTTATTTTGTAATAATGTCATTCAAAAGTCGTCAATGCAATAAAATAGTAATTGTACATGCCCAAATATATTTGTAATCATTTTGTGCATGAATTATCTGGTAGAATAGAATTCCTTTATATATTTCGCTTCTCCATTATACTTGTTCATTTCTTAAATATTCAATCCGTATTTGTATGCTTTTTATATGCATCACATCTATGGAAACTTGAGAATATTTAGTATTGCATCTTTCAGAAAAAAGAAATATAATGTTAATAGTTAAAAAGTACAGCAATATATTGTTAATTGTAAAATAAATAGTTTATTGTGACAATTATTCAAAAAAAGTTTGGTGTGCATGATCTATAACCTTTTTTATCCATTGAAAAAATCATGTATTATAACAGACGATGAGTCATTAGACATCTTGACTTCAGTCTACGGAAATTTAGTAAAATGATTCATGAACAATAATAAACTCACCGATATTGTTGCTTTCATCTCCTGGAAGAGCGAGAAAGCTTTTAATTTGTTTCTTAGACCTCATCATCTAATTTTCAAAGAACCCCATGTAAGAATGAAATTATTTTATATTCTATTCAAGATTAATTCACTCTCACAAAGTGAGCAATATAATAACTAAAAGATGCAAAGTTGATTAATTGCTGCAACAACCTAAAATCAAGCAGAAAATCGAGAATAGGGAATATAGAGATACACTACACGATACACCAACCACACATGAAAGAGAACAAAAACAATTCAAAAACGGAAAGAGGAGATTTACCTTAGTAGACTGGGAGAAAGAAAAAAAAGAGGAGAAGTGCAAGAAAGAAGAGGAAGGACATGATAATTAGAGGCTGGGTTTTAAAAAAGAAAGAGGGGATTTACTGTGGCGTAGAAGACATAACTGGAAAACATGGGCGTGATCAAGCAATGAACCCAAGGCATCCAATGACACAAAAGTGATATTTACTCCTTGAAAGCCCACATTTGATCATACTACTTCCGTAGGACTTAGTAACCCAATTTTACCACAATTCCTGTCAATCTTATTACTCCAATATGCATAGTTAGCAACATGGAAAACGTCGTTGGAACAATATTTATCAAAACACACAAGTTATAATGTTAATAATAAGTTGAGAATTTTCCTTATTCAGTAGATAAATTAGCATTTGGACTACCAAATAAATCATAGAGAACACTGCCCACTGGTCTGCAATGGAAATATAGAGCAAGGATTCTTGATGGCCCAAAATATCAGAAAGTAGCACATCCAAATGAACCCAATGGATGATCGGCGGAAAAAATCGTACATACATTTCTGCAACACCATTCCATTCAAACAATGGCATTGAATAGTAACTTATCCTTAGTACTATCAATTGGTTGAAGCGTTTAGGAGACTTATCTGAAGAAATGGAAAACCAGACGATGAGTCGAGAGAGAGATTATCATTTTTACCATCATCTTAAGAATAAACACTGTATTGTTTTAGATGGACGTCAAAAACCAAATAAGAGACGTGCCTTTTGAAGCGACTACGCTGCGAACGAAAGTAGTTTTAAAAGACGGAACAGTTTTTTTCACTATTTTTCTTAGTTTGTAAAGACAAAGAAGTAAGAAAATAGATAAATGAAAACCCTGTCACAGGAGATGTGCCACGTCATACTGATATGCCCCTGATTTATATAATTATATAGATATAGATTAAATTATACATGTAATTTTTTTGTTAATATTAATATCCTAAATATTAGGGTTTCTATATAATAGTTCAAAAATGAAAGTTTTAGTTGAATTCAATATCTAAAATACTTTAAAAATTAATTAAATGACTATTTTATTCGACGTGAACTCTATATTTAAAGGATAAAAAGACGAACAATATGTCATTAAGGGTCTTCGTTGCACATATTCTTTTAAAGATCACATACATATTATCAAAGAATATATTTGAGTTATAAAAATAATTAATAAAAAAATTTAATTCCAGAAAATGATGAATGCGATTTAACTAACTCGGTAAATGAAGAAATCTTACATCAATAAACTCCCCAAATGCCTTATTGAATTATTCACATATTGTTGAATTTCACTAAAACGATATGACTACCACTTTTTTAATTAATTGTCAATTTTCATGCATCACACAAATAAGTTGGGTAGACTGTATAAAATTTTTTCTTATTTTCATTCTAAGTTTTGCTTATCATTATTTTCACTCCAATATTAAATATTTTGTTATTAAATTAGTATGTATATATATAGTTTGCAATATATATATAGAGAGAGATTCAAACCCTCATATCCTCTTATAAACTGGTTTGATTAATCTATGAAGTAACTATCAATAGTACAATGAGCCTCTATTATCTTAACAAGTGAAATTTGTGTATTTATTTCATTGAACTAGGCAACAACATCAAGAATTCCCGTACAAGATATGCATAATATTCAGAATGAAATGTCAATCATGTTCATTGCTAAGTTCTCCATCATCAGATATTCCATTTCTCCTAAGCAATTCATTTTACTGGTTCCATTCCCTGCATTTTCAAACACACAAAAATTAGAATAATGTTACTAAAACTACAAGGTTAACGTCTAATTCCCCTCCTTCCATTGCTGTTGAATTAATCAAACTTAATAGGCCGTTTGGGTAAAAAGCTTGTCCTCGTTTTAAAACAACCTTTTTAAAAAAAATAATTTAATTGATATACAGACTGATACAGTAGCATAAAGAAATTCTACACAATTAGTGAATTTCAATATGTTCTACCATGTTACTTAATTGTCGTACTATTTTTTCAGTGACTAATTCAACTTATTATAATAGCGTATATGTATACAAATTACTTTGCGTATATTAGTTAATTAAAGTCATTTTAGGAGAAAGATAATGAAACAAGACAAGACACGCATACCGTAAAAAGAATTTGGCATGGTTTGTTTGAAGGTTGGATATTTGTTGAACTTCTTGAGAGGGCAAGAAGAAAGTGGAAGAATTGGAATATTTTGGCAATTGCAAATCTCAATCATGTTTCCATCTGGGTCGTGGAAGAAGAGTTGATCTACAGTGACTCTACCTTCTTTCACAGTTGCTGTTACATACTCAATCTTCAACTCTTCCAATCTCTCAATTATGAGGTCCATATCCGAGCATTGGAATGAAATGTGATTGTCTTTTGGGTTTATCTTTCCCTTCTTTGACGCTGCATCTTCTTTTCCTAATAAATGTATTCCAATTCCATGGTTGAACAACCTGAAAAAATAACAAATAAACAAATTAATTATTCTATGTTTTTTAAAGTTTATTGTGATAAATGTTTAGAAAGAATTTCAAGAGGGTAGAAATCGGATGTGTGTGTGTGTGTTGGAGAAGGGCGTATATATATACCAAGCTCCATCAAAGTCAAAGGAAGAGGGCCTCTGGATGAGGACAAATCCAAAAACTTGCTCATAGAATTGAACACTTTTGGAAACAGACTTGCAAACAAACGAAACATGATTTAATGCTAACAAAGGCATCCTTGTAATTTCCTCATCAGGTGAGGATGATGTCGTAGATGATGAATCTGATGACCAGTTGAAGGCAGTGATCTCCTCAGCTTTCACTATCTCTTTTCCCATTATATATATCTTTCTCTTATAAGAATTCCTCTCTTTAATTCACACTCTAATTACTGAGTTAATGATAATTTTGGAATCAATAATAAGTAGTAGATGAATGAAATACTCCTTAAATTTCTGTTAGGAACTTTACATAGAAGTGCACATATATATATATAAGCACACAAAGGAGAGAAGGTGCTTGGTTTTCTAGGGTACTCTTTCACTTGTACGGAGGGTCAGGTTGGGTTATGTTAGGTGGGGGTGAGGGCTAAACTAACCTCGCTTTAACTTCATTTGAAAATTAATAATTCATATTAGGGGTTTACGCGATTTAGATCCAACCACTTATTTAATACAATACCGTGTTTCTGAAATGACTCCTGCATATAGTAAAAAAAACAAGCATAAATAGAACTAATATACTAATTTCAAAACCCAAAATGTCTTACTTGAAATTCGTCACTCGACTAGATCAATAACTAGATGCATGGCACATGGTGTTTATATTAACTCTTAAACTCCCTCTGTTCTTTTTTACTAGTCCATTGTATTAAAAATAACTTTTATTTTTACTTGCCCTTTTAGCAAATGAAAATAGATTTATTATTTTCTACCCTTAGTATTAAGTACCCACAATCCCCAAATTTATTGGAGTCATAACTTTAATAATTATTATCAAGGATAATTTAGTAACTATAATATTAGTTAGAACAAATTAACTTTTAATTTGTTAATTTTAAAGTTAGATTAATTGAGTAGGTGCAAATGAAATAAATATTCTCCTATTCATCAACTGAATTTTGATGCCCTCCGACTCCTGCAATAGCACGTTTTTCTTTTCTTTTTGTCCAAATTAAATTCTCGCAAGACTTGTCAAAGCACATGACTTAAGATCTAGTCAAGACTCATGACCAGCACTTCAGTGTTGACGTGTCAGTCATATTCTTACTCGGTTTCACTAGCTCTTTAGGCATAATAGCCTAATAGACTCCTTTACTTTTTCAGGTTTAAATCCCTATATTTCATGAAGTTTCATTCAAACGCTTGTGCTCGATCAAAATGAATATTTTAAACCTCTCTAACCGTTAACCAAACTTATGTGGCATTGCTGAGTAGTATGAATTGGATAGTATGCACGCGCAAAGAGAGCGTGAACTTATAACGTAATTTTTTTAAAACGCAAAAGTCAAATATAATAAATAAAAAAGAAAAAGAAAAATAGAACAAATAAAAGTAAAAGGGAAAATAACCCATAAAGTTACGCTACCCATCACCCCCCACCCGCTGCCTTCTACCTCGTACCTCTCCTCCATCAAGACTACCACCATATTTCATATGAAGGACGTAAATGAGAACTGCAGTGGATATAACAATTAGGGCTTTTTCCCTCTTCTTTAAATTGGGAGTTTACTTGAAGGAAATACAAATTTTAACGAGTCATAAAGAAATTCGAAAATAAAGAATTTGTGGATTGAATCATTGAACGACTGACGTTGAGAGCTAAGAGGCATTGGCTCTGACGGATGAGTTTGCGGAGAACGGCGATTAAGTCATTCGTGAGCAAACGTCTGATTTTGCTTGTAAACACTTGCTCCGACGAAAGTCAAGATGACAATGATGATAGCAATCAGATTGTATCTCTTTGGATGAAAAAAACTATGGTTTGAGAAAAAAGGTTGGGATCTTTGGTGCCTTATTGTTTCTGCAACCATTTCCTTAAACAGAAAAATTAAATCTAATAGTTTCACAAGCAATAATTATGGTGAGAAAAAGAGAGAAGAAGACGTTGAAGCAAATGAATTTTTTGGTGAATTTCGTGGAGAATTTCGTGGAGGTTCTGAAAATAGAGAGAATATTTGAAAGTACTAAATGGGCGTGGAGGAGAAAGATAATTTAGTTGCAAAGAAGAAGATGATGATATGGATATATGCATCTGACATGGATCTGATGTGTTATGTCAGGGCTGAGACTCACGTATATAAGGAGGGGTTTAAACTATTCATTTTGATCGAGTATAAGTGTTCGAATGAAATTTCATGAAATACATGGATCGAGATGACAAACCGAAATAAGTATAAGGGTTTACTAGGCTATTCTGCCCTTTATTTTTTTCCCATATGTTTTAACAAATCTTTGTTTTATGTTTTATTTTTTTGAATTGTCTAAGAACTTCTCTTTTGATTTTGTTTAGGACTTCTCTTTTTATAATCTTTTAAAGGAGTAACTGAGCTTGGTATAGGGGCAAATTTTTGACTATATTTTATGTCACAAGTAAGCCACACGGTAGTCCGCTTGGATCAAGTGTTATTTTGTTGCAGAAACAAATAAACAAATAGTAGAAATTTAAAATTTAAAATAATACAAATGAAGTGTCACTATTAATAATTATCAAAAGTTGTGTTTACATGTTTTGTAAAGAGTGATCAATCCCACGCATGTGTGTAACGTGAAAGGAGGCGTTGTATAAATAAATAAATAATTAATAGACAAGTATGTCTATATTTTTCTCTATTAACACCCTAAGAGGTCGTTTGGTAGAGTGTGTTAGAGAAAATAATGCATGCATTACCTTTGTGTATTAGTAATGCTTTGTTTGGTACACATTTTCAACCTATGTATAATTAATACAAACATTAGTTATACACTCTATTTGGTATTATCATATGCATAGCTAATGCATAGAAAATCATGGCATTAGCAATATAAAGGCTATTAATGCATGCATTAGCATGGTTAAAGACAAAATTATCCTTAAAGTCCCTCAAGTTAAAGAATATGCATGGCATTTTTGTAAACAATTAAATTTCTTAAAAATTATGCAATGCATTTTAATTTTTAATACACCACACCAAATAATGCATAAGAAATAATCTCTGTATAACTAATACTTGCATTACTAACTCATGCATTACTAACCCCTGCATTACTAATGCACCTTATTTAGCATTATTCTTATATAACATTATTCTTATACGCCCTACCAAACGATCCCTAAGTTTATAGATGAGATGTAGTACAATTGGTACTACTTTCAACTATGTATTTTAACTGTCTTATATTGCTTTCTAAATTCTAATAAGTGTTATTCTCGTCGGAAGCATATGATAAAATTAAAATGATAGATTAGTTGAAGTCGTGCATTTTATGTCTTCCCAGACTCGCTTTACTTCTTTGTCTTTTTCTTGAAATAGAAAGAGCAAAGTATCATTTTCAGGAATTGCCAGCAAACTATGAAATTTGTGATTTGAGTTTTTATATGTATCCCAAGATGTGCAAAATTTAGATTTGGTCAATTTCCTCCTCGTGAAAACAGTCGTTGCTAAATTATATTTTATATAGGAATAAACCTAAACCACTAATTCTTCCTATACACACCATATCAGAATAAACTAAACCACTAATCCTTCCTATACACACCAAATCACAATGTGCAAGGACCTCTAAACCGACAACTTCAATCCCAATAGGCCAATAGCATTCCTCAACCTCAAGGTATTGAAAATTGCTTCATCTGATTAGAAAAACGCCCACCATTTTAGCTATCAAATCTCTAGCCAGTAATTCAGCAATTATATATAGCTGCAAGCTAGGTGTGTTACATATAGTAATTAAGAAGCAATGTTACTTCTATGATTAGGGTGGGCATTCGTTATTTCGGTTCGGTATTTAAAAATTTCGGTTCGGTATTCGGTTTATCAGTTGTGTATACCAAATACCGTACCAAATTATTTCGATACGGTTCGGTATTTTTTATTTTGGTTCGGTACGGTTTCGATTTAATAATCGCTAAATAAGCTTATGACGCCCGACAACTTACAACACAATGAATTCACAATTCACTGACAGCCTTCTCCTAGCGGTTTGTCTCCTTTACCAAGAACATGAAGCAGGATGTTAACTGCATGAAAATCGGGTGAAAATTCATTTCGATCCATTTCATCTAACAATCTATGAAATTGATTCAGTGGTTCACAATGAATTCACAATTCAGTTTAAAACCATAAACACAACATTCAAAGATCTTTGATGCCACACATTGACGATCGACTTTGATGTCAAGTGCAGAACCATAAATACAACATTTAAGACAGATTTAAGACATGCAAAACCATAAACACAGAACCATAAATACAGTCAAGAAAAGAAAGCAGCATACTAATTTAAGACACTACATGCATAAGCTTAGAGAACACAACAGTAACAGCAGACTCTAACAGTAGCATCAGAATCAAACATAGTGCAACAAAAAAACAGAGAGGGCATCCCTCAATTCAAGTTTACACTAATAGTCTCGAATCAACTTAGTCTTAATTCTTAAATATGGATTCCAGGAAGACGCTCAAGACAACACCTAATATGCTTCCTTAAACTATATGTGCCATCCCTCTTTGGATGAACATTATAGACTCGACCACAATGTTTGCACTCTACTTTGCGAACTTCTCCATTGTCTTCTTTCACCTCAAAATGTTTCCAAATATGATAGCGTACTTAAGGAGCACGGGGCATGATTGCACTTGAACCTAAAAAAAAGAAAGATAAATCATAAGTTAGAATATTAGTTTTTGATGATAATAAAACAAAACTACAAAAGTATATCACCAAACAAATAGAGTATTAAACTTACCACTCAAGTTGCAAGTTGCAACTATACATCAAACAATGCTAGTAGTACTTCTATTATTTTTCATATCTAAACATAATTCGACCAAATATGTCATACAAATAAACAAGTATGATATATTATTTTGAACTAAAATACACACAAAATATTAAAGCTTACCAAGCTCGAGTTCCTCAAGATACTCCAAGTCTTCTTCAACACTAATAGGATTCTTCTCTTCTCTAAGCCAATCTTGAACACAAACAAGAGCTTGCACATATTTAGGAGTCAATGAACTCCTAAATGAATCAAGAATACGGCCACCGGTGCTAAACGCACATTCCGACGCCACACTAGAAATTGGAATGGCCAACATATCACGAGCCAACTCCGAAAGAATAGAAAATCTAGGAGCATGTGTTTTTCACCAACTTAAGATATCAAATTCTTCACTAAAAGGCTCTTGTTCTTTACTAATGTATTTATCCAACTCCGATTTAGCACCCCCACTTCCATTGTCTTCCTTTTGTTTCTTCAAGTGAAGCTTTGTCCTTATTAATGATGCAGTTATAACACTCCCACTAGATGTATTAGATGCGTTATTAGATGAAGTAGAACTAGATAGAGATTAAGGGCAAGATCCAGTTGAATACTTTTTTAGATACTCTTCAAACAAAGAATTCATATAAGCATACACCTCAACATTTATTATCTTCCCTTTTTCCTCCCCAAAAAGCTCTTCAAGTGCAAGGCTAACATATTCAAATTTGTTACGTGGATCCAAGACGGAAGCAATAAAAATTATTTTATTCATCTTTTCAGACTCACCCCAATACTTCTTGAACTTTTCTTGCATCCTCTCAGCTATTTTTTTCAAATGCTCATCCTCACTAATTAAACATATTTTTAAATGACAATAAAGTTCAGATACATCCTCAAAATGAGAATTACAAGTGACATAACGTGAACCTGAAACTTTTTTGGTGAGCTCATGAAATCTTGCAAGAAACACTATCACAATCCTCACATTCACCCAATCATCAGATTCAAGAGGACCTGCACTACTACCATCTTCACAAAGATGAAAACATTGATAAGCAGAAAATCCATCATCAAAAAGATGAAACTTATTAAAGGCTTTTTCAAAGTTTTGTGCCGTATCCAACATCAAATAGGTGGAATTCCACCTAGTAGGAACATCCAAACACAATATTTTGGTACATTCTACCTTTACATGTGTACAACACTGTTTAAACTTTAAGGTCCTTGCAGGCAAATATCTTACATACCTCACAATATTTCTAGCATGTATGATAGAAGCATCAATTTCTTTCAAACCATCTTGCGCAATTAGATTTAGTATATGAGCCATGCATCTCACATGAAGATGTTTATCACTCATCGTATTAGTTTTTCACATATCTAACTTTTTAGACAATTCTTTGACTGTGACATCATTTGAAGAAGCATTGTCCACGGTAATAATGAACACATTGTCTAATTTTCATTCAAGCAAACAATTAGAAATAGCTTTAGCCATCTCTTCACCCTTATGACTAGTGATAGGGCAAACATTTAGTATTCTTTTATACAACTTCCAATCCCTATCAATGAAGTGGGCTGTCAAACACATATAATTTATTCTTTGCAATGAAGTCCATGTGTCTGTTGTGAGGCAAATTTTTGGTTGTGCTTCTCTAAAAGACCTTCTTAGATTTTGCTTCAATTCACCGTAAACTTCATAACAATCCCTTGTTATTGTTCTACGAGAAGGAAGACGAAATAGTGGTTGAGTTATTCTCATAAACTTCATAAAGCCTTCCTTTTCTACAAAGCTAAATGGTAGTTCATCAATAACTATCATCTCAATTAAGGCCCTCCTAACCACTTCTTGATCAAATTTTCAAAGTGATCCTCCATCATTTTGGCAAGATTGAAAATTTATCTTTGTTTGACTATTATCTTTATCAATGTTAAGTGGGTATTCTTTGCATCTAGTCAAATGATTTTTCAATCCTATTGTTCCATTCCTAGATGAATTAGCAGCATAAGCTTGCTTACAATATCTACACCTTGCTTTACCAACCCCATTTACCTCAAATTTATCAAAATAATTCCGAACATCGGATCTAGGTTGCATGGCTTTTTTTTTCTTAGAATCTTGAGTATCAATTGTGTTGGTGTTGCTATCTTCAGTAATAGGTAAAATTTCAGTTGAACCGGCATCACTTACTCTACTTTCATCTGCCATCTATACAAAATTAAAACAAATATAAACACAAATTAAGACTTATATTTCATAACTTCATTCGAGTTGCTACTAGTTGCTATTGCTTAAATGAATCTCTAATATCCTTAATAGATTTTTTTCTACAATGTTGGAAATGAAATGATAAGATAAAAGAATTTAAGTCTTGTACATTGGTAAGCCGTGTAAAATAATTATATAATCAAATTAAATTTGTCTTTATAGCATACTTGATATTGTAACATGAAAATAGAGTGATAGTTTGTTATATCCAAATTAATTATAATAATTATATATTAAAAAGTTAACACCAAAGTAGGCAGTATATGTAACTTAGTCCTAAATAAAAAGAAAATCTAAGAGAGAGATGAAGCCTTCATTAGTGGATATTTTACAAAAAAAAAAATTGAAACTTAACTTCAGTAATTAAGAAAGGACTTCAGAATGGGTCTAATGAAACTAATAATCCATTCATTCCCCAATCAAGCAAACCAAGATTATTCGATAAAACACTTTAAGATTCAGAATTCGTTGATCACTTTAAGTATAAACAAGTAAAAAGAAAATCAATGTATACGACTCAAATGCCCAAAATATCAAACCTATTCAAGATTCAAGCCAAGATGCAAATTGGATATGACAATCAAATTGGATATTCAGAGACAGAAAAAAAAATCAAAGGAATGGATGGAGAGAATGCTTTTCGATTTGGTTAACGTCAGAAACTTTTATTTAACGTCGGAGGAGATTAAGGTCACCACCGGAGATTAAGGTCACCGCCGAAAATTTATTAATAAAAACATGATACCTTTGAAGAAACTAGAAATATACCTTTGATTCTTTGAAGTCACAGTAGCCGATCTCTTAGTATTCTCACAACAACCGTTCTCTTTGAAGTTTGAAGTCTTCGTTCTGGCTGAAAGGCTGAAACTATCGTCGTTTGCCGTTTCTGACTTTCTGAAACTATCCCCTTTTCTAAATTCCCTAATCCCTAATTGAATGAAAGACTAGAGATAAGGGTTGGGCTAGGGCGCTGGGCCTTATTGGGTTGGGCTGGGATTCTGGGCAGTATGTATAGATATAGGTCCAATTTAAAGGTCTTTAAAAATTCGGTATTTCGCTATGCCGAAATTTCAAGATCCTAATACCGATGACCGTACCGTTATACCGAAATATCGAAAAATGTAATACCGAATTAGACCGAAATACCTAAAAAATCGAAACCGAAATACCGAATTAATTCGGTCCGGTTCGGAATTTAGTTTTTCGGATTTTATGCCCACCCCTATCTATGATCAATTTATCTTGTGATTTTTTTTATGCTAGCTGTATGTTGTGATTATTAAGTGTACAACAAAACTTAAATAAAAGCCACCAAGGTGCATCTTTATTAATTGAAAAGGACAAGAGATAAAGAGTGAGACAGTATATCCATCGTACAAAAAAATTTCTATTTTATTTACCGGATCAATTTAGCTCACATGAAAAGAAAAACGTATATTAAGTCTACGAAAATTAAATTAAATTAAAACCACTATGGTGGCCATTTTTATAAATCGAAAAAAGCAAAGAGACAAAGGGTGGTGAGACACATCTATATTCAACCTAACCAAATCTTATTTTATTTGTGTGATCATTCCTTTTTTTTCTTTTATTTTTTTGGCCTAATTCCTTCATACTATATTATCCTTCAACAGTAACAATATAGCATGGTGGCTAAATTCTCCTGAATTCTAATTGAGTTATAACCCTAATAGTCAACTTTCAAGGGCTTGATCAAGATTGTTAGGTTTGAGATAAACAGAATTGATGGGAACCGCGTAGAAAATGCCAGCCACACAGCTAAAGTGATTTTTTCAAAAATATGAAAATGCTTGTCGCATAGCTTTGTCCTACTGTAGAGAAACTGGTATTTCCATTTTAAAACAAAAAGTGGCAAATAGCGGGAATTGAGAACGGTAAAGGGCCAAATATACCCTTATACTTTCGAAAAAGATTTATATATACTATTCGTTATACTATGAGTTCAAATATACTTATACCGCTATATTTTGGGTTCCAATATACTCCTTATTTAAACGGAGGGACACGTGCCATCGTCCTGTTGGTCAATTCTAAATATCTCCTAATTAATTAAAAAGACACATACTCATACCCGAAATATTGTAAAAATTGCTTTAAAAAAATTGAAACTGAAAAATATTTTTTTATAAAAACTGGAAAAACACATTCAACAAAATATTTTCGTTTTTTTAAAACTAATGCACATGTAGTCCACTGCTTTAGGAAAGTCTTTTTTTCAGTTTTTTAAAAAAAGTATTTTTCAGTTTTTTTTAAAGCAATTTTTTTTTGTAAAAACTGAAAAAAATTATTTTAAAAACTGAAAAAAGACTTTCCTAAAGCAGTGGACTACAAGTGCATTAGTTTTAAAAAAATAAAAATATTTTGTTGATTTTTTTCCAGTTTTTACAAAAACAATTATTTTCAGTTTTTTTTAAAGCAATTATTTTTTGTAAAAAACTGGAAAAAAAGATTTTATTTTAAAAACTGAAAAAAAATACTTTCCTAAAGCATTGGACTATAGATGCATTAGTTTTTAAAAAACGATATTTTGTTGATTTGTTTTTCTTCAGTTTTTTTTTAAAAATATTTTTCAGTTTTTTTAAAGCAATTTTTACAAATATTTCGGGTAGGGGTATGTGTTTTTTTAATTAATTAGGAGATATTTAGAATTGACCAACAGGACGATGACATGCGTCCCTCCGTTTAAATGAGGGGTATATTTGAACCGAAAGTATAGCGGTAGGGATATATTTAGACACGTAGTATAACGAAAGGTATATTTAAACCTTTTTCGAAAGTACATGGGTATATTTGGCCTTTTACCAAATTGAGAATGATTGGAGTTGATTCCTTTTTACATTAACATATGTACATATATATTCTCCTTCATCATTTATCATGTAGACACTACTAGAAAACTGTCAAAATTCGTCTACAGAATACCGAACGAAATCGGTCGAAAAAAAACCCAACCGAAATCAGTCGAAAATTAAGTAAATTGGTCGCAAAAGTCAAAGAAAATATTTTTGTCAAAGACAATAGTAGTCCCACAATAGATATATAACAATTCCAACCGATTTCGGTCGGAAATTGATCAATATTTAACCAAGACCTGGTCATACTTGTATATTATTTATAAAAATAATTTTTAAATAAAATTTTTCAAATATACCGACCGATTTCGGTCGGTAAATTTGAAATTATGCTTTCCCGGCCAAAGCAATTGGTTTTTAATATAACAAAAAGTATATATATATAATTTACCAATCGGAATAAGTTTTAATTAAATTTTTTCGACCGAGTTCGGTCAAAAATACAATTTTAAAATAATTAAAATATAAATTTAGTGAAAGTACCGACCGAAGTAGGTCGGTTTTTTTTTTCAACCTTTATATAAATAGCTTTTAAATAAATAATATTTAATACTTAATTGATATATATATATATATATATATATATATATATATATATATATAGGTTATATATTATACACTTAGTATATATACTATACTATACTATATATATACTATATTATACTATACTATACTATACTATATATACATCTTATATAGCTTATATACTATACACTTATAGGTTATCGAATATAGCTTATATATATACACTATACTATACTATACTATATTATACTATATGTCTTATATCGATTATATATATATATATATATATATATATATATATATATCGAATATAGCATATATAATATACACTTAGTATATATACTATATATACATCTTATATAGCCCACATAGAAATATAATGAATTTAAAAATAAATTCACACACACACACACTATATATATATATATATATATATATATATATATATATATATATATATATATATATATATATTAAATATCAAAATTAATTCTTACCAATTACTTAATCAATGTACGATATATTTAATTCCGGTTAGTTAATATATATTTTTATATAAAACAATTAATGTGTTATTTCAGGATTATAAATGAAATTTTAGAAAAAATAACTAAGCATATTTTTACATTAAAATGTCATCATAATTTTACTCACTTGAACTAATTTTTTATTGATTTATGGAATCCTTATTTAATGCACTCTTTTTTCATAAAAAAGAAACAAACAAACAAATAATAAAATGGATAGATTAGTAAATAAATATTCCATGGGAAGAGAAGTAGTGGGGTTTTTCATGGAAAAATAATTTTTTATTAAAAGTTTTCAAAATTTCCGACCGATTTTGGTCGAAAAATTTGAAATTATGCTATTGTCCCACATCGGCCGAAAGTTGTGAGCCTTTCCATCTTATAAGTTGCTTTGATGCCATAGAGTCCAACAACCGTGGACTAACAAAAAATAAGCAAATATAGGAAGGGTTGTAGTTAGTGCTTAGTAATAAGATTTAATATTCTATATTTAGAATTAGAATTCAATAAAATAATAATGATAATATATACTAGTACTAATTAGTAATATAGTAATAAGAAGATATATACTAGTACTAATTAGTAATAAGATATAATATTATGATGCTGTGATATCTCGAGCTGGGGAGTATACATGCGATACAAAAAAATATATATCTGGAAGATTTCTAAAATTATTATATATTTAAAATTCCGACCGATTTCGGGCGGTATATGTAATTTGGCTGTCAGTCAACGCATTGAAATAACCGACCGTTTTCGGTCGGAAAATTTTGACCGATTTCGATCGCAACACCTTAGCGACCATCATTTTTCCGACTAATTAAAAGCGGTCGGAAATCAGTCGTTTTTTCTCAAATTCCGATCGATTTCGACCAGTTTTTCTGAATATATATTCTCCTTCATCATTTATCCTGTAGAGACAATGATCGTTGGAATAAATTATTTGGTTGGACCGTTCATGAGAGGTATTAATTAGTTCATCAGCCAATTTTCCCTAAACCTTACTGAGTATCTACAAACAAAACCATTACGGGTAGGAAAAATTATGCTTTTGAATGTTTTTTTCGTGGGAAATAAATGGCGGCTAAAATTTTAGTAGCAGACAAAAGAACAACGTTCTGCATCCTAGAACAGGTTTTACACTGTGGAAAAGCAAGGAAATTAATTACGTATTCGTTTCTTGAGGAATTTCTACGTACCCTTAGTAATTCAAGTTTTGGTTTAAAGAGATCCGTATCCGCAAAGAAAAATGTATAAATCTCGTAACATGTGATTTACGTGTAATCCTCCAATAATATGAGATTTGACTGGGCGTTGGCAAGGGTCACAGGGGTTCAATTATTTGGTACTTGCAATCATGAGATAACAACTGTGATATTTTATATTACTATAATTTTGGACGATTAGGTTAGTTGGCAATTGGATCGTCAGCCATTTTGGAGAAATATTTTATTTAATTTATTTTTGGACTGAAGATATAAAAATAGCTGGAAAAAATAGTTAGTGACCAAAATACATACTTTAACGATCGTTTGCCCGTTAAGGTATATCGTCTTTTAAAAGGGCGATACACTTGAATTTGACATAGCGGTTAGTGGAGTCCTGATCCAAGAAGAGGAAGGTATGCAATTTCCAATCTATGTTAGCAGGACCCTAGACGAGGCCGAAACTAGATACCCTCACCTAGAAATACTGGCACTCGCTTTGCTAAGCGCCTTAGGAAGCTGAAACCGTACTTTCTGTTACACCTTGTACGTCCCAAGGTGACGTATAATGAATATGAGACTTGTTAATCATGATTTAAATGAGTTTAAAGTCATAATATGACTATATATGATGTTTGGATAAAACACATAAAGTTTGGGGAAAATCGGATTAAAGTTACGAAAAAACCAACTAAGAACTTGCCCTATAACAGAGCTTTTTGAGAAATAAATTTCGTGTGCTATATGAGGTCTTTTTGGGACATATTATATACCAAATTGAAAGTCTTGGAATGTGGTTTCCAATGCCCTTAACCGTTCGTTCATACGATATCCGGATAAAAGGTTATAAGCGTCGAAAAATGGGCGAATCAGAGGGTGCCAAGCTAGCACCTTTTGACTTTTCAAAAGTTGATATATATTTTTTAACTCGTCTCTCTCTTCATTTTTACATAACATCTGACCAGAGGACACCGTAAACGGTCCTTGAGCTCTCTAATATTGCTTCAAACAAGACTATCATCCCGCACACGAAATGAAGAAGCGATAACATTAAAACGATCTCTACGACGTAAGTATCGCTATATCGCCTCTCTTTTTCTTTGTAGTTTGAGTTTTGGAATGTATTTAATAGTTAATAAAATTCCTAATTTCTGTATTTAAGCTTTAAAATATCAAGAAAAGTTGACAAATTCATTTCCTAATAGTCAGACCTCACGGGACGGTGATCGGAAGCCGTGAGTTCGAGTTATTTGACTTGTAGTGGACTATTTTGTGGGCTGTTTCGTGTTGCTTTTGGGATGTCTATTGTGATGCTGATTTATGGAGTTGGGAAGAATAAAAGGGGCGTGGAGAAACGCCACATGTGATAGGGTAGTAAGTTAGTTGCTCGTTATTGTAGTTACACGCTAATTGATAACTTGTTAATTGGGTGTATTATGGTATATTTGGGGGTTTTGTTGTATTGAAGGTCCCGGATACATATATGGGTACGACAGGGCCCAGTTCCGTCCTTTATACAGTTGTACACTCTAATAGAGGTCTATAGACAGTCATGTATAATTAGCTAGTATGTGGCCTTGTCGGCTAGCCCTACCGTATTTCGTATATATATGTTTTTTGGGCATATTTTCTCATGTAGGCTGTTCATATGAATTAGTAGTTTATTTTCAGACTTTATGCATAACTTACACTTATTTCATGTTTATATCTTAGACGAATGCTTAGGGGTATTCGATAGGTAGAACTTGGGCACTCGTCATGGCCCATCGGTTTGGGTCGTGAAAAAAAGTAGTATCAGAGTAGTTCTGTCCTAGGATTGTCTACAGACCATGTCTAGTAGAGTCTTGTTTATGGGTGTGTTGTGCACCACACTTATAGACATGAGGCTACAAGATATTTAGGATGGTTACTTTTCTTTCTTATCTTAGATCGTGCGATATAAGAATTCATTTTCCTAACAACATGTTATGTTTTCAGCGATGCCAAGAAGGCTACAGCCGCCCAGAAGGGCAAGTCCGTGGATGATGAGACTACAAGTAGAGCGCCACGAGTTACCAGGTCTCGGGGAGAGCCGCATAGTTAGACTTTATCTCAGACTTCACATACCCTTCCCTCTCCAGAGGAGATCCGAGGGGCACCAACTCCAGCACCCGCTCCAGTACCCCCAGCTCCTCATCCAGATACATCGGGTCAAGAGATGAGAGATGCTATTCAGTTATTGACTCGATTAGTGTCTGCACAAGCTCGACCCCAGGAGGTTGGTATAGGTCATGCAGATAGGGCCATTAGTATGAGGGTTCGTGATTTCATTAATTTGGACCCTCCGATATTCACTGGAGCATATCCAAATGAGGACCCTCAGGTATTTATCGATAGGATGCAGAGGACTTTGAGGGTAATGAAGGCCACTGCGACTGAGTCAGTTGAGCTAGCTTCCTATAGACTTCAGGATATTGCAATTAATTGGTACGAGTCTTGGGAGTTGTCCAGAGGTGAGATGCCCTTCCAGCAGTATGGCAGGATTTTACAAAGGCTTTTCATCGTCATTATTTTCCACCAGAGCTTAGACGGGCCAGAGTTGATAGGTTCTTGACCCTTCGACAAGGTATGAGTGTTTGGGAGTACAACCTTCAGTTTGATTCTTTGGCTAGGTATGCTCCCACTATTGTAGCTAAGATGGAGGATAGGGTTCACCGGTTCGTGATGGGGTTGGAGCCGCACCTGCTCAATGACTGTATGTCGGTCTCACTTCATCCAGGCATTGATATTTCTCGTATTCAGGCATATGCTCAGGGTGTAGAGGAGTGTAAGCAGAAGCAGAAGGCCGATCGTGAGCATGATAGGGGCTAGAGTAAGAGACCGAGATCTTCAGGTCCTTCTGGTGAATTTCGAGGGGGTCAGAGATAGCAGTACCCGAGGTATCCAGCTCAACCATCAGCTAGTGCACCCCCTCAGATTTTCGGTAGGATATTTGATCATTCCACATATTCAGGGCCCAGTTAGAGTTCCAGGGCCTCTCGTTCTCAGTATAGGGGTGAGTCAAGTCAGATAAGGCCACTCTTGCCACGATGTGCTCAATGTGGTAAGCATCATGTCGGGCAGTGCCTCGTGGGGTTGGGTGTTTGTTATACTTGTGGTTATCCAGGCCACGTTATGAGAGATTGTACGACAAGAGGTGGTGCAGGTATAGTTCAACCAACAGGATCTATAGCTGGTTCGTCATCATCAGTACGCCCCCTGGGCAAGGATCACAGGAACCGACCGGTCGTGGTAGAGGCAGAAGTGGAGTCGTCAGGATGAAGAGTCGTCACCTGATGTTGTTAAAAATATATTATCAATCTCTTCATATGATGTATATGCATTGATTGATCCAGGTTCCACCTTATCGTATGTCACTCCATTGGTTGCTAGCAAGTTTGGGATAAAACCTGAGTTGATTAAACCTTTTGAGGTGTCTACACCTATTGGGGATCCAGTGATAGCTAGACGGGTGTATAGAGATTGTATAGTAGGAGTTCATAGTCGTTCTACAGTAGCGGACCTGATTGAGCTAGATATGGTAGAATTTGATGTTATAATGGGTATGGATTGGTTGGCTTCTTGTTATGCTAACATTGATTGTAGATCAAAGATGGTTCGGTTCCAGTTTCCAGGGGAGCCAATTCTAGAGTGGAAAGGTAATACTTCATCGCCAAGAGGTTAGTTTATTTCCTATCTCAAGGCAAGGAAGATGATCATAAAGGGCTATATTTATCACTTAGTTCGGGTACAAGATATGAAAGCAGAGTCACCGACCCTTCAATCTATTTCGGTGGTTAATGAGTTTCCCGATGAACTTTCAGGCCTTCCGCCAGAGCGAGAGATTGAGTTTGCTATTGACACATTACCATATACTCAGCCGATATCTATTCCTCCTTATAGAATGGCACTTGCAGAGCTGAGAGAGTTGAAAGAAAAACTGAGGGATTTGCTTGAAAAAGGATTTATCACACCTAGTACATCACCGTGTGGAGCACCTGTGTTATTTGTGAGAAAGAAAGATGGTTCCTTGCAGTTGTGTATTGATTACAGACAGTTGAATAAGGCGACGATCAAGAATAAGTACCCACTCCCGAGGATTGATGATTTATTTGATTAGTTGCAGGGAGCCAGGTGTTTCTCAAAGATAGACTTGAGGTCGGGGTACCATCAGGTAAGGGCTAGAGAAAAGGATATTCCGAAGACAACATTCAGGACCAGATACGGACACTTTGAGTTTCGTGTTATGTCATTCGGTTTGACTAATGCCCCAGCGGTATTCATGGAATTGATGATATTTTGGTTTATTCTCGTTCAGAGGTTGAACATGCAGATCATTTGCGTACTGTGCTCAGAGATCTATAAGAAAGGAAGTTGTATGCAAAATTCTTTAAATGTGAATTCTGGTTGAATTATGTAGCCTTCCTTAGTCATATTATTTCGGGTGAGGGTATTCGGGTCGATATACAGAAGATTGAGGCAGTGAAGACTTGGCCTAGACCACGACACCGACAAAGGTTCGTAGCTTCCTGGGTTTGGCAGGTTATTACATGAGATTTGTAGGGGGTTTTCTTCCCTTTCAGCACCATTGACAAAGTTGATTCAGAAGGTAACCAAGTTTCAGTGGACTGATGCTTGTGAGCGGAATTGCTAGGCATTGAAGGACAGATTGACTTCAGTACCGGTTCTGACACTTCCAGAAGGGACCGATGGTTATGCTATCTAATGTGACGCTTCGGGCGTTAGATTAGGTTGTGTATTTATGCAGCATGGTAAGGTTATCGCTTATGCTTCTAGACAACTAAGAAACCACGAGAAGAATTACCCGACCCACGATTTAGAGTTAGCCGCGGTGATTCATGCACTAAAGATGTGGAGGCACTATTTGTATAGCATTCATGTTGATATCTATACGGACCATAAGAGCCTTCAGTATATATTCAAGCAAAAGGAATTGAATTTACGTTAGAGGCGATGGTTGGAGCTACTTAAAGACTATGATGTTGGTATTTTATACCATCCAGGAATGACGAATGTAGTAGCCAACGCCCTCAGCTATAGATCTATGGGTAGCTTATCATATTTACAACCAGAGAAGAGTGAGATAGCTTGTGAGATTCATCGGCTAGCTAATCTTGGAGTTCAAATATTAGATTCAGGTGGTACCGAAGTTACTATTCATGATACGGCAACATCCTCTCTAGTAACTGAAGTGAAGGAATGCCAGTATGAAAATCATGTGCTAGCTCACTACAGAGATACAACCCCTCAAAAGGATAAGACATCATTGGAGATTACAGGAGATGGAGTCCTCAGATATTGAGGTCGATTATGTGTTCCAAATGTACCAGGGTTGCGCCAGCAGGTTATGGGAGAAGCTTACTATTCTCGTTATTCCATTCATCTAGGAGCGATGAAGATGTATCATGATATCGGGGGAATATACTGGTGGGACGGAATGAAGAAGGATATAGCAGAGTTTGTTGCTCAGAGCCTAAATTGTCAGCAAGTTAATATTGAGCATCAGAAACCCGGTGGATTATTGCAGGCTATAGAGATTCCGACTTGGAAATAGGAAGTGATTAACATGGATTTCATCATAGGCTGACCTCGTATCCAGCGTTAGTTCGATTCTATTTGGGTTATTATTGATAGACTTACAAAATCAGCCCATTTTCTGCCTGTCAGGACTACGTATTCAGCAGAGGATTATGTAAGGATTTACATTAAGGAGATAATACGACTTCATAGTGTCCCTATATCTATTATCTCAGATAGAGGTGCTCAATTTATAGCTAATTTCTGGAGGTCCTTCCAAAAAGGATTGGGGACTCAAATAAGTCTTAGTACAATATTTTATCCCCAAACAGACAGTCAGGCTGAGCGTACTATTCAGACACTAGAGGATATGCTACGGGCTTGTGTGATAGACTTCAAGGGTAACTGGGATGATCATCTTCCACTTATTGATAATAGTTATCATTCCAGCATTCAGATGGCCCCATACGAAGCTCTTTAAGGACGAAAGTGTAGGTCACCTATCGGATGGTTCGAGGTTGGGGAAACTAAATTAGTAGGACCAGAGTTGGTACAACAGGCAGTTGAGAAGATTAAGCTTATACGGGAAAGGCTATTAGTAGCTCAGAGTCATCAGAAGTCATATGGAGATAATCGACGACGAGACTTGGAGTTTCAGGTAGATGACTGGGTATTCCTAAAGGTATCATTGATGAAAGGCATTATGAGATTCGGTAAGAAAGGAAAGCTTAGCCCTCGGTACATTGGACCTTATAAGATCATATGCAGAGTAGGCCAGGTAGCATATGAGTTAGACTTGCCTTCCAACTTAGAGTCAGTACATCCAATTTTTCACGTGTCTATGCTCCATAAGTGTTTTGGAGATATTTCTAGAGTCATTCCAGTTGACGATGTTCAGGTCACAGAGCATCTATCATATGAGGAAGCTCCCATTGCTATACTAGATAAACAGGTTCAGAGATTGAGAACTAAAGACATATCTTTGGTTAAAGTACTTTGGAGGAACAATAATGTGGAGGAGATGACTTGGGAAGCTGAAGAAGACATGAAGTCTAGGTATCCTCACTTGTTTCCGCTTCCGGAGGAGGATCGAACTGAGACATCACAGCCTTAGGTACGTATATGGTACTTAATTCTTATGTTAGTTATTGTCATTGCTAATGTGAGACCATTGGTGTTATTGATGATTGTGGACCTGTGTGGCTTTGTATTGTTGGGTTTTCTATCTAACAAGTTGATAGTGGTACCATTACATAGGAGACTCTGCCAAAATTTCTCTAAATATTTGGGAATTTAACATTCGAGGACGAATGTTTCTAATAGGGGAAGATTGTTACACCCTGTGCGTTCCAAGGTGACATATAATAAATATGAGACTTGTTAATCATTATTTAAATGAGTTTAAAGTCATAATATGACTATATATTATGTTTGGATAAAACACATAAAGTTTGGAAAAAATCGGATTAAAGTTGCGGAAAAACCAACTAAGAATTTGCCCTATAACAAAGCTTTTTGAGAAATGAATTTCGTGTACTATATGAGGTATTTTGGGACATATTATATACCAAATTTAAGGTCTTGGAATGTAGTTTTCAACTCTCTTATCCATCATTCATACGATATCCGGATAAAAAGATATAAGTATCGGAAGATGGGCGAATTAGAGGGTGCCAAGCTAGCACCTTTTGACTTTTCAAAAGTTGATATATATTTTTTAACTCGTCTCTATCTCTCTCTCTATATATTCATTTTTACATAGAATCTGACCATAGGACACCATAAGCGGTCCTTGAGCTCTCTAATATTGCTTCAAACAAGACTATCATCTCGGACACGAAATCAAGAAGCGATAACATTAAAACGATCCCTACGACGTAGTATCGCTATATCACCTTTCTTTTTCTTTGTAGTTTGAGTTTTAGAATGTATTTAATAGTTAATAGAATTCCTAATTTCTTTATTTAAGCTTTAAAATATTAAGAAAAGTTGACAAATTCGTTTCCTAATAGTTAGACCTCACGGGACGGTGATCGAAAGCTGTGAGTTCGAGTTATTTGACTTGTAGTGGACTGTTTTGTGGGCTGTTTCGTGTTGCTTTTGGGATGTCTATTGTGCTGCTGATTTATGGAGTTGAGAAGGATAAAAAGGGCATGGAGAAACGCCACATGTGGTAGGGTAGTAGGTTGGTCGCTCATCGTTATAGTTACAGGCTAATTGATAACTTGCTGATTGGGTGTATTATGGTATATTTGGGGGTTTTGTTGTATTGAAGGTCCCAGATTGTAATTAGGTTGGTTTTGAGTTGCTGATTGTATTATGTTTGTATCTAGCCTATAGTAGGCTTGAGGGAGCAGTAAAATCAGGGGAAATGCTGCCCGTTTTATTTTAGAATCGAGTTATCGTTTGAGATACGTAATATACTACCGCCATCTAAATTGTACACGTATTTCTTTGTTATAGGGTTGGTGCGCTAGTTGTCATAAGCTTGTTGTTGAGTTGCATTGACGACTTGAGGTATGTTAAGGCTATCCCTTCTTTCTTTTGGCATGATCTATACGACACGAACGAAACGAGCAAATGCACAATTTCCATAAATGACTCTATTCATAGAAATATTAGGGGTGTCTATATTCTTGATTCCCCATGTGAATTATTATTATATCTTCTGTTCATGGGTCTCAGAAAAATACGTATTTGATAAAATTTATCCGACATGCATATTATTTTTATGACATTCTGAAAAAATATTATTAACGTATTTCTTATGCATTTCATACATTTATACATACACATTGACCCATGACCAGATGGTATTATATACGTGTATATATGTATATATATGTATATAGGATATGGAAAAAGGTTACGGAAAAAGGTTAAGACGTTATATACGTACCACCACCTGATCAGCTGGTATACGTTGATAATTTGCCCACAGTGGCCGAGATGATACGATGGGATGCCCTCAGAGGCTTTATGATGTTATGTACACCTATACCTATGCATGATATGACATTTACACGCACGTGCATGACATTATAAATGTTTCAGGATTCACAAAGTTATTTAGAGTCACAGGTGGAATTCTTTACCCCATGTTTCATCTATGTCTTTTATGTACTGATTTTCATGCTTTACATACTCAGTACATTATTTGTACTGACGTCCCTTTTTGCTTGGGGACGTTGCATTTCATGCCCGCAGGTGCAGGTAGACAAGCTGACGGTTCCCCTTCTTAAGATCCTTGATCAGCGAGAGTTGGTGTGCTCCATTTGATCCGGAACTGCTTTGAGTTTTGGTACGATGTGTTTGCATACATATATGGGTATGACGGGGCCCAGTCCCATCCTTTATACAGTTATACACTCTAATAGAGGCCTGTAGACAGCCGTGTATAGTTAGCTAGTATGTGGCCTTATCGGCTAGCCCTACCGTAGGTTGTTCATATGAATTAGTAGTTTTTTTCAGACTTTATGCATGACCTATACTTATTTCATATTTATATCTTAGACGAATGCTTAGGAGTGTTCGATAGGTAGAACTCGGATACTCGTCACGGTCCATCTGTTTGGGTCGTGACACCATTAACGACCAAAAAAACTCGAGTGGACCCCACCCGTCCCCCAAAAAGTAAAGATTCTCGGTCACACATCCCAGCTAAGGCGTTCTCTCGTTGTGGGTTGCTCGTTTCGGCTCTAAATCGCCAAATCTTCAACTTTTCAAAAACCTTAAATCGAGGTATTGCGACTTAGTTTTTGTTGAAACTCGTATAAAAAATGCATATTAGTTTTTTTTTAGTGTGTTCTATTTTTATCCGGATTATGGTATTAGTGTGCTAAAAAAATAGTTAAAATAGCAAAATTATTATTAGTTGTTAAAAAAAAAATTAATAAGTTACTTTTTACTGTGGTATATGTATTTTCGTGAATGTTTTGTGATTAAATTTATTTATTATTTTTATCTGGTTTAGATTATTTATTTGCTTAAAGACTAGTAAAATAGATAAATTATTACTTTAGTTCCCTCTAGTGGTATCTTGTGGCCTAATGTAGTGCTTGTATTTGTAATGTAGTGCCCCTTTAGTATAGTAAAATAAAGTGCCCTTTAGCGTATTATCCTTATAGTTATTGAAATTAATCATTTAAGTATTTATTATATCCAAAAATACGTCAAAATAGCTGATAGTTCAAACACAAACTCTGTCCAATTCTAGTCAACAATCGTAAGAAAATAACATGAGAAAACAACAATATTTCTCAGATATCTTGGTGCTACTGGGACTCAAATATCGAGCTCGGAACTCATATGTGAATATTTAATAATTAAATCTTGTATAATTATGAAAATTAATTATTTAATTTTATTATATTAAAAAATAAGTGAGTCATAAACAAAAATATATAATAATAAAACTAACATATAAATTAATAAAACTAACATATACAATATTAAACTAACATATAAATAATAAACTAACATTTAAAATAACAGACATGTTGAGTGATAAATCGAGAAACTTTTCTCATCATGAACACAAGAATTCAGGATATCTTGGTGCTACTGGGCCTTAAATATCGATCTTGGAACCCATATGTGAATATTTAATAATAAAATCTTGTATAATTATGAAAATTAATTATTTTACAAACAAACATATAAAATAATAAAACTAACATGTAAAATAATAAAACTAACATATTAAAGTAAAAAACCGTAATTAATCTTGTTTAATTTACAGTAGACGACATGGAGGTTCCGCCTTAGCATCCCGAACCTGCCAGCCTGGAGCTACTGTTGTTACAGGGCGATCATAGGTCGTCCCACATATGGGAGGGACAGTTACTGGCCCAGACTTTCCGCGCCAAGAGAGTAGACGATATGTGGGGCTTTCTCAGGGACCGCCCTCTCCATCCCCGTATAGTCAGACGCCTCCAGGATACGGGTTTTTATAGGATTGTAGAGATAGGCCGGCTGCAGCTCGATTGGTCGTTGATCACGGCCCTGATAGAGCGGTGGCGACCGGAGACGCACACATTCCATTTGCCTATTGGCGAGGCCACCATCACGCTGCAGGACGTGGAGGTCATGTATGGGCTGCTCGTTAATGGACACCATGTTGCTCTGCCGCATGCCATGAGAGAGCAGACAGGTTTGCAGTACCTGGACATGCTGCAGCGACTCACCGATTTACAGCCACCGGAGGAGACTGCACTGGTTGGGGCCAGTCGTCTGCTGTTGATGACTGTCCGACAACATTTGGAGGCATTGCACCCTGACATCACAGACGATACACCGGAGCTTCATATTCACCGGTACACGAGGTTGCTGCTACTCCTTATGTTTGGAGGGGTTTTTTTCCCAAACACTTCGGAGAACTTAGTCAGCTTGAGATTTCTTCATCATCTTGAGCGGCTAGATGATTTACCCCAGTACAGCTGGGGTGTTATTGTTCTCGGCTACTTTTACAGGCAGATGTGTCAGGCGAGCATGGGAACCCATCGTGACAGTGCTGGATTTTTGCCGCTGCTACATGTGAAAACATATTCGAATACTCTATTCATTATAACATACCTAGTAAAAATATACCTTAAATTTTATGTCCACTTTGTATGTTAGGTTTGGGCCTGGGAGCTGTTCCTGCAGTTGCAGCCACCTCTACTACCAATAGCTCTTGGTGCACCACCTCTGTTTCTCCCTCTAGCTAGGAGGTGGGTGGATAAGCAGGGATATGGATGGGAGTACGAGGCTCGACATAATCTCCCCTTGTGCAGGGATTTGTTGGATTTGCTGGAGGGCGCACAGGTAAATGTATACCTAAGTTTACTTGGCATGGCTTCATATGTGTTGCATATACTCATGTTTTATGTTGTTACTTAATAGTTCATTTGGAGGCCATACAACGACGAGCAAATAGCTGGTTTGCCCGATTATTGCTCGTCCGACCGAATTATGTGGAGCGCTTCCGTCTCATTGATGTGACTTGATATTGTTAAGCATCATGCCACCGAGCGAGTACTTTGCCAGTTTGGCCGCCCGCAGCTTGTACCGCCACCGCCCGCCTAGCATATCACACATTACCAGCGGGATGATCGTTCTAGGATGGACCAGACATATATGACATGGCTAGAGGCGCAGATTGATACTTAGGACCAGCGACATGACCTGATTCCCCCCCCTCCACATGACCGAACAGAGACTGAGCATGATTATATGGGCTGGTACCGTAGCGTTACCCGACTTTTCATCGGGAATCCATTTATTGTGTTGGCGGTCGGTACGTTCCATACGCCGGGAGGTATGAGGCACTGGTATGTTATTTGGTATACTTACTTATAACGTTAACCTAGCGTTCCGTAATTTATATTTTACATGTTGTGTAGACTATTGGCCTACATCTGTTCCACCAGTTGGGACTGCAGATGCAACAGCATACCGGCGAGGGAGCATCCGCTTTGCACGGGTATGGCCGGCAAGTTACCCATCTGGCTTCCCGGACATTGAGGCGAGCCCGAGATGATGAGCGATTAGGATACAAGGCTGAGTATGTGGTGCCAGAGCAGTACTATCATAGGCCACCAGTGGGGCCGGAACGTGGTCGACATAGCAGGCGTGCCCCACGAGGTAGAGGTGCCCCATGAGGTGGGGGGTCGGCGAGGAGGTGGTCCCCAGCGAGGGGGCGTTAAGGCACCTATTGAGGATGTTGGAGTTGATCATCCGGGTGACCTCCATGAGCCAGACCACTCTCATAGCAGCATGTCGTCATTCAGCCTTTAGCTTCAGCTCACTCCAGGGACTTCGCAGGTGACCCCGTCAGCTCCATTGTTGATCACTGGCACGTGCATTACGCGAGAGGATTGGGATTAGTATTTTCTTGATCTTCCAGGCCCATCGACCGTTGCTGGTGATCGGCCGACACAAGATGTGGATAGTGGGCGCCGGCTGAGTTATGGCTCATCATCGAGGGATGCTGGGGATCTTTCACAGGCGCATGTATGTTTGTATTACTATTAAATTTAAATTTGTTTTTATCTCATTGATTAGCCATAAATATCTTTATGTTTTTGTTTATTAAGGCTTCATCCTCGCCCGTCACGGAGGCCACTTTGTGCGATACTGACATGAATACGACGGATGATTATATTCAGGAGCCCGACGAGACCATGGTAAGACAATTTAAATTTTTGTGACTTAACACGTACATTACAAATATATATTTTCATATACTGAAATATCTTATTATTCTGTAGGTTACTGCTGGACAGACATCCCCTTCTACCGAGCCTGCCAGCCCTACTGACGATCATGCTGCAACACATCCTCCGATAAAGAGGCGACGTGATGAGGATGATCCTGATAGCGTAGCCGGGCGGGATGGGATGCGCCTCAGGCCAGCGACTGCATTAAAGCATACAGGATGTGGGACGCATTGATTTATTTTGTATTTTATGTACATATGGCATTCAGTAAATAATTGCAACAATTTTTATTCTTTACATTATATGCGCATTATGTTTTTATTTCTCCGGTTCTTCGTTATTTTAATACTACAATACAAACACAAACACAAACATAGTAACTTAACATAATTTAAATTCAGAACAACTAATGAAAATACATGACACGGAAAACATAAAGATAAAATACTACACTCAACACATACATGTGTTTGTTTAGTCATTACCACATATTATTCTCTGCTCCAACCACTTAAAATTCTTCCATTTTATTTTTTTTCTTCTTTCGCCTCTTTTAGTTTCTCCTGCAATGCCGCAATTTCTCGTTGCATTTCAGAGATCTGGCGTTGGTATTCACTATTCATATTCCAAACATACTGCAAACATGATTTATAGTATTCCTGGTTAATGGGTTCATCATACCATTTCTCAAACATACAATGATTTCCGTTATTGCATTCAAACCTGTATAGACACATCCAGTATCTGCGCACAACATTACCATCGGGCCAACATGCCTTCATAATCGCACGTTTGCCACAATAGCACATTGGTTGGTCATTGCGTGCAGACATTTGTTAATGCAAAAAAAATGAAAAATGTACGGAAAGTTTTGCTATTTGTTATGGTTAAATGCAGATAATAATAAAAATGCGCTATTTATTTATAGGCAAGGCAACCCACATAACGTAGTATTTCACCGCGCTATGTTTCGCGTGTTAAAGATTCTTTCGGGTACAATACAGCTTTTCCAGAAGATAGTTTTTGCAGGCGAGCAGCTTTTCTGGTTGACAAGACAACACACGTAACGTAGTATTTAACTGTGCTATGCTTCGCGTGTTAACGATTCGTTCTGGTACAATACAGCTTTTCTAGAAGATAGCTTTTGCAGGTGAGCAACTTTTCAGGTCGACAAGACAACACACATAACGTAGTATTTAACTGCGCTATGCTTCGCGTGTTAAAGATTCTTTCAGGTACAATACAGCTTTTCCAGAAGATAGCTTTTGCAGGCGAATAGCTTTTTCAGGTCGACAAGACAATTATTTTTTTAAAAAAAAAACGGGTTTATGTTAGATTGTTGTACTGAAGTATTAATGTTAAATATCAATAAGATTTAACAGCAATAGAAACATAATTTTATTTAATACATTCTGCAAGATAACAAAGTACATACACTTATTACAGCCCATTATGGAAACAAAACACTATGTGTATCCTTGATAGTTGGGCACATTAGATGAACTTTCACCAGGAGTTGGATTACCACCGCTACCCAAACCAGTTGAAGGACATTTATGACAGTCGTGTCCTGTTTGCGAGCATATGCCACATTTGCGTGCATAAACTGTATCACCAACATCCATTTGGTTTAGTATACAAGTTCTTTTTTGCACTTGCCGTTGACGCAAAAACTCCTTGTTACCCACCATTTTAAATGGTTCTGGCGGCCAATAATGATCAGCACCCACTGGCTGCAACTGCCCACTATAGGTGTTTAAGTATGCATCAATACTATATTCTTTATCAATGTAGTTGGTTGGCCCTAAACGTGTATGTTGAAAGAACTTGATGGCATGTGAGCACGACATGTGGTAGATGGACCATTTACCACAAGAGCATAACCTTCTGGATTCATTTACGGTGTGTGTATTATTCCCCCGATTGTGATGGATAGCGGTGTGAACTTCAAAAATATTTCGCTCGTTGCAATACTGCAAAAATCAATGCCAATGTGCTTGCTTCCTGTATTTCTCAAATCTTTTCATTGGTATTGGCATAAATTCAACACCCCTTTCCATCAATGACGATGCACCTGTAGCCCTTTCAACAAACCTTTCCGCCATCAGCTTGAATGGCATCCGCACCATAGTAATGACAGGCAATCCTCGTGCAGACTTCAATAGCCCGTTGAAAGACTCTGACACATTTGTAGTCAGAATTTCCCTTCTTCTGCCACCATCTGCATGCAAAGTCCACTTGTCAATCTCATGTCGCATCAACCAACAATAAGCTCCCTCGTCTTCCTGCGTAATAGATTCCATGCGCCTCCTGAATTTACACTCTTGGTGATCTGTTGCAGCCATCCACATTAAATCATGCAAATCCTTGTTAGGATATGCCTTCTGGAAATTGGCCTTCAAGTGCCTCTCACAATAACGGTGGTAGGCATACGGTTCCTGCCATGCACGCAAATTCTATACAGAACTTAAAATACCACCATGCCGATTAGATATTAGATAAATACCTGAACGTTGTTTGATAACGTACTCTTTCAAGTGGTTCAAAAATAGTGTCCACATCTCTTGGCTTTCATTGGCACAAATAGCAAAAGCTAAGGGAAATACACTTCCATTAGCATCTACTGCAACGACGATCAACAGCTTAATATCATACTTTCCATAGACATGAGTGCCAACTATGGATATTACCGGTCGGCGTTGCACAAAACCATCATTTGCTGGTTTAAATGCCTAGAACACGTATCTGAATATATATTCTAGTATTCCTGGACTGCTCAAGCTTCCATTCAACAACAATCCCGGGGTTAAAATATTGCAATGCGGCCATGTACCTGAGTAGAGATGCAAATGACTTATCCCAGTTACCACAAACAATTTCAAACGCACGTTTGCGCCCGAGAAATGCCTTTCTTTTGGTATTGGTGCACATATATTCCTGGTGGATAGATGTAATATACTCTTTGATCTTGTACCTTATGGACGTTTCAATGTGTGGAATCAAGACAAGAGAAATCAAGTCAATATCCAAGTTGAAGTGATTCCCACTGAATGTGTCCATTTCACAATTGTGGGTGCCAATGTATTTACCCACTACCTACATATTTGTTTTCTTCTTCTTCGCACGCAGCATCCAATTACAACATGTAAATCATTTACGGCAAACAACCTTATATACATTCAGAGTTGACTCCCATACCGTTATCTTATGACACTCTTTTACGCTGTACATTTTTACTGCCCTGGTTAGTCGCGCTTTATCAGGAAAAAGCATGCCCTTTGACAGCACCGTTGGTCTAGACTCATCCCACATTGCTGTTCGAATTTCGTCAGTATCCCTTGTGAGGGGATCCACATCCGGCATACTTGGCAAATGATCAAGGTAGGGAATCTCCCTTGAATGAAAGGACACGTGGGACTCGTACACTCTTAGTCTAACGGGGGGTGGAGCATGCTCCCCCGTCAAATCAGGTCCAGCATTCTCTTCCTCCTCATCATCACCCTCATCAAGGTAGGGTGTGTCATCTCCGGACTCATCGACATTGTTGTCATAATCACTGTTCTCTTCCTGACTCTATGCATATACCAGATCCCGATTAAATATGTCATCTTCGGATAATTGAGTCAGGACAGGACGTCAAGTTGCTCGTTTTCACTGCACAACCAACAAAATAATGAGTTACTCAAATTGATAAATACTTTACATATAGCTATATCACTTTACTTTCAAATCGTAATGTGTTGACATCATATGATGGACATCATCCTGTTGTCGATGACTCCCGGATGGACACCATGATCCAACACACTAGAACTACGCATATTCCAACTGGGCGTTAGTTCATAACTTGTAAAATTCATATCTGGCCAGTAACCCCTGTGGAATATATGAGTGTTAATACAAATTCAATACAGCAAAAATAAACATCGTAACACAAAGGAAAATTGAAGTTTACCACTCGTCTTGTGGATCATGTAAAGTAGGAGAAAAATTATTTCCTCGCTCCTCATTCGCCCGTCGAGATAAGTTTAGATCATGCCAAACTCTTTCAGCCGGAACCTGCTCGGCTAAAACTGCTCCAAAATAATCACCCGATGACTGAGGGATATCCCTCTTTGCGCAACCTCATTATTGCGAACGTCTTCAACCTTGACGTACATTTCCAACATTTTTATCAAAAGAAATTCCCGATATTCATCCGGAGTCCTCAAAAAATCACTTAGAGTTTCATCATCCTTGTTAAACTCAGCATAACAAGCAACCTCTTGCGGAGTGACAGAATACGAATATCTTCCGGTTACTTTAAGGTTCACTGAACGTTTGCTCACACTCATTTTTTTACATAACGATACTAATCTATCATATTCCATTGTAAGTGACAACTTAACATGATATTGTGGAGAAACTATAGCTTACTGAGTTATTCCCCACCACAACCTCAACCCCTCCCCCAATATAATGAAACCCTAATTCTTCGCTATTCAGACATTATGACAAAATACAAAATAGCTTAACGAAGAAAAATTTAACAATACTTGAGAATTTTTCTAAATGGATTTTTATAAAATCCTCAACGTCTTTAATAAGGCAATGCCCAATCCGGGGGTTGAATTTTTGAATTTTTTGAGGTATAGCGCCTTAAATAAGGGCGCTATATCCATTTAAATTATTGTTATGTCAGTTAAGCGCAGAATAATTATTGGTGGTCCCAAAAAATATGTATAGCGCTTTAATAAATGGTGCTATACTTACCCGTCTTTTCATATTCAAGTATAACGCCCTTTTAAAGGGCGCTATGCCTTAACAGGTAAATGCCTGTAAAACATATTTTTCTCGTGCATTAGTGCTAAGTGAAAACAACTACAAACCAATTTAAATAGGAAGACATGCTTATCTGATATTCAAGAATTACGACTAATTTTTTATACAAGAATCAGAATCCGAACTTTAAAACATCAATCACTTCTATTACAATTCTCCATGAAATTGCTAAACTAATGAATACTTTACAATTCGGATATAATATATCCACATAAACCTTAATCCACAACATGAAGTAGTTAACCTTCAGCACACTGCCAGCGACAGAATCCCATTCTTAGGCTTAGAATTTTGCTCATTTGGCGAACTAGTGGCCAAATCCGCAAACTATAGCCATGTGATCAGCAACAACAGCCTTCTATATCCTCAAATTGGCACAAAATTACTCATCACATATACAGAAAACTATAATAGATCTATTGCTAAATCTGCAAGATTTAAACAAATTTCAAACATCATTTGAGATTATCAATCAACTCAACAATTAAAGACTCATACTTAGTTGATCAAATTTTCAGAAGTGTTATATTTCAAAGCTACTTCACTGTTTCTATTTATGATTAAAACGAAAAGTCCATTAAATCACACACTAAGATAGCAACAACAGATATTCAGAGATCAAACAAGAGTAGAAGCATTTCTAGTCATTTGATAAGAGCATAAAATGCAAAGAGATCTTGGTACTGACCTAGTTAAACAAGAAAACACTAAGATATCCAAATAAGAACAGAATCTGATTCAAACTGGAAGCTCACCAAGAGTCTTCAGCAGTAAAACCCAGGTCTTGAAGGTCAATCAAACTTGTAAAACTCCAAAGAGATGAAGCAAGAAGACAGAATAGAGGAAAGTTTGGAATTTTCTCTATTTTTCATATTGTTTCTTTATTCAGAGAACTCAGTGAGGATCAGAGTAACAGTGTAAAATCTAGTGTGTTTTTGTGAGTGGATATGCAGAAAAAATAACGTGTCCACTGTGAGGGAGTATGAGGTCCCTTATATAATTCAATGGGTGCCCTTATTAGAGAAGAAAGAGAGGGAATATATGGGAATCCTGTCAGATAAAAATCAGGAAATTGGCATCTATTTTTTAACAGAAAATGGTCAGCTGTCCTATTTGCAAACAATTGTCCTTTTTCGCTAATTTTCAGCACCGGCCACCTCCTGAAATTAACCCAATTTGACCCAAATCTGACCTAATTTCAATTGTCTTTATTACAATTTGACCCTTTCTAGAAGCTTCCCACATAACCAACTCCGATTCCCTAATTTTGGTGTAACCTTTAGTCCCCTCTAATTTCTATTATTTACTCTTAAAACCCCCAAACAAACAAACCTTTCCTAATGATTACAAACAGCTTCAACAAGAAAATCAAACGTATACAAAGATCAAAACAAGGCAAACAAATGCAATTTGAATAAAACTTTTTTTTAACAAGAACCTGTTTCAACATTCAAGACCAGCTAAATTAACCAATCATTCAATTGAACTAGTTACTAAACTACTGAACTAAATCATGAAAAACACAAAACTAAGAAATCTTAAATCCTAAATAGTCCGAATCAATTTAGCATAGGAGAAAAATGGCATACTTTTGAGAAAGATTAAAAAGAAGGGAAAATTACTTAATCGGACAGAAAGAAATGACTTACTAATGACAACGAAGAGTTTTTGTTTTTTGAAAGAATCTGGACAAATCAACAATGGCTCCGACTCGAAACCAGATCTCCAAGATACAGCGTGAAACTTACATCATTAGATAGTTCTCATCAAAATTTTCAAATGACGTAAATTTCGACCATACATGGGTGGAATCTAACGAGAGAACTAAAAAAAATTATTTTAGGTTTTTTCTTGATTGCTGAGATTGGAAAATCGACGAGCTTGGTGAAGTTTTTGGGAAAATTGATGGTAGATTGGGGTTGAGGGGGAGTTGGGGATTATAGGGTGAAGGCTGGAGTGATTTGGAGTGGTGGCCGCCGGCAAAGGGTCTTGGGACGGCTAGGGTTTGGGAGGGAATTTAAGAGAGATGAGGGATAGAGAAGTGAGAGGTCTTTAGGGCCTTTTGGTGTTTGGGGGGGGGGGGGGGGGGGGGGGGGGAAGCCTTCCTGGTGGCCTTAAGGGAAAGGGGTTATTAGTTCCCAACCGTTGGATGGGGGAAAGATGAACGGATGAGATGGGGCGTTACTAAAATGCTGTCGTTTAGTTTAATGGTGGGGTGGACCGGATTGGACTCATGGGATTGGGCTGGCATATGGGGTTGAGAGTATATTTGGGCCATTGAAATGGCATTTTGTTTTTGCCCAAATCCGGGTAAGACCAAACAAAACTACTTATCTCCTTTCTTCTTCTCTTTTTCTTTTTCCTTGGACTTTAAAATATAACTAATTAAATCCTAAATTAAAATCTAACTTAAATATAATTATCCAAATTAACTCTATTTATATATTAACAAATGCATGTAAAACTTAAAAAATATTTTGTTTGATTTTTATGTATTAATTCTAACAATTAAAGAGTAATTAATTCTTAAAAATAAAAAATTAAACCTAAGATGGCATGAAATTAAAATGTGACAATTTTTTATGATTTTGCATAATTTTAAAATATTAAATATGCATGAAAATGAAGCTAAATGCAAACCGAAAAATTAAAAGAAAATCCTAAAATTCTATAAATTTAAAAACAAATTAGAAAAACGTTATTTTTTGTGAATTTTATAAAAATATTTTTTGGCAAAAATTAGGTACTCACACGAGAATATACAATTGTAGGACATCATTGTGAAAGCGATTAGTCTTCAATTTTTGTCCACGTATTTTGCTCATTTGTAGCCTCAATTATCCTTCTTTAGTACATTTTACTATTTACTAGGAATGTTCCCACTGCTCTTTTCTATTTGAAGGAAGGAGTAGAAAGCAAGACCAAAAAGTTAATTAGTCTTTGCCAACTGTTAAGTGTTTATTAATTCATGATTATGATAGTTGTTAGTGTAGTACTTTTTGTTAGACAGAAGGCCAGCTAGTATCCCAGATGTTGTAAATTAACTGCCATGCATAATAGTCCAAATTATAATTTAGATAATTAATACTCCTAGAAGATATATATATATATACATACACACGTGACATAATTGCAATATGCTTCTGAAATAAAGTGTAGAATCTTAAGATATTAATATTGTTTATCCAAAAATCGGATAACAATTGAATTTATACGCGGTTTTAATGATACATGATCTAATTTAATACAAAGCTTGAAATCACATTTAATATGGAAGAATAAATAGAACAGTAAATGCAAACCATACAGATTGAACAACTTAAGCCTCGCAAGGTTAACTTCCATCGAATTTAGATGTGATATTATTGAAACCAGAATAATATGAACAAAGCTAGAAAAAATAGTATGCAGTTCTTTCAAGTATGTTCCAATGTCCGCCTATGAATTATCAAGTCCCCCTTATATATTGGGGGAGATCTTCCTTTTAAGATATTATTTTATCAAAAACATAAGTCCTTGATTTTGTAGTGACCCATTTTTTGACTTAATCACGTAATTTCTGCCATAATAATTGGTTAATGTTGAGAATCACATATCCTTGTCGGATGAGTAGGCGAAGCTTCTCTCCGAGGCCGTTAGAAGCAGGATCGGTGGTGCCTTCGGTAAACTCGAGGGCAAATATAATGGTCTTGTCGAACTTCGAACCTCGATATTGAGCTCAATTTCATCTGTAACTTCAATCTCTAATAGATGATTCGAGCCTGGTCTATTGTTCCAGATGCTCGATCAAGCATCGAGCTTGGTTTTACCCGTATACAGATAGTCCCCTCGTTTTTTGGAGAGTAAACTATGAAAAACGATATGAACTCTCGGTCCTCATTTCGATAAATCATGACGATGGATACATGACATAGGTGATAAGAATAGTGAAAATATCCCGTCAGTCCAGTTTTCAAGGCATTAAATGAGTGTCAGTCAATGGTCGGCCACCTCGGGATGTGCACCGCCGTGATTTGAACTGCCGTTTGGGAATACTATAAATACCCTTTAATTCGTTTGTTTAGAACTTTTACGCTTAAATCCTTCTTGTGTTCTAAGAAAACTTCACCTTCTTTTCATCTTTTGGTTTAAGCTTAAGAACTCCCTTCCTTATGAGTCCTTTGAAATCTCTTCATAAATTTCCTGCTAGTTACAACCCTTCTCTTACCATCGTCTTCTTATCTTCTCAATTTAGAAAAAATGGTAAAAACTTCAAAAATTATTCCTAAAAAAGAAAACCCTTCTTCCTCAAAGTCATCGGAAGATGTCATACCTACTGCTACTGAAGAACCAACACTAGACCCCCTTCTACAATCTTTTGTTCCTTCGGGGTGCCCAATCGGGGCCGATTTCAAGATCGAGAACACCCCCTTGGTACGGGGTCGGTGTGAGCCGGTCTCGAGGTACATATGTACCATTACTGCCAGCGTCCTCGATAGGTCAAAGAGGACTGCCACTGGGAAAATAAATTGTTGTGATCCCTACCCCCGAGGAATCGATCACCACCTATGTGAATGGGTTTCTAAGTATTTACACTTACCCTTTTACGTTGGGTCCTTTAGACCCAGTCATCATAGCCTTTTGCAAAAGGTACGAGGTGACTCCCGGGCAGATTCATCCCTCGTTTTGGAGGATTGTAATTCTTCTATATTTCTTCGTGAGCAACCTCGAGGGATGTCCATTTACTATCGACCATCTTATGCGCCTGTATAGCCCTCGACTTTACCGAGGGGGATTAATCAAGCTCGTACGTCGAGCCATAAAGGCCATATTCTTGAGCATCGACGAGGATCGGGATCGGGGCTGGTCGGGCAATTTCGTTCGAGTGAGGACCTCAGATTTGATTCCAGTTGCGGATATGCCATTTCCTGAGAAATGGAATATGAATCGTAAGTATAACTTCGTCTTTAAGATTTCTCTTATTGCTTTTCCTTTTTTGTCCCTTCTCAGCAATGTTATTTGATGATGCAGCTATCGCCTAGATACCGGATCCCGTTCCTCGACTCAAAGAGTGGGTCGAGGACATTGTGACATAGAGACCTTATTCTGAACGCTTATGGCATGACCTCTCGAATGGCCGGTGGGAGGCCCGTAGTCATGGTGAGAATTTTTTCTCTAAGTTATATTCGATCTTATTTTCACATCATCAATCTTTGAATCATCGATCTCTGAATTGTTCAATTTTCTCTTTGTAGGTCTACCCAATGACGTCGATATGAGGCCTCCATCAGTCGATGACGACATATACATCGATCCCCCTGCTCCAAAGAAGGATAAAGAAAAGAACATAAAAGAAAAGAAGAAAAACTCCAAGTTCCTCGAAGGGGTCCAAGCTCAAAATTTTGACATATTGGCTAAAATAGAGAATGCCAAAATATGTGAAGCCATGGTACGGAGGTTGGCTTACACCGAGGAGGTTTCTGAAGAGTCGGGTGAGTCTGGTGGTGAAGAAGACCTCGATGGTGATGACGCAGCCCCCGGTGAAGATTAGGCCACTTAGAATATTTTTGTTTTTTGTACCGTCTCTTTGTCGAAGCCATTTGGCCTTTGTATATAACATGTAACGGGGCTATGCAACCCTTGGAAATAATTTTTGATATATATATAAGGCCTTTTCCCTTTTATAGCTTTCAAATTTCTTCTATGCTTTATTTATGTTTGCAAAGGTCGAGATGCCTTAGCATGAAATAATTTGGTTGTGTTCGAAGGTTCGAACAAACCTTGCCTTTATTGCCTTTTTGGGTTAAGTCATTGCAGGGGTTTGGTGTTACCGATAATTCTTTCCCGAAATATTTTAGGCTTATAGCCTTGTCGAGGGAGTCTTTAGAACCGGGCAATGCCAAATAAGCTTCAAGTCCTCAAGTTTTTTTTAATTCGGAATGGCCTTGGCCTCTAAATTCGGGCAATGCCAAATAAGTTTCATGCCCTAGACTTTTATTAACTCGGAATGACCTTAGCCTTTAAATTCGGTAATGCCAAATAAGCTTCATGCCCTCGAGTTTTATTAATTCGGAATGGCCTTAGCCTTTAAATTCGAGCAATGCCAAATAAGCTTCATGCCCTCGAGTTTTATTAACTCGGAATGGCCTTAGCCTTTAAATTCGGGCAATGCCAAATAAGCTTCACGCCTTCGAGTTTTATTAACTCGGAATGGCCTTAGCCTTAAAATTCGGGCAATGCCAAATAAGCTTAATGCCCTCGAGTTTTATTAACTTTGAATGGCATTAGCCTTTAAATTCGGGCAATGCCAAATAAGCTTCATGCCCTCAAGTTTTATTAACTTGAAATGGACTTAGCCTTTATATTCGGGCAATGCCAAATAAGCTTCATGCCCTCGAGTTTTATTAACTCGAAATGGCCTTAGCCTTTAAATTCGGGCAATTCCAAATAAGCTTCATGCTCTCGAGTTTTATTAACTTGGAACGACCTTAGCTTTTTAAGTTAGGCAATGCATATAGTCCCCGAGTGAAGTGAATGTTCGAACTCAGATTAAGGTATCCCTTGGGCTTGATATCTTTAGGGGATCAAGTGTAGGAAATTCCTTGAGAAATGCAAGTGACGTTTTTGAAGATGAGATGTTTATATGCAAAGAAGAGTCTCTTTTTTTATTCCTATGCATAATAATTGTACATGTATACATGTTTTGTGCTAGGGCTCGAGTGATTTGAGCGAGCATGGTTCATTTGACCGCTTGGCCCTTACAATAAATCCTGTTGAATGCCCTTAAATCACGAAGTCGAAATGCCTTGTTGAATCCAATATCCGAGGATGTTTCCCCCAGTGTTTGAGGTTGACCGATGAGAGACCTCGAATGTTGTCGTGATCATTGTCACCGGTTCGTAGCCCGCCTTTGATTCTAAGTTAGCACGATTACTTATTGCCTCGTTAAAAACCTTGCCGAAAAACCTATTTGGGACAAAACCGGTTCAAAGGAAAAAAGAGTACAATGCGTACTTTCAGACCTAGGATCTTGTATCATCATTTGTAAGTTGCCTGCAAGTGTCAATTTGAAATGTAAAAAAGAAAAATAGAAGAAAGAATTGGGGTCGTACCTTAGCAATAATATCATTTTAAGTGAGATATATTCAAGTTGTTCGGTAATTGCTCGTCGTTCATTATTCCGAGCTTATAGGATCCTTTTTTCGGTGATCCCGATAATTTGGTATGATCCTCCCCAGTTTGGCCCTAATTTCCCTTCGTTCGGGTTTCGAGTGTTCAGTGTAACTTTTCTTAATACTAAGTCCCCATTATTGAAATATCAAAGGTTGGCCCTTCGATTATAATATCTCTCGATCCGCTATTTTTGGGCGGCCAAACGGACAAGGGCGTCTTCGCGCCTTTCATCTAATAGTTCTAGGATCGTACTCATAACCTCGTCATTTGATTCCTTTGTTGCATGTCAGAATTTGATGCTTGGTTCTCCGACCTTGACCGGTATTAAAGCTTCGGTGCCGTAAACCAAAGAAAATGGTGTGGATCAGGTACTGGACTTCAAGGTTGTACGGTACTCCCATAGGACCTCAGGTAGCATTTCTTTCCATTTTCCTTTGGCGTCGATCAACCTCTTTCTGAGGTTTTGGATTATGATTTTGTTTGTGGATTCTGCTTGTCCGTTCCCACTGGGGTGGTAAGGAGTGGATAATATCCTTTTGATCTTATGGTCTTCAAGAAACTTGCTTACTTTTCTACCAATAAACTATTTTTCATTGTCGCACACAATCTCGGCCGGTATTCCGAATCGACATATAATGTGATCCCAGATAAATTCGATGACTTTTTTTTCTCTGACCTTTTCATATGCATGTGCTTCCACCTATTTAGAAAAATAGTCAGTCATAAATAAAATAAATTGGGCCTTACCGGACGCCCGTGGAAGGGGGCCAACGATGTCCATCTCCCATGTCATGAACGGCTATGGTGACAAGACTAAATGTAATGGCTCTCCTGCTCGATGAATCATCGGAGCATGCCTTTGGCATCCATCGCATTTTCGAACGAACTCCTTTGCGTCTTTTTCCATGTCGAACCAGTAGTAACCGGCTCTGATTACTTTTTAAACCAATGATTCGGCGCCCGAGTGATTACCACAAGTACCTTCGTGGATTTCCCTCAAATCGTATTCGGTATCCCCCGGTCCCAAACATATCGCCATAGGGCCATCGAATGTTCTTCTGGCTAAGGTTCCATCCTCAGATAAACTAAACAGGGTTGCCTTTGTACGTAGGACCCTCGATTCTTTTGGGTCCGAGGGTAGTTTTCCAGTCCTGATATATTCCACGTGCTTATTCCTCCAGTCCCATGTTAGGCTCATTGAATTGATCTCGGTGTAGCCTTGTTCCACCACCGATCTCATAAGCTGCACAATTTCTCCCGAGTTGATCTCGTTGTCTTTGACCGATGATCCAGGTTAGCGAGGGCATCAGCTTCGTTGTTTTGATCCCGAGGTACATGTTGCAAAGTCCATTCTTTGAATGGATGTAATGTCACTTGTAACTTGTCCAAGTATCTCTGCATTCATTTTTCTCTAACCTCGAATGTCCCATTAACCTGGGTTACCTCAAGGAGTGAGTCGCACTTGGCTTCGATCACCTCTGCCCCCAAGCTTTTGGCTAATTCGAGGCTTGCAATCATGGCCTTGTATTCAGCCTCATTGTTAGTTAATTTCACAGTCTTAATAGATTGCCAAATTATATTACATGTCGGTGGCTTTAGTACGATGCCAAGCTCGAACCCTTTTGCGTTTGAGGCGCCATCCATGAAGAGGGCCCAGATTCCTGAAGATGTCCCTGTGTTAACCAATAACTCTCTTTCGACCTTAGGTATCAGGGCCGGTGTAAAGTCGGCCACAAAGTCTGCTAATATTTGGGACTTAATGGTGGTCCGAGCTCGATATTCAATATCGTACCCACTCACTTCCACGGCCCATTTGGCCAATCGGCCCGAGAGTTCGGGTTTATGCATAGCGTTCCTTAACGGGTAAATAGTTATGACACATATGGGGTGACATTGGAAGTATGGTTTTAGCTTCCTAGAGGTACTTAGCAAATCGAGCGCCAATATTTCTAGGTGGGGTATCTAGTTTCGGCCTCACCCAAGGTCCGGCTAACATAATAAATTAGAAATTGCATACCTTGTTCTTCTCGAGCTAGGACTCCACTTACCGCTATATCTGATATTGCCAAATACAAGTATAGTTGTTTGTCTGCCCTAGGTGTGTGAAGTAGTGGCGGGCTCGACAAATACCACTTAAGTTCTTCCAAGGCCCATTGGCCTTCTGGGGTCCATGTGAAGTTGTTTTTCTTTTTCAGCAATGAGAAAAATCGATGACTTTTATCGGAGGACATCGAGATGAATCGCCTTAGGGCGGCAATGCGCCTGGTTAGCCTTTGCACGGCTGTAACGACCCGACCAGTCGTTTTGAGTTTTTGTACTTCGCTTGGTAGTTTATGGGCATGATTAGCTCCATATGACGTATTTTGATTTGTGTGAATCATCGATTTTGTTTTTGAGGTTATTCGGGACTGATTTGGAAGAATGATTCTCAACTAGGGAGCTTTAAATTTGTAAGAGTTGACCAAGTTTGACTTTTTAGCATTTGACCTCAGATTGGAATTTTGATGGTTCTGGTAGGTCCGTTGGGTGATTTTGGACTTAAGATCACGTCCGGATTGTGATTTGGAGGTCCGTGGTTGAATTTGGCTCGAAATGGCAAAAGTTGAAATTTTTAAAAGTTTGACCGGGATTGGAATTTTTGATATCAGGGTTGGATTCTAATTACGGAAGTTGGAGTAGGTCTGTAATGTCGAATGTGACTTGTGTGCAAAATTTGAGGTCAATCGGACGTGATTTGATAGGTTTCGGCATCGATTGTGGAAGTTTGGACTTGTTGATATATTCGGATGAGTTTCAGACGAGGTTCGGATCACTTTCATTGTATAGTGCATTGCTGAAGGCTGCTGGTTCTAGTATGATCACACCTGTGAATGGTATTGCGCAGGTGCGATGGTCGCAGAAGCGTTAGTGGAGTCGCAGAAGCGAGAAGAGGCTGGGTGAGGAAGACCGCAGAAGCGGATTTTTGTAGCGCACCTGCGTGCGCGCAAATGCGAGATTGGAAGCGCAGGTGCAAAAATCTTTGCAGAAGCGGAATTTGATATCCGCAGGTGTGGGGGTTGCTGGGCAAGGCTATTTTCCTAGAAGCGAAGTTTTTACCGCAGAAGCGGTGGTCGCATATGTGACGATCTGTCCGCAAACGCGAAATTGCTGGGCAGAATATTATAAGTTCGAGGGTTGGTCATTTTTATCACATATTGAGCTATGGACTTCGGAATGAAGCGATTGTTGGAGGAATATTTATCACAAGGATTGGGGTAAATGTTCTCTACTCAGTTTTGGTTATATTTTATGAATCTGCCTTCATTTTTGGTAATTGGATTATGAAATTTAAAGAGGAAATTGGGGGTTTTGGCCTAAAGTTTCATAATAGGAATTTTTGAGTTTTGAACACCGATTTGGAGTCAGATATGAGTGAATATAGTATGGTTGGACTCGTAATTGAATGGGTTGTTGAATTTTGTAAATGTTGTCGGGTTTCGAGGTGCTGGCTGAGTTAGGCTTTTGGCCGATTGGGCTTTTGATTCAAGATTTGATCTTTTTCGATCGAGATCGGTTCCTTTAGCATTGTTTGATGTATTTGCGTTGTTATTGGTTAGTTTCGAGCCGTTCGGAGGGCGGAACACGCGGGATGGCATTTTGGAGCATCGCTTGGCTTGTTCGGTGTTGGAATTGTCTTGTTCGAGGTAAGTAACTCTTCTAATCTTAGAGCTAAGGGTATGAAACCCCGAAATTCGTGTTATGCGATTAGTGTTGAGGTGACACACACGGTAGGTGACAGGCGTGTGGGCGTGCACCATGTGAATTGAGACTTTGTTGTTCCCATGGCACTGTATAGTGGTCCTACTTTGTTGATATCTGTGTTTTCACCATGTGATAAAGTAGTTAAGTTGTCAACCATACTAGATATCATGTTTAGGCATTATGCCAATACTGTTTGGACCCATATTGGTCGTTTCTTACTGTCATCTCACTTATTTCATTGATATTTCATTCTCAGTCATATCCATGCATTCATACCATATCTCAGTCTCAGTTATTATTTATTGACACATCATATCATCGTTGTTGGGCTAGTTTCATAACATTATGAGCCCGTGAGTGAGACTGGAGAGATAGATGACTGGGTGAGGCCGAGGGCCCGAGTGAAAGTGATATTTTAGGATCGGGCTGCACGCCGCAACATATTATATTGATTATATTTTATGGACCGGGCTGCACGCCGCACCGATATATTGATTATATTTTATGGGATCAGGTGGCACGCCGTAGCGATATATTGATTACATTCTATGGGATCGGGTTGCACGCCGCGGCGATATAGCGCTTGGGCTGAAAGGATCCCCTCTGGAGTCTGCACACCCCAAGTGAGCGCAGTCGACTATAAATATGGATCGGGCTGCACGCCGCAATGGGTATTGTACAGCGCTGAGTGATTGAGTGTGTTAAGCGTAGTGAGAGAGAATGTAAGACAGTGAGGTTGAGTACTCTGAGAGTGTGAGTACATGAGCTCATCATCGAGATGCATTGCATTTGACATGCGTACTTGTGATACATGCATAGAGGTGCATTTCCTTCTGCTACCCAAATTTGGGGACATTTATGATTTTACCTGTATCTTGACATGTAGGCATAGAGAAGTACTTTCCTCATGCTATATGAAAATGAAACATCTTCCTTATTGTTGAAAGGATTTTGGAAAAAATCACAGTTTTCAAACTTACTCGTATTTTGGCTTTTTCTGTAAAAAGATTTGGTTTTTTACTGAGATACTTGAAAAGAAATGCCTATTTTTCTGGAACTGTGAACGAACTGAGCCTTTTATTTCTGAGATACGCTTTTGTTACTTGTATATATTGTTATGAACTGTCATGGAATATTGGTGTTGGACCCGACCTTTTTGTTAGCTCGTCACTACTTTTAACCTAAGTTAGGTTTGTTACTTATTGAGTACATGGGGTTGGTTATACTCATACTACACTTCTGCACCTTGCGTGCAGATATTGGTTGCGGATGTTGCTGTGTTCGATGGGAGCTGGATTGAAGATGTACCTGCATCCCGATTGTAGCTGCCTCTTGTTTGTGGTAGCTTTAGATCTATAAAACTCTGTTTATGTACTTTTCAAACAGACTATGTATTTATTTCATTTTGGCTTTGTAAACTCTATTCTTAGAAACTCATGATTTGTACTACATTCCTTGGGGAATGTTTAAGATTCAGATATTTCTTTACTTAATCGCTTTATTAATTGTTATTGGAACTAGTTAGTGGTTAATTGGCTTACCTAGCAGGTTGGGTTAGGTGCCATCACAACTAGTGGATTTAGGGTCATGACAGGTGGTATCAGAGCTCTAATGTGATGAGAAGAGTTTACTTGAGATGTAGCAAGGACTATGGGGTGTTTGATTTCTATCTTGGTTTGGCGTATGGTCTCGAGTTATGGGTGTGTTGAGGGATCTCTCATGTTGTTTAGTTGTGGAGTGAAGTAGATTCTCATGTCTTGTTGATGAGTTCATAATCAAGAAGATTAAGCGATTGCGTAGTAGTCGTGACTGTGGAAGGGTATAGAGAGATGTTAGTTTGAGACAGAGTAGGTGGGTTATCTCATGCGAGGTGTTCTGAGGTTGTGTGGTCGTTATGATGTTTTGTAGAGAGTTCTCTTTTACCAGTGAATGATATATGTTGCAATTTGAGTTTGGATCGCTTGTGGAAGTTGGCTTGACTATTACAAGGGTGAATGCGATATTTGCAGATAATGTGAAGTATTAGATGGTTTGCGTTACAGGAGCTCAGGAAGGATTTGGTTGAATCTCGCTGCTGTACTATGGCAGTAATAGATTATGGGCATTGTGAGTTGTGTGTTTTGATCTATGGCTTTGAGCCAAGTGGTGGAGTCTACTATCGACGAATTAATTGCACAATTATGTGTTGTATTGGTTTTGGTTCGGGGTTTACTAGTGAATCAGTTATGACTTGCAGAGGTCGAAATCGAGGATGACTTGGGTAAAGGAATTTCTGGATACAGGTTGTATTACACTCTATGGGTATATAAGAATCGTAAAATAATTGAGTGGTTATTCGCGAAGGATGTAGTGTACATGGAGTAGGAATTTGCTCGATTGCTTAGGAGTGTGGGTTACTCTTTACTCCCTTGGGTGTTGGTGTGCTAATGGGGCACATGTCGTTCGGTCCATTTGGTCGGTTTAATTGAGATTTGAGTAGAGTGGATAACTCTCGAGAATGGTTCTAATGGATTCAAGATTTATATATAGCGAGTTGGAATTTTCAAGATTTCTATATGGCTAGAAACTACGAGTTGCATTGGGTGGTGTAGAGACTTGTGGCATTTTATATCATTGGGGATTGTGCATTTCAGTATCAAGAAGGTGAAGGAAATAATTTTAGGTTCACATAAGGTCTCTTTAGAGTGGGTGTCGCGGTTATGGTGCTTTGCGGTGCTTAAGAGGGAAGTCAGCGGCTTATGGGCCTTAGGGCGTTGTGATTTTATATTAGGATCTCTTGTGTGGTGAATTTTGGTTAGGGATCGTGGTGTTATAGAAAGGAGAAGTATCAATTTGAAGGAAATTTGGAAAGGACTTGGAGAAATAAGGCAACTTGGTAGTAAGTTGGGTTAGCATAGTAATGGGAATGATCGGTTCTTGGGTACTTATGACGTGGCTAGTCTCCACAGGTGTTTTGTGGCAATGCTTTTAGGTTTTGGCAACCTGCGTGGCTGGGTTGAGTTAGAGGGATTCGGTTCAGAAAGCTTGGTTATGTGCAAATGGGCTTTGAAGAGTTCTCAATGGTTTTTACCTCGGTTCGAGGAGTATATTTCCTACTGGCGTGAGGAATATGTTGCGTATTGAGATTTTCTTCGGGATGAGATCAAATGGAAGGTTTTTGACTGATCGGGTATGTATTCTGCTTGTGATTCAGAGTTGATTATGAGATTTTTGTACTCTTCACAGTATGGCATGGTAGACGCGGTGTATGGTGTGGGACTGAGATTTGCATGTGCAAGGTCACCGTTCAGTTTTGAAGGGAAGGACATAAATTCATAGGCAGCATGGACGGTTTCAGATGACTAGGTAAATAATATTACTAATCGGCATGGCCTGATGAGAGTATACATTTCAGAAGGGGCAATGTGTTTTGATTTATGGACACTTCATTGGTATTGCGACACTCTCTAGGTTGATCGACTACTGATATTCAAATTTTGCTAGGTGGCACGGAAGAATTTTAGAAGTATTCCTCGTGGGATGATCGTGTATGAGAGATGTGTTAGACATTCTGGCAGTGGAGTTGGGATCAAATATGGTAATTCATGTATCCAATGGAGTTGGAGACTGGGAGTTCTCAGGAATAGATTGTTTCATGGTTGCGGACTGTGAAGTCGTGGCTGAAGCTAGCCAGATGATAGTATGTGTTATGATTCAGTTATTGTGGACCTTCGGAGGGTTATTTATCCATTGGTGGGTGACCAGAGTTGATTTGGGGCCCCCATTGGTAGGCCCAACTAGGATGGGTATTCTACATCAAGTCGGATTGGTTGGCTTCATACTGCTATTGTTAAGGGATGTGCCATTTGGTTGTCATTGAGCTTATTCATGTTCTGAAATGATCTGTGAGTTACTCTTCTATGCTATGAGGGGTGGCGATTCGTGGGTTTTATGCACACACGGTGTGGTTCTATTTGGGCTTTATAGCAGAATTAGAGCTAGATAAGTATTTGGGTATTGCGTGATTGATTGCGCGTTGGCTATGTTCTTAACGGATTGTGGTAATGTGTTAATTGCTCTCTGTGGTTATGGTAATGCACTTTGAGTACTTGATGTCGGATTGCGCATGGTTATTGATTGTGAGCATGATGGTTGAGGTATTTCATAAGTATCAGTTCTTGGATGGGGTCACGCATTGCAGCGGAGTTATGTTAAAATCTGATCCTTTGTGTTAGATTCGTGTGTCTTGGTTCTACTAGGTATGATAGGTTCTTAGCATTGTGTTGTGGTGGTACTTGTAGAGCTTGCAGGACAGTTCTCTGGTTTGAGTCATTTTTGTGATTGGGTACATTTGGATTGTTGCTTATTGGTGCATGGATTGCACAGTTTGTGGCTCTGGGTAGTATTGGTTTTGTGTATCAGTAGAGTAGTTGGTATATAATAAGATGAAGTCGTCGGATCTAGGATGGGCGCTATCAGATTTGATTGCGGTATATTTGGAAGGATAATATTGAAAGTCGGCTTAGGAATTTGCTATAGTTCTTATTGAAGTAGATGAAGTTTCATGACTGGTTGACCTGATGAATGGTTATGAGTTCTGCATGTTTCTTTCATCGTTGGCAGTGTATGAAGGTTTTAGGATGAGGTTTGGTTTGACATGAGGTTTATTACCGAAATTGGGTTGTTATGGACAGCTGCTGTGATTAGAAATCATTGCTATGAGTATTTGAGTTATGCGGTATATCATGTGATTACATCTTGAGTTATGGATATGGCTTGATATAGCTTGTTCAGACTTATACAGCATGTAGGTTGCGAGATTCAGATCTTATAAGAAATTTCGGATGTTGGAAAATTGGATTATAAGGCTTATGGACTAGGTTGAATTGAGAAATTTCAGTTATGTTGTGTTATCGGACCTATATGGCATAGGGTGACGTGGGATCACCCCCAGGTATGTGCATGGCAAGGTTATATGGCGGTTTGATAGCTTTGAGAACAACTCTAGACACGTTCGATGACGAATGTATGTTTAAGTGAGGGAGGATGTAACGACCTGACCGGTCGTTTTGAGCATTTGCACTTCGCTCGGTAGTTTACGGGCGTGAGTAGCTCCGTATGATATATTTTGATTTGTGTGAATTGTCGGTTTTGGATTTCAGGTTATTTGGGACTGATATGGCAAAATAATTCTCAACTAGGGAGCTTTAAATTTCAAAGAGTTGACCAAGTTTGACTTTTAGCATTTGACCTCGGATTGGAATTTTGATGGTTTCGGTAGGTTCGTTGGGTGATTTTGGACTTAGGAGCGCGTCCGGATTGTGATTTGGAGGTCCGTGGTTGAATTTGGCTCGAAATGGCGAAAGTTTAAATTTTGAAAAGTTTGACCGAGAGTGAACTTTTTGATATCGGGGTCGGATTCCGATTCCGGAAGTTGGAGCAGGTCCATAATGTCGAATGTGACTTGTGTGTAAAATTTGAGGTCAATCGGATGTGATTTGATAGGTTTCAGCATCGGTTGTGGAAATTTGAAGTTTCAAAGTTCATTGATTTCGAGTTGAGGTGTGATTGTCATTTTGATGTTGTTATGTGTGATTTGTGTCCTTGAGTAAGTCTGTGTTATGTTTTTGGACTTTTTGATATATTCGGACGGGGTCCCGAGTGGCTCAGATGAGTTTCAGACGAGGTTCGGATCACTTTCGTTGCATAGTGCATTGCTGAAGGCTGCTGGTTCTGGTGTGATCGCACCTGTGACTGGTATTGCGCAGGTGCGATGGTCGTAAAAGCGTTAGTGGAGTCGCAGAAGCAAGAAGAGGTTGGGTGAGGAAGACTGCAGAAGCGGATCTTTGTAGCGCACCTGCGTGCGCGCAGATGCGAGATTGGAAGCGTAGGTGCGAAAATCTTCGCAGAAGCGAAATTTGATATCCGCATGTGCGGGGGTTGCTGGGCAGGGCTATTTTCGCAGAAGCGAATTTTTTACCACAGAAGGGGTGGTCGCAGATGCGGCGATCTGTCCGCAAATGCAAAATCGCTGGGCAGAATGTTATAAGTTTGAGGGTTGGTTATATTTATCACATACTGAGGTATGGACTTCGGAATAGAGCAATTGTTGGAGGAATATTTATCACAAGGATTGGGGTAAGTGTTCTCTACTCGGTTTTGGTCATATTTCATGAATCTACCTTGGTTTTTGGTAATTGGATTGTGAAGTTTAAAGAGAAAATTGGGGTTTTTGGCCTAAAGTTTCATAATAGAAATTTTTGAGTTTTGAACACTGATTTGGAGTCGGATTTGAGAAAAACTAGTATAGTTGGACCTGTAATTGAATGTGTTGTTGCATTTTATAAATTTTGTCAGGTTTTGAGGTGCGGGCCCTAGTTGGGCTTTTGGCCGATTGGGCTTTTGATTCTAGATTTGATCCTTTTCGATCGAGATCGGTTCCATTAGCATTGTTGGATGTATTTGAGTTGTTATTGGTTAGTTTCGAGCCGTTCGGAGGTTGGAACACGCGGGATGGCATTTTGGAGCATCGCTTGGCTTGCTCGGTGTTGGAATTGTCTTGTTCGAGGTAAGTAACTCTTCTAATCTTGGATCCGAGGGTATGAAACCCTGAAATTTGTGTTGTGTGATTAGTGTTGAGGTGACGCACACGCTAGGTGACGGGCGTGTGGGCGTGCGGGCGTGCACCATGTGAATTGAGACTGTGTTGTTCCCATGGCACTGTATAGTGGTCCTACTTTGTTGATATCCGTGTTTTCACCATGTGATAAAGTAGTTAAGTTGTCAATCATGCTAGATATCATGTTTAGGCATTATGCCGATACTGTTTGGACCCATATTGGTCGTTTCTTACTGTCATCTCACTTATTTCATTGACATTTAATACTCTGTCATATCCATGCATTCATACCATATCTCAGCCTCAGTTATTATTTATTAATACATCATATCATTGTTGTCGGGCTAGTTTCATGACATTGTGAGCCCGTGAGTGAGACTGGAGTGAAAGATGACTGAGTGAGGCCGAGGACCCGAGTGAGAGTGATATTTTGGGATCGGGATGCACGCCGCAACATATTATATTGATTATATTTTATGGATCGGGTTGCACGCCGCAGCGATATATTGATTATATTTTATGGGATCGGGCTGCACGCCACAACAATATATTGATTACATTCTATGGGATCGGGCTGCACATCGTAGCGATATAACGCTTGGGCTGAAAGGAGACCCTCCAGAGTATGCACACCCCCAGTGAGCACAATCGACTATAAATATGGATCGGGTTGCACGTCGCAGCGGTTAATATAAAGCGCTGAGTTATTAAGTGCGCTGAGCATAGTGTGAGAGATTGCGAGACATTGAGATTGAGTACTCTAAGAGTGTGGGTATGGACCCTCTTCACAAATGGTGCCTTGAATGTGAAGGGGTTCAGGCTTGGCATTGTCTTGAAGTTTCCCTGTACTACCCAGTTTTGGGGACATTTATGATTTTACCTATATCTTGACATGTAGGCATAGAGAAGTACTTTCCTCATGCTATATGAAAATGAAACATCTTACTTATTGTTGAAGTGATTTTTGGAAAAATCACAGTTTTCAAACTCACTCGTATTTTCGCTTTTTCGGTAAAAGATTTGAGTTTTTACTGAGATACTGGAAAAGAAATGCCTATTTTTCTAGAACTGTGAACGAACTGAGCCTTTTATTTCTGAGATACGCTTTTGTTACTTGTACTATGCTGTTATGAACTGTCGTGGAATATTGGTGTTGGACCCGACCTTTTTGTTAGCTCGCCACTAATTTCAACCTAAGGTGTCACGACCCAATTTCCCCTCCGTGTGACGTCGTGACGGCACCTAGTCTCTACAACTAGGTAAGCCTAACATTTTTGCGGAATAATAAAATAAAAATATAAATTTAACCAACTATTCATAAATACACAACAAATCCCAAAACTCGGAACATCGTGAATCACAAACTACAGAAGGAAAAATCTAGTGTCCCTATACATCAGAATCTAACAAGGAAAAATATAGAAGATAATGGACATGAAAAAGAGTAGAAGAGGACTCCGAGGTCTGCGGATGCGGCAGATATACCTTGAAGTCTCCAAAGCTGTCCTGGCTCACTGATAGTGCGGCTGATATGGTGCACCTGCATCTGCACACAAAAAACATGTGCAGAGAGTAGCATGAGTACACCACAATAGGTACCCAGTAAGTACCAAGCCTAACCTCGGTCGAGTAGTGACGAGGTTAGGGCCATACTGGTAAATATATGATAAAACCATATAGAGTGTAATACCGCAATAAAATAAAGGCTGAAATTTAACAACAATGAAATCATAGAAGGTAACAGCTCAGTACACAGAAACACAACAGGGGATCTCCCAAGATACCGTCGCGTAGTCCTAAACGTAAATGTGCAGGGGGATCTCTCGGAATACCATTTCGTAGTCCCAAAATAAATGTGCAAGGGGATCTCCCGGAAATACCGTTCCGTAATCCCAAAATAAATGTGCAGGGGATCTCCCGGAATACCGTTCCGTAGTCCCAAAATAAATGTGTAGGGGGATCTGCCGGAATACCATTCCGTAGTCCCAAAGTAAATATGCAAGACATGGGGATCTCCCGGAATACCGTTCCGTAGTCCCAAAGTAAATATGCAGCGCGAATGATAGAAATACAACTACATCTCAAAATTCTTACAATTTAGACTAAGTACCAGTCAGGGAAGAAGCAGAAAATTCATTAAGCATGCTGCACATAATTCACATAAACAATTAAGACACGTAGACATGTTGTATTAGACTAAACATGATAGCTACACATATAGGAATAACTCAATTAAGAATGAAAATAGATCAGTACTCCTTAAAATGGTATAACTCAAAATAAAAGGAAAACATGTTGCTGCTCAGTAAGAAAATTGGGTTTTCCACAACTAGCTCGTGTACGTACTCGTCACCTCACGTACACGACGCTCACATAGCACAATAGTTCCAAATCTTAAGGGGATTTCCCCCACACACCCCCACACAAAGTTAGGCAAGCCACTTACCTCGAGTCAAGCTCAATCAATCCGTAAGAATGCCCTTTCCACGAATATTCGGCTCTGAATGTCCCAAATCTAGCCAAAAGCAATTACATAACATAATTACAACAATAATAGACTCATCTAATTAACGAAATTAACATTTTAACAAAAATTCCGAAATTAACTCAAAATTCGCCCGTAGGGCTCACATCTCGGAATCAAGTAAAAGTCATAAAATACAAAAGCCTGTTCACTCACGAGTCTAACCATATCAAAATTACTAAAATCCGACACCAAATGGTCCTCTAAATCCACTAATCAAACTTCCAAATCCCTAGCCTCCAATTCCAATTTCCACCTTAAATACACACTAACTAGCTGGGAAAATATATGGGGAAGCAAGATTATTGATTAAAAATAAGCACAATGGACTTACCTCAAGAAATCTCTCGAAAATGCTCTCAAATATTGCCCTAAACCGAGTTGCAAAGTCCAAAAATGACAAAAATTGCAAATCCCTTCGGTTTTAACCACTGCCCAGGTATTTTTGCACCTGCGGAACCTGGGCTCGCACCTGCGGGTGCGCTTGTGCGGCAAAATGTGCGCATCTACGCAAGTTACTTACCCCCATCTGCCTTCGTACTTGCGATGAAAGGGTCGCATCTGCGCGTGCGCGCCTGCGGAATTCATTCTGCTTCTGCGAACCTAGCGCACCTGCGAAGACCCCTAACGCATCTGCGAGCATCGTAGATACGGAAAGTTACCTCGCACCTGCGACCCCTGGCACTCCTCCATTTTCCCGCTTCTATGCCAATTTGCTCGCACCTGCGGGCTTGCACCTGCGGGCATCCTTGCACATGTGTGATTACAGTAGAACCAGCAAAAGCACCAGATTTTTGCTAAGTCCAATTTCATTCCGTTAAGCATACGAAATACACCCGAGGCCCCCGGGACCTCAACCAAACCTACCAACCAATACTAGAACACCATACGAACTTTGTCGAGCCTTCAAACCATATCGAACAACACTAAAACTCATGAATTAAGTACGAATTCAAGCCTAAGAACTTAGAATTTTTCAAAATTCTACAAACGATGCCGTCGGGTTGTTACATAAGGTTAGGTTTGTTACTTATTGAGTACATGGGATCAGTTGTACTCATACTACACTTCTGCACCAGATGTTGGTTGCGGATGTTGCTGTGTTCGATAGGAGCTGGTTTGAAGATATACCTGCATCCCGGTTGTAGCTGCCTCTTGTTCATGGTAACTTTAGATCTATAAAACTCTGTGTATGTATTTTTCAAACAGACTATGTATTTATTTCATTTCGGCTTTGTAAACTCTATTCTTAGAAGCTCATGATTTGTACTACCAGTCCTTGGGAATGTATAAGATTTAGATATTTCTTTACTTAATCGCTTTATTAATTATTATTGGAACTAGTTAGTGGTTAATTGTCTTACCTAGCATATTGGGTTAAGTGCCATCATGACTAGTGGATTTAGGGTCGTGACAACGGCCTTCACGTTGTCCACTATCGTGATATAATTGATAGCTTTGATCTTGTCGGGGTTGATCTTGATTCCTCGTTTGGATACTATGAACCCGAGAAATTTACCTAATCCGACTCCGAACGCGCATCTTTTCAGATTTAACTTCATGTTGTGCTTCTTCAATATACTGAAGGTTTCCTGCAAATGGTTTAAATGGTCATCTTCTCGCAGGGATTTAACCAACATATCGTCAATGTAAACTTCCATCGATTTTCCTATTCTTTATTCGAACATCCGATTTACTAGGTGTTGGTATGTGGCACCAACATTTATTAATACAAACGGCATTACATTATAACAATATGTGCCATTTTTAGTGATGAAGGAGATTTTTTCCTGATCACCCGGGTCCATCCGTATTTGGTTGTACCCGGAATAGGCATCGAGAAAATTGAGGATCTCATGACCGGCCGTGGCATAGATCATACGATCAATGTTGGGCAAAGGAAAAGAGTTTTTGGGGCATGCTTTATTCAAATCTTTGTAATATACCCATATTCTTAGTTTATTCCCTTTTATAGGGACTGCCACTACGTTTGCTAACCAATCCGGGTATTTAACCTCTTGAATGGACCCTATTTTTAGGAGTCTAGATACATCGTCCTTGATGAAAGCATGTTTGACCTCGGACTGGGGCCTCCTCTTCTGCTCGACCGGATTAATTTTTGGGTCCATGCTTAGTCTGTGAGTGGTTATTTCTGGTGGGATCCCTATCATATCAAGATAGGACCAAGTAAAACAATCTATGTTAACTATAAGAAATTGAATAATTTTTTTCCTGAGCTCGGGAGTTAGTCCCGTGCCCAGGTATACCTTTCGATCTGGCAAATGCTCGATTAATACAACATGTTTGAGGGGTCATCGGGGATTATAAAAGATCAGGGAATCCCGCAATTATCGTCTTCGTAAGTCTTTTGCTTATCTGATTGGATCGTTACCGGAATCGGTAATTGCTATTTGGCCTCTGGGTTGGTACCAGAATTTGGTTCCTTTAGTGTTGTGAGCATTGATATCGGAACCACTTCTTTGATGGCAAATATCTATTTTGCGCCTTGTTGTTCCCCATAGATTGTCTTGATCCCTCCTGGAGCTGGGAATATTAACACATGGTGAAGAGTTGGGGGAACTGCCCTCATGTGGTAGATCCATGGCTTTCCGAGAAGGGCGTTGTACCCCATGTCCCCTTCGATTACATAAAACTTAGCCTCTCGTACGATTACGGCAGTATTGACCGGTAACGTTATCTCTGCTTTGGTGGTTTCACATGCCATGTTGAACTAGTTTAGGACTCGGACTACTGGCATGATCCTGTCTTGTAGACCGAGCTGTTCTATGAACTTTGATCGAATAATGTTGGCCGAGCTACCTGGATCAATTAACACATGTTTGATTCTAGTTTTATTTACGAGTATATATATTACCAGTGCATCATTGTGATGTTGTATGATCCCTTTCGCGTCCTCGTCACTGAAGGATAAGGCTCCTTCAGGTATGAAGTCTCGAGTTCATTTCTCCTTGGTGACAGAGATTCTGGTGCGTTTCAACATTGGCCCTTGTGGGATATCGACTCCATCGATGATCATATTTATGATGTGTTGAGGTTCGATATCTTCTTGTCCTATCTGTTTGTTAGAATCCATGTTTGTAAAGTGGTTCTTGGCTCGGTCGCTCAAGAATTCTCGAAGGTACCCATTGTTGAATAAACGGGCTATTTCTTCTCTCAGCTGTCGACAATCTTCCATTCTATGACCGTGAGTGCCATGATATTTGCACATATGGTTAGGGTCCCTTTGAGATGGATAGAATTGTAAAGGCCGAGGCCATTTGGTATCACTGATGTGCCCGATAGCAGATACAATGGCGGCAACATCAATATTAATGTTGTATTTTGATAGCCTCAGTGCTTCTTTAGGCCCGATGGGCCCGTCGAAGCTATTTTTGGTCATGAGCCCCCAGTTGCTTCGACCTTGATCATTTCTCCTGTCATTTCTTACGGGGTTCCGCCCCGACCCACTTCTCATTTGATCTCTATTATATGGTAGATATCGATCCCTGTTTGATCTTGGTTCACGATCGATGTCTCTCCTGACTCTGTCGAGGGTTCTGACGGGATAAACAGGCTCTAAGGGGGCCCGGAGTTGGTCATCTCCGACTCTAATTTTTGATTGATACCGACTATGTACATCCGCCCAGGTAACGGTGGGGTATTCTATCATATTTTGCTTTAGTTGGTGTGAACAACTCAATCATCAGTGACTAGTGATAAATCCATTCGTTCCATTTGGAAATGGGACACGAATTCTCTGAGCATCTCGTTATCCTTCTGTTTAACTTTGAAAAGGTCTGATTTCCTGGTTTCGACCTTTATCGCACCAGCATGTGCTTTTATGAAGGAGTCTACAAGCGTAGCAAATGAATCAATAGAATTATGAGGTAAGTTGTGATACCATGTCATAGCTCCTTTTGACAGGGTTTCCCCAAATGTTTTAAGTAGAACCGACTCTATCTCGTCGTCTTCCAAGTCGTTTCCTTTGATGGCACATGTATAAAATGTCACATGTTCGTTTGGATCGGTCATTACATTGTACTTAGGTATTTCGGGCATACGAAATTTCTTGAGGATCAGTTTTGGGGGCCGCGCTTGGAGGAAAAGGTTTTTGCACAAATTTCCTGGAATCCAATCCCTTCAATATCGGGGGTGCTCCTGGGATTTGATCTACCCTGGAATTATAGGTTTCGACCTTTTTATCGTTCATTTCGATCTTTTTTCACCTGATTCTACCCGTTTTGTCAGCTCATCAAGCATTTTTAAAATTTTGGGGTTAGTCCCCGACTCTTGTTCATTCGATCTTAACACGACCGGTTCCGTTCTGCGAGTGACTTCTCAGGGCGGATCGGGTTCAACCCTACTCGGTGCCTAGATTTGGCTCTGCAACTGAGCTATCACCACCTGTTGAGCTTGCAGCATTTCGAAGATCATGCGTAGGTTGATCCCGTCTTCTTCACTATTTTGTGTGTTTTGAATTGCCGATCGGGCTCCACCACGAATGCTATTTTCAAGGTCGGTAAGCAAGTTCGCGTCGATGGCCACATGTGAATTTACATCAATTGGATCCGTGGTCCGAATCCTAACGACATCACTGGGTGGCCTTGTGTTACCGGGCGCCATGTTGTTATTCTCACCTTGATGACCGGCCTTGTTGTTGATATGTAGAGGTGCTAATTGAGAGTTTGTCATTTTTAGCCTGAAATCAAAGACACTACAAAGAGCAAGTGTAAATGAGTGTGTGTTATGGAGATTTGTATCAAATAACCACTATTATCCTTAGCCCCACGGTGGGTGCCAAACTGTTTACCCAAAAACCGAATAACAATTGAATTTATACGCGATTTTAAGGATACGCGATATAATTTGACTAAATTGAAATCACATTTAATATGGAAGAATAAATAGAACAGTAAATGCAAACCATACAGATTAAACAACTTAAGCCTCGCAAGGTTAAGTTCCTTCGAATTTAGATGTGATATTATTAAAGCCAGAATAATATGAACAAAGTTGGAAAAATAGTATGCAGTTCTTTCAAGTATGTTCCAATGTCCGCATATGAATTATCAGGTCCCCCCTATATATTGGGGGAGATCTTCATTTTAAGACATTATTTTATCAAAAACATAAGTGTCATGACCCAAAATCCAACTAGTCATGATGACACCTAACCTTACCCGCTAGGTAAGCCAACTTTCAATTATCCAATTACAATAACAATTATTTAAAAGAGAATATCTAAAACCAATATATTTTCCCAAGAACTGGTAGTATAAATCATGAGCTTCTAAGAATAGAGTATACAAAGCGAAAATGAAATAAATACATAGTTTGTTTGAATAATACATAAACAGAGCTTTTATAAATCTAAGGCTACCCTGAACAAGAGGCAGCTACAACAGGAACACAGGTACATCTTCAAATCCGGCAACCATCGAACACAGCCACAACGACAGTCAATATCTACACGCAATGTGCAGAAGTACAGTATCAGTACAACCGATCCCATGTACTGAGTAAGTAACAAACCTAGCCTTAGGTTGAAAGTGGTGACGAGCTTCTACCAAGGTCAGAGTCCAACTTTCATAACCAACAATAGTTCATAACAATATTAAACAAATAATACCAGAAGTAACTCAAGAATAAATGCTCAGCTAAATCATGACTTCTGAAAATAGTTCTGCCTTTCAAGTACATCAATGAAAACCCGAATCGTTTACCGAAGTTACCAAAAATATGAATAAGTTTGAAAACAGTAATTTTTCCAAAATCCTTTCAATAATAAATAAAATATCTCATTTTCTTTCCCAGATAACCAGTGTAAAACAAATGCATCACTATGCCCATCTGTCAATATGTGTGAGAAATCATGAATAATGTGATACCGTACAATATGAGGAAAACACATCTCTATGCATATATATCATATGTGCATGTCAATGCAATGTATCTCTGAGATTGCACTCATGTACTCACACTCTCAGAGTACTCAATCTCATTGTCTCGCATTCTCTCTCACTGTGCTCAGCACACTCAATCACTCAGCGCTATGCAATACCTACTGCGGCATGCAACCCGATCCTTGTTTATAGTCGACTGCGCTCACTTGGGGTGTGTACAGACTCACGGGGGACTCCTACAGTCCAAGTGCTATAAGCACGGACAACTCCCGTGCTGCACGGATAACTCACGTGCCATAATATAAATATCTGGATCCACACGGCCAACTCATATGCAATAGTAATATAAGGATCCGCACGACCAACTCACGTGCTGCACAACCAACTCACGTGCAATAATAAGCCAATAAGGCATTCTGCAGGCGGGCAGCCCCGATTCATAATATAGTAATAATATATATTGTCACGCCCCAAAACCGAGGAGCGCGACCAGCGCTCAACCGAGTGAACCCAATCGAGCAAGCCTACGTTACATCAACCTCTCATCATAACTCATGCATGATTTATCAAAACATAATTAGATCATGACTTTCATATTGAATACATTTGGCTGAATGGCCCATAATTTTTTATTTTTTTTCTTTTTCACTCGTGATTGGTACATAGCTTCATAAATATCCGTGAACATAAATACATGACGAAACTCAAAACTTAAGTACATGACCCAGAGTGTACATGGAGATTCTATGAAAATAGATACCTAAGTACATAAAACCATCTAGACTTGAGTGCCCACTGGAATTGTAGCTGGCTCACCATAATCTGATGCACAGAAGATACCTACCAAAGATCTATATCATCCCGTAGAAGTATACATGCATCCATTAAAAGAAGCAGCGCCCCCGCCAAAAGGGATATTAGTACTATCGAATAGTACTAGTATGTATAACTAAACACCCTCTTAATAGAACAATTAATATTACAAGGAGGAATAATTACAAAATCAATGAAAGTCTCGAACAATACAAAACATCAAGTAGGTTGAAATATCAAGCCTTATTATACTTGCATCATTCTAAACTTCTTTTAGGGTCAACTGAGACATATGATCTATAAGCGGAACACATAATATAAAGTAATTGATACAACATATACAAACAAGGCCAATAAAAATGGCTCATAATGTCTGCGTTGACAATGCGTCTTACTTGACCATCCATATCCCTCTCTTATCTTACCCCCTATGCATTTCATAGACCGTCCCTAGTGTTCACATATCATATTTTACACTTATGCGTTTCATACACCGTTCATAGGATTCACATATACCATACGATACACCTGTGCATTTCATCGACCGTTCACAGTGTTTACTTACACTATACACCTGTGCGTTTCATAGACCGTTCACAGTGTTTACTTACACAATACACCTATGCGTTTCATAGACCGTTCACAGTGTTTACTTACACAATACACATATGCGTTTCATAGTCCGTTCACAGTGTTTACTTACACAATACACCTTTGTGTTTCATAGACCGTTCACAGTATTTACTTACACAATACACCTGTGCATTTTATAGACTGTTTACAGTATTTACTTACACAATACACCTGTGCGTTTCATAGACCGTCCATAGGGTTCATAACACATCATTATACATATAACCATGTATAAACTCAAAGCGACATGATTAATATTACATTAAGGTCGTAAGTTCCCAAATCATTGGAACACTTCATTTTCATGCCCATCATGGAGAAACATAGCACATTACATTATCACTTGCATGGTGAATCAATAAGTCAATTTCAATGGCACATAAGCCCAATTTCCTTTCTTAAGGTTCATCATCATTTAGCATAGGACATCTCCCTTCCATATCGTTATTCACTCACTTGACATCTTGAGGTCATTAGCTAAGTTCATGATTCTTGAGGACTTAACATCAAAGTCATTAACATACATTATTTCATAAGCATACAACTATAGTTGAAACCATTGGGACATACAACACCTCATAATTCTCATTTAGGCGAACAACCACATTTCATCTTCATACTATCACTTCATCGGTACTTTCAATTACATACAACATCATTATTTCATTGGTTCCCTTTTTGCCATACATATTATTCTTCATTCATGGCACGGTGACCGTATCTTATATTCCATACTTTCATTTCATTACTTTCAAAACTCATCATCATATTTCACACATCATTTCATTTCATTGGCTCTATTGGCCACCATCATAACTTTCATTATTTGCACGGTGTCTACACTTTATATCCCCAACTCACTACTTTCACTTTCAAGCATCTTTATAAATTATCGACAACAAAGAATCTCAAATAACGACTTTTAGTAAACCTATGAGCAAATAAAAGTCTTATGTACATTGAGACTTCTTACACAATTTGTCATAATAGCCTTCACTTGAAATGCTACTTGGAGTCATAATATTTTTATACCCAACTCATGCTTTGAACACATTCCCGAAGGATAACATCATATGATAAGAGTATCCGAAATACATTTTTAATATATACCTTTCAACCCAAAGCTTATTTGGAATAATTAATTTATAAAGAATAACTCGGGACTTATAAGAGCATCATGGAATTCAATTCTATGAAAGAAGTTTAGCCAACATACCTTGCTTTGAGCTTTCCTTAAATTACTACAACATTCCAGAAATTCTAGCAATCCCAATATATTTTTAGACATAACAAAATTGAACCATAATTAGGAAGATATTCATGGTCTCAGCTTGTTTGAGCATTTTATCAAACACTAGGTGTGCAAATTTAACTACAAGGTTCTTCTACAAGATTTCTTTCACTCCACAACTCAATATTTACTTATTTGAGCTCAACAATCTTTCCACAATCCTTATTAGTACAAGCATGTATAAATAATGCTCTTACACCCAAGAATCATACTACAAATCAACCATTTTTTTACCCAAATTCGAAATTGGAAACTAGGGTATGGAACCTTACCTCTTAGATGAAGATCTTATAATTAGCTTCCTTGATTCTTGAAGATTGGTGCAAGATTGGATGATTATAATGTTAGGTTCCCTCCTTATCTCTCTAAAATGCTCTTACCTCTCTCTAAAACCCCTCAGAAAAATACCCCAAAATAAGCCCCAAAGGCTATTTATCAAAATGGGGTCGGGTTATGAAAATAGAAAAATTAACCCTCCGAAAGCAGGTCTGCGGTCGTAGAATGGACCGCAGAATGGGTATGCGGGTCGTAAAATGCACCGCAAAATCGATGTCCAGAAATGGGCTTCACTAGACAGGTCTCCGACCATTTTTGCGGTCGCATAACTACTTCTGCTATCGCATAATGGTTCTGCGATCGCAGAATTGGTCGCAGAATCATATTTTTTCAGCCTTTGGTAATTTGGTCATAACTTCTTGTAGGAATATCCAAATGACGAACGGTTTGAAGAGTTGGAAACTAGCTCAAAGGGTTTTAATTTGATAGGTAATACACCATATAACTCTTCATATCAAGAGAGGTATACTTATTTGAATTTAGGTCTTGTGCGAACTCACTTGAAACTTTATTCTATCATGAAATCTTCAACTTGCCTTAGCCTTGGGGCTCTTCTTAGACCATAAACCATTCTTAGTGTACTTCATACATATATTATCAAGATCAATTGATATAATTCTTATAATAGCCCTTGTCTGCACATAAAATAATATAATTAGCGCACATCAACTTTCTTATTAGCGCTCAAGTACTTCGAAATTTTTTAGGGTGTTACATTCTCCCCCACTTAAGAAATTCATCCTCGAATGTTTTACAAGTCCCTTCTAAGAATAGAGTTACCATTATTGTACCTCCAACCATTATACATAGGCACTTATGACTACATGGGTCTTATACTTCCTATCCAAAATTTCAACTTACTTAGGGCCCTTAAAGATTTGGCTATCTTTACAATTCTTAAAAATTTCGGCAGAGTCTCCCCTGTAACTAGGCCTATCCACCTGTCAAAAAATCCCAGAAATCAATCCTAAACAACATATAGATAATACCACTTTTCACCATATATATATATATATATGAAATCAACAACTATGACTCTTGAGGCTAACTTTATGATCTTTCTTACCTCTGGTCGTATCATTGGCTTTTTCTTCGTCCATTACGAGGACAATTGGGTTCCTCATACATTATGACTTTCATGTGCGTCATTCCTTTAATCCTTATGCCTTTCTCATTTCGTAGCACTATGTGCTACATTCCTTGGTATTAACAAGGGAACTCTGAGACTAACTTGGAACAATAACACACGATCGAGGATAGAAGAAGAGAAACATTTCCTAAATGTCGTTGTAGCCTCCCTATTATAAGTGTGGCCGGCAACACACCGATAAGAGGGACTCTACTGACATAGCTCCATGACACCTTAGGACTCCTTAACCTGGCTCTAATACCAAGTTTGTCATGCCCCAGAACTAAGGAGCGCGACCGGCGCTCAACCGAGTGAACCCAGTCGAGCAAGCCTACTTTACATCAATCTCTCATCATAACTCATGCATGATTTATCAAAACATAATTAGATCATGACTTTCATATTGAATACATTTGGCTCAATAGCCCATACTTTTTTTTATTTTATTATTATTTTGTTTTTCACTCGTGATGGGTACATAGCTTCATAAATATTCGTGAACATAAATACATGCCGAAACTCAAAACTTAAGTACATGACCCACAGTGTACATGGAGCTTCTATGACAATAAATACCTAAGTACATAATACCAACTAGACTCGAGTGCCCACTGGAATTGTAGCATGCTCACCATAATCTGATGCACAGAAGATCCCTACCAAAGATCCATATCATCCTGTAGAAGTATACCTGCATCCATTAAAAGATGCAGTGCCCCCGGCAAAAGGGACGTTAGTACTGTCGAATAGTACTAGTATGTATTTGTTTTTATATCAATCACAACATTTCATATTTCTTTCATTAAAGTACATCAAAAGACTACAAAACATCGCGTAGGTTGAAATATCAAGCCTTATTATACTTGCATCATTCTAAACTTCTTTTAGGGTCAACTGAGCCATATGATCTATACGCGGAACACATAATATAAAGTAATTGAAACAACATGTACAAATAAGGCCAATGAAAATGGCTCATAATGTCTGCGTTGACAATGCGTCTTACTTGACCATCCATATCCCCTCTTATCTTACCCCTATGTATTTTATAGACCGTCCCTAGTGTTCACATATCATATTATACACTTATGCGTTTCATAGACCATTCATAGGATTCACATATACCATACGATATACCTGTGCGTTTCATAGACCGTTCACAGTGTTTACTTACACAATACACCTGTGCGTTTCATAGACCGTTCACATTGTTTACTTACAAAATACACATGTGCGTTTCATAGACAGTTCATAGTGTTTACTTACACAATACACCTGTGCATTTCATAGGTCGTTCACAGTGTTTACTTACACAATACACCTGCACGTTTCATAGACCATTCACAGTGTTTACTTACACAATACACATGTGCGCTTCATAGACCATTCACAGTGTTAACTTACGCAATACACCTGTGCGTTTCATAGACCGTCCATAGGGTTCATAACACATCATTATACATATAACCATGTATAACTCAAAGCGACATGATTAACATTACATTAAGGTCGTAAGTTCCCGGAACATTGGAACACTTCATTTTCATGCCCATCATGGAGAAACATAGCACATTACATTAGCACATGCATGGTGAATCAATAAGTCAATTTCAATGGCACATAAGCCCAATTTCCTTTCTTAAGGTTCATCATCATTTAGCATAGGACATCTCCCTTCCATATCGTTATTCACTCACTTGACATCTTGAGGTCATTAGCTAAGTTCATGATTCTTGAGGACTTAACATCGAAGTCATTTACATACATTATTTCAGAATCATACAACTATAGTTGAAACCATTTGGGACATACAACACCTTATAATTCTCATTTAGGCGAACAACCACATTTCATCTTCATACTATCACTTCATTGGTACTTTCAATTACATACAACATCACTATTTCATTGGTTCCATTTTGCCATACATATTATTCTTCATTCATGGCACGGTGGCCGTATCTTATATTCCATACTTTCATTTTATTACTTTCAATACCCATCATCATATTTCACACATCATTTTATTTCATTGGCTCTATTGGCCACCATCATAACTTTCATTATTTGCATGGTGTCTATACTCTATATCCCCAACTCACTACTTTCACTTTCAAGTATCTTTATAAATTATCGATAACAAAAAATCTCAAATCACGACTTTTAGTACACCTATGAACAAATAAGAGTGTTATGTACATTGAGACTTTTTACAAAATTTGGCATAATAGCCTTCACTTGAAACACTACTTGGAGTCATAATATTTTTATACCCAACTCATGCTTTGAACACATTCCCGAAGGATAACATCATATGATAAGAGTATCCAAAATACATTTTGAATATATACCTTTCAACCCAAAGCTTATTTGGAATAATTAATTTATAAAGAATAACTCGGGACTTATAAGAGCATCATGGAATTCAATTCTATGAAAGAAGTTTAGCCAACAAACCTTGCTTTGAGCTTTCCTTAAATTACTTCAATATTTTGGAAATTCTAGCAATCCCAATCTATTTTTAGACATAGCAAAATTGAACCATAATTAGGAAGATATTCACGGTCTCAGCTTGTTTGAGTATTTTATCAAACACTAGGTGTGCAAATTTAACTAGAAGGTTCTTCTACAAGATTTCTTTCACTACACAATCCAATCTTTACTTATTTGAGCTCAACAATCTTCCCACAAACCTTATTAGTACAAGCATGTATAAATAATGCTCTTACACCCAAGAATCATACTCCAAATCAACCATTTTTTTTACCTAAATTCGAAATTGGAAACTAGGGTATAGAACCTTACCTCTTAGATGAAGATCTTGTGATTAGCTTCCTTGATTCTTGAAGATTGGTGCAAGATTGGATGATTATAATGTTAGGTTCCCTCCTTCTCTCTCTAAAATGCTCTTACCTCTCTCTAAAACCCCTTCGAAAAATATCCCAAAATAAGCCCCAAAGGCTATTTATCAAAACGGGGTCGGGTTATGAAAATAGAAATATTAACCCTCCGAAAGCAGGTCTGCGGTCACATAATGGACCGCAGAATGGGTATGCGGATCGCAAAATGCACCACAAAATCGATGCCCAGAAATTGGCTTCACTGGACAGGTCGGCAACCATTTTGCGATCGCATAACTACTTCTGCGATCGCATAATGGTTCTGCGATCGCAGAATTGGTCGCAGAATCGCATTTTTTCAGCCTTTGGTAATTTGGTCATAACGTCTTGTAAGAATATCTAAATGAAGAACGGTTTGAAGCGTTGGAAACTAAACTCAAAGGGATTTAATTTGATAGGTAATATACCATATAACTCTTCATATCAAGAGAGTGACTTGTAAAAATAATTAAAACTAATAAATAAGTAAGGTGTATGTAAAAAGTGGCAAGAATTTAAATAAATCTATTAATTTTAGTAATATTTGGCCAATTTCCTCTCTAACGAAAATAGCCGTTATGCCAAATTATATTTTAAATTTGAATAAAATAAATCACATTACTATATACCTTTATATCATAAAAAAACTCGCTCGATCAGCTGTTTGCACCAATCACAATGTATAAGGAATAGTGTAGTTGACTAGTTGTCACCATTTTAATTCTATCAAAACTTAGCTAGTGTGTGATATATACAACAACAACAAACCCAGTATATTCCCACTAAGTGGGGTCTGGGGAGGGTAGTCTGTACGCAGACCTTACCCCTACCTAAAAGGTAGAGAGACGGTTTCCAATAGACCCTCGGCTCAGGAAGGTAATAAGAAGAAGTGGATAGCAAGAAAGGAAGAAAGAGGGAATAGAAAAGAAAAAGGGAGATATAAAAGATAATTAGTACCAAATACTAGCAACAATGGGATGCAATACCTTAAGCGAACAAAATCACATAACGTAATAAAAATCTAAGAATGTGAAGGGACACGCGTACTACTAAGACTATCGGTGAGCAACTAAAAACTACCCACTAACCTTCTACCTTAATCATCGATATCCACACCCTCCTATCAAGAATCATGTCCTCAGTAAGCTGGAGCAGCGCCATGTCCTATCTAATCACCTCTCCCCAGTACTTCTTAGGCCTACCTCGACTTCCGCATCTTGTCCTTCACGGAAGCTACTCCCACTTTGTCTCGGATAACTTCATTCTTAATCTTATCTATCATGGTATGCTCACACATCCATCTCAACATCCTCATCTCTGCTACTTTTATCTTCTGGATGTGGGAGTTCTTGGCTGCCAACACTCAGCTCCATACAGCATAACCGGTCGAACCACCACTCTATAAAACTTGCCTTTAAGTCTTAGCGGCACGTTCTTATCACATAAAATACCGGAAGAGAACCTTCACTTCATCCAACCCGCTCCGATGCGATGTGCGACATCTTCGTCAATCTCCCCGTTACCTTGGATAATAGACTCGAGATACTTAAAACTCGCTCTCTTGGGGATAACTTGAGCATCAAGCTTTACCTCTACGTCTCCTTCATGGGTCCCGTCATAGAATTTGCACTCCAAGTATTCTATTTTGGTTCTACTCAATTTGAAACATTTAGACTCCAAGGTCTGTCTCCAAACCTCCAACCTCGCATTAACTCCGCTTAGCATCTCGTCAATCAACACTATATCATCGGCAAATAGCATGATCCAAGGCACATCCCCTTGGATGTGTCGCGACAGTACATCCATCGCTAAGGCAAATAAAAACGGGCTAAGAGCTGATCTCTGGTGCAACCCCATCACCACAGGAAAATACTCCGAGTCCCCACCCACAGTCCTCACTCGAGTCTTAGCATCATCACACATATTCTTAATCACCCTAATGTTTCTCAAGGTCAATAAACACCATATGCAAGTCCTTCCTCCTCTCCCTATACTGTTCTACTAATCTCCTAACCGGATGAATCGCTTCCGTAGTCGAACGCCCCGGCATGAATCCAAACTGATTCTCGGAAATAGACACACACCTCCTCACCCTGGCCTCTACCACCCTCTCCCAAACCTTCATAGTGTGACTCAACAGCTTGATACCCCTATAATTGTTGCAATTTTGGATATGATCCTTGTTCTTGTAAAGCTGAACCATCGTGTCCTATTATTAAATGTGTCTAGTCTTCAATAGTTTAAATTTGTCACAATTTAAAATGACATAAAAGGAAACGGAAATCTTGGTTGAAAGTTTCACTATTATTAAATATTTATCGAACAATTTCTTTTATATGTTTGGCAAAGAGTCCATCCCACACGCATGACTATAGCACGAGAGGACTTGTAAAAATAATTAAAACTAATCTATATTATTATAAAAGCATGAATACAATGTCGGTTTACAAAAATAATCTTATAATATTAAGCATAATAACTCACAATAAAAGGATATAACCGGAATTCTAGATATTAGCCTTATAATCCTATTAGTTTTAGGACATATACTACACTTTAGGAATCCTACGTGATTACCTTTAGGAGTCCCTATTAGTATAATTACGTTCGGGCATAGACATATAATATTACATGTTAGCATGCTAACATAATACTTTTATGAACATGTTAGGTTTTCTTTTAGTATAATCACTTTCGGGGTAGAGACATATTTTTAGTCATGTAATCCTATTAATTTTAGGATATACTTTTTAAAAATTCATATTACTAATTTAATTTAAAAATATACTATAATGTCCTATTACTAATTTAATTTTAGAATGTATTATATTGTTCAAATTCATTTAGAAAAAGAAAAGCCTATATTGTTATAAAAGTATGAATACAATATTGATAGATCGAAATAGCCCTAAAACATAAAACAGAAGAACTCATAGGGAAATGCCATAACTGTAATAACTTATTTTTTGGACTACAATACCTTCTATGCTCATTTTTTAATATTTAAAATTTTAACATTAATAAAATTTTGTCTACTAAATTCTTATTAATAATATGTAGGAAGGTTTAATAAAATCAATTTCATAAGAATCCTCTGTAGTGGCAATACATTACCACTCCATAATGTCCAATACCAAAAAAAAATAAAAGTAATGTTAAATGGAATTCATAAAGCGTTGAAATTAAGAGAAAAAAATATCCCCACGATAATATATTTTTATATCTATATTTGAATTATTTTCCTACTCAAATAAAAAATATTTATCAATTTTTCGTGTAATATTGAAAATATACCCAATTATTGAACAAAAACTAAGAAAATGAAAATATGTGAGAAAGAGAAAGAAATATGGCTGGTAAGAGTCAATGCCAGTAATGATTCTGCGAGCATAAAGATCTAAAATTGAAATGTCAGATCGATCTTTTTATTTTTGAAAATAAAATCTACGGTGGATAAAATTATAATTAAGATTAAATATTCAAAACAAGAGATGAACTAATATTAAGATCTGAATCAACATAAAATAAATTATTTTTTATGTTAAAATAAAATAATTAAATTTTCAATTAATTGTTTTACAAGAGAATCCAATTCAATTATTTTTTAGCATCAAATGAGTAAAATTATTAATTTTCAAGCTAAGAAAAATCTTAGGGTACATAAATTTATTTCATAAAAAGAGCGATAGATATTAAAAAAATTAGAACACAAAGTAAAAAAAGCTAGTATAATATTAAAAATCAAAATACCATACAAGTGTTTGAGAAAACATAATCAAAGCTAAATGCTGAACAAGAACAAGATTTCAAGATTATATTATAAAGAGTCGACTCTGGTATAGCGAGATTATACTTTGTAAATGCCTCCGGCGGAATCGAAATAATATTTTTATCATGCATGACTTGCAAATTATGTCAGATCAAGAAGCATGATATTGTAAGCAATAATAATAAGTGGTGTACCAGCAATAATTTTATTATGAGGCCACTCACTTTAGATTTGATGAAAATTTTCAAACAACTGAAATAACCATCATAAATATATCAAGGTAGAGCAATAATGCTAAATTTATAAGGAAATCAAAATTGATAATATGGGATGAAGCGTTATGGCTTAGTGTCAAACGATCGAAATAATTTCCCAGAGTTCTAAATGTATATTACATTTCAATGAACCGTTTGGTGGAAAATTAATGGTTTGAGAGATGATTTCTGTCAAGTACTACCAGTAGTTCCAAAAACGACGAAAGTAGAGGCTGTAAAAGCTATGAAAAAGATTCAACTGATAAGAAATATAAAGTAAGAACATATTCAGTATTCAGTGACTTATTTATTCGTGCCGGAAACGAAAAAAGTATTCAATAAAGATGCTTTGGTTCTTCTAGAATATTTGGTTACCAACCCCAACGAAAATAATAGTGCCTTTTATAAAAGAAATATTTCTATCATTAGATTAAAACACAATTTGCAAATTGTATGATAGAAATTAAAAATCTATCTTCGCTAGCAGAAATGAATATGTTGATCAAATAAATGGTTGATAGCAAATTTTATGGTATAAACAAAATATTTTTTAGTTTTTGACTCATCCGAAGATGATACCAATAATTACTGCCAAAAAGAATACTTAAATACTTTAATACCAAATGACCTTCTACCATACAAGTTTGTTATCAAGTTTATTATTACTTATGTTCACTATATATGTAATATGCCCATCATCCTAATGAAAAACATAGATCCACCGAATAGCTAATGTAATTATACACATATAGTATATACAAGTTTTGACAATAACATCATACATGCAAAAATTATGATACTGGTCAATGCGCTTCTAAGTATATTTTTATCCCTAAATTCACCTTTCATCTTCCGAAACTAAATAATAACTCTTTAAATTTGTGTGAAAATAATTTTCAGTATGTTTATGTTTTGCAATTATAATAAATAAAACACAAGGACAAACATCCTAAATATTGGACTATATTTACCGCAATAAGTTTTCTTATACGAATAACTATATGTTGCACTTTCAAGAGGGATATCAATATCAACAACAAGAGTTTTGGTTATGGCAAAGCAATCAAAGCATTAAAAGGAAACATACACACAAAAAAATATCGTCTACAAAGAATTGTTCGGTAAGATACCATCACATTAAATACTTTTAAACTGTAATACATAATTATCTTACTAACATGACTAAATTAATTATTTGTGTAAGTTCTGATGATGTTCTCTCATTTTGAATTCACGTATTATACTAATAGTTTTCGGTATTTAAATAATTGTTATATTATTATACATCAAATTTCTCTCATTAATTAAATTTTGTTATTCGTTTATATAAATAAACAATGGCGGACCCAAGTGGTGGCTAGCGGGTTCAACTGAATCCGCTTCACAAAAAAATAATACTGTGTATATGTAAAAATTAGGATTAAAGCTGTGTAAATTTTGCATAAATATTTTATTTGAACCCCCTTGACAACTTCTATTTTTCGACTAAATTTATATACTTCTAAGATTGAACTCGCTTGCACAAAATCCTGGGTCCGCCACTATAAATAAATATTTAAACCATCACGTGTCATTATTAACATACAATGCACGTTCATAAATACTAGTAAATAATTATGTGTGTGGGCTATATGTAAAATTTTTTAAGGTGTATCCAAAAGTGGCAAGAATTTAAATAAATCTATTAATTTTAGTAATATTTGGTCAATTTCCTCTCTCGCGAAAACAGCCATTATGCTAAATTATATTTTAAATTTGAATAAAAATAAATCACATTACTATATACCTTTATATCATAAAAAACTCGCTCGATCAGCTGTTTGCACCAATCACAATGTATAAGGAATAGTAGTTGACTAGTTGTCACCATTTTAATTCTATAAAAACTTAGCTAGTGTGTGATATATAATTATTATTATTAAGCAATGTTTCTTATATGATCAATACATCTTGTGATTATTTTATGCTGAATTCTACAAACAAAAGTTAAATAAAAGCCACCAAAGTGCGTGGCCAGCTTTTATTAATTAAAAAACAAGAGACAAATTAGAGTGGAGCAGTATATTCAATAACCTAACCAAAATCTTATATTTTATTTGCATGAATGATTCTTTCTTTTGCGCTTGTTTGTTCCTAATAATAAACCCTCCAATAACAATATAGTTGTTCTACGACGAAATATTTAATTAATTTAGCTCATTTATCTGGAGCAACAAAAACGCCCACCATTTTATTCTACATATATATGGATCGGAAAAAAAAGGTTCGAATAGCATTTATAGTTCATGAAGAGACAGCTTTTTGCTGAATTATTATTATTATTATTATTATTATTATTATTATTATTATTATTATTATTGTTATTGTTATTATTGACTACACTTTACTGTTTGATTTTTTAAGCAGTTAAATATTTTCCCAAGCGTTCCTGGAGTTTGGTGTGAAAGACCTGCTATTGACAGGACCGGGGGGGATAGAAAAGGAGACATGCATGGTCTTTTTAGAGACATTATCTTTATCCAGAGACAGCTTTATAGTGTGGATATTTGAAATTAATCTGATCCCACTGCTAATAAAAAGACATGAAAACACTCAAAAGAAACATTTGGAACATGTTAAAAAGATGTGTGATAGTGATGAAAAAATGAATAAGCACCCATTCTCTCTCATCACTCCTGCAACTGTTTTTCTTCCTGCTGTTCACTTGTGTTCTTATTACATCATCAACAACAACAAATCCAATTTGATCTCATAAATGGGCATGAGAAGGATAGTGTGTACGCAAATCTTATCACTACCTCATAGAGATAGAGATGCTCTTTTCAATAGACCATCGGCTCAAGAAACAATGAAAACAAAGCACCAAATAGCAAAGAATGTTAGCAACAATATAACATAGTAACGTGTGCGAATGCCGCAACATGCATAATAAAGAACCGTAAATAAAAAATTACCAAAATAGTCCTAGTACTACTGAATGGCCTAGGAGGAACACACTACTATCTGTCAACCTACAACCCTAATCCTCGACCTCCACACCTTCCTATCGTGGGTCATGTCCTCGGTAAGTTGAAGCAAAGAAATGTTCTTATTCTAATCTTTAATTTTATGTGGAATTGGATATAGTATTTGTATACGGGTAAAATCGAGTTCGATGTTTGATCGAGCATCTGGAACAATAGACCAGGCTCGAATCATCTATTAGAGATCGAAGTTACAGATGAAATCGAGCTCAATATCGAGGTTCGAAGTTCGACAAGACCATCATATTTGCCCTCGAGTTTACCGAAGGCACCACCGATCCTGCTTCTAACGGCCTTGGAGAGAAGCTTCGCCAACTCATCCGACAAAGATCCGTGATTCTCGCCATTAACCAATCATTATGGCAGAAATCACGGGATTAAGTCAAAAAGGGAAAACGGTCTACAAAATCAAGGACTTATTGTAACGATCCGGCCGGTCGTTTTGAGTATTATAACCTCATTCCCCCATTTACTGCTCAATTTATGCCTTACAGTTGATTTATGACTTATCGAGTTAGTCGGTTTGGGTCCGGAAGGATTTCGGAGTGAAATGAGACACTTAGTCTCATAATTGAAAACTTAAGTTAAAATAGTGATCAGAAGTCAACTTATATGTAAACGACCCCGGAATGGAATTTTGATGATTCCAATAGCTCTATATGGTGATTTTGGACTTAGGAGAGTGTCCGAAAAATTATTTGGAGGTCCGTAGTGGAATTATGCTTGAAATGCCGAAAGTTGAATTTTTGGGAAGTTTGACCGGGGGGTTGACTTTTTGATATCGAGGTCGGAATCCGATTATGAAAATTGGAATAGCTTCATTATGTCATTTATGACTTGTGTGCAAAATTTGAGATCAATCGGACTTGATTCGATAGATTTCGACATCGAATGTAGAAGTTGAAAATTTCATAAGACTAAAGTTTCAATTGAGTTCGCATAAGACCTAACTTCAAATGCATATAACTCTCATGACACGAAGTGTTATATGGTCTATTACCTATCAAATGAAAGATCTGTGAGTCTAGTTTCTAACGCTTCAAACCGTTCGTCATTTGGACATTTCTACAAGAAGTTATGACCAAATTACCAAAGGCTGAAAAAATATAATTCTGCGACCAATTATGCGATCGCAAAACAGTTATGCTATCGCTAAACTGCTTCTTCTACCGCAAATGGATCAGAAGTCATGATTTAGCTGAGCATTTATTCTTGAGTTACTTTTGGTATTACTTGTTCAATATTGTTATGAACTATTGTTGGTTATGGAAGTTAGGCTCTAACCTTGGTAGAAGCTCGTCACTACTTTCAACCTAAGGCTAGGTTTGTTACTTACTCAGTACATGGGGTCGGTTGTACTGATACTGCACTTCTGCACATTGCGTGCAGATATTGACTGCCGTTGTGGCTGTGTTCGATGGTTGCCGGATTTGAAGATGTACCCGCGTTCCTGTTGTAGCTGCCTCTTGTTCAGGGTAGCCTTAGATTTATAAAAGCTCTGTTTATGTATTATTCAAATAGACTATGTATTTATTTCATTTCCGCTTTGTATACTCTATTCTTAGAAGCTCATGATTTGTACTACCAGTTCTTGGGGAAATGTATTGGTTTTAGATATTCTCTTTTAAATAATTATTATTGTAATTGGATAATTGAAAGTTGAATTACCTAGCGGGTTGGGTTATGTGCCATCACGACTAGTTGGATTTTGGGTCGTGACAAGGTGGTATCATAGCTCTAGGTTTAAAGGTTCTACAAGTCATGAGCAAGTGTCTAGTAGAGTCTTGAGGATCGGTATGATGACGTCCATACTTATCTTCGAGAGGTTACAGGGCATTTAGGATATATATTTCCCATCTTTCTTTCCTTATCGTGCGAGATTGATTCAGCTTGAGACATAACTCTTTAAATTCCTTTCACGTATTCGTATGCGCATATGAGCGCTCAGTATCAGCTGTGCATCGCCGGCTTGTTATTCCATGAACGAGGTTCAAAATGTGTATTCTGTATTTTGCTGATGGGCCAGTCAGGAGGGCTTGAGGCCAGGATTAGACCGTAGCTTAGGCTTGGTAGTTTCAGTTGTGTGAACTTGTACAATTGGACTCATATGTCCGGTAGTGTCCCTATGAGTGAAATTTATGGCTCGATGAATGGTTTGATGACCATATGATGATTATATTGTGACTGCAGGATGTGTTCAGATGGTTTGAAAGTGAAAAAAAAAATGCTTGCTTGAGATATAAAAAGGACTATTGGGTATTTGACTTCTGTCTCGATTTGACATAGAGTCTCGAGTTATGAATATGTTGAAGGATCTTTTACGTGGTGTAATTGTGGAACAAATTAAATTTCCGTGTCTTGTTGATGAGTTCAAACTCGTGAAGGTTAAGTGATTACGTAGGAGTTGTGGCAGTAAATATGGTATAGAAAGATGCCAGTTTGAGGTTAAACATGCGGGTTATCACCTACGGAATAAACTACAAAGGTGTGATTTTTATAATGTTGTGTGGAGAATCTTCATTTCTACCAGTAGGGCAGATGTATTGGGATTTGAATTTGAATTGGTCAAGAAAGTTGACCTGACCCTCATAAGGATGAAGGCGAGCTTAGTAGACGATTTGAGGTACCATATAGGTTGTGATGCAGGAGCTTGGGAAGAATTTAGTTAAATCTCACTACAGTGTTATGGCAGTAATTGAATATGGGTATTGTGAATTATTGAATGTCTTGATCTATGGCTATAAGCCAAGTGGGGGAGCTTACTATTGACAATTCGATTTCATAGTTATAGGTTAAATTAAGTTTTGGTCCGAGACATACTTATGGAGCAGTTATGACTACAAAGGCTGAAATCAAGGATGACTCGAGTAAGAAAATTTCCTGAATACGGGATATAATGCACTTACAAAAATATGAAAAATCATGGAATGATTAAGTTATAAATTGCGAAGAATGTAGTGCGCATGGAATATGAGTTTGGCCAGTGGTGTTAAGGCATGGTTATTTCTTTGAGTGTTGTTGTGCTAATGGGTCGTGTGTCTTTTGGCCAGTTTGGGCGGTGCAATTCAATTTTGAGTCGAGTGGGTGACTCCTGAGAAGGTTCTAATGGGTCTGAGATTTATATATAGCAATTGAAAATTTTTCCGGACTTGTGTATGGAAAGAATTTGAGATTTGCATTTGATGGTGTCGGGACATGCGGTAATTCTCTATGACTATGGATTCTACATTCCAGTATAATAAAGGTAAAAGAACAATTTTAAGTTAACATGAGGTCTTTTAAGAGTGCGAGTTTCTGTTTTAGTATTTATAGGGGTAATTATGATATGGTGAGACTCTACAGATGTTTTGGTGGCAATATTCTTGGGTTTGGTGACCTACGTGGTTTGGTCGAGTTGAAGGAATTTAGTTTTAATACCTTGGTTATGTGTAGATGGATTTCAAAGTGTTCTTGATGGTTTCTACCATGGTTTGAACCAGATATTTTCTACTGGTATGGAAAACATGTTGTGTATTGTGATTTCCTCCTGGAAGGAAGCAAGAAAGGTTTCTAACTAACCAGGTATGTAATTTGCTAGTGACTCAGAGTTGATAATGGGATTCTTGTGCTTGTCACATGATGGCATAATAGATGTGGTGTGTTGTGCGGGATTAGAATTTACATGTACAAGGTGACAGTTCAGTCTTGAAGAGAAGGTAACGAATGTTGGACAACATGGTCAGTTTCAAATATTTTGATGAATGTTATAACTGCTCAGTAATTCCTGATAAGGGTGCGCATTTCAGTAGGCGCATTGTGTTTTGACTTACGGATGTTCATCGGTATTGCAGTACTCACCTGGTTGATAGACTGTTGATATTCAAATTATTGCTATGTGGAACGGAAGAATTATGAAAGTATTCCTCATAGGATTATCGTGAATGGAAGATGTGTTATTCATTTTAGTGTTAGAGTTGAGATCAGTTACGGTGATTCATGTGTTCGATGAATCTGGAGACTAGGAGTTCTCAGAAGTATATTGTTTCGGGGTTGCGACCTATTTTAGGTGACTATTTTATTTAAAGCACAGTGGAGGCACTAGTTACATTAATTATTTTTGATAGCTACACGCTATGAGTGCACATATATATGAGGTTGAGCCCGTGTGTGGGTATCAGGGCAAGTATTCCTACTCGAAAGAATGCTTAGGCTATGATATGCCTAGAGTTGACTATTAAGCGTAAAGTTATAAAGTTTCTTATGTCCGTGCCATGTGTGGAAATTCTATTTCTATAATAATTTATATGATCTATTAATTTCCTTCCTCTACAATTATGCACATGCACCTACGGTTATCCTCTTCACGAAATTAGAGGAGTTGGTTGTAACATTGCGGTTGTAGTGGCTTGTTGAACTTGTAATACGGTTCTCTTTCTTGAGACATCTCCCATATTTGGGTGCACATATTGCGCAGTTGTGGCTTGAGTTATATTGATGTACGTGTCTGTGGGATAGTTGTGTTTAATAATATAAGGTCATTGGACCTAGAATGAGTACTATCAGGTTTGAAACGGTATATTCGGGAAGATAATATTGAAATTCGTCTTAGAAAGTGATTATGGTTCTGGTTGGGGCGAGAGAGCTCCATTACTTGTTGATCTGATAAGGGGTCTTGAGATTTCTGCGTGTTTCTTTCATTATCAGCAGTGTGCAAAAGTTTTAAAATGAGGTTTTGTTTGATATGTGGTTTAATACTATTACCGGGTTACTTTGGAGTAGTTAATGTGAAAGAAAATGGTGTCGCGAGCATGCGAGTTGTGTAGTATGTTAAGTGATTATATCTGGGGTTATAGTTATGGCTCAATACAACTTATTTAGACTCATACAGCGTGTTGATGTGAGATTCAGGTCTTGAAAAGAAATTCTAAATGCTGAAAATTGAATTCCAAGGTTTGTGGGCTAAGGTTGAGGTAATGATTTTTTAATTATATTGTGTTTTCAGGCCTATACAATTTACATGGAATAGGGTGGCGTGGGATCACTTCATGTACGTGTGTGGTAAGATGGAACAGTGATGCAGTGGCTTGGAAACAAATCATGGCATGTTCGAGGACGAACGTATGTTTAAGTAGGGGAGAATGTAATGACTCGGCCGGTCGTTTTGAGTATTATAACCCCGTTTCCCCATTTACTACTCAATTTATGCCTTACAGTTGATTTATGACTTATCGGGTTAGTTGGTTCGGGTCCAAAAGGATTTCGGAGTGAAATGAGACACTTAGTCTCATAATTGAAAACTTAAGTTAAAATAGTAACCGGATATCGACTTATATGTAAACAACCTCGGAATGGAGTTTTGATGGTTCCAATAGCTCTGTATGGTAATTTTGGACTTAGGAGCGTGTCCAAAAAATTATTTGGAGGCCTATAGTGAAATTATGCTTGAAATGCCGAAAGTTGAGATTTGGGAAGTTTGACCGGGGGTTGACTTTTTGGTATCGAGGTCGGAATCTGATTATGGAAATTGGAATAGCTTCATTATGTCATTTATGACTTGTGTGCAAAATTTGAGGTCAATCGGACTTGATTCGATAGGTTTCGGCATCGAATGTAGAAGTTGGAAATTTCATAAGATTAAAATTTCAAGTGAGTCCGCACAAGACCTAACATCAAATAAGAATAACTCTCATGACACGAAGTGTTATATGGTGTATTACCTATCAAATGAAAGATTTATAGTCTAGTTTCTAACGCTTTAAACCGTTCGTCATTTGGACATTACTACAAGAAGTTATAACCAAATTACCAAAGGCTAGAAAAAAGCAATTATGCGACCAATTATGCGATCGCAAAATAGTTATGCAATCGCAAAACTGCTTCTCCGACCGCAAACTGGTCACAGAATGGAATAGAAGAGCCCAGTTCTGGGCACCAATTTTGCGATCAATTTTCCCATTCTGCGGTCTATTATGCGACCGCAGACTTGCTTTCGGAGGGTTAATTTTTCTATTTTCATAACCCGATCCCATTTTGATAAAGAAGCTTTGGGACTCATTTTGGAGCAAAAATCTGATATTTTTAGAGAGAAGGGATAGTGTTCTAGAGAGATGAAGAAGATCAAGTGCTTTGTTCATCAGGATCTTGTTCAAGCTTTGAAATCCAACAAGAAATCCCTCAAGTTCTTCATGTGAGCACCTAATTTTTGCCCTAATATAAAATTACTCCTAAAAAATTCAAAAAATAGCTTTAAATTATTTTTCTATATTTTTTTACTTAGTTTGCTTCGTACGTATTCATATTTGATGCATTTTTAAGTTGCATTTTAAATCCTAAAAAAAATACAAATATATTTTTAATTTTTATATTTTTTAGATTTTAAATGCATAATCAATTGCATTTGTAAAACACTAAAATACCAAAAAATACATTAGTAACTCTACATGCATTTTTAGTCTAGTTAATTAATTAGGTCATTAGTCAATTAATGAGTGAAATATATAAATAGTTTAGCCACACAAATTAATTTTAATTAAAATTTGAGTCCATAGTGGCTAATTTTGCAAAACGTCTAATAAAGAAAGATGAGAAGGAAAGAAAGGGTTGTTGGTGCACATCTTTTAGAATTGGGCCAAGCAAATTCGGTGGCCCAGTTTCTCCACAAGCTTGCCCTAAATTCCCCCTTAATTACACAATTCTTTTCTCATTTTTTTGGAGGAGAACGAGAAGAACAACACAATCGGACCCCCCTTTCCTAAAAACCCTACCCGCCCTATCTCTCATCTTCTCTCTCACGACCCCCCACCCTCGATTCCTATCGGAAAACAAACTCACCATCACACTCCCACGAAGATGAAGGCTCACCTACTCATGATTTGAACACAAACGGTTGAAACAAAGCTGGATAATTCAAATGAAAATCTTAAAATCACAAAGCTTGAAAAACAAAGGAAGAACAATAGAGTTTTGGTAGATTGCTTCGTATTTTGGATTCGAACAATTTAGAATCGAAGCTGTGTTTGTTTGCTGCTGATTTCGAATTGATTCGCCTGGGTTTCGAATTTTTCTCCCTTCGATTTAGGACTGCTATTTGCTGAACTTCATCTTCTGTTCAGACCTTACCTTGTTTTGATCGATGTTTAGCACACTTGGTTGATATTTTCTGGGATTTCAAAGGGATTTGAGCTATAGAACGGCTATCAGTTTGATTGGGATCTGTTGTTCTGCTAAAATTACTGCCACTTCTTCACTTCTCCACTGTTTTATTTTCTTCCTTACTCATTTGTTTCAAGGTATTCCTTAAACTTTGATCTTATAATTGTGCGTAAATCCATGGACCGTACTTATTGTAGATTGAGTGTTATTGAAATAAGTTATGTCTATGCATCCTTGTTGAAATTAATGGTTTATTATGATTAAATGTGCTATAAGTTAATTTCAATGTGAAATTCAGCTTAGTGAGGATCATTTTGTTCTGTTTGTTCCTTTGGGTCATGCATATAGAATGGTTGATTACACAGTTTTTTTAATTTATTGTGAGACCATTTTTGTGCTCACGGGTGACCTGTTAAAGGTTCATTTTAAGTATGTTAAGTAAATATGGTCCATCAGTTTCAAGGTCCATCATAGACCTGTTCTCACCTTAATGTTGGATAATGGCATGAAAAAGCTAATCTCCTTAGTATTAATTTGTTGAAATATGTAGTTAGTTTATTTAGTGGCATATTTTGTTTTGTCATCTACTGTGTAATCCCAAATGTGTGGGCTCCAATGGAATTTCCAGCCGTGAATCGAAGAACCAGAATCATCACAAGCCTTTGAATTAATTTTAACGTCCTAAGAATTCTTTAATCATATGAATAGATCAAACATTAACTCCAACACTTCTTTTGTCGTACTGTGCCGTCTTCAATAATCTCAAAGTAGGAAGAGCAAGTTTGAACATCGTAACTTGCTTTAGGCGCGATTAATAAATCATCGTGGCCATGGGTACGGTTCTCGTGGCATGGCCACGATACATAAATCCCAATTCGAGTGTGCGTTTCACGTGACTCGACCAGAACTTCAAATAATAATAAAAATTTACATGTTGTAAATCGCGGGTACGTTTCACGTGGCACGATTCGTAATGTGTACAAAAACAAACGAGCGCGCGACATCGTGACTTGTTCAAATAAAATTTCATAAATATTAAAAGCGGTTAAAAGATTAAAATGCACAATAGGTTTCAAATATGTATAAATCAGATAATTATGCCATTATTACTAGTTAAGCGGCCGTGCTAAAATTACGGAACTCGGGAGTGCCTCACACCTTCTCCCGAGTTAACAGAATTCCTTACCCGGTCTTCTGTGTTCGCAGACCATAAATAGAGTCAAATTTCCTCGATTTGGGATTTAAAATAAATCGGTGACTTGGGACACCATAACTTATTCCAAGTGGCGACTCTAATCAAATAAATAATTCCATTTCGGTTAATGTTACTTTAATTGGAAAAACTCCCCTAATCCCCTATCCCCCTCGGAAAAAAGGAGGTGTGACAGCTCTGGCGACTCTGCTGGGGAACGAACCCAGAATCTCTGGTTCAGGGTTCAGAATTCGAGCTTAGAATAACTGTTATACTTGGTTTTTGTCTATTATCTTATTTTTACGTGTTTGAGCCTAATGTGCTAAATGTCGCTTTTTACCGCTTTGATATTGTTTGAACTGTATATAAACTGCTACGAAACCCTCCTTCTCTCTGAGTCTTCTAAATCTTCTGGGGAGCGTGCGCTTCGCGTGGCTTCTTTTCTGTTAGAGTCATATCCTAATTTTAGAACGAGGTTCGGACAAGTTGCAAAGCCGGTGAAGCTTCTGTATTCCCGGTACGCTGCCCCCCTCGGCTCGAGTTGTCCGCTCGGGTAAGCCAGGTCTAAAACAATACACCCAGGATTTAAAACATAGAATAACATAGCCTCATGTCGGATCCCTAGTAGGTACGTTTGCTTGCATCACGTGCATTTGACTTAGGAGACTCAACACAGGGGTTGGGTCCGTCTAGGATAGGTGCACCCAAAAATCAAAAGACCATCCCGATGCATTCTTTACGTGCTACTTGTGCATTAATTTGCTTGGCTTGTATGTTGACCGACTTCTAGAGTAAGGAAAGAAAATTAAGAAAAAAAAAAACCAAGAGTGAGGTAGGATAGAAATATGCCCGGTTTTGATAATCCCGATATTCAAAAATCCCGTTACTCTGCCAAAGTTTCAAAAAAAAAAAGAAAAAAAAATCATTTCAAAACAAATCATATCTTTCTGTGCATCAAGATGGACCGAACTACGCGGGTTTGATTCTCACCGGATGTGAGATACGTAGGCAACCCTAATCGGGTCCGGCCCCATTTTTGCAAAAATAACCAGAAAATATGAAAATGCGCCATTTTGTCATAAATAAATTTAGGGGATGTCACTTTCTGTCCAAATAGCCAGAAACGTCCCGACGGGACGCAGGAAGTTTGTTTTACCAGAATAGCCACCTATGGCTCTTTTCCTAATTTTGGCCACTTAGCAAGCACAACTTTAAAATCTTCATTTTTGAAGGGCTGAAGGGTCGTATTTGCAAAGGTGGCCTTGAGTTGTTTGAGTTTTATTTTGCACAAATAATCTTTCTTTTGGGGTAAAAAAAACTAAAAATAAAATTAAAAATCACTTGTTTTTAACCAGTCGCCTTAAATAAAAATGTGCAGGATGAGCACTGTTGAAAATATACCTTTTCGAGTCGTAGACGAGATTCCACTAGGACTCCATATGTGGTGGAACGACCTGGGGGAGGTCAGCAAACGTTCTGTGACAAAGGCTTTAGGTGGGCTCACTGGTCTTCTGGAAATTAAACCAAGGGTTGATATAATCGAAGCTTTGATACTATTTTGGGACCCGACACACAATGTTTTCCACTTCTCTGATTTCGAGTTGACCCTTACACTAGAGGAGATAGCAGGTTATGCTGGTTTCGAAGGGAAGTTAAGGTATCAATATCCAGTAGCACCAAAAACTGTAACCCCTCATAAGTTTTTGGACCTCCTCAGTATTAGCCGGTAGGTTAAAGATGAAAATTTAGCCGGAGGATTCTGCACATTCTGTTTCTTATACAGCCGGTATGGGGACCCCCATGGATTTGAGGCTCCGAATACTGGTTTGAATCATCAGGGAAATAAAGACAAATGGGAAGCACGCAGGGGTTTGGCCTTTGTGGTGGCATTTTTAGGCACTCTGATATGCCCAAGGAGTGACAAACATATAGAATTGGGGCTCGCAGGAGTGGCCGACTTTATGGTCAAAAAGGCCAATGGCACTATCATACCGATGATTCTCGCAGAAATTTACCGAGCTTTAACCGCTTGTCGAGCCGGGACAAAGTTTTTTGAGGGTTGCAACTTGCTTTTACAAATGTGGTTGGTAGAACATCTTTGTCATCGCCCAGGTTACATGAACTACGGTCTGACCGGACTCAATTACATCGAAGAATATGAAAACCGAGTAAACGGTCATGAGTTACCAGAAGGTACTGAGGCATGGTTCGCGTATTTGGGTTCTTTAAACGCAAATCGAATTGAGTGGACTTTCGGTTGGCTTTCGGTCGATGAAGTTATTTACATGTCCGTCGGAGTGTGCTTTCTTTTATTAATGGGTCTTCGGAGTATTCAGCCATATGCCCCGCATCGGGTCCTATGCCAATTGGAAAGATACCAAACAGTCCCCTATGACGAAGATTTGAGTCCACAGGTTATTGAACTATGCCCAAAAGCCACATTTCCAGAAGAAAGGGTTCGTCAGATTTGGCACCAATGTAGGTTCTTGGAACCACAGACTCAAGTACGAGATTTGTCCATGGGTGAAGTAGGATCCAAATACGCCATATGGTATGGTAAAAGAAGTCGGGTCGATCAAGAGCCAGAACAGCCCGCCAAAAGGCCCCATGTCCAACAATTCACCGATGGAGCATGAGAGCAATGGGTTTGGTTAGCTAAAGAAAAGGAATACCGGACTATTATAAACAAACTAGAAGAACAAATTGAAAAAATTAAATTTGATAGTAGTTTGCAGGCAGCCGAAGATGAAGGGGAAAAGAAGAGGTTGGCTAGGGAAAATGAAGCCCTTCGAGCCCAAATCCAGAGAATGAAAATAGCCGCCGAGACACCGGTAAGAAGTGAGAGAGATGAGAAAATTATAACCAACCTAAGGCGGAAAGTGCATGATTATGGTTTTGACTTGACAAAGGCCGAAAAAGACTTGTTAAATGCTCAAGAAAAGTTGGCCAAAAGTGCAGAAGAACATGCTAGATTAGCCCACCAGTTGAAGCAGAAATATGACAAAGAAGTAGCAATTTTATAGAAAAAGCTGGTTGCCCTGGAAAATGAAATGGTCAAGCAAATAAAGGATTTCAAGACAGAAAGAGAGTATTACTATGCATTGATTTACCAACTACAAGAAAGCCTGCAACAGTTACAAGACCAAAACAACACAGATACACAAGTGTTAGAGGCTCGGGCCCAGCAGATTAGACGTTTGCTTCAAGAAAAGGGTGTCATCAGAATGAGGATTAAAGAGATAGCTGATTATGTTGTAATGAAATGCCATTAATGTAAAGACATGATCAAGTCTATGTTTTTTGCTTCTGTATTGACATTCGTTCGACAGGTGATGGTTGACCTAGACCACCTTCAAGAAGATATTGCCCGTAGGCCCGTGCGGAGACCGGCTGATGTCCCGCAAGCCCCCGGAGTACCAGTGGAGGCTCTTATGTATTTTTGATTTTTTTTAGTTAGTTTTTGAGTCTGTATTTTACTTTCCTCGAGTTTTGTTCATCCTTGTCAAGGCTGCTTATTGCTTTATTTCAAGTCTGTAGATTTTTCTTTTGTAGTCATCACTACTTTTAAGTCCTTGTAATAGAAAATCCAAAAAGATGTCTTTTATTAATGAAATATTGAAAAAAAATTCATTTTGCATTTATTTCCCTGAACTACGTAATGATCTGATTCATGCGGCGTCATGATACGTAGGCAATCCCCATAGGATTCGATCATAGTCTTAAAAGAAAATAGAGAAAAAAAAGGAAAATAAAAAAGGAGGGAAGAAAGAAAAGAGGGGCCAAACAAAAGAAAAAAAGAGAATGAGAATTAAAAGAGCGAAACACAGCAAAAGGAGAGAGGAAAAAATCAGGATTCGAAATTTGGGAAAAGACCGGGATGAAACACATAAGCCGTCGCAAAGCATTTAGAAACGTTTAACTGCTCAGGTGCATTGCATCCCCAATATGCGATTCCCTATCTGTTAAATGCTTCAAAACTGACCAAGTTATATTGTGTGCATAAAAAGACAGGTTCTGTTTAGGTGGTTAGTTTATTGGCATCCTGGCAAGTCACCCCTATAATACCAGATCCAAGCGCAAGGCACTCATGATTAGCAAAGAGTCGGACATGGGTGTTGTTGACCCGCCGAGGTAGATTGTAGAATCAGAGTCTGAATTGAAAAAGGAGGTCCACAGGTTGAAGCATCAAATGGCTGAAATGTATCAAGCCTGGATCAGGGGGCATCCTCCACCTTCATTTCCCGCTAACTACACAGAAAATCCCGTTTTCATCCCACCACTGGCACAAGCCCAGAATCCCACTACCGTTGATCTTTCCCCTCAGCATGCACTGGGTTTTACCCCTTTCCACCACTACCCCGGCACCTCATCCCAAACTTTTCATGCTCCACCAACCAAAACAACCGCATACCCGGCTCCGACATCTGCTCCTGTTTTCGTAGCCCCTCCGCGAGCTACCCTCCACCGATCTTCTAGTGAACCCACGTTCCAAGCTCCAGATACCCAATATTATGCTCCAGAACCAACTTTCAAAGTCACAGATCCTTATTCCTACATCCCTCACTTTGAACCTCCTGTTGAAACTGAGAAACCATCCCGGAACGTGGAGCAGGATGAGATATTCAGGAAAGTGAAGAGTCTAGAACAGTCTTTGAAGAACATGCAAGGGATAGGAAGCCAAGTAAGTGTGGCTTACAAGGATTTATGCTTATTCCCTGATGTCCAATTGCCCGCTGGGTTCAAGATGCCCAAGTTTGACTTGTACGATGGACATGGAGATTCGGTGGCCCATTTGAGAGGCTTTTGCAGCAAGATGAGAGGCGCTGGTGGGAAAGACGAATTATTAATGGCGTATTTCAGTCAGAGTCTGAGTGGGGCGGCTTTGGAATGGTACACCCGCCAAGACGCTAGCAGGTGGTACACATGGGACGACTTGGCTCAGGCCTTTGCTCGACACTTTCAGTACAATATAGACATTATCCCGGATCGCCTATCTTTGACCAAGGTAGAGAAGAAGCCCAGTGAGAGCTTTAGGGAATATGGTTTCAGATGGAGAGAACAAGTTGCACGGGTCAATCCTCCAATGAAAGAAGATGAGACGGTCGAGTACTTTCTTCAAGCCTTAGAACCTACTTATTTTGGCCATTTGATCTCAGCCATAGGTAAGTCCTTCAACGACGTGGTAAAGATGGGAGGAATGGTGGAAGAGGGACTCAAGTCAAGCAAGATTATGAGCTACTCCGCCATAAAAGCAACCACACGGGCAATTTAAAGTGGCACCGGAAGCCTGTTAGGCAAAAAGAAGAAAGATGATGTCGCTATGTTTGTCTCTGGATCAGTGCATGGCCCAAGGGGTTCGCCTCACCAGTATACCCAACCTCGACCCCAACCTCAAGCCTACACCCAAGCTCCATATAATCCATCCCAACATTATTTCCTACCACAAGACCCTCAATATTCAGTCAGACCACCCCAATACCATGTTCACCATGCACAGTCATATGCGCAACCCCCTCCTTACCCGCAATAGCGTGCTCCAACTCCACAAAATCCTTATCCACCCCCACAACCATACCGAAACCCTACTGGTCTAAGCTTTCGATCAAGGCCGGATTATAGAAAAGAGAGGCAGCAGCGGAAAGAAACCTTCACCCCTCTTGGAGAGTCGTATACCAGTTTGTTTCAAAGGTTGAGGTAGTTAGTCGTTTTGAGGCCGATTGAGCCAATGACACCAAATCCACTTCCAAGGAACCTTGATTATTCCGTCAGATGCGCATATTGTTCTGATGCCCCGGGGCACGACACAGAGAAGTGTTGGCATTTGAAGAGGGCGATCCAAGAGCTTATTGATACAAATCAAATTTTGGTCCAGAGACATGAGGCGCCAAACATCAACCAAAATCCTTTGCCGGCCCATGCAGAGACACATATGATTGAGATAGTTCATAAGGATGGGGAGCCCAAGAATTCTTCCAAGTCTGTCATGATGATCCGGGCTAGCAAAAGTAATCCAGTTAAAGCTCCAGATTTTGCAAAAGCAAGGCCTTTGACAGTTGAAGGGGTGTCGGAGAAGCTAAGCATGCTCAACATGAAGCCATCTGTATTGGTTGTGAAAAGGCCTCCGATTGATGTTGAAGCGAACCAGGAAAAGCAAAAAGTGATCGTACCAGGGGTCCCGGGCAAGCCTGTCATAATCGTGGAAGGGGCTCGTATTACCCCCGTTATTATTAAGTCAGTGACCCAATTACCAATGGTTGACACAAAAGCCGTCCCGTGGAATTACAAACAGGTGATAGTAACATATAAAGGGAAAGAGGTAGAGGAAGAAGTCAATGAAACCGGAGGACTGACTCGTTCTGGGAGATGTTTTACCCCAGAAGAACTGAGGAAAGCCAAGCCATTCAAGGATGGCCACATCCCAGTAAAGAAGCCGGTTACCGAAGAAGAGGCTGAAGAGTTTCTGAAAAAGATGAAAATGCAAGACTATTCCATTGTAGAGCAGTTAAGGAAAACACCAGCTCAGATCTCTCTTTTGTCTTTGCTGATACATTCAGATGAACACCGCAAAGCCCTGATGAAGATTTGAATGAGGCCCATATTCCTGATAAGATCACGGTAAACCACTTGGAAAAGATTGCTAACAAGATTTTTGAAGCAAACAGGATCACTTTCTTAGATGATGAACTTCCTATGGAGGGTACAGAGCACAACCGAGCTCTTTATCTCACAGTGAAATGCGAGGATTCTGCTGTCTCAAGGGTACTAGTTGATAACGGTTCTAGTGCAAATATTTGCCCTCTGTCCACTTTGCAAAAGTTGAAGATCGGCACTGAAAGGATCCACATGAACAATGTATGTGTTCGAGGCTTTGATGGAGGAGGGAAAGATTTTGTTGTGATATAATGCTCGAATTGTCAATAGGGCCAGTTGAGTTCACTATGGAGCTCCAAGTGCTAGATGTGGTTGTCTCCTATAACTTGTTGTTGGGCAGGCCCTGGATACATACTGCCAAGGCAATCCCGTCTTCTCTGCATCAAATGGTGAAGTTTGAATGGGACAGGCAGGAAATAGTTGTGCACGGTGATGAGAACTTATCTGCTTACAATGACACAATTGTTCCATTTATTGAAGTTGAAGATGATAAAGGGCCTTGGGTTTACCAAACGTTCGAAACAGTGTCTGTCGAGAAGATTCCTGAAGGAGAATGCATTCCAGGTCTGAAGCTACCATCTGCGTCCGTCATAGTAGCAAATGAAATGTTGAAGAATGGTTTTGTGCCGGGCAAAGGCCTGGGTTCGTCTCTGCATGGTATTTCACATCTGGTGTGTCCACGTGAAAGTTTCAGTACATTTGGTTTGGGATTCACACTCACAAGGAAGGACATGAAAAAGGCTAAAAATTTGAAAAGAAAGGCATGGTCACTTCCTAAGCCTGTTCCACATATCTCCAAGTCTTTTGTCAAGCCAGGGGTCGTAAAATGCCCAATATCAGTGGTCCCAAAACCTGTGGTCGACTTTGATGAAGAGTTGATCAAGAGGTTCCAGAGTCTGTTTGATGAGGTTAATATGGCAGAAATCGGGGAAGGTTCCTGTAATGCCGATGTGCAGCTCGTTAGGCCAAATGTGAAGCTTAGCAATTGGAAAGCTACTCCTCTCCCCACCCGGAAGGAGTTTTGGTAGTTTGCTTTGTTTTCCTTTCTGTTATCTGGGTTATTCCAGGGTTGTAATCCAGATTTTTTATTTTTTTCTTGTTTTGATGTACAAATCCTTCTATCCTTTTATTTTCAATGAAATACAATTTCCCGTTTTCCATTATTCCTGATAGCGTTTCATTTTTGTTTTGTTTCTTTTTCTGTACAGTTCTTTTTATGCTGGTTTCAATGACATGACATGCATGAGGAATTTTCAGCCAAATCTTAAAAGCCAATCTAATTCCGAAACAACAATCCAAGAAGTAGAGTGTGATGATGAAACAGAATATGATGAAGAAGCAGCATTTCAGGAAATCAGTAGAGAACTAAATCACTTTGAAGAAAAACCCAAGCCTAATTTGAATGAAACTGAAGCAATCAATTTAGGAGATCAAGATAATATCAGGGAAACCAAGATAAGTGTGCATCTGGAACCACAAATCAAGGAAGAAATAATCAAAGCACTGTTTGAATATAAAGATGTTTTTGCATGGTCGTATGATGACATGCCGGGTTTGAGCACTGATTTGGTAGTTCATAAATTGCCAACTGATCCGGCATTCCCTCCAGTCAGGCAAAAGTTAAGGAAGTTCAAGACCGACATGAGTGTGAAGATCAAAGAAGAAATCACAAAGCAGCTTGATGCAAAGGTTATTCGGGTCACTCGATATCCCACTTGGTTAGCTATTGTCGTGCCAGTACCAAAGAAGGATGGTAAGACCAGGGTCTGTGTTGATTATTGTGATCTCAATAAGGCAAGTCCAAAAGATAACTTTCCATTGCCGAACATCCATATTCTGATCGACAATTGTGCCAAGCACGAGATTGGGTCTTTTGTGGATTGCTACGCAGGATATCACCAGATCCTGATGGATGAGGAAGATGCAGAAAAGACAGCATTCATCACACCATGGGGGACATACTGCTACCGGGTAATGCCATTTGGTTTGAAGAATGCTGGGGCAACTTATAAGAGGCCAATGACTACTATATTTCATGACATGATATACAAGAAAATTGAGGTTTATGTAGATGATGTGATCATAAAGTCAAAGAAGCAGTCCGACCATGTTGGAGACTTGAGAAAGTTTTTCCAAAGGCTCCGCAGGTACAACCTCAAGCTCAATCCGACAAAATGTGCATTTGGTGTCCCGTCTGAGAAACTGTTGGGATTCATAGTCAGTTGACGTGGTATTGAGTTGGACCCATCAAAGATAAAAGCCATCCAAGAATTACCATCACCAAAGAACAAAACCGAGGTGATGAGCCTTCTCGGAAGGTTAAACTACATCAGTAGGTTTATTGCTCAACTCACGACAACTTGTGAGCCCATCTTTAAGTTGCTGAAGAAGAATGCTGCGGTTAAGTGGACTGATGAGTGTCGGGAAGCATTTGATAAAATCAAGAGTTACCTGTCAAACCCATCTGTGCTGGTCCCGCCAGAACCTGGGAGACCTTTAATCCTCTATTTGACGGTTGTGGATAATTCTTTTGGTTGTGTGTTGGGTCAACACGACATCACGGGCAAGAAAGAGCAAGCCATTTATTATCTCAGCAAGAATTTCACTCCTTATAAGGTTAAGTATACTCTTCTTGAAAGGACATGTTGCGCCCTGACTTGGGTGGCACAAAAGTTGAAGCATTATCTGTCATCCTACACTACTTACCTCATTTCTCACATGGATCCTCTAAAGTATATCTTTCAGAAGCCTATGCCCACAGGAAGATTGGCAAAGTGGCAGATTTTACTCACAGAGTTTGACATCATCTATGTGACTCGGACCGCGATAAAAGCCCAAGCCCTGGCCGATCACTTAGCCGAGAATCCGGTGGATGAAGAATATGAGCCGCTGAAGACTTATTTTCCTGATGAAGAAGTGATGTATGTTGACGAGACTGATCATGATGAAAAGCCAGGTTGGAAACTCTTCTTTGATGGAGCTGCTAATATGAAAGATGTCGGAATAAGGGCTGTACTCATTTCTGAAACAAGGCATCACTACCCCGTAACAGCTCAGCTTCAATTTTATTTCACTAACAACATGGCTGAATACGAGGCATGCATTCTGGGTTTGAGGCTAGCTATAGACATGGGAGTTCAAGAAATATTGGTTTTGGGAGATTCAGATTTGTTGGTTCACCAGATTCAGGGAGAATGGAAGACTCGTGATTTGAAGCTCATACCGTATCGACAATGTCTGCATGATCTTTGTCAACGATTTAGGTCGGTAGAATTCAGGCATATTCCCAGGATTCATAATGAGATTACGGACGCCTTGGCTACTCTGGTGTCAATGTTACACCATCCGGATAAGACTTATGTCGACCCTCTGCATATCCAAACCCGTGATCAGCATGCCTATTGCAATGTGGTTGAGGAGGAACTTGATGGTGAGCCTTGGTTCCATGATGTCAAGGAATACATCAAATCGGGGGTATATCCGGTACATGCCACATGCGATCAAAAGAGAACCATTCGACGTCTGGCTAGTGGATTTTTCTTAAGTGGGGGAATATTGTACAAGAGAACTCCAGATCTAGGATTACTAAGGTGTATAGATGCTAAACAAGCCTCGACTATCATGGCCGAAGTGCATTCCGGGGTTTGCGGGCCACATATGAGTGGGTATGTCTTGGCGAAGAAGATTCTTCGAGCAGGTTATTATTGGCTCACCATGGAACGAGATTGCATCATCTTCGTTCGCAAATGTCATCAATGCCAGGTGCACGGTGATTTGATTCATTCCCCGCCATCTGAGTTACACACAATGTCTGCACCTTGGCCCTTCGTTGTTTGGGGCATGGATGTCATTGGACCAATTGAGCCGGCAGCCTCAAATAGGAATAGGTTTATTCTGGTGGCCATTGATTACTTTACCAAGTGGGTCAAAGCTGTAACTTTCAAGTTCGTGACCAATAAGGCGGTGGTAGATTTTGTTCATTCAAACATCATTTGCCGGTTCGGAATTCCCAAGGTAATCATCACAGATAATGCTGCTAACCTCAATAGTCATTTGATGAAAGAGGTATGCCAACAGTTCAAGATTATGCATCGAAACTCCACTCCGTATCGTCCTAAGGCAAACGGAGCTGTTGAGGCTGCTAACAAGAACATAAAGAAGATACTTCGTAAGATGGTGCAAGGTTCCAGGCAATGGCATGAAAAGTTACCTTTTGCTTTACTGGGTTATCGCACTACTGTTCGCACTTCAATAGGTGCAACTCCCTATTTGCTGGTATATGGAACCGAGGCAGTTATACCTGCGGAAGTTGAGATTCCATCCCTGCGGATCGTTGTTGAAGCTGGAATTGATGATGATGAGTAGGTCAAAACCCGGCTAGAGCAATTGAGTTTAATTGATGAAAAAAGATTGGCAGCAGTATGTCATGGTCAATTGTATCAGAAAAGAATGGCAAGAGCATACAACAAGAAGGTGCGTCCCCAAAAATTTGAAGTGGGTCAGCTGGTATTGAAAAGCATCCTTCCATATCAGGCTGAAGCTAAAGGCAAGTTCGCCCCAAACTGGAAGAGGCCATTCATTGTGACAAAGGTGTTGCCCAATGGTGCTTTGTATTTAACAGACATAGATGGTAAATGTGTGGATATGGCTATCAATTCTGATGCAGTCAAGAGATATTATGTATGATTTCTTTGCTTATCTTCAATCGCATTTTGTACTAGGCATGTTCAAAGTTGGAATGACAAAGGCATTTTATTCTGCTATCCCAAACACTTTTATCATTTGTTACCCCTTTTTGAGCCTTATTTATTTTCTTTCATACCCCTCTTTTGGAATCAGAAGTAGAGTTAGAAATATAAAAGAAAAGAAAAAAAAAAGAAAAAAAAAGAGAAGGAAAAGAGAAAAGCAAAAGAAAGAAAAGAGAAAAGAAAGGAGAAAAGAAAAAGAAAAGAAAAGTAACAAAAACAAAACAACTTTTACTAGTTTGAACTACGTTCGACCTGATTGCTTTTAAGGATACGTAGGCAGCCTTACACGGTTCGGTCCCATCAAAATAAAAAATTAAAATTCCCCAGATTCGAAGAAACTAGGGCAGAAGTTTTAGTTTTGAAAAAAAAAAATTGATTCCAAAAGTTGTAATTTTGAACCCCATCATTTTAAATTATTTTGAGCCTGCATGACACCCTTTCTTTCTAACCCTGTCCAAAACCTACACTACAGTCCAAAGAAAGACCTTCTGATCAACTTTGAGGATGCCAAGTCAAGTGAGATGGAGGTATTATTTACATCATGGGTAGCACCTTTGTTCATGGGCACAAGGAAAAGTGAATAAATGAGAGAGTCTTATTAGTGAAAACCCTCACGGGCACCATAGGGCGATGGTGAGTCAAGAGAAAATTCAAATGAGAAAGTCTTATTGGTGAAAACCCTTACGGGCACTGTAAGGCGACAATGAGTTGAGAGAGGAGCAAATGAGAGAGGTTTGCTGGTGAAAACCCCTCGGGGCATTACAAGCCGAATGGGGTTCATGACTTTACAGAGAAAATGAATTATGGAAACCCCGGTTTTGAAGTATGAAGACATGGCATGAACTGAAATGTGATTAGTTGGATGGATTAGGCTGATCAATCCGAAATGCATGTCATGATCATTGGAGCCGGCTGCTTCATTCAGATAAGTCTCTTTTCTATTTTTCTTCAAATAGCCATCTCTATTTTTTCTTTTTTATTCCTAATTCTCGAAGTCACTTTGCTTCGTTTCTTTTGGGTCTATTTTTCTAAGTCTCTATCAAATTAGTCTTTTGAAGCAAGCAAGAAAGGACTTCAAAGCTCATTACCAGCTTTTTATTTGCACCAAGCGAAATTCGGCCAGGCACATCACAAGGGACATGATTTAGAATGAGCAATGCGGTGGTAACTGAAGTTCGGGTGGTCAAGTGATTCGTGAATTTGTAGGAAATGCAAAGGTTCAACAGTTGTTAGAATAAAAGTGCCATACGAAGAGTTCAGTGTAAGGGATTCAAGTCATTCAGAGGTTTTGTGGTCGAGGTCCGATTGAAAGGTCAAACAATTCTTTGTAGCCCGAAGCATCTAATCAGAATGAAGCGGGATAGTGGCAGAAGCAGACACTTTCAGCAAGGATGCCACAAACTAACCGCCACATTTTCAAATTGACAAAATTCTCTTTGTTTTAAGCAGGGGTAAGAAATCTTTTTCGCTTTGCCAGGAAATCCCCATGAGGAAAGCATGTTCCAGATAAGTTCAGTCTTAAGTTTTCAGGACCCTCCTGGATAATGGGATCTAGTTTTAAGTTTTCAGGACCCTCCTGGATAATGGGATGCAACTAACAATCAATGAATGTTCCTGGTACAAACTAGGGCAGAAAATTTTCTCTGTTTTGTATGTGTTGTTGTGATAGCAGGCGCGCACCTGGAGAACGAGGGAATTTATTTCAAGTCTTAAGTCATCAGGCGCCCACCTGGAGAACGAGGGAATTCGTTTTAGCTTTAAGTCAAAATCACGCGCCCACCTGGAGAACGAGGAAATTTATTTCAAGTTTTAAGTCAAAATCAGGCACCCATCTGGAGAACGAGGGAATTTGTTTCAAATTTCAAGTCAGTTACAGGTGCCCACCTGGAGAACGAGGGAATTCATTTCAGTTTTAAGTCATCAGGCGCCCACCTAGAGAACGAGGGAATTCATTTTAGCTTTAAGTCAAAATCAGGCGCCCACCTGGAGAACGAGGGAATTTATTTCAAGTTTTAAGTCATCGAGCGCCCACCTAGAGAACGAGGGAATTCATTTCAGTTTTAAGTCATCAGGCGCCCACCTAGAGAACGAGGGAATTCATTTTAGCTTTAAGCTATCAGGCGCCCACCTGGAGAACGAGGGAATTCATTTTAGCTTTAAGTCAAAATCAGGCGCCCACTTGGAGAACGAGGGAATTCATTTCAGTTTTAAGTCAAAATCAGGCGCCCACCTGGAGAACGAGGGAATTTATTTCAAGTTTTAAGTCATCAGGTGCCCACCTGGAGAACGAGGGAATTTATTTCAAGTTTTAAGTCATCAAGCACCCACCTGGAAAATGAGGGAATTTATTTCAGTTTTAAGTCAAAATCAGGTGCCCACCTGGAGAACGAGGGAATTTATTTCATATTTTTAAGTTATCAGGCGCCCACCTGGAGAACGAGAGAATTCATTTCAGTTGTAAGTCATCAGGCGCCCACCTGGAGAACGAGGTAATTCATTTCAAATTTCAAGTCAGTTGCAGGCGCCCACCTGAAGAACGAGAGAAGTCATTTCAGAATTCAATTCAAGTTAGAAGTACAGAAGCTCGCCTCAAGAATGCAAGTCGACAGTCCGAGATGACCAAAAGAAGAAGTCTCAATCCAGAATCAAAGAGAAAAAAAAAAGTGAATCCAAAATGCAGAAGCAGATGGAAGATATGGGCTGCTCAAGACATGACTGAAGTCGCAAGCTTTGCATGTACCGTCTTAATTTGAAAAGCCGAAGAAGAATGAACTAGCACCGGTAGCTAGCAAGCATCGAGGTTCAGATGAGAGTCTGCATGAAGAACCAGCCAAGACTCAAGATCACGCTTCAAAAGACTCATATAGGAATCTTTTAACTCGTAGCTCATAGGCTTAGTTAGTCTTTTTCATTTTGACTTTGGTGTAATAAGGAGCTCAGCAAGCAGTAAACAACAACAACAATAGTGAAATCACAGCTTCTCGGTAGTCCCAGCTACCTAAACTTCCAGAACTACACTGGCCTGATTCCTTTATAGCCAAGGATATGTAGGCAACCTCCGAAGCAAGGTTCGGTCAAACTTTTCAAAAACGCTTCCCATGGAGTATCCAAACGGGCAAAAATTGCTCGTAATTGCTCACTTTATCTTTGCCCGAAAACTCTTCATGTTTCCGAGCAAATAGGGGCAGCTGTGAGCACCTAATTTTTGTCCTAATATAAAATTACTCCTAAAAAATTCAAAAAGTAGCTTTAAATTATTTTTCTATATTTTTTTTTACTTATTTTGCTTCGTACGTATTCATATTTGATGCATTTTTAAGTTGTATTTTAAATCCTAAAGAAAATACAAAAATATTTTTAATTTTTATATTTTTTAGATTTTAAATGCATAATCAATTGCATTTGTAAAACACTAAAATATCAAAAAATACATTAGTAACTCTACATGCATTTTTAGTCTAGTTAATTAATTAGGTCATTAGTCAATTAATGAGTGAAATATATAAATAGTTTAGCCACACAAATTAATTTTAATTAAAATTTGAGTCCATAATGGCTAATTTTGAAAAACGTCTAATAAAGAAAGATGAGAAGGAAAGAAAGGGTTGTTGGTGCACATCTTTTAGAATTGGGCCAAGCAAATTCGGTGGCCCAGTTTCTCCACAAGCTTGCCCTAAATTCCCCCTTAATTACACAATTCTTTTCTCATTTTTTTGGAGGAGAACGAGAAGAACAACACAATCGGACCCCCCTTTCCTAAAAACCCTACCCGCCCCATCTCTCATCTTCTCTCTCACGACCCCCCACCCTCGATTCCTATCGGAAAACAAACTCACCATCACACTCCCACGAAGATGAAGGCTCACCTACTCATGATTTGAACACAAACGGCTGAAACAAAGCTGGATAATTCGAATGAAGATCTTAAAATCACAAAGCTTCAAAAACAAAGGAAGAACAATAGAGTTTTGGTAGATTGCTTCGTATTTTGGATTCGAACAATTTAGAATCGAAGTTGTGTTTGTTTGCTGTTGATTTCGAATTGATTCGCCTGGGTTTCGAATTTTTCTCCCTCCGATTTAGGACTGCTATTTGCTGAACTTCATCTTCTGTTCAGACCTTACCTTGTTTTGATCGATGTTTAGCACACTTGGTTGATATTTTCTGGGATTTCAAAGGGATTTGAGCTATAGAACGGCTATCTGTTTGATTGGGATCTACTGTTCTGCTAAAATTACTGCCACTTCTTCACTTCTCCACTGTTTTCTTTTCTTCCTTACTCATTTGTTTCAAGGTATTCTTTAAACTTTGATCTTATAATTGTGTGTAAATTCATGGACCGTGCTTATTGTAGATTGAGTGTTATTGAAATAAGTTATGTCTTTGCATCCTTGTTGAAATTAATGGTTTATTATGATTAAATGTGCTATAAGTTTGTTTCAATGTGAAATTCAACTTAGTGAGGATCATTTTGTTCTGTTTGTTCCTTTGGGTCATGCATATAGAGTGGTTGATTGCACAATTTTTTTTATTTATTGTGAGACCATTTTTGTGCTCACGGGTGACCTGTTAAAGGTTCATTTTGAGTATGTTAAGTAAATATGGTCCATCAGTTTCAAGGTCCATCATAGACCTGTTCTCACCTTAATGTTGGATAATGGCATGAAAAATGCGAAATCAGAGATTCTGGGTTCGATCCCCAGCAGAGTCGCCAGAGCTGTCACACCTCCTTTTTTCCGAGGGGGATAGGGGATTAGGGGAGTTTTTCCAATTAAAGTGACATTAATCGAAATGGAATTATTTATTTGATCAGAGTCACCACTTGGAATAAGTTATGGTGTCCCAAGTCACCGGTTTATTTTAAATCCCAAAACAAGGAAATTTGACTCTATTTATGGTCTGCAAACACAGAAGATCGGGTAAGAAATTCTATTAACCCGGGAGAAGGTGTGAGGCACTCCCGAGTTCCGTGGTTTTAGCACGGTCGCTTAACTAGTAATAATTGGCATAATTATCTGATTTATACATATTTGAAACCTATTGTGCATTTTAATCTTTTAACCGCTTTTAATATTTATGGAATTTTGTTTGAATAAGTCGCGATGTCGCGCGCTCGTTTGTTTTTGTACACATTACGAATCGCGCCACGTAAAACGTACCCGCAATTTACAACATATAAATTTTTATTATTATTTGAAGTTCTGGTCGAGTCACGTGAAACACACACTCGAAATGGGATTTATGTATCGTGGCCATGCCACGGAAACCGTACCCATGGCCACGATGATTTATTAATCGCGCCTAAAGCAAGTTACGATGTTCAAAATTGCTCTTCCTACTTTGAGATTATTGAAGACGGCACAGTATGACAAAAGAAGTGTTGGAGTTAATGTTTGATCTATTCATATGATTAAAGAATTCTTAGGACGTTAAAATTAATTCAAAGGCTTGTGATGATTCTGGTTCTTCGATTCACGGCTGGAAATTTCATTGGAGCCCACACATTTGGGATTACACAGTAGATGACAAAACAAAATATGCCACTAAATAAACTAACTACATATTTCAACAAATTAATACTAAGGAGATTAGCTTTTTCATGCCATTATCCAATATTAAGGTGAGAACAGGTCTATGATGGACCTTGAAACTGATGGACCATATTTACTTAACATACTCAAAATGAACCTTTAACAGGTCACCCGTGAGCACAAAAATGGTCTCACAATAAATAAAAAGAATTGTGCAATCAACCACTCTATATGCATGACCCAAAGAAACAAACAGAACAAAATGATCCTCACTAAGTTGAATTTCACATTGAAACAAACTTATAGCACATTTAATCATAATAAACCATTAATTTCAACAAGGATGCATAGACATAACTTATTTCAATAACACTCAATCTATAATAAGCACGGTCCATGGATTTACACACAATTATAAGATTAAAGTTTAAGGAATACCTTGAAACAAATGAGTAAGGAAGAAAAGAAAACAGTGGAGAAGTGAAGAAGTGGCAGTAATTTTAGCAGAACAGCAGATCCCAATCAAACAGATAGCCGTTCTATAGCTCAAATCCCTTTGAAATCCCAGAAAATATCAACCAAGTGTGCTAAACATCGATCAAAACAAGGTAAGGTCTGAACAGAAGATGAAGTTCAGCAAATAGCAGTCATAAATCGGAGGGAGAAAAATTCGAAACCCAGGCGAATCAATTCGAAATCAGCAGCAAACAAACACAGCTTCGATTCTAAATTATTCGAATCCAAAATATGAAGCAATCTACCAAAACTCTATTGTTCTTCCTTTGTTTTTTAAGCTTTGTGATTTTAAGATCTTCATTCGAATTATCCAGCTTTGTTTCAGCCGTTTGTGTTCAAATCATGAGTAGGTGAGCCTTCATCTTCGTGGGAGTGTGATGGTGAGTTTGTTTTCCGATAGGAATCGAGGGTGGGGGGTCGTGAGAGAGAAGATGAGAGATGGGGCGGGTAGGGTTTTTAGGAAAGGAGGGTTCGATTGTATTGTTCTTCTCGTTCTCCTCCAAAAAAATGAGAAAAGAATTGTGTAATTAAGGGGGAATTTAGGGCAAGCTTGTGGAGAAACTGGGCCACCGAATTTGCTTGGCTCAATTCTAAAAGATGTGCACCAACAACCCTTTCTTTCCTTCTCATCTTTCTTTATTAGACGTTTTGCAAAATTAGCCACTATGGACTCAAATTTTAATTAAAACTAATTTGTGAGGCTAAACTATTTATATATTTCACTTATTAATTGACTAATGACCTAATTAATTAACTAGACTAAAAATGCATGTAGAATTACTAATATATTTTTTTGGTATTTTAGTGTTTTACAAATGCAATTGATTATGCATTTAAAATCTCAAAAATATAAAAATTAAAAATATTTTTGTATTTTCTTTAGGATTTAAAATGCAACTTAAAAATGCATCAAATATGAATACATACGAAGCAAACTAAGTAAAAAAAATATAGAAAAATAATTTAAAGTTATTTTTTAAATTTTTTAGGAGTAATTTTATATTAGGGCAAAAATTAGGTCTTCATCAAAGAGGTAAGGTTCTAACCCCTAATCTTCAATTTCGAGTTTGAATAATGATGAATGATTAAGAGTATGATTCTTGGGTGTAATAGTATTATTTATACGTATCAATATGGTTTATGAAAAGAGTATTTAGTTCAAATGGGTAAAGATTGGGTTGAAAATGGTAGAAATCTTCAAAAACTTCAATTGAAGATTTGAGGGTCGAGTTGATTTCGAAATTTGGTGAAATTTATATGGTTGGACTCGTGGTTAGATGGACATTCATATTTTGTAACTTTTGTCAAGTTCCGAGAAGTGAGCCCCACAGGCAATTTTTGAGTGTAATTTCGTATTTTGTGGAAAAATTAGTATTTTGATATGGAATAAATTCCTATAATTTGAATTGACTGAATCAAATTAATTGTGACTAGATTTGAGCCGTTCGAAAGTTGTTACGCGCAGAATGGAATTTCTGGAGCATTATTTATCTTGCTCGACATTGGAAGCGGCTTGTTCGAGGTAAGTAACTCTTCTAATCTTGGAGTTGAGGGTATGAACCCTGAATATATGTATTTTATGAATTACTGGAAGGTGACGGGCGTGTGGGCGTGCACTATAGAAATTGTGAAATTTTGTAGTTAAATAATATTGGTATTTTCCATGCGGTTTTATGAGTTAAAGAAATTGAGCTGAAAAACATATTAAAAATCATGTTGAGGCTATGTGCCAGTATTATTGGGACCCATAGAGGTCATATTATTGTGAATTATTGGTTATGTTGAAAATTCATACTCAGTCATATTCATTTCATTGCATATCATATCTCAGTCTCTGTTGTTATTTATTGATACATCATATTATTATTTTTGGGCTATTCTCATGATATTGTGAGCACATGAGAGAGAGACTGGAGAGATTGATGACTGAGGGAGGCCGAGGGCCTGATTGTAAGGATATTTTGGGATCGGGCTGCACGCTGCAGCAGACCATGTTGGCTTTATATATGTAACACCCCGAAAAATTTCGAAGTACTTGAGCGCTAGTAAGAAAGTTGATGTGTGCTAATTATATTATTTTATGTGCAGACAAGGCCTATTATAAGAATGATATCAATTGATCTTGATAATATATGTATAAAGTGCACTAAGAATGGTTTATGGTCTATGAAGAGCCCCAAGACTAAGACAAATTGAAAATTTCATGATAGAATAAAGTTTCAAGTGAGTTCGCACAAGAACTAAATTCAAACGAGCATATCATTCTACACTCATGCGTGTGGGATGGACTCTTTGCCAAACATATAAAAGAAATTATTGAATAAATATTTAATAATAGTCAGACTTTCAACCAAGATTTCCGTTTCCTTATATGTCATTTTAAATTGTGACAAAGTTTAAACTATTGAAGACTAGACGCATTTATGTTTTATTGTTTTTTAGTTGTGCAGCAAAATAGCATTTGGTAGCTTTCCAAGAGGCCTACCGCTTGTGACATAATGTATATAGTCACGATTTTAAAGTTTACGAGGTCATACAACAATTTCAAGTTATATATATAATAATAAATAAATTTATAGTCAAATATTTATAAATATTTAATAAATTTTTTAATAAAAATAGAGAATTTGAACAAAAATTACTAAGTTTATGAAAACACATAAGCTTCAGGCTAGATCAGGGTGCCTTTTAATAAAAGTGAAGTTCTGGACAATAAATAAATAAAACAAACAAACAAAGATTTGTTAAAACATCTGGGGGAAGAGAAAATAAATAAAGAGCAATAAGTGAAACCGAGTAAGATTAAGAGTGACACGTCACTCTGAAATGAATAGAACAGATTTAAGCAGGTGAGTCTTGACTACTGAGTCATGTGCTTTGACAAAGTCTTAGGAGAATTTGGATAAAAAGAAAAGAAAAAAAATGTACACGTCAATTAGTTTTTTGGCTCTTTGCAATCTTGTTTTTAGTTTTCTAACGTTATCTCTCTTTTTTACACATAAAAAATTTATTTTTATATGTAAAAGATATATTTTTTCACACATAAAAGATCTAAAAATGTCATTTTCTTAAATTTAAAATTATAAAGGGACATGATGTACAAATAACACTTATTTATTTTGTTTATTTGTACCAAATTAAATAATTTTAATTTTAAATAAAAGTAAGATCAAGTTAATTAATCATGATTACGTGAAAGAGTTAAAATAAAGAACACATATGCGGTGTAGCTATTGATCCAACTCGATGATGGATTCATAATTTAGACCATATAAATTTTGAAATAGACATAATTATTTTTAGCACTACTTAATTATATACAGAATTTGATCCTGAACACTGCCGAAGACGTGATTATATATCGGGTAAACCCTTGACATATGAATAATTAATTTCAAAAGAAGTTAAAGAGGGGATTGGTTTACCCCTCGTCCACACCTTAGAACCCAACCCAATCCTCCGTACAAGTGAAAGAGTGAGTACCTACAAAAACCAAGCTCCCTTCTCATTTGCTTGTATATGTGTGCACTTGTATGTAAAGTTTCTCACAGAAATTTAAGGTGTATTCATTCTTCCATCTATTTATTTATTTATTCCAAGATATATTATCATTAATTTACTCATTATAAAGGGAGGAATTGAATTCCTTAGGAGAAAGAATGGGAAAAGTGATTGTGAAAGCAGAATTAGGCGAGGAGACAAACTTCAACTGGCGATCGTCAACGACATCATTCTCAATATCTGATCATGAAGAAATTACAAGGATGCCTTTGTTAGCACTGAACCATGTTTCCTATGTCTGCAAATCTGTTCCTACAAGTGTCCAATTCTTTGAGCAAGTTCTTGGTTTTGTTCTAATCCAGAGGCCTTCTTCCTTCGACTTCGAAGGAGCTTGGTATGACCAATATAATATTCTCCAACACACACACATATATATATTTTACATGCATTTGTGCCAGTATTTGGAAATGATATCACAAGTGCATGTGTAAAATTATATATATATATATATTACATGCATTTGTGCCAGTATTTGGAAATGATATCACAAGTGCATGTGTAAAATTATTTAGCATTATCCGTACATATAAGGTAAAATCTAATTTATAAACATCGATTCAGGTTGAGACAATGAAAATAAATCTCTGATATTTTGGGTTGATTTTTGCAGGTTGTTCAACCACGGAATTGGAATACATTTGCTAGGAAAAGAAGATGCAAAGTCAAAGAAGGAAAGGATAAATCCAAAAGACAATCACATTTCATTCCAATGCTCGGATATGGACCTCATAATTGAGAGATTGAAAGAGTTGAAGATTGAGTATGTAACAGCAACTGTGAAAGAAGGTGGAGTCACTGTGGATCAACTCTTCTTCCACGACCCAGATGGCAACATGATTGAGATTTGCAATTGCCAAACTATTCCAATTCTTCCACTTTCCTCTTGTCCTCTCAAGAAGTTCAACAAATATCCAACCTTCAACCAAACCATTCCAAATTCTTTTTACAGTATGCGTGTCTCTTCTTGTTTTAGTTTAAAATGATTTTTATATATACTTTTATGTTACCCAAAAGATAATTATTGGTAATTATGTATAAAAGTTGAATTAGTCACTTGAGAAGTGCAACAAGTAACATGTCACAATAGATTTATAAATTACAATGATAATAAAAATTTAGCTTAAAATGAGGACAAGCTTTTTTCCAAATGACCTATTAAGTTTGATTAAATCAATGGCACCGGAAAGAGGAGAATTAGACGTTACCTTGTAGTTTTAGTAGCATTATTCTAATTTTTGTGGTCAAAATTGCACGGGCTAGCTATTTTTTGGACTGGTAATTTAAAAATAGTCAGCGTTTGCAAAGTCATTAAAAAAATAGTCAATGTATTGCTGAAACACGAAAAGTTCCAGTATAATATGCGGGATTATGGAGCTCCTGCGTATAAACTTCCAGCATATTATATTGGAACTCGAGGACACGGAATGTTCCAGCATAATATGCGGGATTATAGAGCTGCTGCATATAAACTTCCAGCATATTATGATGGAACTCCAGCACATATATTGTAAAATTCCAACATATTATACTAAAAGCTCATATGCAAAAAATTTAAAACTCCAGCATATTATGCTGAAATGTTTCCGGATTTTTAACAGTATTTTTGTTCATATTTTATCTTTACATGAAAAGTGGCTAAAATTCGGGTACTTCTGAAACAATGACTATTTTTCAATCACCAATTATAAATCTAGCTATTTTTAATTTCACCCATTTTTGTGTGTTTGAAAATGCAGGGAATGGAACCAGTAAGATGAATTGCTTAGGAGAAGTGGAATATTTGATGATGGAGAACTTAGCCATGAATATGATAGACATTTCATTTTGAATATTTGTACATATCTTGTTTGGGGATCTTCATGTTTTTACCTAATTGAATTAAATAAATACGGAAATTTCACTTGTTAAGATCATACAGGCTCATTGGACTATTTGTAGTTACTTACCTCATAGCACAATAGAATAGAATACTTGATTGTAGGCTTAAAACACTTTTATCAAAACATTAAAATTGATCTATTACATATAGATATTTTTGCACCCATATAAATGATCGTTCGACTTCAAAGCATTGGGTTCATCCTAGGTAGGGGCGTAAGCAGGATATTTCACAAGTGATGTGGATATTTATAGAAAAATAGAGAATAAATAATATTAATTATCATATTACTCCACAAGAAATAGTCTTAGTTAGAAGAGATTGTGAGTTCAATTCTAGCTCACCACAAATTTTAACAATAGAACCTCTAACTTCTTAGGAAAAAAATTAGGTACTTAACCAGTGTGCCAAGAAATAATATATATCAAGTGGTGTTATTTTCTTTATGTTATTTTACCCGTACAGTATTACTATATATATTTCATAAAAAAATCGACGAAGCGGTATCGCGTGACACCGTTTAGTTCCACATGCATCCGTCCATGATCCTAGGGGTGTACATAGGTCGGGTTGGTTCAGATTTTTTGATTATCAAAACAAACCAATGGTGTCGGGGTTTGAAATCTGTAAACCAAATCAAACCAACAAAGTCGGGTTTTTCAATTCAATTTTTTCCAGGTTTTTCGGGTTTCCTCGGGTTTTTCTCGGTAAAGTCTTCATAGCACAAAATATGTAACTTGTGCTCCAAATATTTCTTTAGTCCTAATAGGATACAACTATATAATGTATTTTTCAAGAAAATAACACAATAATATGAAATAAGTCATAGCATTGTACTAAAATATTCAATAACAAAGATAATAAAATCGCATAAAATAAATATTGCTAATTAATAAGCCATAATAAAAATGAACACAATCTAAAAGTACTATATAAGTCGTGCTAAAATAAGTACATCTACTAAGTACTATTACTTACACAATTAAGCACTAAAGAAAAAGATAAACTAGTTATCCATTTTCAATATAAACCAATGCAAAACTAAAAATAGATATCCAACACTATTGTCAGTTTTGTTGAATTGAATTTATTTTATTAGTATTAGTATTGATTTGAACTTTATTTGAGTTGCTATATTTATGGGCTATAAAACTTATTGGACCATTTAAGAATGTTAAGTCCAAGACTCCAAGTTTGAAATAATACATTAAAAGATAAAACTGTGAAAAAATTTAAGAAATATTTATAAATTGATTATAATAAATATTTACATGTATAAAATATTAAAAATTACATAAATATAATGTCGAGTTGGTATGGTTTCGGTTTGACTTTTTTTTAATTAAAACCAAACCAAACCAAACCAATTATGGTCGGGTTTTTTTTCCAATACCAAACCACATCGTGTTTTTATTTTTGATTTGACTCAAATTATCGGTTTGATACAGTTTATCGGTTTTCTTTTTACACTCCTAATTCATCCAATGATTAAGTCCGGCTACTTCTATGAGTAAACATTTGCTATTATCAGCGGTCGGTCTAACTCCTTGATTGAAATGAATACAGAATATTAATTAAGTAGACCAGTAATAAACTAGAGGCCTTATGAAGCTCTCATTTATTTTTTCAATTTAGTACTGACACGATATATAAGTTACAATTAGGAAAATGATTTTGGAGGATATTTGAGCTGGTTTTCAACGAAATGCATACCTTTGAGTGAATTTTTGTTTATTGTTTTTTGAAAATAAATTGCATGTGATTTCTTACACTAAATCTGATTTTCAAACCAATAGCTCATCAAATATCCATCTCGTTCCACCAAATCGGAGAAGATTCGCTATTTATGGTTCGCTTAAGATTAAATAATTGTTATTTGTTACAACCATTTTTCTTTTCATTGAGTTCCAAATGAGCAAGATATATTCGCCGTACAAAGAAAATGTTAAAATTCTTCTTTTTTCAACTAGATAATTCGTGCACGTAACGTTATTTCGTTAGTATTCAATTCCTATAGAAACATGATTACTCAAAGAACATAACAATGTGAAAAAATTAATACTGGATTCTAAGTAACCTCGAATATACTGATGATACTTGTTCTAAATCATGGAATATACAAAAACTTAAGTTTCAATTGCTGCGATTTCTAAATAAAATAGACTTAACATGTAAGTTTTTACTAGAGAAAAGAAACAAGCTAAGGCGCACACACAAATAGAGGACTTGTGGCTTTGAGATGCTTATCTAACTTTTATTAAAGATTAAATTTCAACAAGAAAATAAAAATAAAGGAGACATATTCCAAACCGTCCCAAAGAAATTACAATTTGAGAGATCAAGTTCAATTCTCCATTCATGCACGACACATGAAAATACCTAACCTAAAACAATAAACAAATTAGGGATGGATAGCGTATGATCGATATGCTTAATTAGGTTATCATGTAAACTATACAAACAAATTTAGCTTTAAAAAGATATAAATTTCTTCATACAACGTCTTACAATGTAGACCAACATTGAGTGGAGTAATAAGCTATCTATTATTTACTAGGAGTAATTTTAAATGGTAGACCTGAGGACAAAAAGAACTATCGATCTCTTCTAAAGTAGCAAAGATAAAGTTGAATTTTTGCAGTGAAATAAGAACATGCCTCCACATTCCACAACTACATGCACAGGAAAAAGAACATAATAAAATGCAGGGGCGGACCCACGTAGGGTCAAGAGGGTTCAAATGAACCCGTTTCGTCGAAAAATAACACTGTATATATAAGTATATTTTATATTTTTAAGAACGTTTTATGTATAAAAATTATTTTGACCCCGCTTATAACATTGGTGACGAATAGCCTGTTGGCAAAGTGGGTTCAAATTTTTCCCAAGGTTTTGAGTTCGAAACCAGTCAGAATTATTTTGTTTTAATACGTATTTCCTATTTAAATACGACGTCGTTTATGTCTAAAATACAGTGACCCAACTCATTCCCAAACTAACAACCCCAATTCCGAAACCCTTCTCTATTTCTCTGCATATTTCATAAATAATGCTTGTTGTCTCTCTCTCTCCCTCCCCTTTTTCTCTCTCTCTCTCTCTACTGAATCTTTTAGTTCAATTTTAAGGTCATATTGCTTCCTTCCATAACTGTCTCCTGCCATTAGCCTCTTACTCTCTCACCATCAACTATCACTATCAGGTTTCTCTCTGATTTCTAAATTTTTTTCTTGTACATATAAATTAGGTCTATCTTATCAATTATCATTAAGTGATTTAGGGATGACTAATTGACTATAACACATTGGATTCAGATTAATTTTGTTTTCTAAGTGTATGAGTGTATTATGTATATGTGTTTGGCTAACTGCATTATATAGGTATTCCTTTCAATTAAATTAATTATTCCATGATATAAATAATCTGCTTTAAAATACTTGCGCATCACTAGAATTTACATTGCTGATTTTTTTATTTGTTCTCTTTGTTGCTTCAAGAAAAATTATGATGAAAATAATAACTCTTGTAAAGACATTTTGAACTTTCAAAGTTGTGGTCCAAAGCTATTTAATGATGATTAAAATCTCATCTGACTGTTTTATAATATAATGATATATAGAAAAAAAGAAAATTAAATTATTGGTGAAGAATGAATAAATGTTAGTTTAAATTTAAGTTTAATTAAATTATTCTTCTAATTCGAATTCTAATTTGGTAATCCAGTTTATGTTACAATGAAGAGATTTTATCCTCCGGTATCTTCCAAGTTGCCACAATCAAGTTCATCCTCTCTAATTGTTACTCCCGTGGAAGAAAATTTGAACCAATTAGTAGAACAACCTCAATCCTCTAAAAAACAAAGACAAAGAATAGATCTCGATTCTTTAAAGACTGATCCAAAGGAGAGATTACCCATTAGAGACTTTCATCCAAATGAGCGTGATGAGATTAGAAGAGAATACCTCCGAAGAGGTCCTTGCCAACCCCGATATCATAAGTTTCCTCAAAGAGATTTTTCGGGCTTAAAGCGTCGTTTCAATCCTAAATGGTTTAAAGGATATCATAATTGGTTGGAGTATAGTGTGATTGAAGATGCAACTTACTGTTTGTATTGTTACTTATTTCAAGATGAAGGCATTCATCAAGGTGGAGGTGATGTATTTTCAAGTTTAGGATTTAAGAGCTGGCACAAAAAGAACAGATTAGATATGCATGGGTCGAGCAGTATTCATAATCAGGCAAAAAGAAAATGTGAAGATCTATTAAAATAAAAACAGTCAATTCAAACTTCATTTGATAGGCAATCCACTCAAACCAAGCTCGAATACAAAATTCGCTTGAAGGCTTCAATTGAGGTGGTGAGACTCCTATTGAATCAAGGATTGGCATTCCGTGGATATCGTGAAGATGAATCATCATTAAACAAGGGTAACTTTCTTGAGATTCTTTCATGGTATGCAGAGAGCTGCGATAAAATTCGTGATCTTGTGTTGAAAAAGGCTCCAAAGAATGATCAGTTGACTTCTCTTAAAATTCAGAAAGACATTATCATTGCATGTAAAATTGAAACAGTTAAAGCAATTATGAACGATCTAAATGGAGACTTTTTTGCATTGCTAGTTGATGAATCATGTGATGTATCACGCAAAGAGCAATTAGCTATTGTCATGCAATATGTTAATAGATGCGGATCTGTGGTGGAGTATTTTATTGGGATTGTTCATATTTGTAATACTACTGCTTTGTGTTTAAAGAAAGCAATTATTGATTACCTTGCTCAATATTCTTTGAGTTTATCTTATGTGCGTGGACAATGCTATGATGGAGCAAGCAACATGCAAGGGGATTTACGTGGCCTCAAAACTTTGATTCAACAAGAAAGTAAATCTGCTTATTCCATTCATTGTTTTGCACACCAACTTCAATTGACTCTTGTTGCGGTATCCAAAAAATGTCTTGAAGTGGGAGAACTTGTACTGTTGGTTTCTAATGTATTGAATATAGTGGGAGGTTCTTTTAAACGTATGGATGATCTTCGAGAATCTCAAGCAGAAAAAGTTTAAGAAGCATTAGACATGGGTGAACTTGAAACTGGTAGGGGTTTGAATCAAGAACTTGGTCTTGCTAGAGCTGCAGATACTCGTTGGGGTTCGCACTATAAATATTTTAAGAACTTTATTTCTATGTTTGGCTCAATTATTGATGTTCTTGATACTATCGTTGTTGATGCCTGGACTTTAGAAGAAAGAGCTAAGGCAAAGGGATATCTTAGCAGTTTTGTCAAACATTTGAGGTTGCTTTCATGTCGCACCTAATGAGAGATGTTTTGGGGATCACAAATGAGCTTAATACATCCTTACAAAAAAAGGAGCAAGATATTGCAAATGCTATTCTACTTGTTGAAGTGGCAAAGAAACGATTGCAAAAGCTAAGAGAAGAAGAATGAGATTCACTTATTGATAAGGTATCTGCATTTTGTGTCAAGTATAATATTTTGATACCAAACTTTGATGACCTCTATGTTAACTCTGGAAGATCTCGACGTAAAGTTGTTGATTATACTATTTTACATCACTATCGTGTTGATATATTTTTTAAGATTATTGATTGGCAAGTTCAAGAACTCAATGCTCGTTTTAATAAGGTGATAACGAACTTACTTATTGGAGTAGCTTGCTTAAATCCAGTTGACTTATTTTCCAGTTTTGACATAAACAAGATATTGAGGATGGCTGAATTATATCCTGATGATTTTGATGAAAATATAACGGTTACACTCAAGAATCAGCTTGAAACTTATATTGTTGATATTCGTGATGTTGATTAAAGGTTCTCAAATCTACAAGGACTTGTTGATCTTTCTGAAACACTAGTTAAGACAAATAAGCATTTGAATTATCCATTTGTGTTTTGCCTTGTAAAATTTGGTTTGCTTCTACCTGTTGCCACTGCTACCGTTGAAAGAACTTTTTCGGCGATGAAGTTGATCAAGAGTGAATTGCGAAACCGAATGAATGACGAATTCATGAGCGGTTGTTTGGTACCTTATGTAGAAAGTAAAATATTTAACACCATTTCTGATGAGACTATTATGAATACGTTTCAGGAAATGAAAACTCGTAGAGGATAGTTGTAATAATATATTTTATTAATATATTTTTTTGTTGACCTCTTTATATATTTGCTTCTTCGTATTTTGAACCCGTTTGATAAAAATTCTGGGTCTACCACTGATAAAATGGAGAGATCACTATGTACCAGAACGGCCCTAGAATAAATTTTATTGACTTCCATCCCAACATTTTATATTTGTATAACAATCTAATATATTCTAAATACTATTGAAACATATTGTCACGCCCTGAACCTAGGAGCGAGACAAGCACCCCGTGCCTCACCTAACCTGGCGTACCAAATTGCGACTAAGGGACTCTGAACACATAATGTCATACTTTGGCCATGGGGCCACCTTGCAAGACAATTTGCGAAGCAAAATATAAAACTGAATGGAAACTAGCACTAACTAAATATCAATATAAAGCTAGGCCGACAAGGCCGTCATAGCTACTACAGCTGACAAACCACCAATTTATACAAACCCAACATACTGCACTAACCAACAGGATATGCCTACAAGCCTCTACTGATAGATGTACTGTGATCGGAACAGGGCCCCGACCTACCCATAACATATATACAGATATACATAAGATGTACACAAAACTCTAGTCCTGGCAACTCCGAAAGACGTGGAGCTTACCGATCAGGCGGAACTCGGAAAACACCTACTGAGGAGGTCTACCCGTCTGTCTGTCTGAACCTGCACGCATGAAATGCAGCGCCCCCAAAAAGGGACGTCAGTACGAAATAATGTACCGAGTATGTAAGGCAATAAAATAACTGAAATCTGAAACTGAACTGATAATATGATAACTGAAATTAACTGGGAGTCAAAGATGATCTGGAGATATACTTACCTGCTGATACTGACTCAACTCCTTCAATATAGTAAGTAAAATAATTGTACGGCCTTATAAGGCTCGGTATATATAACTGCTCTGCCATAGTAGGCTCGCTTATAGGCGCTCGGCCATACTAGGCTATGTATCTCGACCATGCTGGGCTCGCTCATAGGCGCTCGGCCACAGTAGGCTCGGTATATAACTTTCCATCTGATCAGAGGTTGCCCAATAGGGGCCTGCCCATCGATTATAGCTCGATGGTAATGAAAATACTGTAATACTGTATATATAGGCTTGCTGCTCTCTTGACTGAAAGAAGACAATACTAAAATTGAATATAGAGTCTCGATAAGGAATAATATTGTAACTTATGAGACTAGAATAGTGTGAATAAATTCATGAATATGAACTTCTCTTTTTGTCTCATTACTAACACATGTAGCTACGAGATCATGCCAAAATGAAGGAAGGCTTAGCCTTAACATACCTTATCACAATCTTTTCAATCACCAAGTTGAACTCACCTCTTCGCACCTTAATCTACAAGAATGATAATAATACTATCGTTAAGTTACGAAAGGTACAACTATCGCACAACGAACGACAAACCTATTTTGTATTAAAACGGGCAGCATCTCCCCTATAATATGCCCTTCCTCCAACTTCAAGATAACACCAACAATACAAGGACAGAACAATAACAACATATATACATCATTTTCCAGCCCTATATACACCATCAAATACTACAAAACAGCCCAACACACCCCAATCTCTTCGTACACAAAACGACCACCGTAGTAGTGTCAAACGACCCGAAAATGTTATGACGAACGACCAGCCAACCACCCTACATTTATATGGTGTTTATAAACCCCCTTCCTCCTCCAAAACTCCACAAAATAGTAATAAAACACGCAGCCCAACAGCAACACAAAACAGTCCACAAAACAGTCCGCTACAAGTGAATAACTCGAACTCACGGCTTCCGATCACCATCCCGTGAGTTCTTACAAGTATAGAACGACTTACCATGAATTTACAGAAGAAAAAATGGATGAAAGAGAGCAGTAAACTCACCTTATTTGTTGGATAACTCAGCTCCTATCTTGGTTCTTCAAACTCTAAGTTTTACCTCCAATTGGAACTTGAAAGGGAGAGAAAATCAATTAGGGTTTGTGGGAAATTTTTGGGAGGATTCTTTGCAGAGCTTATGTCTGGTTATTATGCTCTATTTTAAGTCTAATATATGAAGAAAATAGGCCCTTAAAAGGCCTCTTTGGACGACCCGAAATGGCCCATTTTTGGGCTTTCATTTAAGCAAGTAGGTGACACACCTACTTGTCACCTAGCAGCTTGCGCAGTATCGCAAAAATGCACATATCTCTCTACTCCGATGTCGTATTGACAAATGGTTTAATGCGTTGGAAAATAGACTCATAGATCTTTAATTTGATGTGTGGAACACACCATAACTCTAAGTATATTGGGAGAAAATTGCAGTTACATTTGACCCAAAGTTTCAGTAAAACTTATGAATGTAACTTGTGATGACTTTCATCGACTTTTGTTCCACAACTCGCTTGACTTAAAAACATAACACACGGATGTAATACGACTAATATAAATCATAACATAATCTCTTTATCATGTTAATCACCCTAGTCTCACCCCAAAGGTACATGTTATAACATTCCCAACTTGTCGACTTTCGATGAAACATTGTTTTATTTAATTGCTTTAGCTTCTGAACTGTCCAACCCTCTTTGTACTTGTTGTTCATGATCTTCAATATTTGTAACCTCAGAGGTAACATGATTAACTTACTTTATATACTTTTAAATATTATCTCATTTTTTTGTCCTACATTAGTTTGCTTACGACGCATTTTTACATACGAAAATATAGGGTGTAACATCACTCCCCCTTGGGAACATTCGTCCTCGAATGTTTACTCTTGGAGACTTTGGAAACTTTTTCCAGAGTATCCTTCGTACACTAGGTTAAAACCAACCTGCACGTAGCCAGAAACATACTATGCATGCCACACATGGCCAATCTTTATAAATAGCAGCAATTTGCCTCACCGACCGTAAATCATAAATATTGAAAGTGAAAAATAAAAGCTTACCTGATGACCTGCTAGCCTACATAGAGCTATGTTGTAGCGTCCCATCTCGAACCATATCTTCATTTTGAAATAGGTGGGGGTATTTAGACTTCATTTCTTCCTCCGATTCCCACGTCATCTCTTCTACATTCTTGCTCCTCCATAAAACCTTTACGGAAGCTACCTCCTTATTTCGTAGATTGCGGATTTGTCGGTCTAGGATGGCAACTGGAATTTCCTCGTATGACAAGTCCTCTGTAATCTGTACATCATCCGTGGGCACCACTCGGGTAGGATCGCCAATGCACTTCCGTAGCATAGATACGTGAAAAACCGGATGGACAGACTCCAATTCTGAGGGCAACTCTAACTCATAAGCTAGTTGGCCCACTCTCCGAATGATCCTATAAGGCCCAATATACCGTGGGCTAAGCTTTCCTTTCTTGCCAAACCTCATCACGCCCTTCATAGGTGATACCTTTAAGAATACCCAGTCATTAATCCTGAACTCTAAGTCTCGTCGCCGCACGTCAAAATATGACTTCTGACGACTCTGAGCTGTCAACAGTCGCTCCCGGATAACCTTTACTTTCTCTATGGCCTGCTGAACCAGGTCTGGCCCATGTAACCCAGATTCTCCAACATCAAACCACCCTATAGGAGATCTGCACTTACGCCCATACAAAGCCTCGTACGGAGCCATCTGGATACTGGAGTGGTAACTGTTATTATATGCAAACTCGATAAGAGGTAGATGTTCATCCCAACTTCTTTTAAAATCCAACACACATACTCGTAACATATCCTCGAGCGTCTGAATTGTGCGCTCGGCTTGTCCATCAGTCTGTGGATGAAAAGCTGTGCTGAGATTCACCTGAGTCCCTAGACCTCTCTGAAATGACCTCCAAAAATGTGCTGTAAACTGAGCCCCACGGTCAGATATAATAGAAACTGGTACTCCGTGTAGCCGCACTATCTCCTTAATATATAACTTTGCATAATCTTCTGCTGTATATGTAGATCTGACCGGTAGGAAGTGAGCTGATTTCGTGAGCCTATCGACTATCACCCATATGGAATCGAACTTACGATTAGAACGAGGTAAACCCATGATAAAGTCCATGTTTATCGCCTCCCATTTCCATGTCGGGATCTCTATAGTCTGCATTAGCCCTCCGGGCTTCTGGTGTTCTACCTTCACTTGCTGGCAACTAGTACATTGGGCGACAAACTCAGCAATGTTCTTCTTCATATCATTCCACCAGTACATATCCTTAATGTCATGATACATCTTCGTCGATCCAGGGTGGATGGAATACCATGAATAATGTGCCTCTGACATAATCCTGTCTCGTAGCCCTGCTACATCTGGAACACACAAACGACCCTTGTATCTGAGAACCCCATCTCCCTTGAGCTCTAACAATGGCTTCTTCTGCTGCGGAACTCGCTCTCTCAACTCGACCAACTCTGGGTCCTCGTACTGCCTTTCCTTGACTTCAGCTATGAGGGATGATTTTGCAGTGTTTTGGATTACAACTCCACCATCCTCAGAATCTACTAACCGAACCCCCAACGAAGCCAATTGATGAATATCTCTAGCTAATTGTCTTTTCTCGGGCTCTACATGTGCTAAGCTACCCATAGATCGGCGACTTAAGGCATCTGCTACAACATTAGCTTTCCCTGGATGGTAGAGAATGTTAACATCGTAATCTTTCAATAACTCAAGCCATCGCCTCTGTCGCAAATTCAACTCTTTCTGCTTGAAAATATATTGTAGGCTTTTATGATCAGTAAATATATCAACATGAACACCATATAAATAATGCCGCCATATCTTAAGTGCATGGACAACCGCAGCTAACTCGAGGTCGTGGGTCGGATAATTCCTCTCGTGCTTCCTCAACTGCCTTGAAGCATATGCAATTACCTTCCCATGTTGCATCAGGACACATCCTAACCCGACACCTGATGCATCACAATACACGGCATAACCCTCTAGACCCTCTGGAAGTGTTAGAACTGGAGCTGAGGTCAACTTGTTCTTAAGCTCTTGGAAACTCCGCTCACAAGCCTCTGTCCATTGAAACTTAGTTTCTTTCTGTGTCAACTTCGTCAATGGTGCCGAAAGGGAAGAAAAACCCTCTACGAACCTCCGATAGTATCCTGCTAAGCCTAGAAAGCTACGAACCTCTGTCGGAGTGGTAGGTCTAGGCCAAGATTTCACGGCCTCAATCTTCTGAGTGTCCACCTTTATCCCTTCATCTGATACAATATGCCCCAAGAATGCTACAGACTTCAACCAGAACTCACATTTAGAAAACTTAGCATACAACTTACGATCACGGAGGGTTTGGAGTACCGCTCGCAGGTGGTCCGCATGCTCATCCTCTGAACGGGAATAAACCAGAATATCATCAATAAATACTATCACGAACAGATCTAAAAATGGCCGGAATAGGCTATTCATCAAGTCCATAAATACAGCGGGTGCATTAGTCAACCCGAAGGACATGACAAGGAACTCGAAGTGGCCATATCGGGTCCTGAAGGCTGTCTTCGGAATATCTTTTTCCCGAACTCTGACCTGGTGGTACCCCGACCTCAAATCAATCTTGGAAAAGCATCTAGCTCCCTGCAACTGATCAAACAAGTCATCGATCCTTGGAAGTGGATACTTATTCTTAATAGTTACCTTGTTCAACTGCCTATAATCGATACACATCCTCAGCGAGCCGTCTTTCTTCCGCACAAATAGTACCGGTGCACCCCAAGGTGAGGTACTGGGCCTAATGTAACCTTTCTCCAGCAAATCTTTTAACTGCTCCTTCAACTCCTTCAATTCGGCAGGTGCCATTCTATACGGAGGGACGGATATTGGTTGAGTTCCTGGAAGCAAATCGATGCTAAAATCAATCTCTCGCTCTGGAGGAATACCTGGAAGCTCATCTGGAAACACATCTGCATACTCTTTGACTATGGGAATAGACTGAAGTGTAGGTATCTCAGCATCTGCATCTCTAACTCGCACAATATGATAAATGCACCCTTTTGCGATCATTTTCCTCGCCTTCAGATAGGAAATAAACCTACCTCTGGGTGTTGGTGTATTACCTACCCATTCAAGGACTGGCTCACCCGGAAAATGAAATTTGGCTACCTTTGCTCGGCAATCAACTGTGGCATAGCAAGCTGCCAACCAGTCCATGCCCATGATAGCATCAAAGTCCATCATCTCTAGCTCAACTAGGTCAGCTGAGGTCTGACGACTACAAATTGTCACCGTACAACCTCGGTAAACCCGTCTAGCAATAATCGATTCTCCGACCGGTGTAGATACCGCAAAAGGATCACTTAGTATTTCAGGCACTATACCAAACTTCCTCGCGACAAATGGGGTAATATACGATAAAGTAGATCCTGGGTCTATCAAAGCATAAGCATCGTGAGAGCAAATGGTTAATATACCTGTCACAACGTCTGGTGAAGACTCCTGGTCCTGTCGACCCGCTAAAGCATAGATACGGTTCTGATTACCACTTGAACTGGAACCTCTACCTCTGCCTCGACCTCTACCAGCCGAAGACTGAGACTCACGCCTTGAAGGATGCACGGACATAGACGATCCTGTTGCTGAACTCGCTGGTTGTGCCATTCCCCCAGAATCTCTATTTGGGCAATCTCGCATCATATGCCCCGGACGCCCACATGTATAACAAGCATCAGAACCTGCTCGGCATTGACCCAAGTGTCCTCTACCACAGATGTCACACCGCGGAGGAAATGACCATGTCTGCGCAGAACCTCGTTGTCGCTGCAAACCCGACGCCCGTGAGCTCTCACCTGGTCCTGACTGAGTATAGCGGTCATACCCGTAACCCTGTAACTGAGGTGGCGGAGGCCTAGGTGGCCGTCCGAAGTACTGGGTCCTATAACTACCCTGAGATTGCTCCTGAGACCTGGGAAATCTCATCCTCTTACGTTGCCCTTGCTCAGCCCTCTCTGTACCCTGCTGCCGACGCCTACCCCTTTCTATATTCTGGGCGAATGCCTGAATCCGGGAGATATCCATACTATCCTGCAATGCAGCGGTGGCACATGCCTCGGTTAACTCTGGGGCTAACCCTGCTATAAACCTGTGAATCCTGTCCCGCATAGTAGAAACTATGGATGGTGCATATCTGGCCAATGAGTCAAAACGGAGACTATACTCTCGAACACTCATATTACCCTGCTTGAGGGCTAGAAACTGATCGACTCGAGCCTGTCGGATCTCCCGCGGTAAGTACTGGTCAAGGAAAGCATCTGAAAAATTCTCCCAAATAGCTGGAGGTGTATCACGTCCCCTGGACCTCTCCCATCCCTCATACCAAAGGATGGCTATATCTCGGAGTCGAAAAGCTGCTAGCTCAACTGCCTCTTTCTCCGTGGCATGCATAACACGAAAGATCCTGTGAAGCTGATCTATGAAATCCTGCGGGTCCTCCCTCTGATCTGTCCCCGTGAACTCTGGGGGACTCAAAGCAATAAACTCTCGGACCCTTGAACTCCCAGACCCCTCAGAAGTTCCTGCACTAGCTGATGCCCTAGCATGTTGCTGGGTAGCTACCAACTGTGTCAACAAATGCACCGCACTCCTTAAGTCCTGATCTGATGGAAGTGGAGGGGGAACTGGATGTGCGGTTTCCCTAGGAATCTCCGTAGTTGGTGGAGGAGCCGGTAATGGCTGAGTAGGGGTCTCCCCTTGAGCCTCAGACTGGGCCCCATCTACTGGGGGTACCCTGTTGGTCCCCTCACCTACTACTGTATCTCTCCTCTGGCTAGCCGTAGTCTTCCTAGTCACCGTCATCTGTGCATGCAAACACCAACACATAAGTTTAATTCAAATTTCCTATAACTCAGTTCTATAGCACGATTTAGATTTCAAAGAAGTGTAACCAACTCCTAAATGCCCTGTAGTTCCTTGCTTATATAATGTGGTGCACAACACATCTATAAACAAGACCCTACTAGACACGGCTTGTAGACTCCCTAGGACAGAACTGCTCTGATACCAAGTTTGTCACGCCCCGAACCTAGGAGCGAGACAAGCACCCCGTGCCTCACCTAACCTGGCGTACCAAATTGCGACTAAGGGACTCTGAACACATAATGTCATACTTTGGCCATGGGGCCACCTTGCAAGACAATTTGCGAAGCAAAATATAAAACTGAATGGAAACTAGCACTAACTAAATATCAATATAAAGCTAGGCCGACAAGGCCGTCATAGCTACTACAGCTGACAAACCACCAATTTATACAAACCCAACATACTGCACTAACCAACAGGATATGCCTACAAGCCTCTACTGATAGATGTACTGTGATCGGAACAGGGCCCCGACCTACCCATAACATATATACAGATATACATAAGATGTACACAAAACTCTAGTCCTGGCAACTCCGAAAGACGTGGAGCTTACCGATCAGGCGGAACTCGGAAAACACCTACTGAGGAGGTCTACCCGTCTGTCTGTCTGAACCTGCACGCATGAAATGCAGCGCCCCCAAAAAAGGGACGTCAGTACGAAATAATGTACCGAGTATGTAAGGCAATAAAATAACTGAAATCTGAAACTGAACTGATAATATGATAACTGAAATTAACTGGGAGTCAAAGATGATCTGGAGATATACTTACCTGCTGATACTGACTCAACTCCTTCAATATAGTAAGTAAAATAATTGTACGGCCTTATAAGGCTCGGTATATATAACTGCTCTGCCATAGTAGGCTCGCTTATAGGCGCTCGGCCATACTAGGCTATGTATCTCGACCATGCTGGGCTCGCTCATAGGCGCTCGGCCACAGTAGGCTCGGTATATAACTTTCCATCTGATCAGAGGTTGCCCAATAGGGGCCTGCCCATCGATTATAGCTCGATGGTAATGAAAATACTGTAATACTGTATATATAGGCTTGCTGCTCTCTTGACTGAAAGAAGACAATACTAAAATTGAATATAGAGTCTCGATAAGGAATAATATTGTAACTTATGAGACTAGAATAGTGTGAATAAATTCATGAATATGAACTTCTCTTTTGTCTCATTACTAACACATGTAGCTACGAGATCATGCCAAAATGAAGGAAGGCTTAGCCTTAACATACCTTATCACAATCTTTTCAATCACCAAGTTGAACTCACCTCTTCGCACCTTAATCTACAAGAATGATAATAATACTATCGTTAAGTTACGAAAGGTACAACTATCGCACAACGAACGACAAACCTATTTTGTATTAAAACGGGCAGCATCTCCCCTATAATATGCCCTTCCTCCAACTTCAAGATAACACCAACAATACAAGGACAGAACAATAACAACATATATACATCATTTTCCAGCCCTATATACACCATCAAATACTACAAAACAGCCCAACACACCCCAATCTCTTCGTACACAAAACGACCACCGTAGTAGTGTCAAACGACCCGAAAATGTTATGACGAACGACCAGCCAACCACCCTACATTTATATGGTGTTTATAAACCCCCTTCCTCCTCCAAAACTCCACAAAATAGTAATAAAACACGCAGCCCAACAGCAACACAAAACAGTCCACAAAACAGTCCGCTACAAGTGAATAACTCGAACTCACGGCTTCCGATCACCATCCCGTGAGTTCTTACAAGTATAGAACGACTTACCATGAATTTACAGAAGAAAAAATGGATGAAAGAGAGCAGTAAACTCACCTTATTTGTTGGATAACTCAGCTCCTATCTTGGTTCTTCAAACTCTAAGTTTTACCTCCAATTGGAACTTGAAAGGGAGAGAAAATCAATTAGGGTTTGTGGGAAATTTTTGGGAGGATTCTTTGCAGAGCTTATGTCTGGTTATTATGCTCTATTTTAAGTCTAATATATGAAGAAAATAGGCCCTTAAAAGGCCTCTTTGGACGACCCGAAATGGCCCATTTTTGGGCTTTCATTTAAGCAAGTAGGTGACACACCTACTTGTCACCTAGCAGCTTGCGCAGTATCGCAAAAATGCACATATCTCTCTACTCCGATGTCGTATTGACAAATGGTTTAATGCGTTGGAAAATAGACTCATAGATCTTTAATTTGATGTGTGGAACACACCATAACTCTAAGTATATTGGGAGAAAATTGCAGTTACATTTGACCCAAAGTTTCAGTAAAACTTATGAATGTAACTTGTGATGACTTTCATCGACTTTTGTTCCACAACTCGCTTGACTTAAAAACATAACACACGGATGTAATACGACTAATATAAATCATAACATAATCTCTTTATCATGTTAATCACCCTAGTCTCACCCCAAAGGTACATGTTATAACATTCCCAACTTGTCGACTTTCGATGAAACATTGTTTTATTTAATTGCTTTAGCTTCTGAACTGTCCAACCCTCTTTGTACTTGTTGTTCATGATCTTCAATATTTGTAACCTCAGAGGTAACATGATTAACTTACTTTATATACTTTTAAATATTATCTCATTTTTTTGTCCTACATTAGTTTGCTTACGACGCATTTTTACATACGAAAATATAGGGTGTAACACATATTTACTAATTTTTCTAATTATGACATTACAAAGTATATCGCACCTTAAAAATACAAAAAATCCTTATTAAAAACTAACCTAAATTTTTAGTTCATCATCTACTTTACAAAGCATGTCTAAACTTTAAAAATATTTTTTTCTTTCACCAATGTGATGCACTCAGAGGCGGACTCAAAATTTAATCACAATGAGGGCACCAATAGATTTTTAAAGTTTAACTTAACCAAAACAAATGAATGCCGCCTCAGCAGGCACAAAGGCATCAGAAACAGTGACGCTAGGATCAACCACAACAACACTAGTAGTGGTGATGCCAATGGATAGAGGCAACTTCTACCGGTGCCTCAGCAGGTTAAAATAATGCATGTTTTGTATTTGTTACCGTAGTGGCACTCCCCTTTTGCTAACCAATACCTGCACATTGCTCTAAACGACATTTGTCTGTAACAATCTAACACAAAAACTTACACCACTACATCAGAATCTCCACTACATTCTCAATGCAAAGAATTAAATCAATCAATATAATAGTTAACATTATATATATATATATACACACACACAATAAACTAAAATACAATAAAAAAACAAACCCTAAAAGCGAGTGAGTATTACTCAGAATATTATTAAGTAATGATGGATAATATGAGTACTAGAGAAGTGTGTGAGAGACTCAGTAGAGCAAATCATGAAACGAGCAGAAAGATGATCGAACTCACTAGAGCAAATCGGAAGCGAACAAATCGTGAAGCGAGCAAAGAAATGATCGAACTCACTAGAGCAAATCGGGAAGCAAGCGAGAATAGTGCGGGAAATTTCAAAATTTTCAGTGGGAAGGGATATTTATAGAGCTTCCGCCAGAAGCTTTTTAGTGTTCTTCTTTCAGTTTTTGCCTCTCTTGTTTTTACCCCTTCATTTTACTTCTACATAGGTCAAACAAAGCAAAAAAGTAAAAAATTAAAATTGAAGAAGAAGTAGCGTATAGGATAATGGGTCCTTCCAAATTCAAAATACTTCCAAGGCGTAAAATTGATTTACCAATTAAGGCATATCACCCTTTAATTATTTGGAACAACAGAGCATAAAATCAAATGAAGGAAATAAAACGTTATACTACACGAAATAATGCAGGTCCTAAATTTAAAAGAAGTTTAAACTAGTTATTATATTTGACAAATCTCTTCAAAAAATATCTTTTAGTGTCAAATTATGAAGACAATATCAACGTTGATTTTAGAATTAGCATTGCCGAAACAGATTTATTTTGGATGATTTTAATGAAGTTTTTTTTTTATATTTAATATAATCTCTTACATAGGGGTGTCAAAATAATTCTAAAAACCAAGTGAACCAACCTAACCGAACCTAATTGTATCAATTATTGGGGTTTTCTAAGTAAACCCATAAATTTAATTATAAATTTTTAATCGCACCGCAAATAGGGTAGACTTTTTAATTGTATAAAAATATTGAGAAGTATCCAATTAAACCAAACCAGATATATTTATATGTTAAGTTGATTAATATTGTAGACTTGAACCTTGGCCCCGGGATGTATTCAAAAGGAAGAAATTCAAAAATAGTCAGATTTACAAGTGATAATTGAAAAATAGCCACAGTTTTAAAAGTAATCGAAATTTAGCTACTTTTCATGTAAAGATAAATCTGAATGAAAACACTATTCAAAATACGAAAAATATTTCAGCATAATATACTGGAGTTCCAGTATAATATACTGGAACTCCAGCATAATATAATATACCGCTCCAGCATAATATGCTGGAAGTTCATACACATGTGCTTCAATCTCCAGTATATTATGCTGGACCGGTCCGTGTTACAGCAAAATAGTGGCTATTTTTCAATGACTTTGCAAACGCTGACTATTTTTGAATTACCAGTCCGAAAACTGACTAATCCGTGCTATTTTTACGTATTCAAATGGAACAACTTCGAAATACCCAAGCACCATTAATTAAGTAAATAGAAAATTAAACAAATAAAATTTCATAGCTAACCGTAGGGGTACTAATTGTAACTAATAAGAGAGAAGAAATTTTATTATAACTTATTCACTCATTCGAACAACCTTAACCAAATCCAAAAAAAACATATAATTTAGAACATTTTACTAAGGATACATATATAATAAATACTTGAGTAGTATTGTTTACACCAAAAACATCGTCTTTAAAGAGATATTAGGTCATATACAAAAACATAACATATCATAATTATCTTCATAAAAATATATATAAATACAAAATTATATAATTAACCTACAGAAATTTTTAAACATTGCATGTTCAGAAGATAACCAATAACTCTGCATTCAACTATTTCATCAATGTAACATTTATTTCTTAATTTCAATGAATGTTACATTTATCTCGACGTCAGTTGCTATTACACTTAATTTGTTCTTATTCCAAAATTTATATAATTTTTTTAATAAATGCAAAAATTTTATATATGAGAGATAGATGGATTGTGAGTGATAATTAAATATAAAATTTTGGTACTGATAAATTTGTCTTTAAAATTTTAATTTTATGCGTCGGTGTTGGCTTATTGGAATAAGCAAAAATTTGAAACTTCTTATCTACAGTGGAAAAATTGTGCTCAAAAACACTTTTCTTTCTTTTGGCCGAACACCTCAAATCTTAAGGGAAAAAAATTGCTATTAAAAACATGTAAAAAGTAATGCTTTAGCTTCTCAAAAGCTTGATCATATAGAAAAAAGTGGACAAACAGAAGAATTGGAGACAGTGAAAGCTATACCGTTCTCATTTACTTCTTTTATTGGAATGAATTTGGATCTTGGTGAATGGAAGATAGGCGAAACTGAGAATAAAATTGACTTTAGATCGAACATAAATCATCAAGTTGAAGTTGGGTGTAAAAATATATTTTAAATCTTGAACCTTCAGTTACAAATCCTTAGTCATGTTAGGAATTCACTTGTAAATTCGCGCTGATTGCGAAAATGAGAATAAAATTCAAGTAAAAGTTGTTGTCTGAAGGTAAATTTCAATTTTCAAGAAGTTTCGTACTTTCAACTTCCACTTACAAATGGTTAATTTTCATAATACTTTTTTTTCTTTTCAAAATGGCAACTATACCTTCCCGCTCTTTTCAGGTTCAACTATAGCGCCTTTTAAAATGGCGTTATACCTTAACGGGCAAACGACCGTTAAGGTATAGTGCCCTTTAAAAGGGAGTTATATATATTTTGGTAACTATATTTTTTTTCCACACATTTTGGTTCTTTGAGTCTAAAAGAAGCACATTTTGGTTCCGGACTCCAAAATGAGTGAGTTTTTCTTCTTCTCTTTCTATTTCTTAGTGACTTTTCCATGTTCTTAAACCAACATGAGAACACAATATTTTCATATTCATGTTAGTAAACGAAATTCCACCTAGAATAGTCAGTCCAAATTACATGCAACTTAAATTTACAATCATATGATTGAAATGGAGGAGTTTTAACTTTTACAGGAGCGGTATGTGTCATGAACATACTTACCAAATTGAAAAATAAGATCTATAGCATAGTTGTGAGATGAGCAATATTCTATATGAGAATTAATGTTGAGGAAGAGTGTTCTAAATGTGGAATATTGGAAATGTTGCAATGGATGTGTCGCCATACAAAATTAGACAAGATTAAAGATGATCATAACTCACCTTGGGCAAGTATCACATGATGTATGTTCACTCAAGATGGTTAAACATTTGTTTGATACAGACCTCCAATTTGCGCTCTCCTTTTGGCAAAGAGGGATTGCCATCATAGTAAGAATATGACCATTTCGAAGGGCACGAGTCTCCCTTCACTTCAGAAGGGACGGAAAGAGAAGGCAATCTTGATAATAGTTATCCAGCCAGAGGCCAAATCATCCAATGTAAAGACAGTTTCAGCAGCGGCTGTCAGCTTGTCGTGCATACTAAGGTTTCCTTACCTTGTTTTGCCCTGTATATCCATATAAAGACAAGTTGTACCATTCATCTAGTCTGGGAAGGGCAGTGTGTATGCATATCTTATCCCTATCTTATGAAGGTAGAGAGGCTGTTTCCGAAAGACTCTCGGCGAAAGAACCTTGTTTTCCCCTGTATATCCATATAAAGACAAGCTGTACCATTCATCTATTCTTGAGCATTGCCAAGTTTCCAGCAACATCTGGTCACCAACATATAGTGAATTACTGACACACAAATCCATCTATATACAAGCCTTTACAGCATCGAGCATGATCATAAAGTTATCATTCACATCTTCTGTTCCTATTATCACATATCGTTGTCTAATCTTCTCAAGTCTCTAGACTTTTAACTTGTCTCATCCTCTTCTCCTTTTCCTTGCTTTTGCCTCCTTTTAAAGAAGTCAGCTGCTTCCTGTACCTAACAGCTCCAGCATTGATTGGTATTCCCCTTCTCAACACTCTGTTCATGAGACTTATGTACTTGTTCCTCATTTTCATCAATGGATGCTTCTCAACCAGTATGTTCTTGTTAAATGCCTCCCTGAAGACTATAGTATGCGTCCTAATCTTATTCGACAAGTAAAATATACCCGGATGATGCACTAAAGCTTTTCTAAACCTTATTCCAAATCCTAAATAATCCCCTAAGCAACAAATATTCTCCCTCTGTCTTCTTTGATACAAGTAAACTTAACAGTTCATGAATCACCCCAACTGTCCATTTCTCTGCTTGATCACTATTAGGAGCCAAGTGAATGCATCTTCATAAGGTGAAATATAAGGCAAATTCTGCCACTCCTCAACCCAATTCCTCAGCTTATTCACCAAATCAAATCGTCTTGGTAAATTCATCGAAAACCTTATATGCACTCTTTTCCTATCCCCAAAATCCTCACTTTCACCCTTTTCTCCATCACAGAAACAGCTAAATCCTCCCTCCATTTAACTAACTCCAATCCAAAAACCTCACGACCATCAGAATCCTTAAAACCCATTTGACAAATCTGAAAATACTCATGAAATTCAGGTAAAAAGCTCAACAAATAATCATGAGGCAAACCCAAGTCAAATTTAAACCTTTCAATAACATAAAAAGGAAGTCTTTTAGCTCTTGTGAGCATCAATAACTTTGCTAATCTGTACGCTAAATCTTTACGGTAATGTAAAAGACTAAGAAAAAAGGTCTCATCATTGTGTAAAGATAGTGCATTTGGAGTGAGCTTTACATGTAGAGTGGATAAGGGTACAGGAGGCCTGAAAGTTTTGAAAACAAAAGGGTAATTCTGGACGAAATTGAGGGCATTGGTGGGAAGATTGAGTTGGGGTTTGAGAGGGGAAATGGTGCGAAGGGATAAAGATTTTGAGGGGTGGGAGAAGATTAAGTTTTTGAGGGAGAGTAATGGTTTGAGGTTCTTTTCCTTTTCTACTGCTTTTTCCAGGTATGGGTCACGTACCCATTTGACTCTTGCGTTCACGAAGGTGCGGATGTGTTGCCGGAGATGGTGGTGGATGACGGTGGTTGTGGTGGCGATGAAGCGAACCATAGTGAATCACTGAAGTAGTAGATTAATCGCTATTCTACGTCCACCTTACTGCTATAAATGTCAAGCTATTACTAATTTTTAAATATTTTTAAAGTAATGAAAAACAATTTAACTGGAAATTAACTTTGGCGTTATTGAAATTGCTTATATAACATTATAACAATAGTTGGAAATAGCTATTGGCAATGGTTCATTGAGTTGGTTGAGTAAGTAATTCTTACATGATCATTCTTAGAGGGTTTCTCTGAAATTTTTCCAAAAAAATAGTTAGAAAACGGCCACTTTAATATTTATCTAATGTCCCCAGAGCAATAGAATATTAGGAAATTCACTATATGTTAGTTTCTACGGAAAATGGCTAATTATATTCCTCGTACTATGAGAAAATATTTAAATATATCTTTCGTTATACTTTTGGTCCAAATATACCCATGTCGTAATACAGTTGGTTCAAATATACTCCTCTTCCGTTAAGTTTGTCCAAAGTGGACATCCAATCATACGTGACATTAATATTTGATGAGGTGGATGTCACATGGCTTGCCACCTCAGCGCCCTTAATACATATATAAAAGATTAAAATTTGAAATACAATATTTTTTATGGTAACGGAAATAGTGGCAATAGTGGTGGAGGGGAAGTAAATTTTAGTGGTGAAAAAAAATAGAAGGGAGAGGTAAAATTGGTTAGGGGCACTAAGGTGGCAAGCCATGTGGCATCCACCTCATCAAATGTCAGTGTAACGTAAGATTGGATGTCTACTTTCAACAAACTTAACGAAAGAGAAGTATATTTGAACCAATTGTATAATGACAAACGTATATTTGGACTCAATGTATAACAAGGGGTATATTTAAACCTTTTCTTACGGTACAAAGATATATTTGGCCCTTTTATGTAGTTTCTATTACTATATTCGATCCAGTCTACTGCTTTTTTTTTTTTTGGTCAAACAGTCTACTACTGTATGTTAATTTCTTACTTGCACAATATAATTTGTCACGTCTTGAATTCCAAAGGGCTCAGACATTTGTTCATCTTTTCGAGTTCCTTATTGGCTACTGAGCCTAACTAACCATTGGTTGCTCAACAATCTTCTTCTTCATCAGCGTTTCTAGATTTTTCATTCTTTTTAGATCTCAACGGATTGCTTTGAGTTAAGCTCTGAATCCCCATATGAGCTTCTGCTTAAAGCTGCTTTCTTGATACCCATTTCTCATTATTTCTTGGGCTTCCTATTTTTACTCTTTGTATTTCTCTATCATTTCTTAGAGATTCACTTCTTTGACATTTAACTCTAGCTGTGAGCTGTATCAAGGAGTTGTTCCCAAGTACAAAATTCTTAATGGCAGGTAAAAAATGAAAGAGGGGGTAAAGAAAAAAAATGAAATCTTCTTAACATATACTCTGCTTTCTCAATCGTTGATCATATATATTGGAATTTTGGAATAATGTTACCGTGATATTTAATCAGTGAAAATAGACCATTTTGTATTTATTGTAAGTGTTACCGATATTCAGCCTTAAACAATCTAGTGTATTCATTTATTTCTAACGTACGATAAACCTTTGTGGTCCGATATTTTTATGTACCTGCGCATAACGGGAGTTTAGTGCACCGGGCGTTACTTTTTTATATTAAATATATCCTATTGCTCAATGCAGGTTTTCATCCACTCCATGGCTTTGTAGTCCTCATCTTCAGACTGTCTTTTTACAATTCTTTGGAAGGGCACCTGTTTGCAATTATCAAAGGTGACAATTTACAGACTTTAAATTATGGAATATAAGTTTCTCCCCCAGTTCAAGTGTCAACAGTTCTTTGTTAATTTGGTCGTTTGGAGCTCCATTTTTTTATAGCAACTAATGCAAATCTTGCCTCCAGAGAGATATTTCACACGTCTGATGGTGGGACAATAGCTTTGGATTGGCTAAGGAATGTGGATGATAAACTACATTTTTTATACTCCTATCTATAATTCATGACGAACATTTCTCATCTATGTTGGATAATCTGTTTTACAAGCTTGATCTTATTGTACATTAAAACGATACATTACTTACCACCTTTCATTTATATGATTGTTTTTGATTGGTATGAAATTTTAAAAAGAAAAAAGACTTTAACACATTCCAAAATTATAAATATGGATTATCCAATCTTACTGTTATACATTGTAATAGTAAAGCCACTACACTATATTTTGCCACATTAAAATAATTGAACTTAAACCACTATAACAGTAAGGTTATAAATATACGGTATACGGTACGGTTCAGTCGATTTAGTCGGTTTTTAAATATACATTGACACCCCTACTTATACGGGTCAAATCGGGTTGGGAATGGCGGGAATAAGAGAATGCATTAAACCATACTCCATACTCCATAGAACATAAACTCTTGTAACAATTCCAGGCGAACCAAGTGATACAAGAGATGCACAGATATTACACATTGGCTGAGAATTGCAGGGGAAAATGAAAAAAAAATTAAAAAATTAATGGCTTCTGCTACAGCCATAACGAAATAAAACTAGGAATTGATGTGGGTTAATTATGTGATATTATTGCTTACGAAATCTCCAATACAGCTTGGAGTGTAGTGCTAGACTCCTAGTGGTTGCATCAAGTCAAGACGTTTTAATTAAGAAAAAAAAGAGAACCATACTTAAGAGAGAGTGTATAAAATAATCGAGTTAAGGAGACTGATCAATAAATTTTTGGCTGTTTAAGGAGAAAATCAGGGGAAGAAGTATTATATTTAGCTTTTGGCCGTTAAACTTTTGGTTCTACTCATTAGATTATTGAAGTAGCTGTTTTTAAGGGTGGATTTGGCTTCTGTTGTTGGTTGCCATTTGATAGCATTTGGAATCTGTTATGATGAACATATCTTGAATACGTGAGCTACCATATGGAAAAACATTTACTTTGATAGGTACTTGTGGTAAGTTACAAGCTTACGCCAGACCAATTGAGTGTTTTTGAACTACTTAGTAGAAGAGTTTGTGATTCTTTGACTTATGCTGCTTTACATGATGGAGTAAATTGCATCAATTTCTCCTTTCCTTCTCCTAAGGTGAATTTAAATGGGGAATATGGCATTATAGTCGACTCCAATTTGTTTAGAATTGAGACGTTGTTGTTATTATTGTTAGTTAAAAGTTTATTCGGAGAAGGTTTTGATGGAGTTGAGAGTGATGATAAAAGTCCCATCATGTTAGTGATTCCTGGTTAAACAAGTGACTCTGATTCTGCTGTTAGCTTTCTTCCACTCTTTTCCTATTGTCTTCAAAATTATGAGTTTTTTGCATATTTATGTCTCTTTCTCTTTTGGAAAAACAATTTTTATGTTAAAATTATTTCTTCCTCCATTGAGTTTTTATTCCCCTTCATTTATTATCTGTTTATAAGTATTATTCTTGCCTTCTTCATAAAAAAAAGTATTTTCTTCCCAATATATATAACCAGGCCTATTTGGCTTTATGAAATTTTATTGTTTCAACTTTATACTGGTGGTGATTGAGCTCTATTAGATGTGGCAGTATTTTCAAAAATTAGACAAATGTCCTTTCAAGTGACATTGAAGAGATGAGTGTGGCAATCTTGCAACGGAAATTCAAGACAAGTGTTATCATTCAAGACATGCTCTAACCTCTCTTAAAGCCTATAAATTGGTATTCAAATTAGTCATAAAAAATATGCAGCATTTTTTACTTTGCCTTTTGTTCCTCTTCGGCTTCCTTTTCTTTCCTTCTCAAAATTTTATAGTCTACTTTCTTTGTTCCCTTCTTTTAATAGTCGAATTTATTATTTAATTTTGATGATTCCTGTATCCTCTAAATAAATAGAGATGAGCTTGTTTAATCCTGGGAAAATATTTTACATTACTGAAATAGTTTCTTAGGACAGTGCTCGGCACGACTCAAGCCAGTTCGTGTATCTGCTTACAAATAATATTATTGCAGTATTATTATCGTTATTTTTCGCTGTCATTTCCCTACAATCTAAGAAACTATGGCAAGTAATACTACTACAGAAATTTTTGATAGTGCTACTAATTTTGGTATTGTCTCTGCTGCTACTGTTCCAGTTGTCCTACCAGATATCCATGGTGTTGCAAATATGTTATTGCATCCACAACTTTGGCAGACAATAATGTCAAAATACAGGTATGTAAATAGACATGGTTACATATCCAATGCTAATATTAAAATTTTCAAGAAAAATGCACATTAATGCAAGAGAAGAGTTGAGATAAATGACAATCTCGCTAAGTCAAAATTAAATTTGACTAAAGCAGATAATATAATTGTTGCGGTCATTTTCCAAATAAATAATGTGGCCAATGTGAGAAATTGAGTGATAGACTCTGGTGCTACTAGGCATATTTGTACAAACAAAAATAAATTTTTGTCTTACACCCAAGTTGAGGAAGGAGAAGAAACTATTTATCTTGGTGACTCAAGAACAACTCGCGTTCTTGGGAAAGGAAAAATTCTTCTTAAACTCACATCTGGTAAAACTCTAGTATTGAGTGATGTATTGTATGCTCTAATATACAAACCAATTTGGTTTCTGTGGGATTATTAGAAAAAGTTGGAGTGAAGGTTTCTTTCAAGAATGATTAGGTCGTAATGACCAAAAATAATATTTTTGTGGGCAATGGATATTATAACCATGGTTTATTTGTGCTTAATATTTTTGATACTAGATATAAAAATGCATCTTCTTCTGCTTATATGGTTGGGTCACTTTTTTTGTGGCGTGCTAGACTAGGACATGTTAATGTCGCGTATATAAAAAAAATGCAGTCACTAGGATTAACATCTGGTCTAGACTCAAATAATATTGACAAGTGTAAAACATGTGCTGAAGCTAAAAGTACTAGAAAGACTTGTTTTTCTATAAATAGAGAAACTGAATTGTTATCTTTAATTCACACTGATTTAGGTGATTTGAAGCAGACTATGACTAGAGGTGGTAAAAGATATTATGTGACTTTTATTGATGATTTTTCTAGATATACTATGTTGTATTTATTTAGAAATAAAGATGATGCTTTTATTTCTTATAAAACTGAGGTTGAAAATCAACTTAGTAGAAAAATCAAGAGAATTAGATCAGATAGAGGTGGAGAATATTTATCTTTGAATGAATCTTGTAAAAAGAATGGAATAATTCATGAAGTAATTACGCCTTATTCACCTAAGTCAAATGAAGTAGCTGAAAGGAAAAATCGAACATTGAAAGAGATGATGAACTCTATGTTAGTTAGTTCTAATACTCTTGATACTTTGTGGGGTGAAGCTATTTTATCTGCATGTCACTTATAAAATAGAATACCACATAGAAGAACCGGCAAAATTCCGTATGAATTGTGAAGGAGTTATAAAACTAACTTGAAATATTTAAAAGTGTGGGGGTGCCTTGCTAAAGTTCTTTTTCCTAAACCTAAAAAGAGAAAAATAGGTTCTAAAACTGCTGATTGCATGCCTATTGGATATGCTGAACATAGTGTTGCATATAGATTTCTTATTTTAAAAAGTGATGTGCTTTATTGCAATACTATAATTGAGACAAAGAATATTGAGTTCTTTGAATATATTTATCCATTGTCTGATAAAATTTCTCATACACCTGTTGAAACAAATAGTGAAATTACCTCTAATGAGGAACTGAGAAGGAGCAAAAGGCCTAGAAAAGAATATTTTTCTTATGAAAATAATTTTCAAACTGTTCTTGTCGATAATGAACCATCAAATTATTTTGAAGGTATATCTTCTTCAGATGCTAAATATTGGAAAGAGACAATAAAAGTTGATATCGATTCTATTTTAAAAAATAGTACATGGATTTTAACTGATTTACCTCATGGTGCAAAGCCTATTGGTTGCAAATGAATTTTCAAAAAGAAATTTAATCATGATGGATCTTTAGATAAATATAAAGCTCAGTTAGTAGCAAAAGGATTTTCTCAAAAATAAAATATAGATTATTTTGATACATTTGCACCGGTGACTAGAATTTCTTATATTCGAGTTTTAATTACCTTAGATTCAATCTGTAAGCTTTTTATCCACCAAATGGATGTCAAAAACAACTTTTCTAAATGGTGATTTAGAAGAAGAAATTTATATGGTTCAACCTGAAGGCTATGTCATTCCTGGACAAGAAAATAAAGTTTGTAAATTAAATAAATTTCTTTATGACCTTAAGGTATTTCGAAGTTAGCTTGGAAGAATAAATTTCATGTTGGAAACTTAAGTTGAAATAGTTGACCGGATAGTGACTTATGTGTAAACGACCCCGGAATAAAGTTTGGATGATTTCAATAGCTCCGTATGGTGATTTTGGACTTAGGAGCGTGTCCAAAAAATTATTTGGAGATCCGTAGTGAAATTAGGCTTGAAATGTCAAAAGTTAAATTTTTGGGAAGTTTGGCCGGGGGGTTGACTTTTTGATATCGAAGTCGGAATCCGATTCTAGAAATTGAAATACCTTCGTAATGTCATTTATGACTTGTGTGCAAAATTTGAAGTCATTCCTGATTGATTTGATGTATTTCGGCACAAGATATAGAATTTGAAAGTTCAAAATTCATTAGGCTTGAATTGAGGTGCGATTCATGATTTTAGCGTTGTTTGATGTGATTCGAGGCTTCGACTAAGTTCGTATGATATTTTGGGACTTGATGGTGTATTTGGTTGAGGTCCCGGGGGCCTCGGGTGAGTTTCGGACTATTTCTAGGCCATTTAAAGCTGCTGGTTTTGGCTACAGCAGTATGCTATGCGATCGCGTGGAATTGGCTGCAATAGCGAAGCACAAAATGGGAAAAAATGGCCAGTGATTTGCGATTAAGGAAGGCCTTTCGCGATCGCGTAGAGGAAATTTTCTGCTGCACTGACCCGACTTTGGAAGCTTATATCTCGTAGTCTATAAGGAATTTGTAGATGATTCAAAAATAAAAGTTGTAGTCCTTTGTATCTAGTTTTCAGAAATATAAACCATTTGTCATTTGGAGTTGTGTACAAAAGGTTATAATAGCTATACTAAAGGTTTCCCGGAAGATATTGGACAAGGCTGTTGGGGAATTTGTTCTTCGCGATCGCGGGAGAATGGCCGCGATCGCATAGAGTAAAAAAGGGCTAGAAAAATTTTGTGCTTCGCGATCGCGAGTGTTTTGCCGCGATCGCATAGGGTAAATGACTGGGCAGCAAATTTAAGTTCTGAAAATGGGACTTCGTCCCATTTTTCATTTTTGACGGATTTGAGCTCGGGAAGAGGCGATGTTTGGGAGATTTTCAAGAAAAATAATGGGGTAAGTATTTTTAACTCAATATTGATTAAATTACCCATATCCATGGTTGTTTTTAATATTTAATTGGTGAATTAAGTTGGAAAATTGTGAACCCTCTTGGTTTAATTTGGAGATTTGAGGGTCAAGTTGATGTCGGATTTGAGTACAATTTGTATGGTTGAACTCGTGGTTGAATGAAAGTTCATATTTTGTAAATTTTATCATGTTCTGAGACGTGGGCTCCACGGGCGATGTTTTGAGTGTAATTTCGGATTTTGTGAAAAATTTAGTATTTTGATATGGAATTATTTCCTATAATTTTTGTTGACTGAACCAAATTAATTGTGGCTGGATTCGAGGCGTTTGGAGGCAAATTCACGAGGCAAAGGCATACCGGAGTAAATAATTATACGGTTTGATGTAAGTAACACTTCTAAACTTGGTTCTGAGGGTATGAATCTCCGAATTTGGTATGATATAAGTTGTTTGGAGGTGACACTCACGATAGGTAGCGACATGTGGATGTGCACCATATAAATTGTATCATGAATAAATCCTATGTAGTTGTAAGATTAATGAATCATGTTATTATCCGAATATTCTCCTCGTGTTAGGAAATTGAACTGAGGCTCCTATTAAAGATCATGTTTAGGCTACGTGCCAATATTTTTGGGACATGGGTCGTGTTGTTGTTGAATTAATTGTTCAAAAAAAAAATATATACATTTCACACTCAGTAATAATTGTCCTTTGTGAGGATATTTATGGGATTGAGCTGCGCAACGCAACAAATATTGGCTTTATACATCATTATTATATGGATCGGGGCTGCCCGCCCGCAACAGGCCTTATAGGCTTTACTAATTTATGGATCGGGGCTGCCCACCTGCAGCAGGCCTTATAGGCTTTGTTATTATACGGATTGGGACTGCCCGCCTGCAGTAGACCATTTTTGGCCTTGTATTACGCTTGGGCTGAAGGAGCCCCTCCGGAGTCTGTACACCCCTTGTGAGCGCAGATGATTATATATATTCGGGATGGACTTCTAGGGCATGGACTTGTCTTACTTACGATGATTATATATATATTCGGGATAGATTTCCCAGAACATGGATTTGCCTTACTTATTTGTATTGTAATGAGTTTAGCTGAACATGGACCTTGTCTGTATCAGTTGATAAATACGGGTTGGAACACCCTGGGCTAGATTGACCATAAACAGTATCGAGTGACCAGATAATTTGTGACTAGTATTTACATGAGGCCCTTTTACCGAGATGCCATATTCCTCATATCATGCAATATTGATCTATTTCACTTGTACTGAGTTTAACTGTTAAATTTGAAAGCATGCCTTAACTGTTAAATTTGAAAGCATGCCTACATTTTGTACCATTATTTATACTTGTACCTGCGGAGCTCGTCATTTCTTTCAGCCCAGAGGTTAGTCTTGTGACTTATTGAGTTAGTTGTACTCATACTACACTCTGCACCTCGTGTGCAGATCCAGGTGCTCCCGGATATGAAGGCTGTTAGAATTAGGAGTTCTTTCCGTTGGAGACTACCAAGGTAGCTACTTGAAGACCGCAAACTTGATTCCCTTCCTGCTTAGTTATTGTACTGTTCTGTATTTCAGACAATGATTTTTACCAGTCAGACTTTGTATTTATTTAGACGCTCATGTACTCAGTGACACTGTATTTTGGGAGTGTTATATTTGAAATTATGAGATTTCTTCTGCTGAATTTTGATTATTTGTTTTCAAATTAAAAATATATGGTGGTTTATTGAGATTTTCGGCTTACCTAGTATTGAGATAGGCGCCATCACGACTGGTGAGATTTTGGGTCGTGACAAAAGTTATAAGGAGTGAAGATGGAATAATGTTGTCACAAGAACATTATGTTGAGAGACTTCTTAAGAAGTTTGAATATTTTAATGTCACATCTGTGAGCACTCCTTTTGATGCTAACTCTCAGTTGAAAAAGAATAATGGTGACCTAGTTGCTCAGTCTAAATATGCGCAGATTATTGTGAGTCTGATGCATTTAATGAATTTTACAAGGCCTGATATATCCTATGTTGTGTGTAGACTGAATAGATGTACTCATAATCCCAACAAAGAGCATTGGTCTACATTGGAAGGACTAGTGAAATATTTGAGAGGAACCATGAATTATGGTATCCTATATAGTGGATTTCCTTATAGTTTAGAAGGGTACAGTGATGCAAACTGGATCTTTGATTCAGATGAGATAAAATCCACTAAGTGGTTATGTATTCTCCCTTGGTGGTGGTGCAATATCGTGGAAATCAACTAAACAGATGATCATTGCTAGATCGACTATGGAATCAGAGTTTGTAGCTCTGGAGATAGCTAGTTCTGAGGTTGATTGGCTAAGAAACTTCTTAGCTAATATCCCTTTAATAAAGGACGTATTGCCTCCTGTGTTTATGCATTGTGATTGTGTGATGACCCAAAATGTCATCTTTAAATTTAATAAGAAATTCTATATCCTAAGACCTCGAAAAGTACCATTTATCATTCCTCGACTTGCGTGCGCAGTCCATAAAATTTTCCAAAAAGTTTTTATGTGAAAAATGGAATAAATGTGAAATAGAGCTTTAAAACTCAACTAAGTTGACTTTGGTCAACATTTTGAGCAAACGGACCCGAATCAGTATTTTGAAAATTTCAATAGGTCCGTATCATGATTTGGTACTTGGGCGTATGCCCGAAATCGAATTCTGAGGTCCCTAGCCCGAGATATGGAATTTGGATGATAAATTAAAAGCTTGAAAGCTTAATGATTTCTAAGAAATTTTATTGATGTTGGATTTATTGACCTCGGGTCTATATTTTAGTTTCGGATCTCGGTATAGGTCCACTATAATATTTATGACTTGTCTGCCGAATTTGGTGAGAATCGGAGTTGATTTGACGTGATTCGGACGTCCGGTTGTAAAAATATAAGTTTTAAAGTTTTCTTGAAAACTTTCTTTGAGTTGGTGTCTGATTCGTACTTCTAGGTATTATTTTGGCGATTTGATCACGTGAGCAAGTTCGTATGATGTTTTAGGACTTAGGTGTATGTTTGTTTTGGAGCCCCGAGGGCTCGGATTGATTTCGGATGGTTAACGGATCATTGTTGGACTTAAGAAAAACTGCAGAAATCTGCTTCTGGTTTCCTTCTTCGCGTTTACGAGGGGAGTCTCGCGTTCGCGAAGAGGAAATTTGGACTGACACTTTTTGTGCTTCGCGTTCGCGACTGAGGGAACACATTCGCGAAGAGTCGAGGTGCAAAGCTTCGCGTTCGCGATTGAATCCCCGCGTTCGCGAAGGGAAACTGGTTGGCCAGGAAAATGGCCTTTGCGTTCACAAAGGGCATCTCGCGTTCGCGAAGGCCAAGCCAGGCAAGCTTCACATTCGCGAAGTAGCCCTCGCGTTCGCGAAGAGTAAAATTGGTCAGCAGGAATTTGTGCTTCACGAACGCGAGGCACTGACCACGTTAGCGAAGGGTAAAAGTTCCAGAAACAGAACTTAAGTTCTGGAAAATGGGAATCCCATTTTCAACCCTTTTCCATTTTTGAGCTCGGGTAAGGCGATTTTTGGGCGATTTTTACGGGAAAATATTGGGGTAAATATTTCTTATCCTATATTGATTATATTTCATGATTCCATACTCGTTTATATCATGAATCCGTGAATTTATGGAAGAAAAATCAGATTTTCTAAAATCTTCCAAAAACAAAAAAATTTAAGATTTGAAGGTCCATTTGATATCGGAATTGGACAAATTTTGTATGGTTGAACTCGTATCGGAACAGTTGTTTGAATTTTGCAAGTTTTTCCAGGATTTGAGATGTGGGTCCCACTGCCGAATATTTTAATGAATTTCGTATTTTTATCCTGAAAATTTGTAAATTCATATGGAATTAATTCCTTGATTAGTATTGAATATATTGAATTGTTTGTGAATAGATTTGAAGCTTTCGGAGGCAAATTTAAAAGGAAAAGCTGTGGTTGAATAATTGATTGGAATTTGCAAAGCTAGGTAAGTGTCGGGGTTAACCTTGACTTGAGGGAATAGAACCCTTAAATTATTTGTTATGTGAAATGTATGTGAACGACGTATAGGCAAGGTGATGAGTGTCTATACGTCGTCAAATTGACTGTTTGCCTACTTACTTGAAAAATCATAAATTATTTTAAATCATGAATTAATTATTATAATAATTATTTCTCTCCTATTCTTTGTCAAACATTAATCCTTGAATTCTTGCATTAATTGTTACATGCTATTTGAATTATTTGTCTTAATTGTGATTTGACATTTAGCATATTAAATATTAAACTGCCTATTTTCTCCCTAATTTCCATAATAATTTGCTATTTGTCATTGTTTGTTTCATAATTAAATCATAATTATTGTATGCTTGTTGTCTTATAGTTTTATATTAATTGTTGCATTTATCGGGAAAATTTCTTCTATAAGAATTGGTAAATGAATATGTTGGAGGAGCGGGTTGCACGCCACAACAGAATTGATTGAAAAGGATATATATTGGAGGATCGGGTTGCACGCCGCAACAGACTTATTAAAAAATCAATATTGGAGGATCGGGTTGCACGCCGCAACAGACTTATTAAAAAGTCAATATTGGAGGATCGGGTTGCACGCCGCAACAGACTTATTAAAAAGTCAATATTGGGGGATCGGATTGCACGCCGCAACAGACTTATTTAAAAGTCTATATATATACTTGATTGAAATAAATACATGACAGACTTGATTAAAAAGAATATATTGGGAGAGCGGGTTGCACGCTGCAACAGACTTATTTAAAAGTCTATATATATACTTGATTGAAATAAATACATGACAGACTTGGTTAAAAGGAAGATATTGGGAGAGCGGGTTGCACGCTGCAACATAATTGATTGTGAATATATTGTGAGAGCGGGTTGCACGTTGCAACAGAACTGGTTGAAATAATATGGATTATGACTGCTCAGTTGGCTTCAATTATTATAAATGAGTTACCTGATTTATTTCTATTATTTGTTGTTGTTATCAATATTGCGTACAGGTTAATGTAAGTGAACCGCCTTAGCCTCGTCACTACTTCGTCGAGGTTAGGCTCAGCACTTACCAGTACATGGGGGTCGGTTGTACTAATACTACACTCTGCACTTCTTGTGCAGATTTTGGAGTTGGTCCCAGCAGCGTACCATAGACTTGATCGGATTTCAGCTACCAGAGAAGGCTTGAGGTATAACTGCATGGCGTCCGCAGTTCTGAAGTCCCCGTCTATTTTACTTTAGCTGTGTGTTTATTTCCAGACAGCTTTATTTATTCAGACCTTTATTTGTATTTATTCTAGAAGCTCGTGCACTTGTGACACCAATTCTGGGATGGTATTTAGACACCGTTATTTTTATGGATTATTTTACTATATTTCAAACTTTGCTTCCGCTTTTGTTTCCTTGATTATTAATAATTTAAATATTGTTTAAAAAATTGGTTAATATTATTCTAACGTTGGCTTGCCTAGCAAGTGAAATGTTAGGCGCCCTCACGGTCCGAAGGTGGAAATTTCGGGTCGTGACAGTTGGTATCAGAGCATTAGGTAACATAGGTCTCACGAGTCACGAGAAAGCTTAGTAGAGTCTGAAGGATCGGTACAGAGACGTCTGTATTTATCTCTCAGAGGCTATGAAGTTTAGGAACAATATCACTTCTTTCTTATTCTGTCGTGCGATTTTATTCTATCATCGATGATTGAACCATTCTACTCTTATTCTCTCACAGATGTTGAGAACACGTAATACCTCTACCGATGGATAGGGACGAGAACCCCTGGTAGCAACTATGGCCAGGGGTAGAGCTCGAGGTCGTGCCAGAGGCCGAGGCCGAGGTAGAGCTCAGTCCAGAGCTCGAGTAGCTGCACCTGTTATAGAACCTCAGGTGGATCTTCAGGAGGAAGTTCTAGTTTAGAATGTACCAGTTGGACCAGTTCAGGTCTCGGAAGGATTTATAGCCACTCCATACTTCAGGACGCTCTAGTCCGTTTGGTAAGTCTTATGGAGAGAATGGCTCAGAATGGTACATTTCCAGTGGCACCAGCCATTTCAAAGGCTGGGGGAGGAGCACAAACTCCCACTACTCCCACTCCGGAGCAGATGGCTCCCTAGAATCAGGCTCCAGCAGCCCCGCCAGTTGGGATATATCAGCCAGTTATTGTGGCACAAACCGGTGATAGGCCCGCCATGTCTTTTGAGGCCTTATTAAGACTGGATAAGTTCACTAAGCTCTTTCCAGTTCACTTCAGTGGTACACCTTCTGAGGACCCATAGGATTATCTTGAACGCTGCCATGAGGTGCTGCGGAACATGGGTATAGTTGAGACCAATGGGGTTGATTTTGCTATATTCCAGATGACGGTTTCTGCCAAGAGGTGGTGGAGAAATTATACATTGACCCGACCAGTCGGATCGCCTGCACTTACCTGGGAGCAATTCTCTCAGCTATTTTTGGAGAAGTTCCTTCCTATCACACTGAGGGAGGAATTACGCAAGTAATTTGAGCGTCTACCACAGGGCAGTATGACTGTTACTCAGTATGAGTCCCATTTCGTGGATTTGGCCCCGTCATGCTCTCCTTTTACTACCTACGGAGGGAGAGAGAGAGAGAGAGTGAGGAGGTTTATTGAGGGACTCACTCACCCTATCAGACTTCAGATGGACAAAAAGACCGGAAGTGAGATTTCTTTTCAGGCGGCTGCTAATATCGCAAGGAGGATCGAGATGGTTATTGCACAGGAAAGAGGGCAGAGGTTCGATAAGAGGCCTCTTCAGTTCGGTTGTTTCAATGGTGCCTCATCTGGAGGCAGGGGTAATTTTGGTAGGGGTCATCCTCCCAGACCATTTCATTCAGCACTTCATGTATCTCCCGGTGTTTCAGGGAGTCATGGTCCTATTATGCCTTACTCTGGGCAGCCAGTATTCAGTGCACATTCAGCTCCTATCAGTGCACCACCACTCCAGAGTTACTACAGTGGTTATCCGACCTATCTGGGTCAGCTTCAGCTTCAGCAGCCACGGCATCAAGATGGGTGTTATGAGTGTGGGAACATTGGTCACATCAGGAGGTATTGCCCTAGATTGGCGAGTAACAGATCTCGGCAAGATTCTCGTGCCATCATACCGGCACCGGTTGCTTCACCGCCTGCTCAGCCAGCTAGAGGTAGGGGTCAGACAGCTAGAGGTGGAGGTCAGGCTAGTAGAGGTGGAGGTAAGGCCGTTAGAGGTGGAGGTCAGGCCATTAGAGGTGGAGGTCAGACCGTTAGAGGTGGAGTCCAGCCAGTTAAAGTTCGTCCCAGAGATGCAGTTCAGATTGGTGGGGCCCAGCCTCGATTTTATGCTTTTCCAGCGAGGCCTGAGGCCAAGTCATTTGATGTTGTGATCACAGGTATTATTCCAGTTTGCCATAGAGATGCTTCAGTTCTATTTGATCCAGGATCTACTTATTCCTATGTGTCCTCCTATTTTGCTTCATATTTGGTTGTGCCTTGTGATTCTCTGAGTGCTTATGCGTGTGTATCTACACCGGTGGGAGACTCTGTTGTAGTAGATCATGTCTATCGTTCGTGTGTGGTTACTATTGGTAATCTTGAGACTAGTGTAGATCTTCTACTTCTTGATATGGTAGATTTTGATGTCATCTTGGGTATGGATTGACTGTCTCCTTATCATGCTATATTGGACTGTCATGCCAAGAAGTGACCCAAGCTATGCCCGGGTTACTTCGGTTAGAGTGGAAAGGAACTCTTGGCTATTCTGCCAGCAAGGTTATTGTAATGACCCGGCCGGTCGTTTTGAGAATTTAAGTCTCGTTCGGCGGCATAAGGCCCTGAGTAGCTTCATATTATGTGTATTGACTTACGTGCATGGTTGAATTCGGTTACCGGTTGTTTCAGAGTAATTTGAGACACTTAGTCCCTAAAACGGAAGCTTAAGTCTTAGGATTTTGACCGTAGTTGGAACTATGTGAAGACGACTCCGGAATAGAGTTCCGCCGATTCCATTATCTCCATTGGGTGATTTAGGACTTAGGAGCGTGTCCGGACTGTAAATCCGAGGTCTGTAGCTGATTTAGGCTTGAAATGGTGAAAATCAAATTTTTTGGAGATTTGGACCGGAAGTGGACTTTTTGATATCGGGGTCGGAATGCGATTCTGAGAGTTGGAACAGCTTTGTTATGTAATTTGGGACTTGCCTGCAAAATTTGACATTATTCCGGGTTTATTTGATAGGTTTCAGCACGGGTTTTAGAAGTTGAAAGATTTAAGAATTTATAAGTTCGATTCATGGTGCGATGCGTAGTTTCAATGTTAGTTGATGTGATTTGAGGGCTCGACTAAGTTCGTATGGTATTTTAGGAATGGTTGGTATGTTTGGTTGAGGTCCTGGGGGCCTCGGGTGAGTTTCGGGTGCTTAACGGATTAAAAGTTTGATTTGTGTTACTCCTAAGTCTTCATGCTTCTGGTATTTTCGCACCTGCGGTGAAGAGACCGCACGTGCGGAGAGGCAAGCGCAGAAGAGGAAAAGTGGAGGACTACCAGGGATCGCAGGTGCGAGGAAAATTCCGCATCTGCGATGCCCGCAAATGCGAAGATTGAGGCGCATGTACGAGAAGTGCTGGACTTGACAGTCTCCGCAGGTGCAGAGAAATTTTGCACCTCAGCGGCTCCGCAGAAGCGGATTTTGGTGCGCAGAAGCGAGAGGAAAGCGCAGGTGCGGTTTGGACGTGCGCACCTGCGGTCGAGCAGATGTGGCTAATTATGCCCCACGCCTGGGCAGAAAAGAGAAATTCGAGGGTTTGGTTTCATTCTTCGTTTTTGGACTTGAGAGCTCGGAATTTGGCGATTTTTCAAGGGATTTTCAGAGGGAGCTTTAGGGTAATGATTCCTAACTCGTTTTTGGTTGTATTGCATTAATCCATAGTTGTTTTCTCCATTTACTTTCAGATTTTTGGGGTTAAAATTGGGAAAAATTGGAAGAACTTCTTTAATAAAGATTTCGAGTTTTGAAAGGGAATTTGTGGTCGGATTTGAGTATATCTTATATGATTGGACACGTGAGTGAATGGGTGTTCATATTTTGTGATTTTTACCCGATTCCGAGACGTGAGCCCGGGTCGACTTTTTAGGGCAAATTTCGGAATTGTTTTGTTAAAATAATGATTTCATTAATTAGATGAGTCTATTATCATTATATTCATGATATGCAATTGTGTTTGGTTAGATTTGGACTATTCAGAGTCGGATAATTGAGGAAAGGGCATTCTTACGGACTGTTTGAGCTTGATTCGAGGTAAGTATCTTGCCTAACCTTGTGTGGGTGACTTCCCCTTATGATTTGAGTTTTCTATGTTGATTGTAGTCCGTGTACACGAGGTGACGAGTGCGTGCACGGACTTATTTGTGGAAAATTATCCTTTTAGGGTTCTTAGGTCCTTATATTCATTGAATATGCAGTTGGTCTTGTTATGATTATATATCTTAATTACTAGATTCACATATACCTGCTTAATTAGAATCAATTGCTTCATGATCCACTATTATTGTTACTTGATTCATATGTGCCTTAACTGAAACTGTTATCTCTTTTATAGCCATGCTATCTTTTCATAACTGCGTATCTTTATTTAGAATTTATATTATTTCATATTATAATTGTTCAGTCTTACTTGAGGTTATGATTATTTTTTCGCTGCTTATCCTTAATTGAATTATTGAATATATTCGTAATTTCCTCAACCTTAAAAGAAGTTTAGATATCCTATATTTCAGTCGACTTGTTTTATTTGGAATTATTTAACTCGTGTTAGCTTCCCTGTTGTTGAGGTGTATATTGTGGGATTGTTGCTACACATTAGTTTTCCCTTGTTGAGCTGTTCTCTTTACGCCTAGCATTTCAGACTGTGGTTATTCCTTGTGAATTGGTTCCACATTTTCTTGTGATTTAAAGGTTCTTGAGTTGATTTACTTGCCGTACTTTGTATTATAGCCATTGTTGTTGTTGTATTCATTGTGGTGATGCACGAGGTTTCTGCCGTGCGATTGTTATTATTGTGAGGCACGAGGTTTCTGCCGTGCGGTTGTTATTATGGGGTTGCATGAGGTTTCTGCCGTGCTATTGTTACTATTGATATTTGCACATGCAGTGTGACAAGGTGGGATATATATATATATACACACACACACATACACATATATGTGTGTGTGGGTTGCGCATATGGCGAGACAAAGTGAGAACATTATTATGCACGTGTGGCGAGACAAGGCGGGCATTTATGTTACTATTGCACACGTGGCGAGACAAGGTGGGCTGTGTTAGGAATTAATTTGTGATGATTTATGGCCTGGGGGCATTCTTGTTGTTGATAATTGTGTAGTGGTATACGTACCTGTGTGAGCTTTATCTTGTGAAAGCCATGAGAAAATATTCTACGTGTTATCCGTTCTTCTTCTTAGGACACTTGCACAAGCATACACGTAGTTAAGCACTCTTATCGGATAAGAGGTGTTCTTGATATTGTTGAGCATAGATGCTCACCCTCGTTTACTTGTCTTCTATGCGAGAATGGCTCTATTGGCACGTGAGTCGTCAGTGTGGTTATGAGGTGTTATGAGGGCATAGGATGCCAAGTGCTAGGGTTCAAGTATTATGACCCGTGAGTTGTGAATTGTCCAAGGTTCGATACCTCGTGGAGTTGTTGACTAAAACCTGATGTAAAAGCGGTTGTAATTACTGAGTTATTACTTGTCCTTGCTGTATTCGTGATTCCAGATTTAGGTTGTGTTCCATTTACTTTGTCTGCGTCATTTTCATGATATTCTACCGATACTTGTTATTTTCTTGCTTTAATGCCATTATTGTATTGTGAGCCATATTGCATAGTCTTTGTGTAGACATCATAGTTCTGTTATTCATGTGCTTATATTTGTTCAGTTTATTAGACCAGTGGGTGTCTTGACTGTTCTTCGTCACTACTCCACCGAGGTTAGTCTTGATACTTACTGGGCACCGCTGTGGTGTGCTCATGCTACTCTTCTGTACATTTTTGTGCAGATCCAGGTACTTGTTCGTTAGCTAGATGTGTGGACTGTTGCTGTGGAGACTCAAGGTAAACCTGCTGCTGCGTTCGCAGGTTTCGGAGTCACCTTCCAGTTTTCGTTTTGTACTGTTTATTCTTATTTCTGGACAGTTGTATTTAGAAATTTTCTAGCAAACACTCTGTTGAGCTTATGACTTGTACTAGCGGTTTTGAGAATTTTAAGAGACTCTATTTAAATAATGTTGTTGTTTTAATTATTGTTAGGCTTACCTAGTCCCTAAGACTAGGTGCCATCACGATACCCAACGGAGGGAAAATTAGGTCGTGACAAGTTAGTATCAGAGCTCTAGGTTCATAGGTTCTACGAGTCACAAGCGAGTTTAGAATAGTCTTGCGGATCAGTACGGAGACGTCTGTACTTATCTTCGAGAGGCTACAGAACTATTAGGACAATCTCACTTCTTTCATTCCTGCCGTGCTAGATTATTGATCTCGGAGTTTGAACTTTTATCATTCCATTCTCTCATAGATGGTGAGGACACGAGCTATAGTTATAGACGACGCTGCTCCTGGAGCAAGTATCGCTAGAGGCAGAGGTAGAGGCCGACGAGGAGTAAGTGTCACAGCCAGAGCACCTACCAGAGCAGCAGTTGAGGAGCCGCCAGTAGTTCCAGTTAAGGAGAAGGTACCGGAGGCGCCTGTTATTACCCCTGGACTTCAGGAGACCTTAGCACAGTTCCTGAGCATGTTTGGTACATTGGCTCAGGCGGGGTTGATTCCGGTTGAACCAACTACTTCATAGACCGAGGGAGGAACCCAGACTCCCGCCGCCCACACCCCAGAGCAGCGAGTTCATGTTGGTCAGGTTCCAGGTGTCATGGCGACACAACGTGTGGTCCCAGTTAAGCCCGTGGTCAGGGCAGCAACATCTGAGGAAGAGCAACTTAGACTTGCAAGGTTCAAGAAATATGACCCTCCTACATTTAGTAGTTTGGCTTCAAAGAGTGCACATGGTTTTCTGGATGAGTGTCACCGCATTCTCCGTACTATGAGTATTGTGGAGACGAGCGGGGTTGCTTTTATTACGTTCCAGCTCAGGGGAGCGTCTTACCAGTGGTGGCGGGCATATGAGTTGGGTAGCCCAGCCAAGTTAGCTTCACTTACATGGGTTCAGTTTTCAGAGATGTTCCTGAGAGAGTTTGTACCTCAGTCCCTTAGATGCATAGTGCGTGGAGTTTGAGCAGCTGCGCCAGGGCACTATGTCAGTGTCAAAGTATACCGTGAGATTAAGTGATCTGGCCAGGTATGCACCTGCTTTGGTCGCCACAGTTAGAGAGCATGTCCGTAGATTCATTGAGGGATTCAGGTATGATATTCGGTTCAGCATGGCTCATGAGTTAGAGTCAGATGTTTCATTTCAGCAGGTGGTAGGGATCACCCGCCGAGTAGAGGGCATGTGGGACCAGGAGAGAGAAGATAGGCAAGGCCACAGGAGAGAGTACAGGCGAGATCAGGAGAGAGAGGACAGAGAAGTGAGGAGGCCTCGTAGACTGGAGAGATCTACTGGTCCTTATTTTGGAGGCAGGGTACGACATGGTAGAGGTTTTGTGGGCCAGCCAGTTCAGTTTGCACTTCAGGCTTCGCACAGTGTTTCAGGTGCTCATAGGTCTTAGAGTACCCGTACCGCACAGTTCCCACAACCACGTCAGCAGAGAGGTTTCTTCAAGTGTGGAGATACTAGCCACAGGGTGAGAGATTGTCCTAAACTCCGAATAGGTGTGTCACAGCGGAGTATTCAGGCGAGTAGAGGGCGCCTAAGAGGGGAAGTCCCGACCCATTGATGTGTTTCATATAGTAGGCTTGAGGCCACTGTGCCAGATGATGTCATACATGTATGCTTTTGATTTGCTACAGAGGGGCACCATTCGTATTTTGATTCGGTCCTGATTATCGGGGCGAGTTCCCCTACTTGTTGTCCCACCTATGGGTGAGTTCATGACTTAGTATTATGTTTAGGTGTTTACCCCTGTTGGGAGACTCTATGAGTGGTAGCCCGTGTCTATCGTTTGTGTCTATTCATTATTGAATGTTACGAGACTATAAGTGAATTCACGTTGTCCATTATGGTAGGTTTGATGTGATTCCTGAGTAAATTGGTTATAATTTGTGATTTGATACTCTACCGGGGTGAGAGTTTAGCAAGTGTTGAGATTTTATTGGCAGAATTGAGTTAGTGGAAGATTTCCATTGGTATTATGTGTATTCAACTTGTGATTTAGAGTTGAGGGTGAGACCGTCGCGATTCCATGTGATTTGATATGTTTGAGCCGGGCTGCGTGCCGCGGTGGACGGTGATACCAGGATGAGATCCTTATGATTTGTTCATGTACTTTGATTTTTCCTTTTGAATTGATTCGTAGTAGGGTATTGTTAGAAAGGTGTGCCTGTCGGGCTTGTTTGATCTTTATCTTATGTGTTTCTCTTTATATATTTAGTCAATTTCATTATGTGCTTCTCGAGTTTTGGCTTGCGGGGTGTGTGCCCGGTGGTGTTAGTTGGGACTTACTGATTCGGGAGTATAGTTATGAGGTCTTCGTGTTTCTTGCATCATTGTCAGCACTATGGAGGTTTGAAACGTGTTGCTAATGGATATGGGTCTAATTGCCGGTACTGGTTTTGATTTCGGGCAGCTATTATGATCAGAAATGTTATTATGGGCCTATATGTGGTGTGTCTTATTGTGTGGTCGTACCTTGTGGGTGTAGGCATGAGTTGCTACCGCTGTTTGAGACTGATATCGGTAATGGATTTAGAATTGGGTCTTTTGAAGATAAATAGAAGGTGAGAATTTTGACTCTAAAGCTTATCGGTGTTGGCAGAAAGGATAAATTACAATTGAGATGGTGTCGTCAGGATTATGGGGATTTGGGGTGATGTGGGGTCACCTATGTGAGTGTGTTGGGTATGTGCTTTAAGTGATTTTAGGACTTCGAGGCGATTCTTAGCACGTTCGAGGACGAACGTTTGTTTAAGAGGGGAAGGATGTAACGACCCAGCCGATCGTTTTGAGAATTTAAGTCTCGTTTGGTGGCATAAGGACCTGAGCAGCTTCATATTATGTGTATTGACTTGCGTGCGTGGTTGAATTTGGTTAACGATTGTTTCGGAGTGATTTGGGACACTTAGTCCCTAAAACGGAAGCTTAAGTCTTAAGATTTTGACCGTAGTCGGAACTATGTGAAGACGACTCCAGAATGGAGTTCCGTCGATTCCATTAGCTCCGTTGGGTGATTTTGGACTTAGGAGAGTGTTCGGACTGTAAATCCGAGGTCTGCAGCTGATTTAGGCTTGAAATGGCGAAAATCAAATTTTTTGGAGATTTGGACCGAAAGTGGACCTTTTGATATCGGGGTCGGAATGCGATTCCAAGAGTTGAAAAAGTTCCGTTATGTTATTTGGGACTTACTTGCAAAATTTGACGTCATTCCGGGTTGATTTGAGAGGTTTCGACACGAGTTTTAGAAGTTGAAAGATTTAAGAATTTATAAGTTCGATTCATGGTGTGATGCGTAGTTTCAATATTAGTTGATGTGATTTGAGGGCTCGACTAAGTTTGTATGGTGTTTTAGGATTGGTTGGTATGTTTGGTTGAGGTCCCGGGGGCCTCGGGTGAGTTTCGGGTGCTTAACGGATTAAGAGTTTGATTTGTGTTACTGCTAAGTCTTCATGCTTCTTGTATTTTCGCACCTGCGGTGAAGAGACCGCAGGTGCGGGAGCGCACGTGCGGAGAGGCAAGCGCAGAAGCCGAAAAGTGGAGGAGTGCCAGGGGTCACAGGTGCGAGGAAAATTCCGCATCTGTGATGCCCGTAGATGCGAAGATTGAGGCGCATGCGCGAGAAGTGCTGGACTTGACAGTCTCTGCAGGTGCGGAGAAATTTTGCGCATCAGCGGCTCCGCAGAAGCGGATTTTGGCGCGTAGAAGCGAGAGGAAAGCGCAGGTGCGGTTTGGACGTGCGCACCTGCGGTCGAGAAGATGCGGCTAATTATGCGCAGGTGCGGTCACGCCTGGGCAGAAAAGAGAAATTCAAGAGTTTGGTTTCATTCTTCGTTTTTGGACTTGAGAGCTCGGAATTTGGCGATTTTTCAAGGGATTTTCAGAGGGAGCTTTGGGGTAATAATTCCTAACTCGTTTTTGGTTGTATTGCATTAAACTATAGTTGTTTTCTCCATTTAGTTTCGGATTTTTGGGGTTGAAATTGGGAAAAATTGGAAGAACTTCTTCAATAAAGATTTCGAGTTTTGAAAGGGAATTTGTGGTCGGATTTGAGTATTTCTTATATGGTTGGACTCGTAAGTGAATGGGTGTTCATATTTTGTGATTTTTACCCGATTTCGAGACGTGGGCCCGGGTCGACTTTTTAGGGCAAATTTTGGAATTGTTTTGTTAAAATATTGATTTCATTAATTAGATGAGTCTATTATCGTTGTATTCATGATATGCAATTGTGTTTGATTAGATTTGGGCCATTCAGAGTCGGATAATTGAGGAAAGGGCATTCTTACAGACTGTTTGAGCTTGGTTCGAGGTAAGTATATTGCCTAACCTTGTGTGGGGGACTTTCCCTTATGATTTGAGTCTTTTATGTTGATTGTAGTCAGTGTACACGAGGTGACGAGTGCGTGCACGGACTTATTTGTGGAAAATTGGCCTTTTAGGGTTCTTAGGTCCTTGTATTCATTGAATATGCAGTTGTTCTTGTTATGATTATATATCTTAATTACTAGATTCACATATACCTGCTTAATTAGAATCAATTGCTTCATGATCCACTATTATTGTTACTTGATTCATATGTGCCTTAACTGAAACTGTTATCTCTTTTATAGCCATGCTATCTTTTCATAACTGCGTATCTTTATTTGGAATTTATATTATTTCATCCTATAATTGTTTAGTCTTAATTGAGGTTATAATTATTTTTCCGCTGCTTATGCTTAATTGAACTGTTGAATATCCTTCGTAATTTCCTCAACCTTAAAAGAAGTTTAGATATCCTATATTTCAGTCGACTTGTTTTATTTGAAATTATTTGACTCGTGTTAGCTTCCCTGTTGTTGAGGTGTATATTGTGGGATCGTTGCTACACATTAGTTTTCCCTTGTTGAGATGTTCTCTTTACGCCTAGCATTTCAGACTGTGGTTATTCCTTGTGAATTGGTTCCACATTTTTTTGTGATTTAAAGGTTCTTGAGTTGATTTACTTGCCGTACTTTGTATTATTGCCATTGTTGTTGTTGTATTCGTTGTGGTGATGTACGAGGTTTCTGCCGTGCGATTGTTATTATTGTGATGCATAAGGTTTCTGCCGTGCGGTTGTTACTATTGATATTTGCATATGCGGCGTGACAAGGTGGGATATATATATATATATATATATATATATGTGTGTGTGTGTGTGTGTGAGAGAGAGAGTTGCGCATGTGGCGTGACAAGGTGGAAATATTATTATGCACGTGTGGCGAGACAAGGCGGGCATTTATGTTACTATTGCACACGTGGCGAGACAAGGTGGGTTATGTCAGGGATTGATTTGTGATGATTTTTGGCCTGGGGGAATTCTTGTTGATATTTGTATAGTGGTATACGTACCTGTGTAAGCTTTATCTTGTGAAAGCTGTAAGAAAATATTCTACGTGTTGTCCGTTCTTCTTCTTCCTTATGCTTATTTGCTGGTATGGACTATGTTAGGACACTTGCACAAGCATACACGTAGTTAATCACTCTTATCGGATAAGAGGTATTCTTGATATTGTTGAGCATATATGTTCACCCTTGTTTACTTGTCTTCTATGCGAGAATGGCTCTATTGGCATGTGAGTCCTCAGTGTGGTTATGAGGTGTTATGAGGGCATAGGATGCCAAGTGTTAGGGTTCAGGTATTGTGACCCGTGAGTTGTGAATTGTCCAAGGTTCGGTACCTCGTAGAGTTGTTGACTAAAACCTGATGTAAAAGCGGTTGTAATTACTGAGTTATTACTTGTCCTTGCTGTATTCATGATTCCGGATTTAGGTTGTGTTCCATTTACTTTGTCTGCGTCATTTTCATGATATTCCGCTGATACTTGTTGTTTTCTTAATTTAATGCCATTACTGTATTGTGAGCCATATTGCATAGTCTTTATGTAGACATCATAGTTCTGTTATTCATGTGCTTATATCTATTCAGTTTATTAGACCAGTGGGTGTCTTGACTGTTCCTCGTCACTACTCTATCGAGGTTAGTCTTGACACTTACTGGGCACCGATGTGGTGTGCTCATGCTACTCTTCTGCACATTTTTGTGCAGATCCAGGTACTTGTTCGTTAGCTAGTTGTGTGGACTGTTGCTGTGGAGACTCAAGGTAAACCTGCTACTGCGTTCGTAGGCTTCGGAGTCACCTTCCAGTTTTCGTTTTGCACTGTTTATTCTTGTTTCTGGACAGTTGTATTTAGAAGTCTTCTAGCAAACACTCTGTAGAGCTTATGACTTGTACTTCCGGTTTTGGGAATTTTAAGAGACTCTATTTAAATAATGTTGTTGTTTTAATTATTGTTAGGCTTACCTAGTCCCTAAGACTAGGTGCCATCATGATACCCAACGGAGGGAAAATTGGGCCAGCAGGGTTATTTCTTATATGAAAGCTCGGCGTATGGTAGAGAAAGGGTGTCTAGCCTATTTGGCTTATATTCGCGATCCCAGTGCGGATGTCCCTTCTATGGACTCAGTACCAGTTGTTCGTGAATTTTCAGAAGTATTTCCTGCAGATCTACCGGGGATGCCACCCGACAAAGATATTGACTTCTGTATTGATTTGGCTCCGGGCACTCAGCTCATTTCTATTCCACCATACGGTATGGCCCCGCCAGAGTTAAAAGAATTGAAAGAGCAGTTACAAGACTTGCTTGATCAGGGATTCATTAGACCCAATGTCTCGCCCTGGGGTGCACCAGCATTATTTGTAAAGAAGAAAGATGGCTCGATGCGGATGTGTATAGATTATCGGCAGTTGAACAAGGCCCCTATCAAAAACAAATATCCGCTACCAAGAATTGATGACTTATTTGATCAACTTCAGGGTGCCAAGGTATTTTCGAAGATTGATTTGAGATCTGGTTACCATCAGTTGAAGATTAGGGCATCTGATGTCCCTAAGATAGCTTTTCGGACTCGGTATGGGCATTACGAGATCCTAGTTGTGTCATTTGGGTTGACAAATGCTCCAGCAGTATTTATGGATTTGATGAATCGGGTGTTCAAGCCTTATTTGGATTCTTTTGTGGTTGTATTCATTGATGATATCTTGATTTACTCCAGCAGACGAGAGGAGCATGAGCAACATCTTTGAAGTGTGCTTCACACCTTGAACAATAATCAGTTATATGCCAAATTTTCAAAATGTGAGTTTTGGTTAGACCCAGTTGCCTTTTTGGGACATGTTGTATCGGCAGAAGGCATAAAGGTGGATCCTAAGAAGATTGAGGCTGTTCAGAATTGGCTTAGACCTACTTCGGTTACAGAGATTCAGAGTTTCCTAGGTTTGACAGGTTATTATCGTCGGTTCGTGGAAGGGTTTTCATCTATAGTAAGCACATTGACCAGACTAACCCAGAAGGGTGTTCCATTCAAATGGTCAGACGAGTGTGAGTTGAGCTTTCAGAAGCTCAAGACCGCTTTGACTACGGCACCAGTGTTGGTATTACCCACAGGTTCAGGATCGTATACGGTATATTGTGATGCATCTCACATTGGGCTTGGTGCAGTATTAATGCAAGATGGCAAGGTAATTGCATATGCGTCGCGGCAGTTGAAAGTTCACGAGAAGAATTATCTTGTTCATGACTTAGAATTGGCAGCCATTCTTCATGCGCTGAAGATTTGGAGGCATTACCTCTACGGTGTCTCGTGTGAGGTATTTACTGATCATCGTAGCCTCCAGTATCTGTTCAAACAAAAGGATCTTAATTTGAGGCAAAGAAGATGGATGGAGTTGTTGAAAAACTATGATATCACCATTTTGTATCACCCCGGAAAGGCCAATGTGGTGGCTGATACCTTGAGTAGAAAGGCTGTGAGTATGGCCAGTCTTGCGTATATTCCGGTTGGTGAGAGGCCATTAGCTGTAGATGTTCAGACTTTGGCTAATCAACTCGTGAGGTTAGATGTTTCAGAACCCAGTCGGGTTCTATCTTGCACAGTCGCTTGGTCTTCTTTATATGAGCGCATCAGAGAGAGGCAGTATGATGATCCTCACTTACTTGTCCTTAAGGACACGGTGTGACACGGTGATGCCAAACAGGTTGCTGTGGGGGAAGATGGGATCTGCGAATGTAGGGTCGTATTTGTGTGCCTAATGTGGATGGGCTTCGTGAATTAATTCTTGACGAAGCACACAGTTCCAGGTATTCTATTCATCCAAGTACCGCCAAAATGTATCAAGATTTGCGGCAACATTATTGGTGGAGGAGAATGAAAAAGGATATAGTTGCACATGTTGCTCGGTGTCTGAATTGTCAGCAAGTTAAGTACGAGCATTAGAGACCTAGTGGTTGCTTCAGAAGTTAGAAATTCCCGAGTGGAAGTGGGAGCGTATCACTATGGATTTTGTTGTTGGGATCCCACAGACTTAGAGAAAATTTGACGCAGTTTGGGTCATTGTGGACAGGTTGACCAAGTCAGCCCATTTCATTCCAGTGGCAGTTACCTATTCTTCAGAGAGGTTAGCTGAAATTTACATTCGTGAGATTGTCCGCCTTCACGGTGTGCCCGTGTCTATTATTTCAGATCGAGGTACGCAGTTTACCTCACATTTTTGGAGGGCTGTACAGCGTGAGTTAGGCACGCGGGTGGAGTTGAGTACAACATTTCATCCACAGACAGACGGACAGTCAGAGCGCACTATTCAGATATTGGAAGATATGCTTCGCGCTTGTGTTATAGACTTTGGAGGTTCTTGGGATCATTTCTTGCCACTTGCAGAGTTTGCTTATAATAATAGCTACCAGTCGAGCATTCAGATGGCTCCATATGAGGCATTATACGGAAGGCAATGCCGATCGCTAGTTGGTTGGTTTGAACCGGGAGAGGCTCGGTTGTTGGGTACCGATTTGGTACAGGATGACTTGGATAAGGTAAAGATTATTCAGGATCGACTTCGCACAGCTCAGTCTAGGCAAAAGAGTTATGCCGACCATAAAGTTTGTGATATTGCATTCATGGTTGGAGAACGAATATTGCTCCGGGTTTCACCTATGAAAGGTGTAATGAGGTTCGGAAAGAAGGGCAAGTTGAGCCCTAGGTATATCAGACCCTTTGAAATTCTTGAAAGGGTGGGTGAAGTAGCCTATAGGCTTGCATTATCACCTAGTTTATCAACGGTCCATCCGGTGTTCCATGTGTCTATGCTCCGGAAATATCATGGTGATCCGTCCCATGTGTTAGATTTCAGCTCAGTCCAATTGCACAAAGATTTGACTTACGAGGAAGAGCCGGTGGCTATTCTAGCCCGACAGGTCCGACAGTTGAGGTCTAAGAGTTATCCTTCAGTTCGGGTGCAATGGAGAGGTCAGCCGGTAGAGGCATCTACCTGGGAGTCCGAGTCGGACATGCGGAGTAAATATCCACACCTTTTCTCTAGCTCAGGTACTTTTTCTAACTCCGTTCGAGGACGAACATTTATTTTAGAGGTGGAGAATGTGATGACCCAAAATGTCATCTTTAAATTTAATAAGAAATTCTGTATTCTAAGACCTCAAAAAGCACCATTTATCATTCCTCGACTTGCGTGCACAGTCCACAAAATTTTTCGGAAAGTTTTTATGTGAAAAATGGATTAAAATGTGAAATAGAGCTTTAACACTCAACTAAGTTGACTTTGGTCAATATTTTGTGCAAACGGACCCAGATCAGTGTTTTGAAAATTCTAGTAGGTCTGTATCATGATTTGGTACTTGGGCGTATGCCCGGCATCGAATTCCGAGGTCCCTAGCCCGAGATATGGAATTTTGATTAAAAATTAAAAGCTTGAAAGCTTAATGATTTCTAAGAAATTACTGATGTTGGATTTATTGACCTCGGGTCCGTATTTTGGTTCCGGATCTCGATACAGGTCCACTATAATATTTATGACTTGTCTTCCGAATTTGGTGAGAATCGGAGTTGATTTGACGTGATTCGGACGTCCGGTTGTAAAAATATAAGTTTTAATGTTTTCTTGAAAACTTCCTTTGAGTTGGTGTCCGATTCGTAGTTCTAGGTGTTATTTTGGTGATTTTATCGCGCGAGCAAGTTCGTATGATGTTTTAGGACTTGGGTGCATGTTTGGTTTGGATCCCCGAAGGCTCGGATTGATTTCGGGTGGTTAACGGATCATTGTTGGACTTAAGAAAAATTGCAGAAATCTGCTTCTGGTTTCCTTCTTCGCGTTCGTGAGGGGAGTCTCGCGTTCGCGAAGAGCAAATTTGGACTGGCACTTTTTGTTCTTCGTGTTCGCAACTGAGGGAACGCATTCGCGAAGATTCGAGGTGCAAAGCTTCGCGTTCGCGATCGAATCCCTGCGTTCGCGAGGGAAAGGGGCTGGCCAGGAAAATGGCCTTCGCATTCGCGAAGGCCAAGCCATGCAAGCTTCGCATTCGCGAAGAGTAAAATTGGTCAGCAGGAATTTGTGCTTCGCGAACGCGAGGCACTGACCGTGTTCGCGAAGGGTAAAAGTTCCAGAAACAGAACTTAAGTTTTCGATAATGGGATTCGTCCCATTTTCAACCCTTTTCCATTTTTGAGCTCGGGTAAGGCGATTTTTGGGCGATTTTTACGGGAAAACATTGGGGTAAGTGTTCCTAATCCTATATTGATTATATTTCATGATTCCATGCTCGTTTATATCATGAATCCGTGAATTTGTGGAAGAAAAATCAGATTTTCTAAAATCTTCCAAAAACGAAAAACATTAAGATTTGAAGGTCCATTTGATATCGGAATTGGACAAATTTTGTATGGTTGAACTCATATCGGAACGGGTGTTTAGATTTCGCGAGTTTTTTTGGGATTTGATACGTGGGTCCCATTGCCAAAATTTTTAATGAATTTCAGATTTTTATCCGGAAAATTTGTAAATTTATATGGAATTAATTCCTATGATTAGTATTGAATATATTGAATTGTTTGTGAATAGATTTGAAGCTTTCGGAGACAAATTTAAAAGGAAAAGTTATGATTGAATAATTGATTGGAATTTGCAAAGCGAGGTAAGTATCGGGATTAACCTTGACTTGAGGGAATAGAACCCTTAAATTATTTGTTATGTGAAATGCATGTGAACGACGTATAGGCGAGGTGATGAGTGTCTATACGTCGTCAAATTGATTGTTTGCCTACTTACTTGAAAAATCATAAATTGTTTTAAATCATGAATTAATTATTATAATAATTATTTCTCTCCTATTCTTTGTCAAGCATTAATCCTTGAATTCTTGCGTTAATTGTTACATGCTATTTGAATTATGTTTTTTAATTTTTATTTGACATTTAGCATATTAAATATTAAACTGCCTATTTTTGCCCCTGATTTCCATAATAATTTGCTATTTGTCATTGTTTGTTTCATAATTAAATCATAATTATTGTATGCTTATTGTCTTATAGTTTTATATTAATTATTGCATTTATCGGCAAAATTTTTGCTATAAGAATTGGTAAATGAATATGTTGGAGGAGCGGGTTGCACGCCGCAACAGAATTGATTGAAAATGATATATTGGAGGATCGGGTTGCACGCCGCAACAGACTTATTAAAAAGTCAATATTGGAGGATCGGGTTGCACGCCGCAACAGACTTATTAAAAAGTCAATATTGGAGGATCGGGTTGCACGCCGCAACATACTTATTAAAAAGTCAATATTGGGGGATCGGATTACACGCCGCAACAGACTTATTTAAAAGTCTATATATATATACTTGATTGAAATAAATACATGGCAGACTTGGTTAAAAGGAAGATATTGGGAGAGCGGGTTGCACATTGTAACAGAATTGAATGTGAATATATTGTGAGAGCGGGTTGCACGCTGCAACAGAACTGGTTGAAATAATAATGGATTATGACTGCTGAGTTGGCTTCAATTATTATAAATGAGTTACCTGATTTATTTCTATTATTTGTTGTTGTTATCAATATTGCGTATAGGTTAATGTAAGTGAACTGCCTTAGCCTCATCACTACTTCGTCGAGGTTAGGCTTAGCACTTACCAGTACATGGGGTCGGTTGTACTAATACTATACTCTGCACTTCTTGTGTAGATTTTGGAGTTGGTGCCAGCGACGTACCATAGACTTGCTCGGATTTCAGCTACCAGAGGAGACTTGTGGTATAACTGCATGGCGTCCGCAGTTCTGAAGTCCCCGTCTATTTTACTTTAGCTCTGTGTTTATTTCCAGACAGCTTTAATTATTCAGACCTTTATTTATATTTATTCTAGAAGTTCGTGCACTTGTGACACCAATTCTGGGATGGTATTTAGACACCGTTATTTTTATGGATTATTTCACTATATTTCAATCTTTGCTTCCGCTTTTGTTAACTTTATTATTAATAATTTAAAGATTGTTTAAAAAATTGGTTAATATTATTCTAATGTTGGCTTGCCTAGCAAGTAAAATGTTAGGCACCATCACGGTTCGAAGGTGGAAATTTCGGGTCGTGACAGATTGTCAAGCGGCAATAGCTATAGCAAAGAATAAATCTTATAATTATAAAAGTAGACACATGAAATTGAGACATGATGTCATAAAATAGTTGTTGAGAGATAGTATAATTTCCATTGACTATGTGAAGGCGGTCATGACCCAAAATCCGTAAAGGCCGTGATGTTGTCGGGCTCCACTGTCAGGCAAGCCAACAATAAATACTTAATTGGGTTCTCATTTTGTTACTTTTGAAATCATATTTTTCCTTCAATTTTGTGATGACCCAAAAGGTCATCTTATGTTTTAGAACTCGAATTTGTGCTCTTAAACCATAAAAATCTCATTTTTACCCTTCTCGATTTGCATGTGCAGTCCGGGCAGGTTTCCGGAAAGCTTTTATGTTGAAAACTAATGAAAATAAGAATTTTTGCCTTAAAAGTTGATTTTCGATGACTTTGGTCAACAGTTTTGGTAAATGAGCCCGGATCCATGCTTTGACGGTCTCGGTAGGTCCGTATCGAATTATGGGACCTGGGCGTATGCCCGAAATTGAATTCGGAGGTCCCTAGCTTGAGTTATGTATTTTTGATGAAAACTAAAAGTCAGGAAATTATTTGTTTTTAAGAATTGATTGATATTTGGCATTGTTAGTATCGGGTCCGTATTTTTGGTTCCGGAGCCCGGTAAAAGTTCATTATGATATTTAAGACTTGTCTGTGAAATTTGGTGAGAAACGGAGTTGATTTGACGTGATTCGGACGTCCAGTTGAGAAAAATAGAAATTTTAAAGTGTTCTTGAGAATTTCATTTGATTTGGTACTACATCGTAGTTCTGAGTGTTATTTTGGCGATTTGATTGCGCGAGCAAGTTCGTATGATGTTTTTAGACTTGCGTGCATGTTTTGTTTGGAGCCCCGAGGGCTCGGGTGAGTTTTGGATAGGCTACAGAGTGATTTGGACTTAGAAAAATAGCTGGTGTGCTTCAGCTGTGTTGCAAGCCTCAGACCTCGCAAATATTAGGTCAGGGTTGGCATTTGCGATCACTGTTGAGGTCGCATTTGCGAACTTCTCATCGCAAATGCGAAGAGAAGCTGGGCCAGCTTGCGTTCTCAATTGCGAACTTTTCTTCGCATTTGCGAAGGTAGTCTGGGAGGGGTATGGGTCGCAAATGCGATCTTTGTCCGCATTTGCGAGGTCAGTTATCGCAATTGCGATACTTTCCTCGCATTTGCGAAGGGTGACATGATTGTGAAGGCTTCGCAATTGCGATAGCCCCTTCGCAATTGCGAGCTTCGCATTTGCAAAGCTCAGGTCGCAAATGCGACGTCTGGAGCTGAACAAAATGACTTTTGGACGGGAATTTTCATTCATTTCCCAAATTTTCAAGACCTAAAACACAAGAGATGATTTTCCAAAGACCATCGCTTCCCCATATCATAGGTAAGTAATTCTAAAGTGGTTTCTTCCAGCCTTTCACTACATTTTACAAGATTTCAACCTAAAATCTAAGGTTTTCATGGTAGAATTAGGGGTTTTGGGTAGAAACTAGGGATTTCGAAAATTTGGGGATTTAGACCTCAATTTGAGGTCGGATTCCAAAACCAATTATATATTCGGGCTCGGGGGTGAATGGGTAAATAGATTTTGGTCCGAACCTCGGGTTTTGACCAAGCGGGCTCGGGGTCGATTTTTGACTTTTTGGAGGAAAATTTAGGAAATCTAAATTTATGCAATATAATTGATTCCTTTAGCAATATTTGATATTATTGAGTCATTTTTGAATAGATATGAGTGGTTTGGAGATGAATTCCAAAGAAAAAGCTGTGATTGAGAATTAAGTGGCATTCGAAGCAAGGTAAGTGTTGTGTCTAACCCTAACTTGAGGGAATTAGGAACCTTAGATTACTTGCTAAGTGAAATTCATGTGAGCGGCGTATATGTGAGGTGACGAGTATTTATGCGCTGCCAATTTACCTGTTTTCCATGTTTCTCAGTTTTTCTTATATTGTCTCATTCCTATGCCTAATTGCGATGTGTTATACTAGTGTTGTTCAATTTATCGTTCTTATCATGTTTACGGATTTTCTGGTGATAATTGAGTTTTTATTTCAAAGTTAAGATTGATGTAATGGAACCAAATGTTGAACTAAGGTTTGAACTTATTATTCTATCTCCCTATTGATATTTATGCATTGCATTATGGTAAGGGAGAGTGTTAATGCACGAAGGGTGATGCCGTTCCATATTGTGAGTGTTAATGCACGAAGGGTGATGTCGTGCCATATTGTGAGTGTTAATGCACGAAGGGTGATGCCGTGCCATATTGTGAGTGTTAATGCACGAAGGGTGATACCGTGCCATATTGTGAGTGTTAATGCACGAAGGGTGATGCCGTGCCATGATATGAGAGTTAATGCACGAAGGGTGATGCCGTGCCGTTTCTATTTATTTTATGGTGAGATTGAGAGTAAAAGCAAGAAGGGTGATGTCATGCATTTTCCTTACTGTATTCACTATTCCTGTTGATTCATGGTATATTGACTGCTCCGGTGATCATTCTGTTGTAGTTCTTTATCTTGTATTCCCCTCAGTATGTTCCTCTCCCGACATTTCCTGTTTAGTTCTTCATTTCTGTTATTTGTATATACACTGTTAAATTGTACAAGTTGATTTGTAGGTTCCTTGCCTTAGCCTCGTCACTACTTCATCGAGGTTAGGCTCGACACTTACCAGTACATGGGGTCGGTTGTACTGATGCTACACTCTACACTTTCTGTGTAGATTTTGATACCGGCTCAGGTTGATCAAGATTTTTTCTATTGGTCCGCTGCCCGGAGACTCAAGGTAGATCTGTCGGCGTTCACAGACCGTGAAGTCCCCATCTATCTTTTCTGTTCTACTGTTTCTTTCATTCAGACAGTTGTATTTCTTCAGACTATTACTTGTAGTAAATTCTAGAATGCTCGTGGATTGTGACTCCAGATCAGGGTGGTAGTAATGAATACAGTTTTTATGATATTCCGCACCTCTTACATTTTATCTTAGTTAATTATTGTTATTTACTGAATGGAAATAAGGAACTGGTTTAACGATTTTCTAAAGTTGACTTACCTAGCAAGTAAAATGTTAGGCGCTGTCACGGTCCCGTCGGTGGGAAATTTCGGGTCGTGACAAATTTAAATCGTAAAGGATGAAGTTTTACAAAAGAAATAATAATATCTTTAAAATTATTCCAATACAGTACAAACCATAATCATCCCAAAACCCAGTGTCACAAGAGCATGAGCATTTTCTAGGAATTTAAAATAAAATACAATAAATGTCCGGAATACAAATTGGACAGGAAAAATGTAAGTACTCTGAAGGAGACTCTGTTGGCTGCGGAGCGTCGTATAGAATGCAACTCACCTAAGACCCCGCCATAATCGCGCCTCTGCGCCCACAAGGCCGCTAAACATATGTGTACCTGCACAAAAATGTACAGCAAGTGAAGCATGAGTACGTAAATCAACGCGTACCCAGTAAGTATCCCGCCTAACCTCGAAGAAGTAGTGACGAGGAGTGGACTCGAACACTTACTATGGGCTATAATTAATATACCAATGATATGATCAAGCATGGATCGCGTAAAATGGTTGTAAGCCCGATATCATGAAATAAGTAAGCAATTCTTCTGTTAACAAGCAATTTCCCAAATTCATTTTTTATCATTTTAACAGTTTATATCTCGGGCCAATGAGGTAATATCAATTATTATAATTTTCAAAGCAATTAATACAATCATGCGCAAGTCATGCCGAGGTCGTACGACCCGATCCAACAATAAAAATAAACTGTGCACTGACGAGGGTCGAACGGCGCGAACCATAGATGCATCTACAAATTTCCCCGCTCGCGAATCATACATGTGACGCGGTCCCTGCTCGCGAATCATACATGCGACGCGGTCAAATATAAAGTTAAGAAAATACTCCGCTCACGAATCATACCTACGTCGCGGCCAAATATAAGTTTAACATTTAAATCATATCTCTTTCTTGATTCTTTTCAAAATAAGGGAAATTCAGCTTGTAGCTTTTAAGGAAATTATCCTGCTCGCGAAACATAAATGCGATGCGGTTACACATAGATTTCTTCATCTATTATAATATTTCTCAATTCTTTTCGAAATTACGAAGTTCAAATGAAACCTTTTTAAATCCTAAGTTCTTCAATTTCAACTCCTTTTAAAACATTTAATAAGCAGACTTAATCTCGCTCCCTCTTAAGGCAAACAATAAACATAAATCAATAACAATATCAACAAGGCATGATGTGAGCCTAAAACTACCCGGGCGTAGGCATAGCTAGTAGCTACGTACGTACTCTCGTCACCTCGTGCGTACGTATCTCCCACAAATAGAAGCACACAATAATTTAGTTCACCTATGGCGTTAATTCGCTCTTACAAGGTTAGAAATGAGACTTACCTCGCTCCGCAAATTCAATAACCGGCTCCATAGCTGCTCCAACAACTCAAAACGATGCTCAATGCTCCAAAACTAGTCAATAATTATGCAAACCCATTAATATATACTCAAATACTCATTATAATCATATTTACAACAATTCCCAACTCTGTTCGAAAAGTCGATAAAATCACTCTCGGGTCCACGTGCCCGGATTCTGAAATTCTTTGAAGATAATCATTACCCATAACCTTATGAACTCAAATATATGATATATTCCCAATTCCATGTCCAAATTCGTGGTCAAAATCCAAAATACAAAATTCTAGGTTTTTCTTCAAAATCCCAAATTTCTAGAAATTTTCATGTCTAAATCCATATATAATCAAAGTATTTAACTTGCAATAGGTGAGAATCAATTACCTTGATATAGATGATGAAGATGGAGCTCCAAAATCGCTCCAAGATCGGCTCCTATGGCGGAAATGATGTGAAAATGGCCAAAATCCCATTTAAAACAACTCACTGCCCAACACTGTGCTTCTTCGCGTTCGCGACCAATGCCTCGCGTTTGTGAAGGCCAAATGTCTCTGACCCAAAATTTCCTCTTCGCGTTCGTGACCTCCTCGTCGTGTTCGCGATGGACAAAAGACCTTACTCCTCCACGTTCGCGTTTCACACTTCGCGTCCGCGAAGGCCAACGACCTCAGACCCATCTCCTCATTTCTTCTTCGCATTCCCCTCGCCTTGGTCGTGTTTGCGAAGGCTTGCCCAGCTCCTACCTCGTATTCGCGTCCACTGCTTCGCGTTCGCGAAGGACAAATCCAGCACCCCCCCCCCCCAAATACCTCTTCGCGAACGCGGGACTTCCTTCGCGTTCGCGAAGAAGGAAACCAGACACCAACAACAGCAGTCCAAACAGATCCAATTAGGTCCGACACCACCACGAAATACACCCGAGGCCCCCGGAACCCCGTCCAATCATACAAACCAGTCCCATAACGTAACACAAACTTGCTCGAGACCTCAAATCACATCGAACAACATCAAAATCATGAATCGCACCCAATTCAAACTTTAATGAACTTTGAAACTTCAACTTCTACAATCGATGCCGAAACTTATCAAATCAAGTCTCATTAACCTCAAATTTTGCACAAAAATCCAGGGTTTCATACCCTCAGGACCAGAATTATAACTGTTACTTACCTCAAACCGTGAAATTCTTATTCTACAATGTCTTTTCCTCGTGAATTGGCCTCCAAATGCCTCGAATCTATCCATAAATAATTCGATTCAGTAAATAAAATTTATTGGAATAAATTTCATAAGAAAATGCAAGTTTTTCATAAAAATCCAAAATTACACTCCAAAAATCGCCTGCGGGGCCCACGTCTCGGAACCCGACAAAAGTTATAAAATCCGAAAGCCCATTCCACCACGAGTCTACACATACTAATTTTACCAAAATCCGACCTCAACTCGACCTCCAAATTATCAAATCTTATTTCCAAATCTCTAAGTTCAAATCTCCGATTTACACCTCAAAAACATGTAATCTAGTCGGATTATTCGTTGATAATTCAATATTATGGAGTAGAAATGATCACAAGTGACTTACCTCAAGTTTCCCTCGAATTCTCTCTCAAAATCTCCCCAAAACCGTGCTTAAAGGTCCAAAAATGGCAAAACTCGTAACCTCTTTGAAATGTATACTGTCGAGGGATTCCGCATCTGCGACTCACTTAGCCGCTTCTGCGAGCTAGGAGCCTCTTCTGCGGGCTCGCATTTGCGAGGCTAGCTCCGCTTCTGCGATGGCTGGTGCGCACATGCGGCTTCGCATCTGCGATCAAACCTCCGCAGGTGCGAAAATACCAGAAGCAAAACTTCCAACAGTGGTTTTAAGTCCGAATTTGATCCGTTAGCCATCCGAAAGTCACCCGAGGCCCTCGGGACCTCAACCAAATATACCAACAAGTCCTAAATTATCATACAAACTTAGTCGAGTCTTCAAATCACATCCAACAACACTAAAAACACGAATCCCACATAGATTCAAGCCTAATGAACTTTGAAACTTCCAATTTCTACAAACGACGCCAGAACCCATCAAATCACGTCCGATTGTCACAAGTCACATTTGACATTATGGACCTACCCCAACTTCCGGTCAAACTTCTCAAAATTACCCAAATTTCCAACTTTCGCCAAATGACCCCATATGACCTACGGGCCTCCAAATCCACTTCCGGGCGTGCTCCCAATACCGAAATCACCATACGAAGCTATTCCCAAACTCTAAATTCCAAAAGGACACCGATAGCATTGAAATGCACTTCAACAAAAATTTATGGAAATTCTTCCAAAATGCTAACTTCCACAATAGGCGCTGAAATGCTCCCGGGTAATCCAAAACCCAATCCGAACATACGCCCAGGTACAAAATCATCATACGAACCTGCTAGAACCTTCAAATCTCCATTTCGAGGCCGTTTACTCTAAAATCCAATCTTAGTCAATTCTTCCAACTTAAAGCTTTGAAAATGAGAATTTTATTTCCAATCCAACTCCGAACTTCCCGAAATTCAATTCTGACCATTCACACAAGTCATAATACCCGAAGTGAAGCTGCTCATGGCCTCAAACCACTGAACGACGTGCTAGAGATCAAAACGACCGATCGGGTCGTTACATTCTCTCCCACTTAAACATACGTTCATCCTCGAACATGCTAAGAACTGCGCTGGAGTTATCCAAAATCACTGTTTAGCACCTCGTGCACCTATCCATGCTACCACAACTCAGTTGAGCACACTGGCTCGAGTGAACCTGAAGATTCCCCTTTTGTTTTAGTCAAATTAGCCTTAGAGCCAAATTCCAACATCCGAAATCTTCTGCTAGGCCTGTTTCCAACATACGATCATCGTATCAATTACCACACGATGTACCAAAACATGACTGCATACCTTTGCTGAATCCACACTATGCACTGCATAGCTCAGACCATAATAACATTCTCTGATAACAATAGACGAAATTTCATGAATCTGATGCTCACAATACACCTCATGACATATATAAGTCTTGTTTTAACTCTTCCAATATCGCCACGGCGGAAGAGACGTGTAGAAATTCATAACCAACAGCCGAGTCAACCATTCATTGAGTTTCTCCCCTAGACAAGAACCATTACCTCATTTCGGATTGAATATCGATATTTACTCTTTAACTATGCCTCATACCGATCTGATCATACTGACCCCAGGTCCAATAATCCCATCTCCCCCAGTATAAGCTGCCCAGGCAATAAGCCACCGTTGACTTCCGCCAAACATCTCACATGATGCCACAATGCCGACAAACTACAAACTTGAATGTGATACATAAGGAAAACGAACTCTGGAAAGAAATACTCAACCCACGTAACTAATTAGACAACCGAAAATGTGTTACGAACCTTCCTCGGAAAATGGAAAACAAAACACATGAAAATAGACATAGGAGACTGCACTCAACATCACACTGTTGCGGCGCGCAACCCGATCCAAACAACATGCCTGTGGCGGAGTGCCACCTGATCCACACATAAAATCTATATAAGGTGATACTTACTGAGCTAGAATGCTCATTATTACAAAATACCTAAATATCGGCCACAAGCACGCTAAGTGCATAATACCATCCCTGGGGAGACAGATAGCCATATGCTGCGAAAGTCAAGCACAACTAAGGTGCAATATATGGTCTGAATCTCGAGAGCCATCCTTCCCACATAACATCATTGCTACGCGGAACCTCAGCACATGTGAAATTTATCAAGCCTTTTCACCACTCACACAACACAATATAGTATTACATATAATAGCTGACGACGAAACGACATCCAACATCTGAATACCCCTCCATAAGGAGCACTATGCTGAAATGAACACATCGAGCCTGATACAGAGCCCATATTCATATTTAAATCCATCCACAGACCTCAAGTCGATTCTGATCGCACCGTACTAGGCTAATAGCCATTCAAGGATCCATAATAACCCTTTTTCCCATAACACACAAGAACAACCATCATAACCGGAACAGACTTCCACAGTCCACAGCCAAATGAACCGAGCGCCCTCCAGGCATAAATTCTCGAATTAGCAATATTGCCACAATCTTCATACTTGGTTTCAATATTCACTCAATCAAGTGACTACACATCATACTTATGCCATCTTCCCGTGGGATACGCTCCCACGACCTTCCGCAACAGGTAACAAGTCTACACATCCATACCACCATCCGCACTAAAGTTGTAAAGCAAATCAAAAATCCAAAATCACTAATCAAAGCCTCTTCACAGGACACCGATCTCAAGTGACGCTAAAGACAATACCAGCTTACTCTAACCATCTGAATCCTTTCCCGCTCGTTTGGGATCTTGGCATCCTTGTCGACACCAAACTGCAACCTTGATCCTTAACTTCCGAATACCATGCTAATCACTGCACTTAATTATGCCAATGCGCAAGAGCACAAAAATTTCATAATAACTCCGGAACCACTAATAGGGTAAACATTTCATCATATAGAAACATTTTACTTAGCTTGTTTCATAGAAAATACAAACCCCGAGTAGTGGTTTAAACCACCATAATCCTTCCGGGATCCGTCTACACCTAACATGCCATAATGCTCGAATGCCCCCAAATAAAATCAATTACGGCGGCTGTCAACCTCGCACGTACCGCCACAAATCACATGCACAACTCAACACACTGAAGGAGCTGATCATTGCCATCATCATGCCAATTCAACCATTGCTAACAAAACCCGACTTCTCATAGTTTACTCTGGATCTTCCTTAGAAATAACAACAACTCCTTTATCAATATAACGAGATCAATCCGCACTCATCCCGAGTTACCCCATTTCACGAGACCACATTGTCCCCAAAAACCACAGACCATCTCATGTCCCCCTTGTGCGCATAATCGCGTCTTCAACTGATATACCCATTTGGATGACTCTTCTATAAATACAAAGTTACATGCTCCCCTTCCTCTCATAATATCCTGTAGACCAAGGATAACACGGAACACTCCAGGATCGTTTATCAAAATCCGAGGCAAAAGCTCAATATTCAACCATACTTTGGACTCAAAATCCTTAGGCACCATACCTTAACTTTTGAATATACTAGGACCGTTATTGAGAGTCACCTACTCTGACTTGGTCCCGAATATAATCAGCTCCAAGTCTCTGCTAGCACATGAATGCCCTCTCGAAAAAGCACCTGGCTAAATCATCGTCCTTGTAACTCTCCTCTACACGAAGCATAAATCCTGAATCTTCCCAAAGCCTGAGCATGAATAGATAAGGCCAACTATAGCACACATTCCTCAAATCGCTTGCCCAAATTACCACTGATGTTCTCTTTTCTTAGTCGTAATAACCCATCAATATGCCGATAACCAAAAATCTTACAAATAGACGACCATGCAATCCAACTGTAGGCGGTGGGACTCTCCCACTTAGCTTGAAGCTACTATTGCATAAACCTGGAACTCACCAAGATTCTTCCCTTATCGACATGATCTAGCACAATCAACCTGCCAAATTCCTCAAATCCTTCCATTAACCTTTAATGAAAACTCCGAACCACTAGCCACATTTACATATTCATTCTCATACCGGGTAGCCAGTAGAGTTCTTCGCAGAAGCTTCGTCAACACCACGTGACCGCTAACCTACTCACAGGAGATAACCCACCCGTGAAAATTACACGCCGACATATCCCAACGTCGCTACACTGGGTATAATTACCACGAAATTAGTAGATCATCCTAAGTCCGAGCTCATTCACAGCTGCACCAGTACATTCACTCCTCATGGACGTCAACTAAAGGTGCGACAATACATTCCAATCCAAAGTCATATTGTATCCTTCTTCATATCAAGCAACTCCCTCCTGTCACACTCAATCTTCCTCAATATAGCAGCCAATATTCCAAATTAAGCCCGTAGACCTAGTCACTGTCCACCATGAATCCTAAATCACTCTAAACTTTTCTCAAGGCGTGTAGCCATCCTATCATAGAACCCACATGTTACTCTACCATTCTCCCACTTTGGTCAAATTCACTCTTTTAAGCAACTACCCGAATCCTGTTTCTCACACTTGGCCTTCTATAAGTTTATCCACCGCAAGGCACCTCCCACATGTCCTTCCTCATCTTTCACTGCCCAGCTGTTGCCTTAAATCAAAATCTATCTCTGTAGCACTTGAACCGATAGATCACTACCAACTTTAAACCTTTCCGGAAATCATCTTTCTCGAGCCATCAATACCAGGAATGCTGATTCGATCCTGAACCTCTATACACTGCAACCTCAGACAACTGCTTTCCCGGCACCATTTATAATACTCTGCCCCAAGACGATGACGCCACATCACAGGCGAAGATTCCACCACACTCAAATATATCGAGTCCCACTACTCCATCAACCAAGTCTGAACATTCTTAGTTCGATTGCCTTTCCTTCGTCGGAAGTAAAATACCGAATCTCTGAATCATGCACTTAGTAAACCTCCTTTCAAGTCGTTCACTGCCCCGAGACACAGGCAAACATCTTACCATCACATCAATACTGTGCGATAACAACTTACGAGCATCATAGCAACCTGTGCATAGCCTCAAAGCTCTCAGAAGTGCAGCTACTGAGATGAAATAACAGAATATCCTTCCACAAGGTGATGACAATAGCCCAAACAACTATGCAGGGAGAAACATCCCACACCACGTCTGTAGTACCATTACAATTCCTCAATTCCCGATTTATAGCCAGCGCTTCACGTTGAAAAAGATTGAATGGGAAAGAAATGAAGGCATAAGCCTCAAAGGAATCAAATCGCACGATGAGGAATCAAGAAGGGAAGTGCTCCTAACAGCCCTGTAGCCTCTCGGAGATAAGTACAAACGTCTCCGTACCGATCCGCAAGACTCTACTAGACTCGCTCATGACTCGTGAAACCTAAGTGAACCTAGTACTCTGATACCATGTTGTCACGACCCAAAATCCATAAAGTCCATGATGGCGCCAGACTCCACTATCAGGCAAGCCAACAATAAATACTTAATTGGGTTCTTATTTTGTTACTTTTGAAATTATATTTTTCCTTCAATTTAAATCATAAAGGATGAAGTTTTACAAAATAAATAATAATATATTTAAAAATATTCCAATACAGCACAACCCATAATTATTTCAAAATCCGGTGTCACAAGTGCATGGGCATTTTTTAGGAATTTAAAATAATATACAATAACTGTCCGGAATCCAAATTGGACAGGAAAAATGTAAGTATTCTGAAGGAGACTCTCTTGGCTGTGGAGCGTCATATAGATTGTAGCTCACCTAAGTCCCCGCCATAATTGTGCCTCTGCGCCCACAAGGCCACTAAACATATGTGTACCTGCACAAAAATGTGCAGGAAGTGTAGCATAAGTACCTAAATCAATGCGTACTCAGTAAGTATCACGCCTAACCTCGGAGAAGTAGTGATGAGGGGTCGACTCGGACACTTACTATGGGCTATAATTAATATACCAATGATATGATCAAGCATGGAACGCGTAAAACGGCTGTAAGCCCAATATCATGAAATAAGTAAACAATTCTTTTGTTAACAAGAAATTTCCCAAATTCATTTTTCATCATTTTAACAGTTTATATCTCGGTCCAATGAGGCAATATCAATTATTACAATTTCCGAAGCAATTAATACAATCATGCGCAAATCATGCCGAGGTCCTACGACCCGATCCAACAATAAAAATAAAATGTGCACTGTCGAAGGTCGAACGACGCGAACCATAGATGCATCTATAAATTTTCCCGCTCGCGAATCATACATGCGGCGTGGTCAAATATAAATTTAAGGAAATACCTCGCTCGCGAAACATACCTACGACGTGACCAAATATAAGTTTAACATTTAAATCATATCTCTTTCTTGATTCTTTTCAAAATAAGGGAAATTCAGCTTGTAACTTTTTAAGGAAATTATCCCGCTCGCGAAACATACATGCGACGCGGTTAGACATAGATTTCTTCAGCTATTATAATATTCCTCAATTCTTTTCGAAATTACGAATTTCAAATGAAACCTTTTTAAATCCTAAGTTCTTCAATTTCAACTCCTTTCAAAACATTTAATAAACAGACTCAATCTCGCTCCCTCTCAAGGCAAACAATAAACATAAATCAATAACAATATCAACAAGGCATGATGTGAGCCTAAAACTACCCGTACGTAGGCATAGCTAGTAGCTACGTACGGACTCTTGTCACCTCGTGCGTACGTAGCCCACACAAATAGAAGCACACAATAATTTAGTTCACCTATGCGGTTATTTCCCTCTTACAAGGTTAGAAATGAGACTTATCTTGCTCCGTAAATTCCATAACCGGCTCCAAAGCCGCTCCAACAACTCAAATTGATGCTCAATGCTCCGAAACTAGTCAATAATTATGCAAACCCATTAATATATACTCAAATACTTATTATAATCCTATTTACAACAATTTCCAACTCCGTTCGAAAAGTCGATAAAATCACCCTCAGGCCCACGTGCCCGGATTTCAAAATTTTTTGAAGATAATCATTACCCATAACCTTATGAACTCAAATATGATTATTCCATGCCTAAATTCGTGGTCAAAATCCAAAATACCAAATTCTAGGTTTTTCTTCAAAATCTCAAATTTCTACAAATTTTCATGTCTAAATCCATATATAATCCAAGTATTTAACTTGCAATAGGTGGGAATCATTTACCTTGACATAAATGATGAAGCTGGAGCTCCAAAATCGGCTCCCATGGCGGAAATGAAATGAAAATGGCAAAAATCCCGTTTAAAATAACTCACTGCCCAGCACTGCTCTTCTTCGTGTTTGCTACCAATGCCTCGCGTTCGGGAAGGCTAAATGTCTCTGACCCAAAATTTCCTCTTCACGTTCGCTACCTCCTCGGCGCGTTTGCGATTCTCCTTGGCCGCGTTCGCGAAGGCCTGGTTAGATCCTGCCTCGCGTTCACGTCCACTGTGCTAGCGAAGGCCAAATCCAACACCCCCCCCCCAAATTCCTCTTTGTGAAGACGGGACTTCCTTCGCGTTCGCGAAGAAGGAAACCAGACACCAGCAACCGCAATCCAAATAGCTCCAATTGGGTCTGAAACCACCCTGAAACACACCCGAGGCCCCCGGGACCCCGTCCAATCATACAAACCAGTCCCATAATGCAACACAAACTTGTTAGAGACCTTAAATCACATCAAACAACATCAAACTCATGAATCGTGCCCCAATTCAAAATTTAATGAACTTTGAAATGTCAACTTCTACAATCGATGTCGAAACCTATCAAATCACGTCCGATTGATAAGTACAAACGTCTCCGTACCGATCCGCAAGACTCTACTAGACTCGCTCATGACTCGTGAAACCTAAGTGAACCTAGTACTCTGATACCATGTTGTCACGACCCAAAATCCATAAAGGCCGTGATGGCGCCAGACTCCACTATCGCGCAAGCCAACAATAAATACTTAATTGGGTTCTTATTTTGTTACTTTTGAAATCATATCTTTCCTTCAATTTAAATCATAAAGGATGAAGTTTTACAAAATAAATAATAATATCTTTAAAAACATTCCAATACAGCACAACCCATAATCATCCCAAAACCCGGTATCACAAGTGCATGAGCATTTTTTAGGAATTTAAAATAAAATACAATAACTGTCTGGAATCCAAATTGGACAGGAAAAATGTACGTACTCTGAAGGAGACTCTGTTGGCTACGGAGCGTCATATAGAATGTAGCTCACCTAAGTCCCCGCCATAATCGCGCCTCTGCGCACACAAGGCCGCTAAACATATGTGTACCTGCACAAAAATATGCAGGAAGTGTAACATGAGTACGTAAATCAATGCGTACCCAGTAAGTATCCCGCCTAACCTCGAAGAAGTAGTGACGGGGGGTCGACTCGGACACTTACTATGGGCTATAATTAATATACCAATGATATGATTAAGCATGGATCGCGTAAAACGGCTGTAAGCCCGATATCATGAAATAAGTAAACAATTCTGTTGTTAACAAAAAATTTTCCTAATTCATTTTTCATCATTTTAACAGTTTATATCTCGGGCCAATGAGGCAATATCAATTATTATAATTTTTGAAGCAATTAATACAATCATGCGCAAGTCTTGTTGAGGTCGTATGACCCGATCCAATAATAAAAATAAATTGTGCACTACCGAGGGTTTAACGACGCGAACCATAGATGCATCTATAAATTTCCCCGCTCGCGAATCATACATGCGACGCAGTCCCCGCTCGCAAATCATACATGCGGTGCGGTCAAATATTAATTTGAGGAAATACCCCGCTCGCGAATCATACATACGACGCGGCCAAATATAAGTTTAACATTTAAATCATATCTCTTTCTTGATTCTTTTCAAAATAAGAGAAATTCAGCTTGTAGCTTTTTAAGAAAATTACCACGCTCACGAAACATACATGCGACGCGGTTACACATAGATTTCTTCAGCTATTATAATATTCCTCAATTCTTTTCGAAATTACAAAGTTCAAACTAAACATTTTTAAATCCTAAGTTCTTCAATTTCAACTCCTTTCAAAACATTTGATGAGCAGACTCAATCTCGCTCCCTCTCAAGGCAAACAATAAACATAAATCAATAACAATATCAACAAGGCATGATGTGAGCCTAAAACTAGTAGTTACGTACGGACTCTCGTCACCTCGTACGTACGTAGCCCCCACAAATAGAAGCACACAATAATTTAGTTCACCTATGGGGTTAATTCCCTCTTACAAGTTTAGAAAGGAGACTTACCTCGCTCTACAAATTCCATAACCAGCTCCAAAGCCGCTCCAACAACTCAAACCTATGCTCAAAGCTCCGAAACTAGTCAATAATTATGCAAACCCATTAGTATATACTCAAATACTCATTATAATCCTATTTACAATAATTCCCAACACCGTTCGAAAAGTCGATAAAATCACCATCGGCCCATGTACCCGAATTCCGAAATTATTTAAAGATAATCATTACCCATAACCTTGTGAACTCAAATATATGATTATTCCAAGCCCAAATTCATGGTCAAAATCCAAAATACCAAATTTTAGGTTTTTCTTCAAAATCCCAAATTTCTATAAATTTTCATGTCTAAATCCATATATAATCCAAGTATTTAACTTGCAATAGGTGGGAATCATTTACCTTGACATAGATGATTAAGATGGAGCTCCAAAATCGCTCCAAGATCGGCTCCCATGGCGGAAATGAAGTAAAATGGCAAAAAGCCCGTTTAAAACAACTCACTGCCCAGCACTGCCCTTCTTCGCGTTCGCTACCAATGCCTCGCGTTCGCGAAGGCTAAATGTCTCTGACCCAAAATTTCCTCTTCACGTTCGTGACCTCCTCGTCGCATTCGCGATTCGCCTTGGCCGCGTTCGCGAAGGCCTGGCCAGAATCTGCTTCACGTTCGCGTCCACTGGTTCGCGCTCGTGAAGGCCAAATCTAGCACCCCCCCCCCCCCAAAATTCCTCTTCGTGAATGCCGGACTTCCTTCGCGTTCGCGAATAAGGAAACTAGACACCACCAGCAACAGTCCAAACAACTCCAATTGAATTCGAAACCACCCTGAAACACACCCGAGGCCCCCAGGACCCCGTCCAATCATACAAACCAGTCCCATAACGTAACATAAACTTGCTCGAGACCTCAAATCACATCAAACAACATCAAAATCATAAATTAATGAACTTTGAAACTTCAACTTCTACAATAGACGTCGAAACCTATCAAATCACGTCCGATTAAACTCAAATATTGCACACAAGTCACATTTGACATTACGGACTTACTCCAACTTCCAGAATTGGAATCCGACCCCGATAACAAAAAGTCCACTCCCGGTCAAACTTCTCAAAATTATCCAAATTTTGCCAAATGACCCCAAATGACCTATGGAGCTACAAATCCATTTTCGGGCGCGCTCCCATTACCGGAATCACCATACGGAGCTATTCGTAGACTCGGAATTCCAAACAGACACTGATAGCATTGAAATGCACTTCAACTCATATATATGGAAATTCTTCCAAATGCTAACTTCTACAATATGCGCTGAAACGCTCCCGGGTCATCCAAAACCCAAGCCGAACATATGCCCAGGTTTGAAATCATCATACGAATATGTTGGAACCTTCAAATCCCGATTCCGAAGCCATTTACTCTAAAATCCAATCTTAGGCAATTCTTCCAACTTAAAGCTTTCGAAATGAGAATTTTCTTTCCAATCCAACTCGGAACTTCCCAAAATTCAATTTCGACCATACGCACAAGTCATTATACCTAAAGTGAAGCTGCTCATGGCCTCAAACCGCCGAACGATGCACTAGAGCTCACAACGACCGGTCGGGTCGTTATAAAATTAGAGATAAATTTGGCCGATCCTCTGACTAATCCTGTGGGAAGAAAATTAATTCTTCAAACCTCAAAAGAGATGGGGTTAAGGCCGACATATTATTAATAGATATGGTAACCCAACTTATGTGATTGGAGATCCCACGAAGTAGGTTCATATGGGTAATAACAAGTCGATATTTGCACTGAAGCACTAAAAGAGAGTGCTTGACTGCTACCAATTGAGAGGCTGAGTTATAACTCTTAATGAAATTCATAGTCCTTATGGATGGTGTATTTAAAATTAGTATACACTTGATGAATTCACCTATATGAGAGTGGAGTGGGGCACTCCATTCGGCCTAGTCTCTAGATCTCTCATGAATATCCAGGCACGCGCATGGCCTATTGGGCGCAAAACCGCGTCAAACAACAAAATTACCGAGGGTCAAAATGTAATTGATAAAATCCCGTACTTACAATAAGAATTATTGGTTCATAGAAATATTACATTTAACCAGTAATTCTGTGAGTTAAATTTTAGTTGTTTAAGTTTGGTTCATAGTTAAGAAGACACCAAACCTATAATATTTGGACCATGCAAATCCAGCAAGTTGTTAATTCTTCCATTCATTTATCCTTTTCCTATAATTTTTTGAAAATATGTGGGGATTGTTGCAGTATTTTCAAAAATTGGATAAATGTCCTTCCAAGTGGCAATGAAGAGATGAGTATGGCAATCTTGCATGAGAAATTCAAGATACACTTGTCATGCTCTAATTAAGCCTCTCTTAAAGCCTATAAATAGGCATTCAAATTAGCCATAAAAAATATGCAGCATCTTTTACTTTGCCTTTTCGTTCCTCTTCAGCTTCCTTTTCTTTCCTTCTCAAAATTTTGTAGTCACTTTCTTTGTTCCCCTTTTTTAATAGCTGGATTTATTATTTAATTTTGCCGATTCCTGTATCTTCTAAATAAATAGAGATGGGCTTGTTTAATCCTGGAAAAATATTTTACATTGCTGAAATAGTTTCTTAGGACAATGCCCAGTACGACTCAAGCCAATTCATGTATTTGCTTACAAATAATATTATTGCAATATTATTATCCTTATTTTCCGGTATCATTTCCCTACATTGTATGATTACATGCTTTTGATGGAAAGTATTTGCACTATCATTTTTTTAACTGTACTTTAATTTAGCAGTATATAAAGCATCTTGCTTCCAAGATGGCTCACCGTGGATGGAATGTTGTCGTGATCAATTATCGAGGTCTTGGAGGAGTATCAATAACTGTGAGTGCTCCGTTTTTAAGCAAGGATACAATTTTTTTCCGGTTTAAGTTTCTTTTAAATGATTATAGATTTCCTTCAGTTTAATTGCCTTTGGTAGGAGAGATGCTATGATACTTCGACATTGAAGTTGTTGGTGGATCAGCAATGTTTTGTACTGTAACTGCCTTGTTACTATTTAAGTGAGTCATCTCTAAGGAAATGACTTGTATATTTACTCAAGTTAAATATCAGTGGCATGCCCGGGAAAAGAGGTTTTTATTGTTAGATTTGTTTGTTGGGGTTTTTCTTTTTCTTTTTCTTTATCTCATTCATCATGATTTAGTTACTAGATTGCATTTTTCCCGGACCCCATCGATTTGTGGGGCTACACAGGGTATGTTGTTGTTATTATTGCATATTTTTCTTAGCATGGATTGAAGCTGTCCCTGAAGAAATTTAGGAATTTATGATTTCTATAATGGTATATGGTGCTTTTTATTTCTGTAATTCTGGTTGTTTCTCTTGAACCCTATGCCTGTGAACTTCTATCTTTGTGTTATGGAAGTAAAACTGGAAAATAGTGGTTTCAAATGAACATTAATGCAGTTGCCCAAGGTGCAAAACTTTGCTAGTACGTCGTAATATATTGAGTTATGAATATGAAGTTTGTACGCTATAGACATGATAGCTCAAGAACCATGATATTTTGATGGCAATCTGATTGCATTTTTAATAGCCGATGGATTGAGGATGCGGGCAAAGTTATTGACCATCTTCACACTCAATACCCTCAAGCTCCTTTATTTGTTGTTGGAACTAGCGTTGGTGCTAATGCTCTGGTATGCTATTTGTTTATAGGATATTCTGTTAGTTTTCCTAAATTAACAAAAAATTTGCAAAGCTACTTGAAGTCAGTTATATGGATCCTCACTATTCATTTAATTCCATTTGAACCTGTTTCATTTTTCCTTATGAATGATTTTCAGGTAATATATCTTTGCGGGGAAGGAGTTAATCCTGCAATTGTTGGAGCAGCTGCTATCTGTAATCCTTGGGACATTTTGGTTAGTTTATAAACATATACATATACAATTTATACTAATATGCATAAATTGGTAGCTAGATATGCAGTTTACATACTGTAACTAAAAAGAATATGGAGGAATCTCATTGTATATTATTCCAAGACTATATAACATTGGTTCTAACTAAGGAAAGAATAAGAAGGAAATCCGGTGCATAGGGGTGGCAAATGGGCGGGTTGGGCTGAATTTGGGAGGGTCAAGATGGGTTAGGTCAATAAATGAGTCATTGCCCAACCCAGCTCAAAGTGTACTTGGGCTAAGATGGGCTGGGTCAAGATGGGCTAAACAGTGGGTCATAGCCCAACCCGTCCAATTTGACCCATGCTTTAGAACCATGTTCTTCTTGCATAAACAAAGTCTTTTACCTTTTATACACGTATGTGTAAAAGGTAAATAAATACTATTATATTTTGAGAATCAAAATATATTTTTTTAAATAACAAATTAGTATTTAAAATGTGTAAGTTGAAAAATATTTTGCGGGTAGGGGGTTGGAGTGGGTGGATGATGCAAAAAAATAAAAAATCAGAAAACAGAAAATTGAAAAAATACAAAAAAAAGAAAAGAAAAAAATTGCGGGGGGAGGGGTTGAGTGGGTGGTGAAGAAAAACGAAAAAACATAAAACAGAAAATTGCGGGGGTGGGGTGGGGGATTGGGTGGGTGGGTGGTGCAGAAAAACGTAAAAACAGAAAACAGAAAATTGAAAATATAAAAAAAAAGGTTAAAAAAAAAATCGGGGGGAGGGGGGGTAGGGGGTAGGGGTGGGTAGTGAAGAAAAAAATTTCGAAACTATTTTGTGCAACCAAACAGTGAAAAATGGAAAAATATTTTTCGGAAAATATTTTCGTCATATTAGATACACCCTAAAACTTAAATATCTTGATTCTCATTTTTAAACTTTGATACAAAAACTAATAATCTGACAACTAAGTAAATTTCTATATAAGTTGGGTTGAGATCTCTTTGTTTTGGGGTGAACTTCATGCGTTGTATTTGGGCTACTTCATATGTGAGAATGAATTATAAAAAAATAGGGTAAATGACACAATTACCTATAAAAATAAAACTATTTACCCTTATCTACCCATTTGTTTTTCTACCCATCAAACTAATTATATTTCCTACCCATGATAATTTTTGTGGAGAATTTTCTCTTTTTTCTCCAATTCTTCTGCAATTCCTTTTTATTTCAATGCTTCTTTTTTTTTTTTTTTTCCCTTTTTCTTTATTTTCTCCTTTTCTTTTTTCTCGTTTTCTTCTTATTTTTTTTCATTTTTCTCTTTTATTTATTTATTTTTGCCCAAATCGTATTATTGTTATTTTTACCATAACTTATTTCACACTTAAATTTGACTCCTTCTTTAGTTTTTTCTTTTTATTTATTTTCTTTATTTCTTGTTTCTTTTCTAATTCCACGTGATTATCATGCAAACTGTGATCTCCTTCCCTACAAATATCAGTACACACTCTATCATTAGCAGTAACACAATCAGTTTTGGAACAAAACATAATCTACAAGTCCATGTTGGGACACATATGATACGAACAACCGGAATCTATAATTCACTCATTGTTAGATTTGAAACTAGTTTCAATAGCTAAAATATAGTTCCCTCATCAATCTCATCACTAGCTACACTAGCTTCGGCAGTGTCATCTTTGTGCTCAGTTTTCCTTTCCTTATGCTTTTCTTTATTCTTCAGCTTATAGCATTCGGAGATAATGTGACCTTTCTTATGACAATAACGACATTCTAAATTATTGTATCTGGATGTTGTGTTGGATTTACCTCTAACAAACAACACAACTTCCGCTTGAGTTTCACTAGTTTCCCCAGTAATATCACTATCTATCTGTTCTTTTGATTTTAAGATAGATTTAATATACTTATACGAGATATTATCTTTTGCATAAAGCATAATATCTCTTATATGGTTAAACGACTGAGTAATGAAACAAGCAATAATACAGTTTGATCCTCATTTTTGATTTCAACATCTATGTTACTCAAATCCATAAGAATGGAATCAAAGGTGTCAAGATGAGAGAGAATAGAGGTACCTTCACCCATACGAATTGTATAAAGCTTCTGCTTCAGGTAAAGTCTATTTTTCACAGTTCTCTTCATATACAAGGTTTTTAATTTTTTTCACATGCCTTTTGGCTGTGGTTTCTACAGAAACTTCACGTAAAACCTCATTTGAGAGATTTAAGATGATACCTGATTTTGCCTTTTTGTCTATGATAGCAAACTCATCGTCCGTCATTTTATCCGGCCTTTTCTCCTTTCTTTGCAACACTAAGTTTAAGACATCCTGAATTAGGATAGCTTCCATCTTTAATTGCCACATCCCGAAGTTTGCACTTCGGTCAAATTTCTCAACATAAGTCTGTCACGACCCAAAATCCTAATTTGTCGTGATGGCGCCTAACATGGTATTAGGCAAGCCGATTTCTCACAAATATTTCCAATAATTTTAATAAAAAAATGAATTTAAAGTAGTTTTAGTAGTAAAAGTTGTCATAACCGGGATAAAAAAACCCCAAAACATAATGCGAAATTCCTAACTATCGGGTGTCACAGAGTACACGAGCATCTATACATCACAAGTTTGGAAAACACAGTTTATAATAGTTTGAGACCAAATACAGTAATTAAGAAGATAAGGAAAGAGAGACAAGGTCTGCGAAATACCGGCAGCTACCTCGGAATCTCCGGATAATCAATTGTGCGAAGAAAATCTACACCCACTATGTCCGGGAACACTTGGATATGCACACGAAGTACAGGGTGTAGTATGAGTATAACCGACTCAGCAAGTAATAATACTAAATAAAGAACTGAAAGTAATGACGAGCTTCATAGCTGAGTCCAATAACAGTAATTTCTAACATAACAAGGTAGGCATGCTTTCAAGTTCAATATTTAAGGCCAAAACAGTAATTTCATGTCATGTTCAACTGAAACATAAGATAATATCTCTCAGAGATTTTTCAAAACAGTGATATATAACAGTTGAAGTGCAACAATAATGAAATCAAATGCATCCTCTCAGGACCACAGTCACTCAGCCCTTCCACTAGCTCAGCACTCGCACTCAGTAGGTATACACGCTCACTGGGGTATGTACAGACTCCGAAGGGGCTCCTTCAGCCCAAGAGCTATAATTCGCATGGACAACTCACGTGCTATAGTATCAATATCTGGATCCGCACGGACAACTCACATGCTATAGTATAATATCTGGATTCGTACGGACAACTCACGTACTATAATATAATATCCGGATCCGTACGGATAACTCACGTGCTATAGTATAATATCTCACAATCAGGCCCTTGGCCTCACTTAGTCATAAATCTCTCCAGTCTCTCGAGCTCTCAATAATCATAAAAATCAGCCCAAACAACAATGATATGATGCATCAATAATGAACAATAGAGATTGAGATAAAATAAACAAGTAAACTGTGACTGAGTATAAAACTATAATTTAGCAGATAATTCAATATGTAAACGGCCTATGTGGGTCCCTACAATGCCAACACATAATCTAAACATGATTTGTGGTTCAATTTCTCTACTACATGGAGAATGTACATATAACAACAGATTTGATCAACTACACAGTTCTATGAAATTTTACCAAGTCACAATTCCTACGGTGCACGCCCACACGCCCGTCACCTAGCATGTGCGTCACCTCAAAACCGATCATATAACACATAATCTGGGGTTTCATACACTCAGGACCAAATTTAGAACTATTACTTACCTCAAACCGCGTAATTCTTTATTTTGATATGCTTTTGCCTCGCGAATCAGTCTCCAAACGCCTCAAATCTAGCCACAATTAATTCGATTCAGTAAATACAAATTATAAGAATTAATTCCATATGAAAATACTAATTTTCTAACAAAATTCAAAATTTAACTCAAAAATTGCCCTATGGGGACCACATCTTGGAATCCAACGAAACTCACAAAATCTGATAACCCATTCAATTACGAGTCTAACCATACTAGTTTCACTCAAATCCGGCTTTGAATCGACATTCAAATCCCAAAGATTCATTTTATGAAATTTTTACAATTTTTCCCAAATTTACATCTCCAAAAATTGATTAAATGATGAAAATAATGATACATTCATGTATGTTAACCAAATCCAAGTTAGAATCACTTGCCTCAATGAATTTCTTGAAAATCCCACAAACAATCGCCACAAACCGAGCTCCCAAAGTCCAAATATGAAATAATACTCTAACCCTTGTTTATAAAGTACAAAAATCTGATCCCTCATTGTGTTGACCGCAAAAGTTTTGTGCGGTCCGCACATTCCAGGTTCTCCGGCCGCAATTCAAATTGTGAGGCCGCACTTCAGCAGCCTTTGCGCTACTAGGTTTCAATAAATTGACTATAACTTTCAATAAACTAGATTCAAAGGGCTACAACTTTAGTTTTTGAATCATCTCCAAATTCCTTATAGATTAAAAGATATAAGCTTTCGAAGTTAGACCATCGAACCTGCAGAATCCCTTTTCTGCGGCCGCGAGAAAATTTCTGTGGTCCGCACTTTTCTTCTGCGGTCCACACTTTTCCTCTGCGGTTCGCACATGAGGATTTGTCTCAGCACTCCAAAATGTGCCCCCGCACTTCCAAAAGCTCCAGAAAAACATCAGAGTGCTGAAATGCCAGACTCGCTCAAAACTCACCCTGAAACACACCCGAGCCACTCGGAACTCCGTCCGAATGTACTAACAAGTCCTAAAACACGATACGAACTTAGTCGGGCCCTCAAATCATATCAAAAACATGAATCACACTCTAATTTAAGCCTATTAAAACTAAGAAAATTCTAACTTCTACGATCGATGCCGGAACCTATCAAATCAAGTCCGATTGATCTCAAGTTTTGCACACAAGTTATAAATGACATAACAGAGCTATTTCAATTTTTTTAAAATCGGATTTCGATTACGATATCAAAAAGTCAACTCCCCGATCAAACTTCTAACTTAAATTTCTGTTTTAACCATTTCAAGCCTAATTTAACTACTGACTTCCAAACAATTTTTCGAACACGCTCTTAAATCCAAAATCACCATATAGAGCTAAAGGAATCATCAAAATTCTATTCCGGGGTCGTTTACACATAAGTCAACATCCGATCAACCTTTTTCAACTTAAGTTTTAAATTTTGGACTAAGTATTATAATTCATTCTAAAACCTCCCTGATAAGTCTCATAATTATACTTGAACACATAATAAGCAGTAAATGGGGAAACAAGGCTGTAATACTCAAAACGACCAGCCGGGTCGTTACAAAGTCTTTGTTAGAGTCATATTGGCTACTTAAACTAACCTGGTTAGATCCGGATCTGATATCAATTTATTAGGATCGGAAATCCGGGTAATGCGAAATTTAGTCAAACAAAGTTATAATGACAATAACAAAGACAATGCAGGTTGATAATAACGATAATTAAAACATATAAAAGAGGCACAAAACTAAACGTGGTTCCGTCAAGGTGACCTACGTCCACAAGCGGAGAGGAGCAATTTCACTATAATAACCGGCACACAAAAGAGAGTACAAAATTAGAGATGAAACTCTAATTATCCCAAAATATATCCCAAGAGAATAACCTCGCTACTATCACTCACAAAGAAGAGGTTCACTCAAAGTGTTTCCCAACACTAACTCTATGAAATATAATAAAACTCTCTATTACAAGAATACTCAAATGAGTTTCTAATCAAAATATGGGATAATTCAAATGAAGTAAGATAATTCTATATTTATACGGAAAAGTTCTTGGTCCCCAAGTAAAGAAAAAGGAATAAAAGAAAATACTTTTATTCTTTGGCTCCAAGCTAGAATTCTTTGGCTCCAAGTTTGAATACTTTGGCTCCAGTTTGCTATGGACAAATTTAGGTCATATCTTACATAATCCTTCAACAGTAACAATATAGCATGGTGGCCAAATTATCCTTATAATGTGAATTCTAATTAAGTTATAACCCTAATAATCAACTTTCAAGGGCTTGATCAAGATTGTTAGGTTTGAGATAAACAGAATTGGTGGGAACCGCGTAGAAAATGTCAGCCACTCAGCTAAAGTGTTTTTTCAAAGAGATTGAACTTAAATCAAAATTCTTGTCGCATAGCTTTCTCCTACTGTTGAGAAACGGGTATTCCATTTTAAAACAAAAGTGCCAAATAGCGGGAATTGAGAATGATTGGAGTTGATTCCTTTATATATATATATATGTGGGGGAGAATGTCATGGGTTGCTTTCCATCATCGACCCATGACTTCTTGGACGTGCCCCGTGGCGTCCTGGCAAGCCTCCCAACGCCTATCGCCACGGTCGGTCCCGTGGTCTCGGCAACGCCAAGTGCCAAGCGCGTATGCGCCTCTGTCGCCCTGCCGATAATCAATGCTAGCGCCCAGCGGCTGGCGAATGCCAACAGTGCCGCACGCACAAACCATCATGTTGCCAACAGCGCCCAGCTGCAGGCAGATCCAAATAGTGCCGCGCGCGCCGATAACAATACGCGCGCAGACCTTGATGCTCAAGACAAAGTTGCTGCCATCGGATTTGCTTCTACCTTGTAGAAGACTAAGTCCTTTTCATTGTAATTATAGAGTAGTTTTACTTCATTCATTTTCAGTGTGCTTCTATAGCTTTCATAGATCAACTCATGTAACTTTGATTTTTTTTTTTTAAAGCATTATTAAGGGGGACCAAAGTATTCAAACATTCAAGCAAGCAATCATTTCTCTGTACTGGTGTCTCTCTCTCCCTCCCCTCCGACACCGCATAGCATTTTGTAATAGCTTTCATCATCATCAATACAATCATCAGCTTTCATCATCAATTGCTCATTTACGCTGCTCAATTGCTCACGACATTGATTTTTCCGTACGACACTGACATTCTAGTCTAGCTAACGGAGGGGACCTCAGTTGGCGGACAACAACCGCACTGACATCAGTTGCTTTTCCTTCTAAGGAACTTCAGGAAGGCGACGCGTATATATATATATTCTCCTTCATCATTTATCCTGTAGAGACAATGATCGTTGGAATAAATTATTTGGTTGGACCGTTCATGAGAGGTATTAATTAGTTCATCAGCCAATTTTCCCTAAACCTTACCGAGTATCTACAAACAAAACCATTACAGGTAGGAAACATTATGCTTTTGAATGTTTTTTTCGTGTGAAATAAATGGCGGCTAAAATTTTAGTAGCAAACAAAAGAACATTCTGTATCCTAGGTAAGGGTGGCAAGTGGGCCGGTCCCGGGCGCAAGTGGGCCGGTCCAAGTCCGGGACCGCGGGCCAAACGGACTAAATGGGCCAGGACCGTTTGGCCCGATTTTAGTGGGCCTGGGCCGGTCTTGTAGGCCGGTCCTATGATTTGGGCCCGCCAGGGCCCGGGACCGGTCTGGGACCGGCCCGGTCCCTTAGCGGGCCAAACGGTCCCAACAGCTATTTTTAAAAAAATAATGGGCTATCAAAAATAGCCGTTGGCTATTTATAAAATAGCCATTTAACCCCCCAACTTTGTTTTAATCCCAAACTTTTTATAATTATACTTTTTCCCTATTTTCAACTATAAATACCCCATCATTCTTTTATTTTTTCCTTACAAAATTATCAATCTATCACAATCTCTCTCTAATTTTTTTCTATAATTGCTACTATTGCTTATTTTATTGTTACAATTTGTGGAACAATTGTGAAGTTGGTGAATTGAAGTCTTCAACGATAATCAATTTTCAACAAGTTGTTCATCAATCCGGTAAACTCGTTCCAACTCTTAAGTTTTAATATTATAATTTTGTTTGTTTTATTTATTTTTTATTACTTTATTAATTAAGATGGCTTCCTTAAAAAAATCTTTTGGTAAAAATAAGAAAAACTCCAAGAGTGACGAATCTAGTGCTCAATCTATTCCTCCTCCACTGCCCCGGACTCCCCGAACCAAACTCCATATACGTCCTACACCTGCTATTCTTGATAGCGATAATAGTTTATTACAATTTACTGAAAGTCAATTTTGCCATAATATTAGAGCTGGTGAACAATTAGACCATGAATTAATGAATGTTCTTTATTCTAATCCAACTATTGATGAAAATGATGACGAGAAAATAGATTTTGATGAAACTCAACCGGATGATGATACACCAACTAGTCTTGCTCCTGATGTTAACCCAACTAGTGATAACCCTGCTAATCCAAATGATGCCCCATTTGATACTTATGTTACTACCCCTACTTTTTCTAGACAACCTAGCAAACGAATGGAAACATCTCACGTTTGGCCATTTTTTACTCAACTAATTCCAGAAAATAAGGCTAAGTGTAAAACTTGTGGCACGGAATTAGTTTTTAAATATTTTGGATCGCGGGGGGAGGGAAGGAGACGGAAACTTTGGCTAGACACATAATGAAACACCCTCAAGATAGAGTGAGATATCTTCGTCTGAAAGTTTTGGCCGAGGGAAAAAGTCTACCTACTCCTAGTCAGGTTGACCCTAGTACCGGTTCAAATCAATTTTAACCGGGAATTAACACTGTTACCGGTGGTATTTTATATTATGATCCAAAAAAAGATCGGGAAGAATTGGAAAAAATGGTAACTGTTATGTGTTTATCCTATAGTTTTCCTTCTGACCCTAACTTTGTGCATTATATTAGAAAACTTTTTAATCCTACTTATAAAGGTTTTCCTCGCACAACCATAAAGGACGATATTTATAAATATAAACATGAATATGAAAAATATTTGCGCTATTTATTTACTCATATAAATTGTCGTGTTGCTATTACAACTGATATTGGTAGAAGTGGTAACGACTGTGATTACCTTACTGTTGCCAGTCATTGAATTGATGAGGATTGGATAATGCAAAAGCGCATTATTTCTTATAGAATAATTAATTCACGTCACACAGAGCAGTTTATTGCTAGCACAGTTACAGATATTTATAGATATTTTTGTATTAGTGATAAAATAATGTCAATTTCAATGGATAATGCTACTAGTAACACAAATGCTATAGCCTTACTTACCACTACGCTAAATCCTACATTTAGTGATATTTGGGGGACGGGAACTTTGGCTGGACACATAATGAAACACCCTCAAGATAGAGTGAGATATCTTCGTCTGAAAGCTTTGGTCGAGGGAAAAAAGTCTACCTACTCCTAGTCAGATTGACCCTAGTACCGGTTCAAATCAATTTTAATCGGGAATTAACATTATTACCGGTGGTATTTTATATTATGATCCAAAAAAAGATCGGGAAGAATTGAAAAAAATGGTAACTGTTATGTGTTTACCCTATAGTTTTCCTTCTGACCCTAACTTTGTGCATTATATTAGAAAATTTTTTAATCCTACTTATAAAGATTTTCCTCGCACAAGCGTAAAGAGCGATATTTATAAATATAAACATGAATATGAAAAATATTTGCGCTATTTATTTACTCATAAAAATTATCGTGTTGCTATTACAACTGATATTGGTAGAATTGGTAACGACTGTGATTACCTTACTGTTACCAGTCATTGGATTGTTGAGGATTGGATAATACAAAAGCGCATTATTTCTTATAGAATAATTAATTCACGTCACACGGGGCAGTTTATTGCTAGCACAGTTACAGATATTTGTAGATATTTTTGCATTAGTGATAAAATAATGTCAATTTTAATGGATAATGCTACTAGTAACATAAATGCTATAGCCTTGCTTACCACTACGCTAAATCCTACATTTAGTGATATTTTTCATGTTAGATATATTTGTCATATTTATCATTTAATTATGGGTGATGGTATGAGAATTTTAAATATTGAAATTGAAAAGGTTAAAATGGCTCTTAACTGGCTTTTTTTATTCAAACCGTAGAAGTAGACTTAGAGAATATTTTAAAAGATGCGATGAATTTGGCCTAAGAGAAAGAAAGGTTCCTAAACTTTGTCCAACTAGATGGAATTACATGTATGAAAGTTTGGTTGTTGCATATGAATATAGAAACCCCATAAACTCAACATTTAATGCACATGTAAGTGATGATGATGAGCACCTTACAAATGGGGATTGGGATAATGTTAAAATACTTGTAGATTTTTTAGAAAAATTTCATATTGCTACAAATGAATTTTTTGGGCAATATTATCCTACTATTTCTAACTGTTTAGTGTATATTGCAGAACTTGCAAATTTGTTTGCTCATTTTTCAGAGGGTGGGAAATTTATAAACTTGCTATTGATTCTATGAGAAAAAAGTTTTAAAAATATTTTTTCCCTATTCCCCTTATTTATGGTGTTTCTGCTTTGTTAAATCCTTGTATGAAATTAGGAGGTCCTCATTTTTGGTATGAAACTGTTTATAATGGTTTAGCACTTAAAGATGAGGAATTGTCTCAACTTCCGGAAACAATAGCCTCAATTAGAATAAATGCTCAAACTATTTTTAATACTTATCAAGTTGCATTAAATCATGCTAGACCAAATGTTCCAACTCATTCTTCTTCTGATTCTCAATCATCTAAAAGAACTGCGGGAGTAAGAGCACTTAGTGCTTGGGCGGGGTTTAGGGGTTCTCAAGGTTCTAGTAGTAGTGATTTTTCACAACTACATGAGCTTGAAGTTTATTTGTCGCAGGGAATTGAGGAAGTGAATCCCGACGGTTCCTTTAATCTCTTGGAATGGTGGAAGGACAAAGAAAAATACTTTCCGATTCTTTCAAGGATGGCCCGAGACATTTTAACTATTCAAGCTTCAACAGTGACATCAGAGAGCGCTTTCAGTCAAGCAAGACTTCAACTCGGTGATTATAGAGCGTCTATGAGGGAGAGTTTGGAAAAATCAGTACTTTTCAGAGATTGGATCCGGTCGGAAAGAAGAAATTTTGGACTTGCTGAATCACAACCAAATGAAGACGAAGCTTACGAAGAAATGCTAGCTGAACTTGCGGAGGATGTTGCTTCGCCCGGAAGTGGCGATGACCAAGCTACTTTTCCGCCACCACCAACGAAAATTCCTCCGGACCTTGATAGATTTATGAAATTTGTAAGAGATACCATGTAACTTGTATGAACAAAAATTAGTATGTATTATGTAACTTTTATTTTGGCACATCTTGATTAGTTTCTTTTTCTTCTCAATGGTGGTATTAGTACCTTGTTGTGCTCATTTTATGGGGGAGAATATTAAAAAAGATATTGCCATATTTTTTTTATACTATATATACATCTTGTATATAGTATATAAGATGTATATATAGTTTATCGAATATAGCTTATTACTTCTATAATAAAATTTATAAAGCATTGTCTTAGATATTTTTTTTAACATCCTTTTCTCTCTAATATCTATTTTATTTTATTTTTTAAAAAATATTTTTTACCCACTTAGCCCGTTTAGCCCGCGGGCCGGGACCGTTTAGTCCGGGACCAAACGATCCCGGTCCCGGGCCGGCCCCTACAAAAAGCCCATTTAGGCCCGGGCCCGTTTAATTTGGGACCGGCCCGGGACAGTTTGGACCGGCTCACTTGGCCCGTTTAGGCCCGGGACCGGCCCACTTGCCAGCCCTAATCCTAGGACAGGTTTTACAGTACTGTGGAAAAATAAGGAAATTAATTATTCATTTCTTGACGTACCCTTAGTGTCACATCCCTTTTCTACCCAAAAAAGATAATGTATTATGTTATTTTATGGATAGTGGGTTAAAGAGTTTTTCCAATTGAAGTGACAAATTTGAATAGGGATTATTTTATTTACAGAGTCCCTACTTGGAATTAATTTTTCGGTGTTCCAAATCACCTTTTATTTGAATCCCTAATCAAAGGAAGGTTTGACTATACTATTAATTGGTATGCGAAAACAAAGTTCGATTAAGGAATTCTGTTGACCGGAGAGAAGGTGTAAGGCATTCCCCGAATACTGTGGTTCTAGCATGGTCGCTTTATTGACTTAAACTTGGCTTGAATTAATTTTGGATAAACTGTGTTTTATTGGATTTTTATGTTTTACCTATCCACTTTTAATTATTAAAATTATTAAAGAAAAGATTTGAATAAAATTATCCTAACCGCACCACGCAAACGAATGTGTGACCGAGATGAATTTTATTGATTTTTTCATAACCGCGCTATGCAAGCGAATCTGCAGTCATGACGAGGATTATTAGTACGTTATTACTTTTGGAGAAAATTACTACATTCGAAGAAAATAATTTTGAAATTTATTAAAAGTTAACTATCGCGCTACGCAAACAAATCCGCGAGTTTAGTAATGGATTTATTAAATTAAAAATTAACTAAAACTAATGAGTATGGTATGACATTATTGAATTAAATTATTGAAAGTTAAACATCACGTTACGCAAGCGATTCCATGAAGTTAAAGCACGCCTCCTAATAGCTTAGCGTCTAAATTAATTAAAAAAAGTGCTGCTTTTTTATTTATTACTTGTTCGACCAGAAAAAAAAATATTATTATTAAAAATAATTTCTAACTAATGCAAGATTAAACCCGGGTAAACTTATGTTAAACTTTCATAGTATTGGGCCACTTATTTTATTTAACAAAAGACAATTTATTGATTTTAAAGAAAATGTCTATCTTACTTTCTATTGTCATTGGGCCTACAGATTTTAGCTTATTTGGCCCATGTTGCTTAAGAGCTTCGATGACCAAGACAACACAAAATAACAAGTATTCTTCTAAGTCCAAATTGCTTCTTACATTGATGTCCAAACTAAAATTATTTTTCATAAAAGAAACTTACATGCTAATTATTATCTTTTATCTTCTTAACCAACTATTTCTTAAGGACTAACATAATATTTCTACTCATCTACACCAACATGGCACTAATCAAACTGTGATGACCCAAAAGGTCATCTTATATTTTAGAACTCGAATCTGCGCTCTTAAGCCTTAAAAATTTCATTTTTACCCTCCGGAAAGGTTTTCGGAAAGCTTTTATGTTGAAAACTAATGAAAATAAGAATTTTTGCCTTAAAATTTGATTTTAGTTGACTTCGGTCAACATTTTTGATAAACGGGTTCGGATCCATACTTTGACGGTCCCGGTAGGTCCGTATCGAATTATGGGACCTGGGCGTATGCCCAATCGAATTTGGAGGTCCCTAGCTTGAGTTATGAATTTTTGATAAAAATTAAAAGTTTGGAAATTATTTATTTTTAAGAATTGATTGATATTTGGCATTGTTAATATCGGGCTCGTATTTTGGTTTCGGAGCCCGGTACAAGTTCATTATAATATTTAAGAAATGTCTTTAAAATTTGGTGAGAAATGGAGTTGATTTGACGTGATTCGGACGTCCAGTTGAGAAATTAGAAGTTTTAAAGTGTTCTTGAGAATTTCATTTGATTTGGTGCTAAATTTGTAGTTCCAGGAGTTATTTTGGCGATTTGATTGTGCGAGCAAGTCCGTATGATATTTTTAGATTTGTGTGCATGTTTGGTTTGGAGCCCCGAGGGCTCGGGTGAGTTTCAGATAGGTTACGGGATGTTTTGGACTTTGAAAAATCTGGTTTTCTGCAGATTCTGGTGTCTGGCATATCCTTCGTCGCGTTCGCGAAGGTCCTCTCACGAACGCGAAGAGTAATATGGGTAGCTGAGTATTTCTTCTTCGCGAATGCGAAGGCTTGGTCGCGAACGCGAAGGCTTGGTCGCGAACGCGAAGCGATGGGGGCGTTACCCTTCGTGAACGCGACAAACCCATCGCGAACGCGTAGTGTTAGGCACTGGGGAGGGGGAGTCAGCCTTTTCTTCATCGCGAACGCGAGCAATGTCTCGCGAACGCGAAGGCCAGGGAAGGGTAGCCTACGCGAACGCGAGCACTGCCTCGCGAACGCGAAAGCTTGGCAGCCCATATACATCGTGAACGCGACAGTGTTCTCGCGAACGCGATGAACACTGTCGCCCATCACATAACAAAACCCAAAAAAGGGATTTTAGCCCCAAAAAAAACTCATTTTTCTCAAAAACCAAATGGTGAGGGGCGAGTTTTTCAAGAGTCATTCCTCAAATTGTTGGTAAGTGATTCTAAACTATTTTCTTTCAATTATCCATTATATTTCTTGAATTTTCAACCTAAAATCTAGAATTTTCATGGTAGAATTAGGGGTTAGGATAGAAAATAGGGATTTCAGAAATTTGGGAATTTAGACCTCAATTTGAGGTCGGATTCCAAAACTAATTACATATTCGGGCTCGGGGATGAATGGGTAAAAAGATTTTGGTCCGAACCTCGGATTTTGACCAAGCGGACCCGGGGTTGATTTTTTGACTTTTTGGAGAAAAAATTGGAAAATTTAATTTATGTAATATAATTGATTCCTTTAGCAATATTTGATATTATGGAGTCATTTTGAATAGATACAAGTGATTTGGAGGTGAATTCCAAAGAAAAAGTTGTGATTGAGAATTAAGTGGCCTTCGGAGCGAAGTAAGTATTGTGTCTAACCCTGACTTTAGGGAATTAGGAACCTTAGATTTCTTGCTAAGTGAAATCCATGTGAGCGGCGTACATGTGAGGTGACGAGTATTTATGCGCCGCCAAATTTACCTGTTTTTCTATGTTTCTCTGTTTTTCTTATATTGTCTTTTCCTATGTCAAATTGCTACGTGTTATGCTAGTATTGTTCAATTTATCGTTCTTATCATGTTTATGAATTTTCTAGTGATAATTGAGTTTTTATTTCAAAGTTGAGATTGATATTATGGAACCAAATATTGAAGTAAGGTTTGTACTTGTTATTCTATCTCCCTATTGTTATTTATGCATTGCATTATGGTAAGGGAGAGTGCTAATGCACGAAGGGTAATGTCGTGCCATATTATGAGTGTTAATGCACGAAGGGTGATGCCGTGCCATATAGTGAGTATTAATGCACGAAGGGTGATGCCGTTAATGCACGAAGGGTGATGCCGTGCCATATTATGAGTGTTAATGCACGAAGGGTGATGTCGTGCCATGATATGAGAGTAAATGCACGAAGGGTGATATCGTGTCGTTTCTATTAATTTTATGGTGAGATTGAGAGTAAAAGCACGAAGGGTGATGCCGTGCATTTTTCCTTACTGTATTCACTATTCCTGTTGATTCATGGTATATTGACTGCTCCGGTGATCATTCTATTGTAGTTCTTTATCTTGTATTCCCCTCAGTATATTTTTCCTCCCGACATTTCCTGTTTAGTTCCTCATTTCTGTTATTTGCGTATACACTGTTAAATTGTACAGGTTGATTTGTAGGTGCCTTGCCTTAGCCTCGTCACTACTTCGTCGAGGTTAGGCTCGATACTTACCAGTACATGGGGTCGGTTGTACTGATACTGCACTCTGCACTTTCTGTGTAGATTTTAATACCGGCTCAGGTTGATCGAGATTTGCTATTGGTCCGTTGTCCTGAGACTGAAGGTAGATCTGTCGGCGTTCACACATCTTGAAGTCCCCGTCTATCTTTTTATGTCCTACTGTTTTCTTTCATTCAGACAGTTATATTTCTTTCAGACTATTACTTGTAGTAAAATTCTAGAATGCTCGTGAATTGTGACTCCAGATCCGGGTGGTAGTAATTAATACAATTTTTTTTTATATTCCGCACTTATTATATTTCATATTAGTTAGTTATTGTTATTTACTGAATGAAAATAAGAAATTGGTTTAACGATTTTCTAACGTTGGCTTGCCTAGCAAGTGAAATGTTAGGCGCCATCACGGTCCCGTCGGTGGGAAATTTTGGGTCGTGACACAAACTACACCCATTAGCAACATAAAAACCACGACTAAATATAAAAACTACAAAAAACGGTAATACTTTAATACTAGAGAGAAGAACTATATTATAACATTATGTTGACTATAATTCAAAGCATCAAAATATTTGAAGCTAGAAGTCTTTCTGAGATAATTATACATGAACCATGAAAGTAACTCACAGAAAAGATCCCAAACTAAACAAACATGGTTAAAAGTGAGGTCTTTATCTTTTTCTTAAACTAAGTAAATTTAACAGAATGCAATTTCAATCATATATATAAAGAAGAAAACGATAATTTAACTAATTTTTAACAGATTTATATGATGAAAACACTAATATAATATTCATCTTGAAACAAAATCAGATCTAACATGTTCCATCCAAACCGGGATCAAATCCTTCTTATTATCATCGAGAATCTGCAATATAAGAATTTGAAAGTTACCTGATTTGTAGAATAATAAAATACAGCAGTGCACCAACAAAAAATTCAGCAGCAAATACAGTAAAAACAACAGCAACTCAAGTGTTAAGACAACCCAGAAAACTCAACAAAGATGCTTGAAACTGGTAGCTATCAACTTTACAAATTGCCTAAGGGATCTTTCTATTTTTCTCAAAGTTTTTGCACTCAAATAATACTCACAAAGCTCTGAAATTCCAGCTTGCTATATGTATTAAGCTGCTGATTTTTCTCAAAGATATATGTCTTTAAGCAACTCTCCAAGATGTATGTAGATTCTGTGTCCGTGAAGTGAGGAAAGAGCATCCCCTTAAATAGGCAAATAAAGTCATTTTTTGGGACATATTTTGGTTCACCAAAAGTCTGTCCAAAAGACTGACTTTGTGTGCTAAACACTGTTCAAAATCTGTCAAAAAGGTGAAAGGACAACCTGAAAATCTGCTATGTCAGAAGCAAGGAGACAAAATATCATTTCAACCACCCTACTAGTAAAAGTAGGCTACTATTATACTATTTTGTGATAAAATAACCTAAAATTCAGATTTTAACCATCAACACCAAACTACTTGCTCAACACAAATTAAACTTGAATAACTATGAACTGACAAAGCATAAACGAGACAAAATGTAATTGAACTAAGTATTCAAACCAACTTGATTGGAATGAATTCAATTTGTGCAAACTAATTACTAAACAAACAACTAAATTCACAAACTAATGCTCAAAACAGAACGAGCATCGTTAATAATCGGATAACGACTAACAACAACTAAATAATCGACTAACTAAGTAAACGATTTAACTAATATACTAAAGACCATGTTTAATCAATAACAGTCTAACAAACAACTAAACTAAATAGAGATAACTAATTAAATAAACCTAACTTGAAACTCTAATTAACAAGAAACAACCAAAATAGAAAAATCAAAAATCGAAAACTAATCTACAATTAAAGAGATGAATATTATACCTAACGAGCATGCTTGGAGTTGTTCGAGCCACGAGAATACGTCGGAGATGCCAAGAAGTGGCTACCCGGCCATGAAACACTTATTTTATTTCGGTAGATACCAAATTCAATGATCTTGGTGCCATGCCAAAAGGAAATGAGTGTTCTTGGGTCGGAATTAGGCTAAAATAGAGGAGAAGTGGTGCGGCAGCGGCAGTGGTGGTCGTCAGAGTTTTGGGTCAAGACCAATATGAAAAGGTAGTCCCCGCTGAGCTCTATCTATGTATGTAAAAATTAGGTGGAAAGGGTGGCTCAATCTTCACGATTTTAAGAAAAAGATGGCGGGTATGATTTCTTAGATCTACTATTCGTGGAGTTTGAGGGGTTTTTGAAAGATTTGGTTTGAAGATATGGAAAGAGGAGGTGTTGAAGGTTGCATGGTGAAATTTTGGGGTCGTTTGGAGGTTGGCCGCCGCCAGTGGCGAATTCCGACAGGCGGCGCCATCGTGGACGGCTTGCGGCAGCAAAGAGGAAGCGAGAGAGTGAGGAGAGGAGTTTAGGGTTTGGGTTGGGTGTAAACGAGGCCAAAAAATCTGATTTTTGGTCTTATATTCAAAATGGGGAATTGAATTAGGGCCATTGGATCAATCAAAATGGAGGGATGAGATTTGATCTCACCTTTACTTATCAAAACGACGTAGTTTAGGTCTGAAACTACGCCGTTTCATTATCTTCGCCTGGCAGGCCCTTTATGGTTTGGCCATTGCACTTTCGGCCACTTAAATCATTTCAATTTTGGCCTATTTCCCTTAATCATACTTATTAAACTAAATTTATACAAATAAATTAATTAATTAAGTAACTTATTCAAATGATCAATTAACTAGATTAATTCATCAATTGAATAGTTAGTTAATTTCTAAAATGCACAAATAAAGAAAGAACTATTTTTTAATATGCAATAAAAGACACAAAAATTGAGAAAAAAATTTAAAGTAACGAAACACTAATGACTTTAGAAGGGGATAAAATAGTACAAAAATTAGGTATTCAAGTTTGGGTTTAAAGAGATCCGTATCCGTAAAGAAAAGTAAAAATCTCATAACATGTGATTTACGTGAAATCCTCCAATAATATGAGATTTGACTAGGAGTTGGCAAGGGTCAGGGGTTCAATTATTTGGTACTTGCAATCATGAGATAACAACTGTGATATTTTATATTACTATAATTTTGGACGATTAGGTTAGTTGGCAATTGGATCGTCAGCCATTTTGGAGAAATATTTTATTTAATGATTAAGTACGTACGTAGCTTGCACATACCATTATGTAATGAGAATATACAATTGTAGGACAGCATTCTGAAAGAGATTAGTCTTCAATTTTTGTCCACGTTTTTTCCTCATTTGTAGCCTCAATTATCCTTCTTTAGTAGTAGGAATGTTCCCACTGCTCTTTTCTACTTGAAGAAGGAAGAAGAGTAGAAAGCAATACCAAAAAGTTAATTAGTCTTTGCCAACTGTTAAGTGTTTATTAATTCATGATTTTGATAGTTGTAAGTGTAGTACTTTGTTTTAGACAGAAGGACAGCTGAACTATCCCAGATGTTGTAAATTAACTGCCATGCATAAGAGTCCAAATTATAATTTAGATAATTAATGCTTTCCGAAGATATATATATATATATAAAGCGTAGAATCTTGAGATATTAATACCATATCAAATTCCACATAAAATTAAAGATTAGAATAAGAACAAATGTGAACAACAGGAAAAAACAAAGTTGCAGGAGTGATGAGAGAGAATGCGTGCTTATTCATTTTTTCATCATTATCACACATCTTTTTAACATGTTCCAAATGTTACTTTTGAGTGTTTTCATGTCTTTTTATTAGCAGTGGGATCAGATTAATTTCAAATATCCACACTATAAAGCTGTCTCTGGATAAAGATAATGTCTCTAAAAAGACCATGCATGTCTCTTTTTCTATCCTCCACGGACCTGTCAAAAGCAGGTCTTTCACACCAAACTCGAGGAACGCTTGGGAAAGCATGTCTCTTTTTTATTAAAGTGTAAGTAAATAATAACAATAATAATAATAATAATAATTCAGCAAAAAACTATATTGTTATTGGAGGGTTTACTATTAGGAACAAACGAGCGCAAAAGAAAGAATCATTCATGTAAATAAAATATAAGATTTTGATTAGGTTGAATATACTGCTCCACTCTAATTTGTCTCTTGTTTTTTAATTAATAAAAGCTGGCCATGCACTTTGGTGGCTTTTATTTAAGTTTTGTTCGTAGAATTCAGCATAAAATAATCACAAGATGTATTGATCATATATGTAATATTGTGTAATTGTCACGATCCCAAATTCCCTCCGTAGGATGTCGTGATGACATATAATCTCTAAGACTAGGTAAGCATAATAATAGAAATTTGAAATAAATAAATATGTAAATTCACATAATTACAACTCCCAAAACCTGATAGAAATAAGTCACAAGCTTCTAAGAATTTATCCTCAATGTCTCTATATATCAGGGTCTAAAGAAAATAAGGAAGCAACATAATAAGAATAGAAGGGGACTCCAGAGTCTGCGGACGCTGGCAGATATACCTCGAAGTCTCCGTACACGGGTAACTTACTGATGTCTGGACTGATAGGATGTACCTAAATCTGCATAAAAAGATGTGCAGAAGCGTAGTATGAGTACACCACAGCGTTACCCAGTAAGTGCCAAGCCTAACCTCGGTAGAGTAGTGACGAGGTCAGGTCAGGCCCTACTGAAAATAATAAAGGCAAGGTGAAATATTTAACAATATAATAAAAATAAAATGACAATGGAAATGAATCAAGTAAGTAGGATGTCACCATTTAACTACACAAAATAATGGCAAATAATACCTCGCGAAAACAAAACAAATTTTTTGATCTTTAAGAAAATCACAACGATAATCAAAAGCAACTGCGACCATAAATAAATATCAACAAGGGAACTCCCGAGGTACCGCCTCGTAGTCCCAAATCATAAATAAATTTATAATATCTCATTTTTTTATATCACCGCGGGAGCCTTCACATTTAATTTTTAAAGAAAATATTTTTCCCTAAATAGCATCGCGCGTTTTAACCACCCTTATCACACCGCATGACTCCTAGTAGTTCCCCTACTAGCCACGCGTATCAAGCCACCCTTATCTCACCGCATGCATTTCAATACCCAGACCTTATACCACCGCATGCGTATCAATATCACAATATATCACAATTTGCACCTCAAGTGCTCAAATAATTCAATTTGCCAAAATAAACAACATCAACAATATTTTCCACCACAGAGAGCTCACGGCTCAATCACAATGAGTACAAAATCTCACAAAATATTCGGGAATAAATAACTCAGCGAAAATAATATTTAACAAATTTACCACCTTGTTTAAATATCAAATTTTTAAATGTAAAAGTACTTAAAATTTAGTAATATTTAAATTAAAGAAATTTCACCTTCAAATAATGCATCAAATAAAAGAAACCAAATTTCAACTAAACAGATGAAAATAATTAGCATGAGAAGATCAAACAAATTTAAAGTATATAAATCAGATCAATGATGAAGAATATAACAAGATAAAAATAATTTAATTAATATGCAACAGTGATCTACACAATTTAAAAATATAATCTTTCACATTTAGCCCGTGTACACACTCGTCACCTCGTGTACAAGACTTTCAACACATTATAATTTTCACATCAATACCAATCCTAGGGAAAATTTCCCCCACACAAGGTTAGACAAGTCACTTACCTCGACTTGCTCCAATTTAATCCACTAGTAGGCTTTTTCCTCGATTATCCAACTCTGAATGGCTCGAATCTAGCCAAAATAATTCGATACTGTCAACAAAATTATAGGAATCAATTTCATAAGAAAATACTACATTATTCAATAAAAATCCGAAATTAACTCAAATAATCGCCCGTGGGACCCACATCTCGGAATCCGGCGAAAGTTACGAAATCCAATAACTCATTCAATTATGAGTCCAACCATAGCAGTTTCACTCAAATCCGACTCCGAGTCGACACCGAAATCTCAAAAATTCGTTTCTATGAGATTTCTAAAATTTTCCTAAATTTCAATCCCAAAACACTGATTAAATGATGAAAACAAATGATGGATTCGGGGTAATCTAACCATAATTGAGTTAAGAACACTTACTCCGGTATTTTCTCTGAAAATCTCCCAAAAATCGCCTCTCCCCAAGCTCCAATTTGTCAAAAATGGAAAATGGGACGAAGTCCCCTGCTTTATAACTTCCAGTTCTGCCCAGGCCGCTCTCGATCCTTCCTCGATCCTGGCCTCGATCATGGCCCTCGAACCTGGGACTCAATCCTGGCCCTCGATCCTGGCCCTCGATCTTGGCCTCGATCTAGCCCTCGATCCTGGGCCTCGATCTGGCCCTCAATCATGGCCCTCGATCTGGCCCTCCATCATGGCTTCGATTTCTGCCTCCGAATTTCAAGAAGAAAAGAGAAAAATATTGCAGCAGCTGTTTAAGTCCAACTTTTGATCCGTTAACCATCCGAAACTCACCCGAGACCCTTGGTACCTCAACCAAATACACCAACAAGTTCGAAAACATCATACAAACTTATTTGAAACCTCAAATCATATAAAACAACGCTAAAACCGTGAATCATACCCCAATTCAAGCTTAATAAAACTTAAAAATTCTAACTTCTACATTCGATGTCGAAACCTATCAAATCAAGTCCGATTAACCTCAAATTTTGCACACAAGTCATAAATAATATAACGGAGCTATACAAATTTTTAGAACTGGATTCCGGCCCTGATATCAAAAAGTCAACTCCTCGGTCAAACCTCCAAACTTAAATTCCTATTTTAGCCATTTCAAGCCTAATTTAACTACGGACTTCCAAATAAAATTTCGAACATGCTCCTAAGTCCAAAATTACCATACGGAGCTGTTGGAATCATCAAAATTCTATTCCGGTATCGGTTACACATAGGTCAATATCTAGCCAACCTTTTCAACTTAAGTTTTAAACTTTGGAACTAAGTATTCCTATTCATTCCAAAACCTCACTGGACCCGAACCAATTACCCCGGCAAGTCACATAACAGTTATAAAGTACAGAATGAGTATTAATTAGGGGAATGGGGCTACAAATTTTACAACGACTGGCCGGGTCATTACATCCTCCCCCTCTTAAACAAACGTTCGTCCTCGAACGGGTTTAGAATTTATACCCGGAGTAGTGAAAAGATGAGGATAACAGCTGCACATATCATGCTCGGTCTTCCAAGTCGCCTCCTCAACCGGATGATCCCTCCAATGTACTTTGACTGAAGCAATGCTCTTTGGTCTTAACTTTCTGACCTGACTGTCCAAAATGGCCACTGGTTCCTCAACATAAGATAGATCCTTGTCCAACTGAACTAAGCTGAAGTCTAACACATAAGACGGATCGTCGTGATACTTTCGGAGCATAAAAACATGGAACACTGGATGAACTGCAGAGAGACTAGGTGGTAGTGCAAGTCTGTAAGCCACCTCTCCAACTCTCTCAAGAATCTTAAAAGGTCCGATATACCTCGGGCTCAACTAGCATTTCTTTCCGAACCTCATAACACCCTTCATAGGCGAAACCTGGAGCAAGACCCGCTCACCAACTATGAATGCAATATCACGAACCTTCCGATCCGCAAAATCCTTTTGTCTAGACTGAGCTGTGCGAAGTCGATCATGAATCAATTTAACCTTTTTCAAGGCATCCTGAACCAAGCCTGTACCCAATAGCCTAGCCTTGCCCGGTTCGAACCAACCCATTGGAGACTGGCATCGCCTACCATACAAGGCCTCATACGGAGCCATCTGAATGCTCGACTGGTAGTTGTTGTTGTAAGCAATGATAATGCCGACAACAAGGCCCCGGCTATACCTCAAACTGAATACACAAAGTACAAAAGATACATGACCCCGGGATGAAGTGGGGCTCACCAAGTCAGCTGGGAAGAAAGTGCACTGCTATCACTGATCAATATCTCCTGCTGTGGAACCACCTGTATCCATTGAAAGATGCAGCGCCCACGGTAAAAGGGACGTTAGTACCGTCGAATAGCACTAGTATGTATAACTAAACATCCTCTCAATAGAATGACAAATAATACAAACAAGATTATCATAATATTAATGAAAGCCTTAATCAACATCAAACCTCAATTTAGGATCAAGACAATGTTCAAATTAATTTCCATATCTCATATTGGGAGATTTTTAGTATCGATATACCATTGTCCACAATACCAGTACCATTATTCACCATACCAATACCACTATTCATAATACCATTATTCACAAAACCAGTACCATTATTCTCCATACCAATACCACTATACACAATACCATTATTCACAAAACTAGTACCGCTATTCACCATACCAATACCACTATTCATAATACCATTATTCACAAAACCAGTACCACCGTACTCTTAGCACGAAGTCCGATCACGACCCGATCGGCTAGAATATCTCAGTAGAGACATCAACCACAATTTCTCTCAATGTCAATACCACCATCTTTAACACGGAGTCCGATTACGACCCGATCGGCTAGGCTATCCTTTAGGGACATCGACCACAATCACAATTTCAATTACAATTTCTAGCACAATCACCACCATGTGTGCGGCATGGTGTCCGATCACGACCCGACCGGCTAGGCTATCTTATTTGAAACATCAGCCTTTTTATATCAATCATCGCATTTCATATTACTTTCACATCTTTTTATTTCATTGGCTCTAATGGCCATAATTATAAGATCATTCTTGGCACGTTGGCCATATTCAGTATTTCATGCTCACCTTATCAATTTCAAATATCATTATCATCACCAACAACAAATACAACTCAAATCAAGGTGTGTAGTATACATGTGAGCAATTTAGAGTCTAAGGCACATAGAGATATTTCACAAAATTTGGCATAATAGCCTTCATTTGAACTTGACTTAAAGTCGAAACATTATTAATGCACAACCTGTATTTTAACACATCCTCAATTGGTAACATAACATGAATAAAGCATTTAGGATGCTTGTTGAATATATATCTTTCAACCCAATCTTACTCGGAATGGCCAGTCTCATAATGAATCACTCGGGACTTACATAATTTACATGAATATCGTGCGATTCAATTCTAAGAGAAGAGTTTAGCCAACATACCTCAATTGAGCTTCCTTAAACTCTAAATTATTCCAGAATTCTTTGCAACTTCAATCTATTTTAGAAATATAATAAATTGAATCAAAATTAGGAAGATGATCATGGTTCTAGCTCATTTGAGCATTTTATCAAACACTAGGTGTGCACAAGGTTTCAAGGTCCTTTTATTAAGGATTCCATCATCCCACAACCCAAATTTTACCATGCTTAGTTCAACAATCTTCCTACATCCCTTGATATCACATGCATGTAAAATAATCAACTCTCATGCCCAAAAATTATCTTGCTAATTACCCATTTTCAGATGATTTCAAAATTAGGATTTAGGGTGTAGAATCTTACCTCTAGGATGAAGACCTAGTGAGCTTGCCTTCTTAATCTTCCAAAACTTGAGCAAGAATTGAAGAACAATTATTGAAGAACACCTTCTCACTCTAGGGCACTCTCTCTCACTCTAAAATGTCAGATTATATCTCAAAAATGGCCCAAAACGTATAGTTAACGAAGTAGGGTCGGGATTTAAAAATCCAAAAATGATGCTCCGGAACAGGTTCTGCGGTCGCATATGCGACCGCATAATGGTTATGCGGACCGCATATCGGTTGCATAATTGGTGTCCAAAATGACCAAAAATCTACCTGAGTCTGCGGTCACTATGCGGTCCGCATAACAGTTATGCGGTTGCATAGTACACTGCATAATAGTTATGCGGTCGCATAGTCGACCGCATAATTGCTTCCAACTGACCCAATTAACTGCCTTACTCTGCCGCCATTATGCGATCCGTAGAGTGATTCTGCGGTCGCATAATGGACCGCAAAAATGTACTTTTCCGCCAAAAATTTTCCTTTACTTTTCGGTTTATTGTTCAACCCAAAAAGTCTGAGCCACTCAACACGTAAAACTAATTCGGCACCACGAAATATTATTTTCTTTTACAAAATTTTACGGGGCCTTACATTATCCCCCACTTAGGATCATTCGTCCTCGAATGAGGGTCAAAATCTGTTATTAGCATCTTATGCAACTTAGTTTTTCATACCACACACCAGCAGCCCAAAATTTGACTAACTCCCTAAATTTTCCAAAATTTCGCCAGAGTTTCCTTTGTAACTAGGCCTATCCACCTGTCAGAGAGCCCCAGAATCACATCCTAACAACATATAGGTAATCCAACAATATAACATAATACCAAACAACACCAATTGTGGCCTCACAAGCAATATATTTTAGAAAGGAACACCCTTAACGCCAATTGTACAGTTGATGCAAAATTCATAGAAAGTAAGTCTTATAATTTTTCGAGATCATAACTTTATAAATACATAGTTGTTCAAACAAATAAGGATACTTTTTCTTCATTTCTTTCTCGGCCTCCCAAGTAGCCTCTTCAACCTGTTGGTTTCGCCACAACACTTTCACTAAGGCAATTTCTTTATTTCTCAATTTTCGGACTTGCCAATCAATAATATAAACCGAAATCTCTTCGTAAGTTAATTTTTCATTTACCTCAATAGTCTCAACGTTGTATGCCACCTCACCGGTCATCTGAATGATTTTGTACGGTCCGACATACCCATGACTCAATTTCCCTTTCTTACCAAATCGCATTACCCCTTTCATGGGAAAAACTTTCAAGAATACCCAATCATCTTCTTTGAACTCTAAATCCCTACGTCGAACATGCGAATAGGCTGTTTGATGACTCTGAGCAGTCTTCAACTGCTCCTTAATGATTTTAACTTTTTCCATAGCCTTATGCACGAGGTGTCGCCCTATCAACTCTACTTTCCCAATTTCAAACCACCCAATGGGAGATCTATATCTCCTATCATATAAAGCCTCGAACGGTGCCATTTGAATGCTAGCGTGATAGCTATTGTTGAAGGCAAATTCTATGAGTGGTACATGATCATTCCAGTTACCTTTGAAGTCTAGAACGCAAGCACGCAACATATCTTCAAGCGTCTGAATAGTCCACTCTGCCTGCCCGTCAGTCTGCGGGTGAAAGACTGTACTAAGATTCACCTGAGTACCCAAACCTTGCTGAAATTTCTTCCAAAAATTAGCAGTGAATTGTTCCCCCCCCCGATCAGAAATGATGGAAACTGGGGTGCCATGCAACCTGACTATTTCTTTGATATACAACTGAGCATACTACTCTGCTGTGTCGGTAGACTTAACCGGCAAAAAGTGTGATAACTTCGTGAGTCGATCCACAATCACCCAAATTGAGTCAAACTTGCGCGAAGTGCGCGGTAATCCTACCACAAAGTCCATATTAATCATTTTCCACTTCCACATTGGAATTTCTATGTTTTGTGCCAACCCACTAGGCCTTTGGTGTTCGGCCTTCACTTGCTGACAATTCGAATATCTTGCCACAAAGTCCGCCACATTCCTCTTCATATCATTCCACCAATAGACTTCCTTAAGATCATGATACATTTTTGTAGAACCTGGGTGCACGAAATACCTAGAAGTGTGAGCTTCAGTCAAAATTCTTTTACGGAGACCATCCATATTTGGAACACATAGTCGCCCTTGGTACCTTAGTGTACCATCATCCATGCCAAGATAAAAGACCATGGTCTTATGTTTATAAATCCCCTCTTTTAATTTTGCCAACAATGGATCGTTGTATTGTTTCTCTTTGACTTCCACAATAAGTGATGATTCAGCCCAATTTTACACAATTACCCCTCCTTCACTAGAGTCTGCAAGACGAACTCCCAAACTAGCCAATCGGTGAACTTCTTTGGCCAATGGCCTTTGATATGCTTCCAAGTGTGCTAAGCTATCCATAGATTTTCGGCTAAGAGCATCCGCCACAACATTAGCCTTCCCCGGATGGTATAAAATATCAATGTCATAATCCTTGAGTAATTCAAGCCATCTCTGCCTCAGATTCAATTCCTTCTGTTTGAAAATATATTGAAGGCTCTTATGGTCCGTGAATATATCCACATGGACCCCATATAAATAATGATGCCAAATTTTCAATGCAAATACCACCGCCGCAAGTTCTAAATCATGTGGTGGATAGTTTTTTTCATGATTCTTTAGTTACCTAGAAGCATAAGCTATAACCTTCCTATGTTGCATTAATACACATCCAAGCCTGATTCTTGAAGCATCACAATATACCACAAATCCATCTATACCCGCTGGTAGAGTCAACACCGGTGCCGTAGTCAATCTTGCTTTCAATTCTCGGAAACTCTTTTCACAAGCATCTGACTATTGGAACTTAATTGCCTTCTGCGTCAATTTAGTCAATGGAGAGGCAAGAGTAGAAAATCCCTCCACAAACTTTCTGTAATATCCAGCTAGGCCTAAGAAACTGTGAATATCTGTTGGAGTTGTAGGCCTCGGCCAATTCTTCACAGCTGAAATTTTCTGAGGATCAACCTTAATTCCTTCACTAGAAACTACATGACCTAAGAATATGACTGATTCATGCCAAAATTCACACTTTGAAAACTTTGTATATAACTGGTGCTGATGTAGGATTTGCAGAATTACCCTGAGATGATCGGCATGGTCTTCTCGACTTCGTGAATATACAAGAATATCGTCAATAAACACTATCACAAAAGAGTCGAGGAATGGCTTAAAAACTCGATTCGTAAAATCCATGAAGGCTGCTAGGGAATTTGTTAGCACAAAATACATCACCAAAAATTCAAAGTGCCCATATCGGGTTCTGAGAGCTGTTTTCGGAATATCCCGCTCCATGATCTTCAATTGGTGATACCCGGATCTTAAATCAATTTTGGAGAAGTACCTGACACCTTGAAATTGATCAAACAAGTCATCTATCCTTAGCAGTGGGTGCTTATTCTTGATTGTGACCTTATTAAGCTGCCGATACTCAATACACATTCTTAGCGACCCATCTTTTTTCTTACAAAAAGGACCGGTGCGCCCCAAGGTGACACACTTGGCCGGATAAAACCCCTTTCTAATAAATCTCTCAATTGTTCCTTTAGCTCCTTCAAATCTGTCGGTGCCATTCTGTAGGGTGGAATAGATATAAGATGCATGTCTGGCATCACATCAATCCCAAAATCAATCTCCCTGTCTGGTAGGATCCCAGGGAGTTCATCCGGAAAGACTCCCAAAAATTCATTCACAACAGGCACAGACTCAAGTGTAGGTGCCTCAGCATCGGTGTCCATAACCCGGACCAAATGGTAAATACTTCCCTTGTTGATTATTTTCGTGGCCTTTAGGTAAGAAATAAACCTACGCTTTGGTACTACATCATCCCCCTTCCACTCAATAACTGGCTCATTTGGAAATTCGAACCTAACAGTTCTGGTTCGACAATCAAGCTTGGCAAAACAAGAATAAAGCCAATCCATCCACATTATCACATCAAAATTGGCCATTCTCAATTTAATAAGATTGGCCACGGTGTCCCGACCACGCAACGTAACAACACAATCCCTATAAACTCGCGCGGCCAAAATAGACTCACCAACCGGAGTAGATACAGAGAACGACTCATAAAGCTATTCTGGTTCTATCCCAAATTCCATAGCAACATAAGGTGTGACATATGACAAAGTGGAATCGGGATCAATAAGAGCATATACATCATGAGATTGGACGGTTAATATACATGTGACAACATTTGGAGAAGCCTCTGAATTCTGGCGACCCCTCATAGCATAGAAACGGCCGGATCCTCCCGAACTCTGTACTCCACCCCTAGCTGCACCACGCCTTGCGGGTGTTGGAGTGCCTCGAGCTGGAGGAGGTGTTGCGGATGTAGTAGTTGCAGAACTGGCTGGCTGTATCGGGCCCCTGCCCGCACCCTGGTGGGACGAACACCAATCCCTCTAAATGTGACCCCTCAATCCGCATCCGTAGCATATGGGTAAGTCCATGTAGCATATTCCTAGGTGCATCTTTCCACACCTAGGGCATAGGGGCCTCCTCTGCTGATTGGATCCCCTGTTGCCCTGACTGGGCCTGAAACGGCTCCACTGTTGCTGCTGACTAGGCCCTGATGGCGGTGCACTAGCCGAAGACTGAGCAAAGGACTGTGATGGCTCTGATAACCCTCATCTGCAGGCTGACCTACCGCCACCAGAAGAACCACCAAAGTTGCCCGTAGACCGGGACTTATTACTACCCTCTTGCTCCATTCTGTTCCTTAATTTGTGGGTCTCTGTGGCTTGAGCGAATGCCACCATCTTTTCATAGTTCATATCAGAATTCAAGGCAGCTGTAGCAACCTCATTAATTACCAAGGGACTAAGGCCCTGTAAAAATCGGCGCACTCTAGCCTCCATAGTGGGCAGCATGTAAATAGCATACTTAGACAAGTACGCGAATCTCATATGGTAATCCCACACACTCAGGCTACCCTGCCTCAAGTTCTCAAACTCAGCAGCACGGGCTGCCTTAGTCTCAACGGGCAAGAAATGATCAATGAAGGCATCAGCAAACTCACTCCACCTCGCCGGAGGGCTCCCTTCTTCACGGGACTCCTCCTATAATTCAAACCAAGAATATGCCACCTCTTTCAGGTGGTAGGAGGCCAATTCTGCTGCCTCTGTCTCAGTAGCACGCATAACTCGAAGAATCTTGTGCATTTTATCAATGAAATCCTGGGGATATTCATCTGGGTTAGTACCCGTGAACACTAGAGAATCCAACTGGAGAAACCTGTTCACCCTGGAACTAGTAGAATCCCCTGGCTGACTGGAAGAAGTAGGTGCAACATTTGGCCTTTGTTCCTGGGAAGCCACTATTTGAGCCAACATCTGTATGGCTCTTCTAAGATCGACATCAGAAACATCAGAATCAGAAGCTAGAACTGGAGATGGAACCGGTATATCAGTTGGAGGAACTGTTGTACCTTTAGTAGGTGTAGGGACATGTGCGGTCTGATCAGTTGTAGCAGAGTCAAGCAGTATAGTAACTGGGGGAATATCCTCACCCGCGGGTGCTCACCCTCATCATCAAATATATGATCAATTTTCACTCCTGGGGTGACATTGGCTCTTATAATAAGGACTCTACTAGACACGGCTCCGAGACATCCTAGGACACTTTAAAATCTTAGGCTCTGATACCAAGTTTGTCACTCTCCAAAATCGAGGAGCGCGACCAGCGCTCAACCGAGTGAACCCGACCGAGCAAGCTTGTTAGATTTCATTCTACCCAAACTCATTCATGAATAGAGATAATACATATTATCATTAATTAGCTGAAAATGTGTTCATGTCTACAATACCAATTCATTTCCAATAGTTTCATCATTTTTAAAGTCTCAAATGGACAAGTAATACATCCATAACATAACATAGTTTGTCTTTCCCCAGCACCAATACACAACCCACACTATGTCTATGGAGGCTCCATAGATAAAGAAGAGTACAATGATAATGCCAGCAACAAGGCCCCGGCTATACCTCAAACTGAATACACAAAGTACAAAAGATACATGACCCCGGGATGAAGTGGGGCTCACCAAGTCAGCTGGGAAGAAAGTGCACTGCTATCACTAATCAATATCTCCTGTTGTGGAACCACCTACATCCATTGAAAGATGCAGCGCCCCCAGCAAAAGGGACGTTAGTACCGTCGAATAGCACTAGTATGTATAACTATACATCATCTCAATAGAATGACAAATAATACAAATAAGATTATCATAATATCAATGAAAGCTTTAATCAACATCAAACCTCAATTTAGGATTAAGACACTGTTCAAATTAATTTCTATATCTCACATTGGGAGATTTTTAGTATTATTATACTATTATCCACAATACCAGTACCATTATTTACCATACCAATACCACTATTCACAATACCATTATTCACAAAACCAGTACCATTATTCACCATACCAATACCACTATTCACAATACCATTATTCACAAAATCAGTACCATAATTCACCATACCAATACCATTATTCACAAAACTAGTACCACCGTACTCTTAGCACGAAGTCCGATCACGACCCGATCGGCTAGGATATCTCAGTAGAGACATCAACCACAATTTCTCTCAATGTCAATACCACCATCTTTAACACGGAGTCCAATTACGACCCGATCGGCTAGGCTATCCTTTAGGGACATCGACCACAATCACAATTTCAATTATAATTTCCAGCACAATCACCACCATGTGTGCGGCATGGTGTCCGATCACGACCCGACCGGCTAGGCTATCTTATTTGAAACATCAGCCTTTTTATATCAATCATCGCATTTCATATTACTTTCACATCTTTTTATTTCATTGGCTCTAATGGCCATAATTATAAGATCATTCTTGGCACGTTGGCCATATTCAGTATTTCATGCTCACCTTATCAATTTCAAATATCATTATCATCACCACCAACAAATACAACTCAAATCAAGGTGTGTAGTACACATGTGAGCAATTTGGAGTCTAAGGCACATAGAGATATTTCAGAAAATTTGGCATAATAGCCTTCATTTGAACTTGACTTAAAGTCGAAACATTATTAATGCATAGCCCGTATTTTAACGCATCCTCAATTGGTAACATAACATGAAGCATTTAGGATGCTTGTTGAATATATATCTTTTAACCCAATCTTACTCGGAATGGCCAGTCTCATAATGAATCACTCAGGACTTACATAATTTATATGAATATCGTGGGATTCAATTCTAAGAGAAGCGTTTAGCCAACATACCTCAATTGAGCTTCCTTAAACTTTAGCCCAAAATGTGTAATTAACGAAGTAGGGTCGGGCTTTTAAAACCCAAAAATGAAGCTCTGGAATAGGTTCTGCGGTCGTATATGCGACCGCATAAAGGTTATGCGGACCGCATATCGGTCGCATTATTGGTGTCCAAAATGACCAAACATCTGCCTGAGTCTGCGGTCACTATGCGGTCCGCATAACTGTTCTGCGGTCACATAGTGCACCGCATAATAGTTATGCGGTCTCATAGTCGACCGCATAATTACTTCCAACTGACTCAATTAACTACCTTACTCTGCGGCCATTATGCGGTCCGCAGAGTAATTCTGCGGTCGCATAATAGACCGTAGAAATGCACTTTTTCGCCAAATATTTTCCTTTACTTTTCGGTGCATTGTTCAACCCAAAAAGTCTGAGCCGCGGCTAGAGTTTAAGGAAGCTCAATTGAGATTTGTTGGCTAAACTCTTCTCTTAGAATTGAATCCCACGATATTCATGTAAATGATGTAAGTCCCGAGTGATTCATTACGAAACTGGCTATTCTGAGTAAGATTGGGTTGAAAGATATATGTTCAACAAGCATCCCAAATGCTTTATTTATGTTATGTTACCAATTGAGGATGTGTTAAAATATGGGCTGTGCATTAATAATGTTTCGACTTTAAGTCAAGTTCAAATGAAAGCTATTATGCCAAATTTTGTAAAATATCTTTGTGTGCCTTAGACTCTAAATTGCTCACATGTGTACTACACACCTTGATTTGAATTGTATTTGTTGTTGATGATGATAATGATATTTGAAATTGATAAGGTGAGTATGAAATACTGAATATGGCCAACGTGCCAAGAATGATCTTATAATTATGGCCATTAGTGCCAATGAAATGAAAAGATGTGAAAGTAATATGAAATGCGATGATTGATATAAAAAGGTTGATGTCTCAAATAAGACAGCCTAGCCGGTCGGGTCGTGATCGGACACCGTACCGCACACATGGTGGTGATTGTGCTGGAAATTGTAATTGATATTATGATTGTGGTAGATGTCCCTAAAGGATAGCCTAGCCGATCGGGTCGTGATCGAACTCCGTGTTAAAGACGGTGGTATTGATATTAAGAGAAATTATGGTTGATGTCTCTACTGAGATATCCTAGCCGATCGGGTCGTGATCGGACTCCGTGCTAAGAGTACGGTGGTATTGGTATGTGGAATAATGGTATATCGATACTAAAAATCTCCCAATGTGAGATATGGAAATTAATTTGAACAGTGTCTTGATCCTAAATTGAGGTTATGATAATCTTGTTTGTATTATTTGTCATTCTATTGAGAGAGTGTTTAGTTATACATACTAGTGCTATTCGACAGTACTAACGTCCCTTTTACCGGGGGCACTGCATCTTTCAATGGATGCGGGTGGTTCCACAAAGGGAGATATTGGTCAGTGATAGCAGTGCACCTTCTTCCCAGTTGACTTGGTGAGCCCCACTTCATTCTGGGGTCATGAATCTTTTGTACTTTGTGTATTCTGTTTGAGGTATAGCCGGGGCCTTGTTGCCGGCATTATCATTGTACTCTTCTTTATCTATAGAGGCTCCGTAGACATAGTGTGGGTTGTGTATTGGTGCTGGGAAAGACAAAATATGTTATGTTGTGGTTGTATTACTTATCCATTGAGACTTTAAAAAATGATGAAGCTATTAAAAATAAATTGGTATTGTAGACGTGAACACCATTTTGTCTAATTAATCAAAATAGGTATTATCTCCATTTATAGATGAGTTTGGGTAGAATGAAATCTAAGAGGCTTGCTCGATCGGGTTCACTCGGTTAAGCGCCGGTCGCGCTCCTCGGTTTTGGGGCGTGACAATGATATCATAATCCTTAAGCAACTCCAACCATCTCCACTGCCGCAAATTTAGATCCTTCTGTTTAAACAAATGTTGTAGACTCTGATGAACGGTGTAGACCTCACAATGGACACTGTACAAATAATGCCGCCAAATCTTCAAGGTATGAACAATAGCTGCTAACTCAAGGTCATGGACCAAATAATTCTTTTCATGTACCTTTAACTGCCTGGACGTGTAGGCAATCACCCTACAGTCTTGCATCAACACTGCGCCGAGACCAATACGCGATGCATCACAATACATAGTATAAGACCCTGAACCTGTAGGTAATACCAATACTAGGGCTATAGTCAAAGTTGTCTTGAGATTTTGGAAGCTTTCCTTACATTCCTCGGTCCACATGAACGGAGCACCCTTCTGGGTCAATTTGGTCATAGGCGTAGCAATAGAAGAGAAACCCTCTACAAATCGGCGATAATACCCTGCTAAACCAAGGAAACTCCGGATCTCCGTAGATGAGGACAGTCTGGACCAACTCTGCACTGCTTCAATATTCTTCGGATCTACCTTGATCCCCTCGCACGAAACTATATGACCCAAAAATCCCACTGAATCAAGCTAGAATTCACACTTTGAAAATTTTGCATTATAACTTCTTTTCTCTCAAAGTCTGAAGCATAGTCCTCAGGTGTTGTTCATGATCTTCCCGACTCCAGGAATACACCAGAATGTCGTCAATAAACACAATGATGAAAGAATCAAGATAGGGCTTAAATACACTCTTCATTAAGTGCATAAATGCTGCTGGGGAATTGGTTAGCCCAAATGACATTACAAGGAACTCATAATGACCATACCGAGTCCTAAAAGCAGTCTTCGGAATATTTGGCTCCCGAATCTCGGGTGCCTGCTCTCCAACTGGAGCTACTAGTGGCTCTGCTGCAGCAGCTCGTGCAGGTGCTCTGGCTGCATCACGTGGTCTTCCTCGGCCTATGGCTCGGCCTCTGCCCCGGCCCCGATCTCTTGCAGCTCCAGGTGTCTGATCATCGGATCCAATTGAGCGTGTCCTCACCATCTGTGAGAGAATAAAATGACAATGGTTTAAAATTTTGAAGTCAACAAATGCGTACGATAAGGAATTAAAGAAGTGAATATTTCCTAACAGTTCTATAGCCTCTCGAAGATAAGTACAGACGTCTCTGTACCGATTCGCAAGACTCTACTAAACCTACTTGTGACTCATAACACCTATGAACCTAGAGCTCTGATACCAGCTTGTCACGACCCCAAATTCCCTCCGTAAGATATCGTGATGGCACCTAGTCTCTAAGATTAGGTAAGCCTATCAATGCGGAATAACAATAGAAATCTGCAATAAATAAATATGCAAATTCACATAATTACAACTCTCAAAACTTGGTAGAAATAAGTCACAAGCTTCTAAGAATTTATCCTCAATGTCTCTATATATCAGGATCTAAAGAAAATAAGGAAGCAACATAACAAGAATAGAAGGGGACTCCGGAGTCTGCGGACGCTGGCAGATATACCTCGAAGTCTCCGTACACGGGTAGCTTACTGATGTCTGGACTTCTAGGATGTACCTGGATCTGCACAAAAAGATATGCAGAAGCATAGTATGAGTACACCACAGCAGTACCCAGTAAGTGCCAAGCCTAACCTCGGTAGAGTAGTGACGAGGTCAGGTCAGACCCTACTGGAAATAATAAAGGCAAGGTGAAATATTTAACAATATAATAAAAATAAAATGACAATAGAAATGAATCAAGTAAGTAGGATGTCACCATTTAACTATACAAAATAATGGCAAATAATACCTCGCGAAAACAATACAAAATTTTTGATCTTTAAGAAAATCACAACGATAATCAAAAGCAACTGCGACCATAAATAAATATCAACAAGGGCACTCCCGAGGTACCGCCTCGTAGTCCCAAATCATAAATAAATTCACAATATCTCATTTCCTTATATCACCGCGGGAGCCTTCACATTTAATTTTTAAGGAAAATATTTTTTCCGAAATAACATCCCGCGTTTTAGCCACCCTTATCACATTGCATGACTTCTAGTAGTTCTCCTACTAGCCACACGTATCAAGCCACCCTTATCTCATCGCATGCGATTCAACACCCAGGCCTTATACTACAGCATGCGTATCAATATCACAATATATCACAATTTATACCTCAAGTGCCCAAATAATTCAATTTGCCAAAATAAACAACATCAATAATATTTTTCACCACAGAAAGCTCACGACTCAATCACAATGAGTACAAAGTCTCACAAAATATTCAAGAATAAATAACTCAGCAAAAATAATATTCAACAAATTTACCACCTTGTTTAAATATCAAATTTTTAAATGTAAAAATACTTCATTTTTAATAATATTTAAATTAAAGAAATTTCACCTTCAAATAATGCACCGAATAAAAGAAATCAAGTTTCAGCTAAACTGATGAAAACAATTAGCAGGAGAAGGTCAAACAAATTTAAAGTATATAAATCAGATCAATGATAAAGAATATAACAAGAAAAAATAATTTAATTAATATGCAATAGTGATCTACACAACTTAAAAATATAATCTTTCACATTTAGCCCGTGTACACACTCGTCACCTCGTGTACACGACTTTCAACATATTATAATTTTCACATCAATACCAATCCTTGGAAAAATTTCTCCCACACAAGGTTAGACAAGTCACTTACCTCAACTTGCTCCAATTTAATCCACTAGTAAGCTTTTTCCTCGATTATCCAACTCTGAATGGCTCGAATCTAGCCAAAATAATTCGACACAGTCAACAAAATTATAGGAATCAATTTCATAAGAAAATACTATATTTTTCAATAAAAATCCGAAATTAACTCAAAAAACTGCCTGTGGGGCCCATGTCTCTGAATCCGACAACCCATTCAATTACGAGTCTAACCATACCAGTTTCACTCAAATCCAACTCCGCTTCGACACCGAAATCTCAAAAATTTATTTCTATGAGATTTCTAAAATTTTTCTAAATTTCAATCTCAAAACACTGATTAAATGGTGAAAACAAATAATCGATTCGGGTAATCTAACCATAATTGAGTTAAGAACACTTACCTCGATGTTTTCTCTGAAAATCTCCCAAAAATTGCATCTCTCCAAGCTCTAATTTATCAAAAATAAAAAATGGGACGAAGTCCCCTGCTTTATAACTTCCAATTCTGCCCAAGCCGCTCTCGATCCTGCCTCGATCCGGGCCCTTGATCATGGCGTCGATCCTGACCCTCGATCATGGCATCGATCATTTCGATCATGGGCCTCGATCTGGCCCTTGATCCCGGGCCTCGATCTGGCCCTCGATCCTGGGCTCGATCATGGCTTCGATTTCTGCCTCCGAATTTCTAGCAGAAAAGAAAAAAAATTACAGCAGTTGTTTAAGTCCAACTTTTGATCCGTTAACCATCCGAAACTCACCCGAGGCTCTCGGGACCTCAACCAAATACACCAACAAGTCCTAAAACATCATACAAACTTATTTGAAACCTTAAATCTCATAAAACAACGCTAAAACCATGAATCATACCCCAATTCAAGCTTAATGAAACTTAGAAATTCTAACTTCTACATTCGATGTCGAAACCTATCAAATCAAGTCCGATTAACCTCAAATTTTGCACACAAGTCATAAATGACATAATTGAGCTATGAAAATTTTCAGAACTGGATTCCGACCCCGATATCAAAAAGTCAATTCCCCGGTCAAACTTCCAAACTTAAATTCCTATTTTAGCCATTTCAAGCCTGATTTAACTACGGACTTCCCAATAAAATTTCGAACATGCTTCTAAGTCCAAAATTACCATACGGAGCTGTTGGAATCATCAAAATTCTATTCCGGTGTCGTTTACACATAGGTCGACATCCAGCCAATATTTTCAACTTAAGTTTTAAATTTTGGAACTAAGCGTTCCCATTCATTCCAAAACCTCACCGTACCCGAACCAATTACCCTGACAAGTCACATAACAGTTATAAAGTACAGAATGAGCATTAATTAGGGGAATGAGGCTACAGCTTTTAAAACAACTGGCCGGGTCGTTACAATAATAATAATAATTTTATATCACACACTAGCTAAGTTTTGATAGAATTAAAATGGTGACAACTAGTCAACTACTATTCCTCATACATTGTGATTGGTGCAAACAGCTGATCGAGCGAGTTTTTTATGATATAAAGGTATATAGTAATGTGATTTATTTTTATTCAAATTTAAAATATAATTTAGCATAACGGCTGTTTTCGTGAGAGAGGAAATTGACCAAATATTACTAAAATTAATAGATTTATTTAAATTCTTGCCACTTTTGGATAAACCTTAAATGTTTTTACATATAGCCCACACACATATAATTATTTATTAGTTTTAATTATTTTTACAAGTCCTCTCGTGCTATAGTCATGCGTGTGGGATGGACTCTTTGCCAAACATATAAAAGAAATTGTTCGATAAATATTTAATAATAGTGAAACTTTCAACCAAGATTTCCGTTTCCTTATATGTCATTTTAAATTGTGACAAGTTTAAACTATTGAAGACTAGACACATTTATGTTCTAAATGTTTTTTAGTTGTGCAGCAAAATAGCACTTGGTAGCTTTCCAAGAGGCCTACCGCGTGTGACATAATGTATATAGTCACAATTTTAAAGTTTATGAGGTTACAACAACTTCGAGTTATATATACAATAATAAATAAGTTTATAATCAAATATTTATATATATTTAATAAATTTTTAATACAAATATAAAGTTTGGACAAAAATTACTAAGTTTAGGAAAACACATAAGCTTAAGGCTAGATCGGTCCAGGTCCCTTTAATAAAAGTGAAGTTCTGAACAATAAATAAATAAAACAAACAAACAAAGATTTGTTAAAACATCTGGGGAAAAAGAAAATAAATAAAGAGCAATAAGTGAAACCGAGTAAGATTAGGAGTGGCACGTCACTCTGAAATGAATAGAACAGATTTAAGCAGGTGAGTCTTGACTATTGAGTCATGTGCTTTGACAAAGTCTTAGGAGAATTTGGATAAAAAGAAAAAGAAAACGTGTAGGTCAATTGATTTTTCGGCTCTTTGCAATCTTGTTTTTAGTTTTATAACCTTACCCTTATTTTTTTTTAAACATAGAAAATATACTTTTATACGTAAAAGATATATTTTTTTTATACATAAGAGATCTAAAAATGTCATTTTCTTGAATTTTAAAATTGTAAAGGGGCATGATATACAAATAGAACCTTTCGTACCAAATTAAATAATTTTAATTTTAAATAAAAGTAAAATCGAGTTAATTAATCATGATTACGTGAAAGAGTTAAAATAAAGTACACATATGCGGTGTAGCTATTGATCCAACTCGATGATGGATTCATAATTTAGACCATATAAATTTTGAAATAGACATAATTATTTTTAGCACTACTTAATTATATACAGAATTTGATCCTGAACACTGCCGAAGACGTGATTATATATCGGGTAAACCCTTGACATATGAATAATTAATTTCAAAAGAAGTTAAAGAGGGGATTGATTTACCCCTCGTCCACACCTAACCCAACCCAATCCTCCGTACAAGGGAAAGAGTGAGTACCTACAAAAACCATGCTCCCTTCTCATTTGCTTGTATATATATATATATATGTGTGCACTTGTATGTAAAGTTCCTCACAAAAATTTAAGGTGTATTCATTCTTCCATCTATTTATTTATTTATTCCAAGATATATTATCATTAATTTACTCATTATAAAGGGAGGAATTGAATTCCTTAGGAGAAAGAATGGGAAAAGTGACTGTGAAAGCAGAATTAGGTGAGGAGACAAACTTCAACTGGCGATCGTCAACGACATCATCCTCAATATCTGATCATGAAGAAATTACAAGGATGCCTTTGTTAGCACTGAACCATGTTTCCTATGTCTGCAAATCTGTTCCTACAAGTGTCCAATTCTTTGAGCAAGTTCTTGGTTTTGTTCTAATCCAGAGGCCTTCTTCCTTCGACTTCGAAGGAGCTTGGTATGACCAATATAATATTCTCCAACACACACACATATATATATTTTACATGCATTTGTGCCAGTATTTGGAAATGATATCACAAGTGCATGTGTAAAATTATTTAGCATTATCCGTACATATAAGTTAAAATCTAATTTATAAACATCGATTCAGGTTGAGACAATGAAAATAAATCTCTGATATTTTGTGTTGATTTTTGCAGGTTGTTCAACCACGGAATTGGAATACATTTGCTAGGAAAAGAAGATGCACAGCCAAAGAAGGGAAAGATAAATCCAAAAGACAATCACATTTCATTCCAATGCTCGGATATGGACCTCATAATTGAGAGATTAGACGAGTTGAAGATTGAGTATGTAACAGCAACGGTGAAAGAAGGTGGAGTCACTGTGGATCAACTCTTCTTCCACGACCCAGATGGCAACATGATTGAGATTTGCAATTGCCAAAATATACCAATTCTTCCACTTTCCTCTTGCCCTCTCAAGAAGTTTGCCAAATATCCAACTTTCAACCAAACCATTCCAAATTCTTTTTACGGTATGCGTCTCTTCTTGTTTCAGTTTAAAACGATTTTTATATATATTATTATGTCACCCAAAGATAATTACTTGTAAATGTGTATAATAAGTTGAATTAGTCACCGGAGAAGTACAATAAATAATATGTTACAATATATTAGTAGATTAAATCACGCTAATAGTATAATTTTTTTACACTGACAATTATATAAGCTAAGTCCTTTAAACAAAATTTAGCTTAAAATGAGGACAAGCTTTTTTCCAAACGACCTATTAAGTTTGATTAATCCAATGGCAATGGAAGGAGGAGAGTTAGACGTTAACCTGGTAGTTTTAGTATAGCATTATTCTAATGTTGTGAGTTTGAAAATGCAGGGAATGGAACCAGTAAGATGAATTGCTTAGGAGATCAAGTGGAATATCTGATGTTGGAGAACTTAGCCATGAATATGATTGACATTTCATTTTGAATATTTATACATATCTTGTACGCGACGAGTCTTTATCTTTTTACCTAATTCAATGAAAGAAATACAGAAATTTCACTTCGTTAAAATCATGCAGGCTCATTAGACTATTTGTAGTTAATTACTTCATTGCACACTAGAATAGAATAGAATAATGAGCAATTTTAGAAACTATTATTGTTTACTGTCTATTAACTTTCTATACCTACTATATATATAATTATTTTCAATAGCTACTATTCAGTTGTTACACGAGTGTATTCGATGTATTCGCGCTATTTTATTCATGAATACAATAGCAAAAATTACCTAAAAAGCAGGGGAGTCCAGCTGTACGCGACTGTATTCGCTGTATTTGCGTTACTGTATTCATGAATACAGTAGCGAAATTCGCCTAAAAAATAGGGGAGTCCAGCTATTTAATAACGGAAAGAAGATCAATTAGCGTGTATCACTCCTAATTTAATTCAACAAAATCAATTCTACATGAATTTCGCTGTTATTATTATTGTATTCCATGTATTCGCGCGACTGTATTTATAAATACAATGAGGTAAAAAACAAGGATTACAGATATTTAATTATGTATTCTATGTATTCGTGCGAATGCATTTATAAATACAGTGAGCTAATCTGCCTAAAAAAATAGTGATTACGGGTGTTTAATAACGGAAAGCACAATATTAAATTGTATTCAATTTCACTATATTGAATTGATCAGTTGTATTCAAACAACAGAAAAATCAAGAAAATACGATGTATATCGTTCTATTCAATTTGACTGTATACATTATATTTAATTCACATATCGGCCACCGCCAATATTAAACTGTCATTGTGAAATTTTTAAATAGCCCCTCTCTCCACCATTTTGAACTCACTTTCAGATCTCCAATCTCCAAAGCTTTCTATATCTTCTGATTTCTTCATTTGCAAATCTACGATTTTCACTGCTAACCTCTTCTCAAAACACCAAATCTTATCATCTCCATCTATTTTTAACTTCAAATCCATACAAAAATGGCAAAAACATCAAAAACTGTTCCTCAAAAGGAAAACGCTTCTTCATCGCGGCCGGCCAGCGACAGGACACCGGTGAAACCACACCCCGAAGAGTGTGTTTCGGGGGAGGGGGGAGGGAGGGGTGTCCTCACTTCCGATTTTAAGACCGATAAAGCCTCGTCGGTTCCCGCTCGATGTGAGCCAGTAACGATGTATATATGCTCGATAACTGAGGTATACCTTAAGCAGGTAAAGAAAGATTGCAACTGGGAGGGCAAAGAGGTGGTGATTCCGTCCCTCAAAGAGGACATAACCACCCACGTGGAAGGGTTTCTAAGTTTTTACAGTTACCCTTTTACGACGGGCCCTCTCGACCCCGTCGTCGTAGATTTTTGCCGTCAGTATCAAATAACCCTAGGCCAAATTCATCCTTCCTTTTGGTAAATTGTGATTCTGCTCTGATTCTTCGTGAGCAAAGTCGAGGGGATGCCTTTCACCCTCGATCACCTCATCAGGTTATAGAGTTCCCGCTTCTATCGAGGCGAGTTAATAAAACTCCAATGCCGGGCTACCAAAGTTTTGTTCTCGAGCATAGACGAGGATAAGGACCGAGGCTGGATGGGACGGTTCGTTCGAGTGAGGACTTCCGACCTAATCTCGGCCGAGAAGATGCTATTTCCCGAGAAATGGAATATGAAGCGTAAGTACAATCCCCCTGTTAGCTCCTATTAATCCTCTTGATCCTTTGCTTCTTCTTATTAATATCTTTTTTCGTGATGTAGCGGTCGCTTGGATGCCCGGTACAATCCCTAACCTCAAGAGATGGGTTCGGGACCTGGCCTCTACCTCTACGTATGCCGAGCGTTCATGGCGTGACTTATCAAAGGGTCGATGGGAATCCAAAACTCATGGTAAGCCCCTTTTCCATGTCTTTAGTGATTTTATCAAAGTATTTCTTACTTAACTTCCTTTCATACAGGCCTTGGCAAAGATGCTGTTATGAGGCCCCTATCTGGTGAGGAGGAGACTTCGATCCCGGCACCGAAACCGGCGAAGGACAAAAAGAGGAAAAAGACCTCACCCTCGAAGGATCCAGAACCTAAGAAGAAGGCGGCTCGTAACCCGAGGAAGAACATCATCCTCCCGACCGAAGAGTTTGTTCGGCGTCTAAGGGAGGAAGACGAAGAAGAGGAAGAAGACGACTCCGGGCTGGTGGCCCGAGTGAGAATAAGCACCGAGGGCCCAAAGATCACTGAATCGGTGAAGGCTGCAGAGACTCCTTCTCGAGATGAAGGGGTCTTGGGAAAAGACTTGGGCGAAGTCCCCGAGTCATCGAGGATCGAGGATGCCTCCCACCATACTGAGCTAATGGTGGGTACGACTGTCGAGGCCCCTCGAGATGTGGAGAATGCCCCAAGTGATCCACTTGGGAAAATAGAAATTGGAGGCTCCCAGCTGCTCCCCTCATTTTCTGAGGAGATGATTCAAGAGGCTCGGGCCTTGAAGTCCCTCTCCGTCGAAGGAGCCCACAGAAGGGATGACCCCTTCCGTGATTACTTTACTGGGGTCGAAGATGCTACCGGCCTGAGTGACTTGGAGGTCTCGAGGAAGGACTCGGGTGAGGCGTCGAGCCTTTATAATGAAGCGCAACAAGCTCTGAATAGGGTAAGTCTTAACTCCCCTTATTGGTATTACCTTTGTGTTCATTTTTCCCTTTTCTGTCTAACTTCTTTTCTTCTTTCTGCGCAGGCCTCAACGCTTCATCGGGAAGCATTTTCTTGGTCTCGAGCTGAGGTGGGTCGGTACGAGGCCAACATTAAAAGACTTACCGAGGAGAGAAATGCTCTCAACCTTCTCGGTAAGCAAAAAGAAGAACAAATCAAGGACCTCCGAGCTGAACTGGCCACGGCTCATAAAGATCTAACTGAACTGATTGAGCAGGTAATGAAAATCTTAAAAGCTCATGGGATTGATTTGGGAATGGTGGCTAATATTTCAATCTCACAGCTGCAACAGAAGAACGAGAGTATCGAGTAGTTCCGCGAGGAGGTCGACACGATAAAGGCAGAGTCCTTGGGATGGAAAGAAGGTATGGACCGCTTTGCTGCAGAAAAAGAGACTACTTGAGCCCAATTATCATCGGTCAAAAGTCAGCTTCAAGGTATGAATGAGAAGAGCTCGGCTCAAGCAAGAAAAATAGAGGATCTCGGGGCTCGGTTGGCTTCCGAACTTGACAAGGCCAAATCTGAAGCCGAAAAGGCGAAGGCCGAGGTAGATGCGATCGTGGCCGTCTACCGAGCCGATGCCGAAGCTGCTCAAGTTTAAGCGAGAGAGACAACCGAGACCGCCCAAACTCGAGTATATTGGATTGCTGAACTTGCCAAATGCCAATCTCGATGGGAAACCCTCGAGAATATCCACGCTCGAGGTTTTGATCTTACCGACGAGATAGAAAAGGCTAAAGAGCATAAAGATGAAGCCGGAGCGCTGGCCTCTTCCGATGATGATGATGATGATGATGGCAGCAAGAGCGAGTTCGAGAACGAGGAGGACTTCGATGGAGAAGAAGCTCCCACAGGAGAAAATTAGGAACCTTAGGAGTTTTCACTTTTGATCTTTTGTTGTAGTGTTCTGATCGGACCTTGTAAATGTTCTAATATATGTAAAGATCTCTTTCCTTTTCGACTTGTCTTTATTTTATTTTCTGCCTTGTGAAAATTTTGTTCATAAGTTCGAGGCTTAGGCGATCTGATCGAAGCCAAACTGGTGTAGTTTTTTTATAATCGAGTGAGTACTTGATCGAACTCGAAGTAGGGTGATCCTTAGGTTTTAATTGAGTGAGGATGGTTTCTCGAACTCAAAAATAAAATGGCCATTTAGGCTCTTGAATTAGGCCGATACGACCATAGCAAAAAGAATGGCTTTCATCCCCTTTTCGGCTTGAATGTTTATCGTTTAATCATATAATTTTTTTTTTCCTTAACACGAAATAAAGGATTTGCTCGAGCGTTCAAACGGTTCCGTACCCATTAGGATTTTTATGGTCGATATTATCGAGACCCTTTATTTCGTAATGCCTTAGCATAAAATAAAGGATTTGTTCGAGAGTTCGAATGCCTTTGTATCCATTAGGGTTTTCGAGGGTCGATATTATCGAGACCCTTAGAAATTTAGCCAAGGGTAGCCTTTTTAACCGGTTTGTGAAAATATTTTGAAGGCCTGTTTAATAACGAAAATCGGACATCTCGAACCATGTTAATTTGACCATATCCTTTAATTTGGGATTTGCCTTTTGGGCTTGTTCCCCTGTTATACTTCGAACTTGTTCGAAGTATCAATCCCAAAGTGGGGTGGCCGTGGCCTATAAAATTGAGGATTGCCTTTTTAAGGTCTTACGATCTTGAGGTTTTGTAATTCGATCGTGTCAATTTTTTGGACGGCAGTTCCCGAGTATCGGGTAAATTATTTGAACTTCAGTTGTGATCGGCCCTTAAGCCGGTTTCCACCATAGATCATAAGTATGAAATTGTAAAGTATAAATTTTTCTAAAGCATGGAGCATCTGGTAAGGAAAAATACTTCTTCCAATAGATTATACATGAGTACATGTTTTGCCATTAGGACTCGAGTAATCTACATGAACACGATTCATTTGACCGTTTGGTCCTCTACAAAATTTACCTATCGAGACCCTGTCGACACGAAGTATTTTCCTTGTAACTATCCGAGGGTGATGCCCCCAGTATTCGAGGTTGATTGTAAAGGAGCCCCGGATACTGTTGAATTTCTCTAAGTTAGAACGAATAATGGCTGCCTCGTTAAAAACCTCACCGGAAAAACCCATTTAGGATAAAAAACAGTCGAAGGAAAAAAGAGTGCAACGCGTACTTTCAGACCTAAGGGCTTCATGTTGAAGAATGCTCCGGTCCTCTGATATAACGCCTGTAATTGGTTAGCATAAAATTTTAATGAAAACGGAGAAGGTCATACCTTAGCAATAATATCGTTGGAGGAGTGACACATTCCAATTATTTGACAATTGTTCGCCGTTCATCGTGCCGAGTTTGTAAGATACTTTTCCAACAATATCGAGGATCTGATATGGTCCCTCCTAATTTGGGCCGAGTTTTGCTTCGTTTGGGTCTCGAGTATTGAGGGTGACTTTTCTCAGTACTAAGTCCCCGATTCTAAAATATCAAAAATTGGCTCTTCGGTTGTAGTACCTTTCGATCTGTTGCTTCTGTGCGGCCATTCGAACGAGGGCGGTTTTCCATTTTTCATCTAGAAATTCGAGACTTGTATTCATAGCCTCGTGATTCGACTCTTCCGTTGCATATCGAAACCTGGCATTAGGTTCCCGACTTTGACCGGGATCAGAGCTTCGACGCCATATACTAAAGAGAACGGTGTCGACCCCGTTCTGGATTTTGACATTGTTCGATACGCCCAAAGGACCCCGGGCAACATTTCTCTCCATTTTCCCTTAGCGTCGTTCAACCTTTTCTTTAGATTTTGAATGATGGTTTTGTTCATTGATTCTGCCTGTCCGTTCCCGCTGGGGTGATATGGCATTGACAAGATCCTTTTGATTTTGTGGTCTTCTAGAAACTTTGTTACTTTGCTGCCGATGAATTGATTTCCATCGTCGCATACGATCTCGGGAGGCTTTTTGAATTGACATATAATGTGGTCCTAGATGAGGTCGATAACTTCTTTTTCCCTGACGTTTTCGAAAGCCTGTACTTCAACCCATTTAGATAAATAGTCAGCCATAAATAGAATGAATTTAGCTTTACCTGGGGCCGATGGTAGAGGACCGACGATATCCATCCCCCATTTTATGAACGGCCATGGGGATAGGACCGAATGGAATTGCTCCTCGGGTTGGTGGATCATCGGCACATATCTTTGACACTTGTCGCACTATCGAACAAATTCCTTCATATCTTTTTCCATATTGGCCCAGTAGTATCTTGCTCTGATGACTTTGTGAACCAATGATTTGACACCGGAATGATTTTCTCAAGTTCCCTCATGAATTTCCCGTAGGACGTAATCGGTGTCTCCGGGACCCAAACATATTGCCAACGGTCCATCGAACATCCTTCTATATAGTGTTCCATCTTCGGCCAATGTGAATCGTGTGGCCTTCGTACGTAGAGTCCTCGATTCCTTAGGATCCGATGGAAGCTTTCCATTCTTTAGGTAGTCGATATATTTATTCCTCCAATCCCAGGTCAGGCTTGTGGAGTTTACTTCGGTGTGGCCTTCTTCGATCACTAACCTCAAAATTTGCACGACAGTCCCCGCGCTAATTTCATCGTCTTCGATCGATGACCCCAAATTTGCAAGGGAATTAGCTTCGTTGTTTTGCTCTCGAAGTATATGCTGTAGGGTCCATTCTTGAAACCGTTGTAGTGTCACCTGTAATTTATCCAAGTATCTCTGCATTCGATCATCTCGAACCTCGAAGGTTTTGTTGACTTGGTTTACCACAAGTAAGGAGCCACATTTGGCTTCGATGACCACTGCTCCCAAACTCTTAGCTAGCTCGAGACCTATAATCATGGCCTCATACTCGGCCTCGTTGTTAGTTAACTTGGAAGTCTTTATAGATTGTCTGATTGCATTACCTGTGGGCGGCTTCAAAACGATGCCTAGCCCGGACCCCTTCATGTTCGAAGCGTCGTCTGTGAATAGGGTCCACACCCCCGATGTTGTACCCGATTTTAATAATAGTTCTTTTTCGACCTCAGGTACGAGCGCTGGCATAAAGTCGGCCATGAAGTCTACTAAGATTTGGGACTTGATGGCCATTCGGGGTTGATACTCAATATTGTACCCGCTGATTTCGACGGCCTATTTGGCCAATCGGCCCGAGAGTTCGGACTTATGCAAAATATTACGAAGAGGATAAGTGGTCACCACACAAATTGGGTGACATTGAAAATATAGTTTTAATTTCCTACAGGCACTTATTAGGGCAAGCGCCAATTTTTCTAAGTGTGGGTACCGGGTCTTGGCCTCACCCAAAGTTCAACTAACACAGTAAACAGGAAATTACGTACCTTGCTCTTCTCAAACTAGGACCCCACTTACAGCGATTTTCGAGATCGCTAAGTATAAGTAGAGTTGTTCGCCCGCTTTCGGAGTGTGAAACAGTGGCGGGCTCGAGAGGTACCGCTTTAGTTCTTCCAATGCTTGTTGGCATTTTGGGGTCCATGCAAAATTGTTCCTCTTTTTGAGCAGAGAGAAGAACCTGTGGCTCCTATCTGAAGACCTCGAGATGAATCGGCCATGGCAGCTATGTGCCCTATTAATCTTTGTACGGCCTTAACATTGCGTACGAACGTGATGTCTTCGATTGCCTTGATCTTATCGGGGTTGATTTCAATCCACCGATTTGATACCATAAAGTCGAGGAATTTGCCTGAGCCGACCCCGAATGCACATTTCTCTGGGTTGAGCTTCATATTGTATTTCCTCAGTATATCGAAGATTTCCTGCAAATATGTCAAATGTTCCTCTGCTCGAAGGGACTTAACTAGCATATCGTCAATATAAACCTCCATTGATTTACCTATTTGTTCTTCGAACACTTGATTTACTAAGAGTTGGTAAGTGGCGCCAGCATTCTTTAGTCCAAACAACATTACATTATAGCAATAGGTGCCGTACTTAGTGATGAACAAAGTCTTTTCCTGATCCTCTGGGTTCATTTGTATTTGATTGTACCTGGAGTGAGCATCGAGAAAACTAAAAATCTCATGGACGGTCGTGATATTCGGTAGTGGAAAAGAGTCATTAGGACATGCTTTGTTTAAATCTTTATAGTCTACGCACATCCTAAGTTTATTCCCCTTTTTAGGGACTAAAACTATATTTGCTAACCATTCGGGATATTTTACTTCATGAATGGATCCTATCTTGAGAAGTTTAGTTACCTCGTCCTTAATGAATGTATGTTTTATCTCGGACTGGGGCCTCCTCTTTTATTTCACTGGGCGGAACTTCGGGTCCAAGCTCAGTCGATGTGTAGTGATATCTGGCGGGATCCTTGTCGTATCTAGGTGGGACCAAGCAAAACAATCCATATTATTGATAAAAAATTTAATGAGTTTTTCCCTGAGTTTGGGGGTTAACCCTGTACCCAGGTATACCTTTCGATTAGGTAGGTGCTCGATCAGTATGACTTGTTCCAGCTCTTCGACTGTCGATTTGGTGGCGTCGGAATCCTCGGGGATTATGAAATATCGAGGTATCCAGTAATCATCATCCTCGACCTTTCCCTGTTCCTCCGACTGGGTCCAGACTGGTGGCTGTGGTTGCTATTTAGCTTCCTGTTTTCCTTCGGACTCCGATTCCTTTATCGACGGAAATGTTGATATCGGTATCACTTCATCGACCGCAAATATTTCCTTTGCAGCATGTTGTTCCCCATATACCGTTTTTACTCCATTCAGAGTCCGAAATTTCAGCATTTGGTGAAGGGTTGAAGGGACTGCCCTCATATTGTGAATCCAAGGTCTTCCGAATAGAGCGTTGTATCTCATATCACCTTTGATCACATGGAATTTGGTTTCTTGAATAGTCCCAACTATATTTACTGGTAAAATGATTTCTCCTTTAGTTGTTTCTCTTTCCATATTGAAACCATTGAGAACTCGAGTTGTGGGCACGATCTGATCTTGTAGGCCGAGCTGCTCTACAACCCTCGATCGAATAATATTGGCCGAGCTTCCTGGATCAACTAAAACACGTTTAACCTAAATTTTATTCACAAGGATAAAGATTACCAATGCATCATTTTGGGGTTGTGAGATCCCTTCTGCTTCCTCATCGTTGAACGATAAACTGCCTTCTGGTACATAGTCTCGAGTTTGTTTTTCCCTGGTAACCGATACCTTAGTGCGTTTGATAACGGGCCCTTATGGAATATCAATCCCACCAATGATCATGTGAATCACGTGCTGTGGTTTTTCCTGCTCGTTTTTCCTATTTGCATCCCTGTCTCTGAAATGGTTTTTAGCTCGGTCGCTCAAGAACTCTCGAAGGTGACCCTCATTGAATAGACGAGCCACCTCCTCCCTTAGTTATCTGCAATCTTCGGTTACGTGACCATGTGTACCATGGTATTTGCATATGGATCGGTCTGTAGGGGCCCGAGCCATCTAGTATCTTTGATTCTCTCAATGGCTGACACAATACCTGATACGTCGATGCTGAAGTTATATTCTGATAATCGTGGTGCCTCTGTGGGATTGGCACATTTAACGAAACTGCTTTTGCTCATGAGCACTCGGGAGCTCTGTCCTCGATCGTTCCTTTGATCATTTCGGATGGGATTGCATCCTGGGCCGTTGTTTCTACGATCTGCATTGTATGGTTGATATCGGTCTCTGTTCGATCGAGGTTCTCTGTCGATATCTCTCTGAGTTCTTCCAATGGGCTTGATCGGATAAACGGAATCGGAAGGGGTCCCTAATTGATCATCCTCGACCCTGATCTTCGATTGGTATCGATTATGTACATCGACCCAGGTTACCACTGGGTATTCAATTAAATTCTGCTTTAGCTGTCGTGATGCCACTGAACTCTGATCGTTCAAACCTTGAGTAAAAGTTTGAACAGCCCAATCGTCTGTGACTGGTGGTAGTTCCATGCGTTCCATCTGGAACCGAGATAAGAACTCCCTCAATATTTTGTTGTCTTTCTGTTATACCTTGAAGAGGTCCGACTTCCTAGTCGCAACCTTTATTGCTCCAGCATGTGCCTTTACGAAAGAGTCTGCAAGCATGGAGAAGGAATTGATGGAATTAGGTGGTAGATTGTGATACCATATCATTGCCCCCTTCAATAGAGTTTATCCAAATTTCTTTAGTAGAACCGATTCGATCTCATCATCTTCTAAATCATTTTCTTTTATCGCACATGTATAGGAGGTGACATGCTCATTTGGATCGGTAGTCCCATTGTACTTGGGGATTTCCGGCATGCGGAATTTCTTCAGAATGGGCTTCGGAGCCGCACTTGGGGGGAACGGCTTCTGCACGAACTTCCTCAAGTCCATACCTTTTAAAATTGGTAGTGCCCCCAGTATTTGGTCAACCCGGGAGTTATATGTCTCTACTATCTTGTCATTTTTCTCGATTTTTTTTTCTCCCGATTCAATCCGTTTGGTGAGCTCCTCGAACATTTTTGTAATGGCGGGGTCAGTCCCCGATTCGTTGGCGTTCGACCTTGCTGGCATAGGCTCAGTCCTATGAACGACTTCTGGTTCGATCCTACCCGGTGTTCGGTGCTGATTTTGTAGTTGTGCTATAGCAGCTTGTTGAGCCTGTAACATTTATAATATTAATTGGAGGCTAACTCCACCATCTTCTCCATCATGCGTACCTCGACCACCTGATCGAACTTCTCTGCGTATGCTATCTTCAGGATCAACGCCCAAATTTGCATTTAGGGCGACATGCGAACTGACATCGACGGGATTTGCAATCGGTGCTTCCTCGAGGTCAGCCTGAGGAACCTCGATCCCTAGGACGGCTATATTGTCGTTTCCCCATGAAATCCGAGGTCGTTGTCACCATGTGTAGGCGCTGCTTGTGAGTTTGACATGTCTTTTCCTGAAAACAAAAACACTTACAAGAACAAGCGTAAAGTAGTATGTGTTATCGGAATCAGTATTAAGCAATCACTATTATCCTTAGCCCCACGGTGGGTGCCAAATTGTTTACCCTTAAAATTGGATAACAATTAAATTTATAATGTGGATTTAAGGATACGTAATTTCACTTAATACCAATTAATAAATATGAAGATTAATAACAGAATTTAACAATAAGGCAAATCAAACCACTGTTTGAATAGAACTCAGCCCTTGAGTTAGAGTACCCTCGAACTGGTTGAGGCAAGGACAGTAAAAATACAATAAGCTGAAGAACAAGAATGTGAATGAGAAAGAAAATTATATTGCTTTTTGTCGTGAGAATTGTCTGTTACAAATGATTAACACTCCCCTTTATATAGTAGAGTAGTTCTATTTATGGGATAACTCTAATTACAGAAGGAAACCCCATGATTAACTAATTAATCGTTTCTGATTTGATCCGTTCCGAGATTTACGCCATGATCCTCAACTAGTCACCGAGATTTACACCATGATCCTCGACCAGTCACGGATATCTCGCCTTTCTGTTATTGTGCTATTTTCGATCTTGCTCGATGTCTGTCTTGTTTGGATTCGATCGCCACAAGCCTCGATCTTGACAAGTACCTCTGTTCTGAACTCGGTACCTTATCCTCGTGATATGGCCTATTCCGTTACGAGACCATCCTTCGATGAAAACTTCCGGTCTCGGTCAAATAGTAAAATCGGGTGGGGTCGGTTTTAACCGTATACAGAAGATAAAACTAAAAAAGACAATTTAAAAGTCATTTAATATATCTAACTAAGGACAGAAATAAGTAATAATATAATAATCAAAATGGTATGAAAATATATGCATTTAACAAACAAAGCCTTCTGATCGAATAAGGATTAAACTGGAAGTTATAATAAGACTTGCCGTTGGATGTGGTATGGCCTTTCTGCCACTGAACAAACACTTTTATCTTTTTCAATATGTCAAAGTTCCTTTTTCCTAAGCTATCTAAGGGAAAAGTGTATTTCAGAAAAACAGACTTTCATTTCATACCCAATTTATTTATTTCATGTATAAACTGTCTTAGTTAAAAGATATTTTCTTGCAAATTTTATTTTTAAATGAAACCTATATATGCTGATAAAAAAACATTTACAATATATTTTAATGTTATAACATATTAGTTTTTTTATTATTAATATGTAAAAGAAACACTTTATTTTTTAAAGAAAGAAAAGAAGGAAAAGGAGATTCGAGAAATTGAGGGATAAAAACGGAGGGGAGTCTAGTTGTGTAGGCATCATTCATTGCCAGCTCTTTTTAGATTTGAATGTTTCAACTTCTAAGGATCTATTAATAAACTTTTTAATATTTAAAATAATAGGTTCAGTATATATATATATATATATATATATATATATAGTGTCAAAATTGTATGTATTACTGCGTCATTGACTTACTGCAGTGAAGTAAAATTATCGAATATAGCTTTTATATATATATATATATATATATATATATATATATATATATATATATATATATATATATTGTGTCAAAATTGTATGTATTACTGCGTCATTGACTTACTGCAATGAAGTAAAATTAGAAATGGGGCTTAGCTTTTTAAATGCATATATTTTCTTACCATTTTGATTATTTATGTTATTACTTATTTTTATCCTTAGTTAGGCATATTTAATGACTTTTAAATTACCTTTTTAAATTTTATCTTCAAAGTAAACAAATGGGACCCATGGATCCATTTGTCAAGTAATCAAGGGTCTCACGTAAGTATAATGTGGAATGTCATACACAAAATAATATTTCTCTTTTAAGACCACTATGTGAAAGAGTGGCGTTTACACCGTCTCTAGAATCAATTTTATTGACTTCCATCCCAATATTCTATATTTGTATAACAATCTAATATATAAAAAACTAAGCTATTTTTTTTAGTTTATCATCTAGTTTACAAAGCATGTCAAAACTTCAGAAATATCTTTTTCTTTCACCAGTATTATATGTGATGCACTCAAAGGCGGACATAGAATTTAAGTACAATGAAGGCACCCATAGATTTTTATTATTTAACTTAACAAAAACAAATGAAGAGAATAGGCATTTTACTTACCATAGAAAAACAACTCTAGTTTCACTTACCATAGCAACCAGATGTATCAGAACAACTTTTGCTTCCACCAGTGCCGTTGACGACGACACTCGTGGAAGCAAAAGTTGTTCTGATACCTCTGATTGCTATGATAAGTGAAACCAGAAACCAGAGTTATTTTCCTATGGTAAGTGAAATGCCAGTTCTCTCCATTTATTTTTCTGGTGGAAGCAAAAGTTGTTATGATACCTCCCGTCGAACAATGCCGCCTCAGCAGGTTGAGACAATTTGAACAACTATATAAATATTTACCCGAAAAAATTGATAGAGTTAAATTTGTATGTAGTTCCAAGGGTACGTGGTATAACTTGACACAAATCATAAAGGGAAGTAGAAATATCAAATCTTGACTGTAAAGAATGAAAAATAAGCAAAGTTGAAAGGAGGATGATTTATGAATAAGCAAGATGAAATAATGTATGAAGCTCAAAAGGATAATCTTTCAATATGAGAATGTATTAACAGTATTTTAGTTACAGTGTATGAGTGATTTCGTTCTCCCTTTACAGAGATAATAGCCATCCCTCTTATAGTGGAGGGATCCTACTTTAGATATAATTAAAAATACATAGTGGGGAACTCATGATGAATCAGTTTTTCCCTAATTTTCGCCGAGATTTTCTCCCTTAGTGCGGCTATAACGGCTCTTGTCTATGAGCTCGGTATTGACTCGAGCTCGATATTGACTCGAGCTCGATTTTGACTCGGGGCCCGGTATTGATTCAGGCTCAGTATTGGTCAGTCTCTGATTCTTAAGCTCGATAATGTCGCTTCGCATCATAGTTCGATTTGGATTCGAGCTCAATAATGACTTCGAGCTCGATATTGATCGGTCCCTGAAACTCGAAGCTCGGTAACCTGGCTTCGGATCTCATCCTAATATTATGAAGATGCTCTTCGGTCCATTATATTCCAATCTCGACCAGTCGTACGAAGGCCAAAATTAATTTTTACCGTATACAGATAGTTCCCTCATTTCTCGGGAAGGATGTGGCGAGAAACGGCGTGATTTTCCAACGGCACTATTAGATATACACTAACGTCTGCATCGAGCCCGGCCATGACGTACGTGATAGTTGTCTTGTCGGTTCAGTTTACCAAGGCATTTAATGCGTGTCAGACGATGATCGGTCACTGCTGATATTGAACTACCATTGCTCAATCTATAAATAGCCCCTCTTTTTACCATTTATCACTTTTACATCTCAAATTTCCTAATTTTCTAAGTCTTTTCTTGCATCTTATGAGTTCTTTTGTAATTCTATGATTTTTATTGCAAAATCTTTCTTCTGTGATTTTCACTGCAAAATCCTTTTTTAAAACACCACATCTTTGTTATCTCCTTCTATTTTCAATCTTTAAATCCAAAATGGCGAAAACATCAAAAATAGTTCCTCAAAAAGAAAAAGCTTCTTCTTCACAGCCTGCCGCCGACAAAACACCGGTGGAGCCACAGCCTGAGGAGCGTGTTCCCGGAGCGTGTGTTCTTACCTCCGATTTTAAGATCGACAAAAGCTCGTCAGTTCCCGGTCGATGCGAGCCAATATCAAGGTATATGTGCTCGATAACCGAGGGACATCTTGAACAGATAAAGAAAGATTGTAACTGGGAGAAAAAAGAAGTGATAATCCCGGCTCCTGAAAAAGATATTACTTCTCACGTGAAAGGGTTTTTAAGTGTGTATACTTATCCTTTCATGTTAGGCCCCCTCGACCCTGTTATCATCAATTTTTGCCGTCAATACCAAATAACCCTAGGCCAAATCCATCATTCTTTTCGACGGATCGTTATTCTGATCTGTTTCTTTGTGAACAAAATTGAGGGGATGCCTTTCACCCTCGACCATCTCATTAGATTGTACAGCCCCCGCCTCTTTCGAGGCGGGTTAATAAAATTTCAGCACCGGGCTACCAAGGTGTTGTTCTCGAGCATAGACGAGGACAAGGATCGAGGCTGGGTGGGCTGGTTCATTCGAGTGAAGACTTCGGACCTAATTCCGGCCGAGAAGATGCCATTTCCCGAGGAATAGAATATGAAGCATAAGTGTAATTCTGCTGTTATCTCCTATTATTTTGCCCCTTTCGTTTCTTTCTCACTGATATCCCCTTTTGTGATGCAACGGTTCCTTGGATTCCCGGTGCAGTTCCTAACCATAAGAGCTGGGTACGAGACCTGACTTCGACCTCTACATACGCCGAACGCTCGTGGCGTGATTTGTCAAAGGGCCGATAGGAGGACAAAAATCATGGTAAGCCTCTTTCTCATGTCTTTGATAGTTTGAACAAAATATTTTCCATATACTTAACCAATTTTATTGTGTGTAAGCCTGGGCAAAGATGCGGTTTTGAGGGCCCCGTCTGGCGAAGAAGAGGCTTCGGCCCCTGTTTCAAAACCGGCGAAGGACAATAAGAGAAAAATATCCTCAACTTCCGAATATCCAAAACCGAAGATGAGGACGGCTCATAAGCCAAGGAAGAATACCATCCCTTTGACCGAAGAATCAGTTCGGCGTCTAAGAGATGAAGACGAGGAAGAAGAAGAAAACCATGGCTCTGTACTGGTGGCCTGAGTGAAGAAAACCATCGATGCCCCAAAGGCAACTGGATCAATGGTAGTTTATGAGGCTACGCTTCAAACTGAGAGGATATCGGAGAAGGGTTCGGGCAAAGTCTCCGAGTTGCTGGAGATCGATGATGCCTCCCACCGAAGTCAACATACGGTGGATATATCTGAAGGGGCCGACCCTGAACCTCTCTGAATCGAAGAGAACGCCCTAAGTGACTCATTTGGGTAATAGTAATCGGAGACTCGCCTACTCTCCCTGCTTTTTCTGAAGGGACGATTCGGGAAGCCCAAGCTTTGGGGACCCTCGAGGTAGACGGGTCTTATAAAGGAGAGGACCCTTTCCGTGATTTGTTTACCGGTATCGAGGATGTTGCCGGCCCTAGTGATGCATCGGGTCTTTTCCACGAAGTGCAATAGGCTCTGAATCGGGTAAGCCTTAACTTACTTCGTTGGTATCATCTTCATGTTTGTTTTTCTTTTCTAACTTCATTTCTTCTTTCTTCGTAGGCCGCAGCGGTTCATCGAGAAATATGTTCTTGGTCTCGAGCCGAGCTACGTCAGTACGAGGCCGACCTCCGACGGGTCACAGAGGAGAGGAACGCCCTTAAACTCCTCTTCGGGCAAAGGAGAGAGGAAATCAAGGACCTCCGAGCTGAGTTGTCCAAGGCTCACCAAGATCAGACCGATCTGACCGAGCAGGTAATGATAATATTAAAAATCCATGCACTCGATACTGGAACGGTGGTTAATATTTTGGTCTCACAACTACAGCAAAAGCTTGAGCTGGTCGGGAAGCTCTGTGAGGAGGTCGATGTGATAAAGACGGAGTCCTTGGAGTGGAAAGAAGGTATGGACCGCCTTGTTGCAGAGAAAGAGGCTGCTCGAGCCCAATTATTATCGGCCGAAGGTCAACTTCAAGGCCTGAAGGAGAAAAGCTCGGTTCAAGCAAGAAAAATAGAGGAGCTCGAGACTCGGTTGGCTTCTGAACTTGCCAAGGCCGATGCGGATGCATTTGTGGCCGTTTATCGGGCCGATGCTGAAGCCGCCCAGGTAAAAGCGAAAAAAGCAGTCGAGACTGCTAAAACTCGAGCATATTGGGTTGCTGAACTTGCCAAATGCCAATCTCGGAGGGAAACCCTTGAGGATATCTATGCTCGAGGCTTCGATCTTACCGAAGAGATAAAAAAGGCTAAAGAGCTTGAAGTCGACGCTGGAGCCTTGGCTTCCGGATGATGATGACGATGATAATGATGGGAGCAAGAGTGGGTTTGAGAGTGGGAAGGAGCCCGATGGAGAAGAGACTTCCCCCGAAGATAATTAGGGTTTTTCCCATTTTGATTTTTCTTGTAGGGTCCTGATCGGATGTTGTAAATACTCTCGTATATATATAAAGATCGTTTCCTTTCCCGACTTGTCTCTGTTTTATTTTTTTCCTTGTGAAGATTTTGTTTCATTCATGCCTTATGAAAGTTTTCATAAGTTCAAGGCTTTAGGCAATTTGATCGAATTCGGACCTTGTAGTCTTTATAACCGAGTGAGTGCTTGCTCGAACTCGGAGTAAGAGTAGCCCTTAGGCTTTATGGTCGAGTGAGTGCTTTGCTCGAACTCGGAATAATTGTTAGATCTTAGGCTTAGTAGTCGAGTGAGTGATTTCTCGAACTCGAAGTAAGGTAGCTCGTAGGCTTTATGGTCGAGTGAGTGCTTTGCTCGAACTCAGAATAATTGTTAGCCCTTAGGCTTAGTAGTCGAGTGAGTGATTGCTTGAACTCGAAGTAAGAGTATCCCTTAGGCTTTATTGGTCGAGTGAGTGATTGCTCGAACTCGAAGTAATATAGTCCGTAGGCTTTATAGTCAAGTGAGTAATTGCTCGACTGCGAAGTAAAGTAGCTCGTAGGATTAATAGTCGAGCGAGTGATTGCTTGAACTCGAAGTAAGGTAGCCCGTAGGCTTAATAGTCGAGTGAGTGATTGCTCTAACTGGAAGTATTATAGCCCATAGGCTTTATAGTCGAGTGAGTAATTGTTCGAACTCGAAGTAAAGTAGCCCGTAGGCTTAATAGTCAAGTGAGTGATTGTTCGAACTCGAAGTAAAGTAGCCCGTAGGCTTTATAGTCGAGTAAGTGATTGCTCGAACTCGAAGTAAAGTAGCCTATAGGCTTTATAGTCGAGTGAGTGATTACTTGAACTCGAAGTAAAGTATCCCGTAGGCTTTATTGAGCTTGATCTCGCCAATATTTTAGTTGGCAGTCCCCAATTTATGGGGTAAGTTTTTCAAACTCCTTTGATCGTGGTCAGCCCTTAAGCCTATTTGGATCATGAAGTAGAACGAACTTTCCAAAATATGAGATATCGGTAAAGAAGAAGTTTCTCTTTATAAGTCATTATACATGTGTTCGTGTTTTGTGCCAGGGTTCGAGCAAAACTATGTGGGTATAGTTCATTTTGACCATTTGTCCCTTACACCTTTCCCTATCTAGACCTTGTTTGACATGAAGTAACTTTCTTGTATCGAACTTGATTTATTCGATGGTAATGCCCCCCAGTATTCGAGGTTGATTGTAAATAGGCCTTAGATACTATTGAATTATACTAAGTTAGCACGATCAATGGTTGCCTCATTAAAAACCTTGCCGAAAAACCAATTTGGGACAAAAACCGGTCTAAGGGAAAAATAGTGCAACGCGTGCTTTCAGGCCTAAGGCTTTGTGTTGAATAATCCATCTCTATTCCTGGTCGTACTCATGTAAGGGTTAGTTTCGAAATATAAACGAGCATGGGATGGTCGTACCTTAATAGTAGTATCGTTTTAGGTGCGACACGTTCCAATTGCTTGGTAGTTGTTCGCTGTTTATAACACCGAGCTTGTAGGATCCTTTACCGACGATTTTGAGTACCCGATACGGTCCTTCCCAGTTCGGACCCAGTTTTCCTTCATTTGGATTTCGCGTGTTGAGGGTGACTTTCCTTAGAACTAAGTCCCTAATTTTAAAATGGCGAAGATTGGTTCTTCGATTATAGTATCTTTCGATCCACTATTTTTGGGCGGCCAATCGGACGAGAGCAGCTTCTTGTTTTTCATCCAATAATTAGAGGCTAGTATTCTTAGCCTCGTGATTTGACTCTTCTTTTGTATGTCGAAACCTGGCACTGGGTTCCTTGACTTCGACTGGAATCAAGGTTTCAGAGCCATATATTAGGGAGAACGGGATTTCCCCCGTACTGGATTTTGATGTTGTTCGATATGCCCAAAAGACTTCGGGTAGAATTTCTCTCCATTTCCCCTTAGTGTCGTTCAACCTTTTCTTTAGGTTTTGAATGATAGTCTTGTTCGTCGATTCGGCCTGTCTGTTCCCACTAGGGTGATACAGCATTGATAATATCCTTTTTATTTTGTGGTCTTTGAGGAATTTTGTCACTTTGCTGCGTATAAATTATTTTTCATTGTCACACACTATTTCAGCGGGTATCCCAAATCAACATACGATGTGATCCCAAATGAAGTCTATAACCTCTTTCTCTCTCACTTTCTCTAACGCCTGTGATTCAACTCATTTAGAGAAATAGTCAGTCATAAATAAAATAAACTTAGTTTTACCTGGGGTCGATGGAAGAGGGCCGACGATATCCATCCCTCATTTTATGAATGGCCATGGGGATAGGACTGAATGAAGTTGTTCTCCGGGCTGATGGATCATCGGTGCAAACCTTTGACATTTATCATATTTTCGAACAAACTCCTTAGTGTCTTTTTCCATGCTATCCCAGTAGTATCCTACTCTAATGATTTTTTGAATCAGTGATTCGGCGCCGGAGTGGTTCACACAGGTGCCCTCATGGACCTCTCGTAAAACATAATCGGTGTCCCCTGGTCCTAAGCATACTGCCAATGGTCCATCGAATGTCCTTCTGTATAATGTTCCATCTTCAGCCAATGTGAATCGAGCAGCTTTGGTTTATAAGGCCCTCGACTCTTTAGGGTCCAATGGGAGCTTTCCGTTCTTCAAGTATTCAATGTATTTATTCCTCCAATCCCAGGTTAAGCTTGTAGAGTTTATCTGGGCATGACCTTCCTCGATTATGGATCCCGAGAGTTGAATGACAGACCCCGAGCTGATATCATCTTCCTCGACCGATGACCCCAAATTTGCAAGTGTATCGGTCTCACTGTTTTGTTCTCGAGGCACATGCTGTAAAGTCCATTCTTTGAAACGGTGCAAAGTTACCTGCATTTTGTCCAAATACCTTTGCATTCTATCCTCTTGAACTTCGAAGGCTTTGTTTACTTGGTTCACCACCAGTAAAGAGTCACACTTGGCTTCAATGACTTCTGCTCCCAAGCTTTTAGCTAGCCCGAGACCTGCAATAATGGCCTCGTACTCGGCCTCATTGTTAGTCAACCTAGAAGTTTTGATAGATTGTCTAATAGTGCTACCTGTGGGTGGTTTCAAAATGATGCCTAGCCCGGACCGCTTCACATTCGAAGCACAGTCTGTGAAGAGGGTCCAAACCCCCGATGATGTACTCGATTTTAACAAGAGTTCCTTTTCAATTTCGGATACGAGGGTTGGCGTGAAATCGGCCACGAAATCCGCTAAAATTTGAGACTTGATGGCCATACGGAGTTGATATTCGATATCGTACCCACTGAGTTTGACGGACCATTTGGCCAATCGGCCCGATAGTTCGGGCTTGTGCAAAATATTACGAAGTGGGTAAGTGGTTAATACACATATGGGGTGACATTGAAAGTATGGTCTTAACTTTCTAGAGGCGCTTATTAGTGCAAGTGCCAATTTCTCTAAGTGTGGATATCTAGTTTTTGCTTCTCCTAAGGTTCGACTTACATAATAAACGGGAAATTGCGTACCTTACTCTTCTCGAACTAGGACACCACTTACCGCAATTTCTGATACTGCCAAGTACAAGTAAAGTTTCTCATCTGCCTTTGGACTGTGAAGCAGTGGTGGGCTCGATAAGTATCGCTTCAATTCCTCTAATGCCTGTTGGCATTCCGGGGTCCAGGTGAAATCGTTCTTCTTTTTGAGTAGAGAGAAAAATTCGTGGCTTTAATCCGACGACCTCGAAATGAATCGACCTAGGGTACCTATCCGTCCAGTTAGCTTCTGCACGGCTTTTACACCATCCACGACAGTGATGTCTTCGATGGCCTTGATTTTATCGGGGTTGATCTTGATCCCCCGATTGGATACCATGAAGCCAAGGAACTTGCCCGAAGCGACCCCGAAAGCACATTTCTCGGGGTTGAGCTTCATGTTGTATTTCCTTAAAATCTAGAACGTTTCCTGCAAATGAGCCAAATGCTCCTCTGTGCGCAGGGACTTAACTAGAATGCCATCAATATAAACTTCCATTGATTTACCTATTTGTTCTTCGACCATTTTATTTACTAGGCGTTGGTAAGTAGCTCCTACATTTTTTAGCCCGAAGGGCATTATATTATAACAATATGTTCCATAATTGGTGAAAAATGAAGTCTTTTCTTGGTCCTCCGGGTTAATTTGGATTTGATTGTACCCGGAATAGGCATCGAGAAAAGTAAGGATCTTGTGGCCGACTCTGGCATCGATCGTGCGATCGATGTTAGGTAGTGGAAAAGAATCTTTGGGGCACGACTTGTTCAAATCCTTATAATCTACACACATTTTAAGTTTGTTCCCTTTTTTAGGGACTACAACTACATTGGCTAACAATTCGGGATATTTCACCTCCCGAATGGACCCTATTTTGAGAAGTTTAGTTACATCGTCCTTTACGAATGCGTGCTTTACCTCGGACTGGGTCTTCTCTTTTGCTTCACCGGTTTGAACCTAGGTCCAGGCTTAGCCGATGCGTTGTTATCTCCGGTGGGATCCTTGTCATGTCTAAATGGGACCAAGCAAAACAATTTATGTTATCAATAAGAAATTGAATAAGCTTTTTCTTGAGTTCGGGGGTTAATCCCGTTCCTAGGTATACCTTTCGCTCGGGCAGATACTCGATCAATATAACATGTTCCAGCTCTTCGACCGCTGATTTGGTGGCGTCAGAATCTTCGAGAACAATAAAAGTTTGATTGGTCAGAAAATCCTCTTCCTCTTCTTCTATCTCCTGCTTCCCCGATTCGGTCGAGACTGGTGGATGTGATTGCTATTTGACTTCATGTTTACCTTTGATGCTAGACCTTTCCAAGTTTGATAGTGTCGATACTGGTGTTATCTCATCGACTGCAAATATTTCCTTTGCAGCATGCTGCTCCCCATATACTGTTTTTACACCGTCCGACGTCGGGAATTTCATCACTTGGTGGAGAGTCGAAGGGATTGCCCTCATATTGTGGATCCAAGGCCTTCCGAGCAGGGCATTGTACCTCATGTCGCCCTCGATTACGTGGAACTTGGTATATTGAATGGTTCCAGCCATGTTCACCGGTAGAATAATCTCCCCTTTAGTTGTTTCACTGGCCATATTGAAGCCGTTTAAGACCCGAGCTGCGGGCACGATTTGATTTTGTAGGCCGAGCTGCTCCACGACCCTCGATCGGATAATATTCGCCGAGCTACCTGGATCCACTAAAACACGCTTAACTTGAACTTTATTTAATAAGATAGAAATTACCAGAGCGTCGTTGTGGGACTGAGATGCCTTCTGCTTCTTCGTTGTTGAATGATAAAGTGCGTTCGGGCACATAATCTCGGGTTCATTTTTCTCTAGTGATTGGTACCTTAGTGCATTTGAATATGGGTCCCTTTGGAATGTCGACCCCACCGACGATTATATGAATGACATGTTTGGGGTCCCCCCTGTTCATTTTTCCTGTTAGCATCCCTTTCTCTGAAATGATTCTTGGCCCGATCGCTGAGAAACTCTCGAAGGTGGCCCTCATTGAATAGACGGGCTACCTCCTCCCTTAATTGTCTGCAATCCTCGGTCTTATGACCATGCGTGCTATGATACTTACACATCAAATTTGGGTTTCTTTAGGAAGGATCAGTTTGTATGGGTCTAGGCCACCTAGTATCTTTATCCTTCTGATTGCCGATACAATGCCCAATGCATCGATGCTAAAGTTATATTACGATAGCCTATGTGCCTCTGTGGGATCGACATACTTGTCAAAATCCCTTTTGCTCATAAGTCCTTGAGAATTCTAACCTCGATCACTTCTTCGATTGTTCCGGGCGGAATTGCGTCCTGAACCATTGTTCCTTTGATCTGCGGTGTATGGTTGATATTGGTCTCTGTTTGACCTTGGCTCCCTGTTGACGTCCCTCTGATTTTTAACTGCCGACCTGTTTGGATGTACTGAACCGGAAGGGGCTCCTAATTGGTCGTCCTCGACCCTGATCTTTGATTGATATCGATTGTGCACATCTGCCCAAGTTACAGCTGGATACTCGATCAAATTTTTGTTTCAACTGATGTGATGCTATCGAACTCCGCTCGTTCAACTCTTGGGTGAAAGCTTAAATGGCCCAATCATCTGTGACTGGTGGCAACTCCATGCGTTCCATTTGAAATCGGGATACAAACTTCCTCAGCATTTCATTATCCTTTTGTCTTACCTTGAAAAGGTCCGATTTCCTCATTACGACCTTTATGGCCCCGGCGTGTGCCTTTACGAAAGAATCTACTAACATGGCAAATGAGTCGATGGAATTTGGTAGCAGGTTGTGATACCAAATCATCGCTCCCTTCGAGAGGATCTCTCCGAATATTTTCAACAACACAAATTTGATTTCATCATCTTCTAAATCGTTACCCTTGATGGAATATGTGTAAGAGGTGACATGTTCATTGGGGTCGGTCGTTCCATTATATTTAGGAATCTCGGGCATACGGAATTTTTTTGGGATCGGTTTTGGAGCTGCACTCGAGGGAAAAGGCTTTTGCACGAATTTTTTGGAATCCAACCCTTTTAACACTGGTGGTGCTCCCGGGATCTGATCGACCCTGGAGTTATCTGTTTCCACTTTTTTATCATTTTCTTCGATCCGTTTTGTGAGTTCCTCGAGTATCTTAGTAATTTCGGGATTAGTCCACGATTCTTGCTCATTTGACCTTACTATAGCTGGATCTGTTCTATGGGTGATTTCTCGGGGTGGACTGGGCTCCGGCTTGCTTGGTAACTGGGTTTGTCTCTGCAACTGAGCTATCTCTACATGTTAAGCTTGCATCATTTCGAAAATCATACGCAAGCTGATTCTGTTTTTCTCAACGTTATGGGTGTCTCGAGCTGCAGATCGAGTACCACTATGAATGCTATTTTCAGGTTCAGAACGTTAGTTTGCCTCAATGGCCACATGCGAATTAACGTCTAATGGTACTTCGACTCGAGCTTCAACGGCATCGGCAAGCAGCCTTTCAGCCTTGGGCGTCAAGTTGTTGTTCTTACCTTGAAGGCCAGCTTCGTTATCGATAGGTAAGGCCATTAATTGAGAGTTCGTCATTGCGAATCCGAAATCAAAGACACTTCCAAAAAACAAGCGTAAAATGATGTGTTTTGCAGATTCATATCAAATAACCACCGTTATCCTTAGCCCCACGGTGGGCGCCAAACTGTTTACCCGAAAAAACGGATAGAGTTAAATCTGTATGTATTTCCAAGGGTACGTGATATAACTTGACACAAATCGTAAAGAGAAGTAGAAATATCAAATCTTGACTGTAAAGAATGAAAAATAAGCAAAGTTGAAAGGAGGATGATTTATGAATAAGCAAGATGAAATAATGTATGAAGCTCAAAAGGATAATCTTTCAATATGAGAATGTATTAACAGTACTTTAGTTGCAGTGTATGAATGACTTGATAATGCCCTGCTTACAGAGATAATAGTCATCCCTCTTATTGTGGAGGGATCCTACTTTAGATATAATTAAAAATACATAGTGGGGAACCCATGATAAATCAGCTTTTCCCTAATTTCTGCCATGATTTTCTCCCTTAGTGCGGCTGTAACGGTTCTTGTCTATGAGCTCAGTATTGACTCGAGATCGATATTGACTCGAGCTCGATTTTGACTCGAGGCCCGATATTGATTCGAGCTCAGTATTGGTCGGTCTCTGACTCTTAAGCTCGATAACGCCGCTTCGCATCATAGTTTGATTTGGATTCGAGCTCGATAATGACTTCGAGCTCGATATTGATCGGTCCCTGAAACTCGAAACTCGGAAACCTGACTTCAGATCTCATCCCGATATTATGAAGACGATCTTTGGTCCATTATGTTCCAATCTCGACCAGTCGTACGGCCAAAATCGATTTTTACCATATACAATAAATATGATATTTTGGGTGATTTTTGCAGGTTGCTCAACCACGAGATTGGAATACATTTGCTAGGAAAAGAAGATGCAGAGTCAAAGAAGGGAAAGATAAACCCAAAAAAAAATCACATTTCATTCTAATGTTCGGATATGGACCTTATTATTCAAGGATTGGATGAGTTGAAGATTGAATCAGGAACTGTGAAGGAAGGTGGAATCACTGTGGATAGGGGTGTACATAGACCGGGTTGGCTCGGATTTTTCAATTACCAAACCAAATCAATTGTCTCGGATTTTTAAATGTATAAACCAAACCAAACCAATAAAAATCGGGTTTTTCATCTCGATTTTTCTCGGGTTTTTCAGATTTTTTCGGATAAGATCTTCATAGTATAAAATATATAATTTGTGCTCTAATATTTCTTAGTTCCTAGTAGAATAAAACTATATAATATGTTTTCTAAGAAAATAATGTGAGATGATTCATGATTATATTAAAATACTCAACAAGTCGCATAAAATAAATATTGGTAATTAAGAAGGCATAATAAAAATAAACATAATCTAAAATTACTAAGTCATGCTAAAATAAATACTAAGTATTAGTTACATGACTAAATAATGATAAAAATAAGTTATGCATTTTCATTATCTAAACCAATGTAATACTAAAAGAATAAACATACAATACTATTATCATTCCTACTTTCTAGTATTGATCGATATTTTTTTACCACTAGTATTGATTTAATTTTGCTTTGGGATTTATTTGAGTTATTAACTTTTATGGGCTATAAAACATATTTGACCATTCAAAAATTCTAAGTTCTAGCTTGAAATAATACAATTAAAAGAGAAAACTATGAAAAAGTTTAAAAAATATTTATAAATTACATTACAATAATTATTTTTATGTATAAAATATTTTTAAAACTTGTATTTATGTAATGTTGGGTTGATTTGGTTTCGATTTGACTTTTTCCAGTTAAAATCAAACCAAACCAATTATGGTAAGGATTTTTTTTCTAACACCAAACCAAATCAAATCAAATCATAGTCGAATTTTTTTTTCTCGATTTGACTCGAATTATTGATTTGGTGCGGTTTATCGATTTTCTTTGTACACCCCTAACTGTGGATCAACTCTTCTTTCATGACCCAGATGGAAACATGATTGAGATCTGCAATTGCCAAAATATACCAATTCTTCCACTTTCCCCTTGCCCTCTCAAGAAGTTCAACAAATATCCAACGTTCAACCACACCATGCCTAATTTGTTTTACGGTATATATGCGTGTCTCTTCTTGTTTCAGTTTAAAATAATTTTTATATATACTTAATTTTATGTTACCCAAAAGATAATTACTGATAACCGTGTATAATAAGTTTGAATTAGTCACTTGAGAAATGCAACAAGTAACTTGTCACAATAAATTTATAAATTACAATGGTAATATAGATTTCTTTACACTATTAGCATATATAAGCTAAGTCCGTTAAACAAAATTTAGCTTAAAATGAGGACAAGCTTTTTTCCAAACGACCTATGAAGTTTGATTAAATCAATGGCACTGGGAGGGTCAGGAGAATTAGACGTTAACCTCGTAGTTTTAGTGGCATTATTCTAAGATTTTGTGTGTTTGAAAATGAAGGGAATGGAGCCAGTAAGATGAATTGCTTAGGAGAAGTGGAATATTTGACGATGGAGAACTTAGCCGTGAATATGATTGACATTTCATTTTGAATATTTATACATATCTTGTACGGGGATCTTCATGTTTTAACCTAATTATATTCAATTAAATAAATAAGGAAATTACACTTGTTAATATCATATAGGCTCATTGGACTATATATTATAGTTAATTACTTCATAGCACAGTAGAATAGAATAATTGATTATATGCTTAAACACTTTTTATCAAAGCATTAACGTTAATCTAACATATAGTTATTTTTGCATTAACATTAGACTTCAAAGCCTCTAGTTTATTATATAAATTAACGTTCGACTTCAAAGCATTGGGTTCATCGAATGTTTAATTCCGGCTATTTCTATGAGTGAACATTTGCTATTATCAGCGGTCGGTCTAACTCTTTGATTTAAATGAAAACAGGATATTAGCAGACTAGTATAATAAACTAGCGACTTCAAAAGCATTGGGTTCATCGAATGTTTAATTCCGCGGATATTTGAGCAGGCTTTCAACGAAATGTATACCTTTGGGTTAATTTTGTTTTTAAAAAATTAATTGTATATAATTTCTGCCACTGAATCTGATTTTCAAACCAGTAGTTCATCAAATATCCATCTCATTCTATCAAATCGGAGAAGATTCGCTATTTATGGTTCGTTTAAGATTAAATAATTGTTATTTGTTACAACCATTTTTCTTTCCCTTCCAAATGAGCAAGAAATATTCGTGGTACAAAGAAAATTTTAAAATTCTTCTTTTTTCAACCAGATAATTCGTGCACGTAACTTTTGTATTCAATTCTTATAAAAACTTGATTACTCAAAGAAATGACAAAAAAGTGTGAAAAAAGTAGGACTACTCAAATTAACTGGAATTTCTAAGTAACCTCATATATACTAATGATACGTGTTCCAAATCATGGAATATACAAAGACTTAAGTTGCAATTGTTGGCATTATTCCTCTTTGGGCATTATACTCTAATTAATTTGATAATGCAAAGAATAAAGAATACTTCTAATCTATTATTAATCTGTTGTTAATTCTCATATCTCTCCATTAAATTTTTGTTACATTTCTAGATTTTATGTATATGAAGAGTGGGAGAATGAAGTTACTACTTCATAAATGGTTCATATTCATTCATATGACGGTTTCTTAATTTCTCATTTTTTGTGGCTTTATTTGTGAAAAGAAACAAACTTTTCAGATGGTTTGAAGTTACTGTCTTTATGACAATTTTGTCATTAAACCAAGAACAATGTTACATAACATTAACTCCCATTTGGCTTCTTACGTTTTTCTTTTGGAAGAAAATGTAATTGATTTGCCTATATAAGTATCATCATTTGTGAACTAAACAATCACCAAAACATTTATTCTTTCATCATCTCAAAAGACTATTCTTCTTCCTATTTTCCCTCGGCAATTCTTTTTTGCAAACTCCAAACTTCCAGCCACGAGTGCACGTGTGTGGGAGTATTGTGGAACCTTGGGGAGCGATCGATCTTAACGATTTGCACCCAGTCGGACCGAAATCACTTTCAAGGCATTAGCTTGCCACAACATAGTATTTATTCGATAAGTTATTTCTATTCTCTTATTATTCTAGGTCAATATTATCAACTATTTTTTCTAACATTTTGAAAGCGATTTCACGTATAATATTGATCAATGGCTACCACTTTGACTAAAACTCTTCCCGATCTGTCAAAGCTTGAGCATTTGGATGGAAATAATTATAAGTGTTGGTCCCATAAACTTTTGATTTTCTTCGAGCAATTAGAAGTTGATTTTGTTTTGTTCAACGAACTTTCTGCTAATGTTGTTTCTAATACTACTGCTGTTTTTGATGGTTCTAATACTATTGTTGCTATTGTTGTTGATGATGCTGCTAAAAAAAATATTAAAAAAGATAATAAAACTGTTCGAGGGCATCTGCTTAACCACATGACTAACCCTCTATTTGATTTATTTATAAATTATAAATCTGCTAAAGTCATATGGGACAACTTGGAGAAGAAATATGGTGCAGATGATGCGGGGGAAAAGAAGTATGTGGTTGGAAAGTGGCCGATCAAGTTTCAAATGGTTGACGATAAGCCAATTATGGAGCAGGTTCACGAGTATGAGAACTTGACTGTTGATGTTCTGAATGAAGGCATGGAGATGTATGAGATTCTTCAAGCTAATGTTCTGCTTGAAAAGTTTCCTCCTTCCTAGAGTGATTAAAAGAACCAACTCAAGCACAAGAAGAAGAACTTAACTCTCCAAGAACTGATCAGTCACATGAGGACTAAGGAAGCAAACTGTCTCAAAGATGAAGAGGCAAAACGTATTAAGGATAAGATGAAATCTCCCTCTTTTAATTCTTTTAAAGCTAACCTTGTGGAATCTGCTAGTACTTTTGTGAAAGGTAGGTTTAAAGGTAAACAGAAGAAAGACCAGAAGAAAGGATTTGTGAAGAACCAGAATTACTTCAATAATTCGAAGGGCCAAATCCAAAGGATACAATAGTTGCTAAATGATACAATCAGATTGAAAACCTTGACTGCCAGGAGACCTTCTCTCCTGTAGTCAAAATGGTAACAGTCAGAGTGGTCCTAGCCTTAGCAGCAGCATACAACTGGAATTTGCATCAGATGGATGCATACAATGCATTTCTTCAAGGTGACCTCACTAAAGAAGTATACATGTGGTTGCCTCAGGGATTTCACAGCCAGGGGAGAGAGTATGTAGGCTGCATAAATCCCTTTATAGATTGAAGCAAGCTTCAAGACAGTGGAATTTGAAATTGACTGAAGCTTTGCTCAACTCAGGGTTTGTGCAGAGTCGTTTTGATTATTCTTTGTACATAAAGAAGCAAGGGACTAGTCTAGTAATCATCCTGGTATTTGTGGATGATTTTCTCATAATTAGGAATGATCATTGCCTAATTTCATAGGCAAAGTCTATATTGCAGTGCAACTTCAAGATCAAGACTTAGGGAGTTGAAATTCTTTCTTGAAATTAAAATAGTAAGATCGAGAGAAGGGATATTGATGAATCAAATAAAGTTTGCAATGAAATTGATCACTAACCTTGGACTGGCAGGATCTAAGCCAGTGGCCACCCCAATGGAATGCAATTAGAGTTTCACCACTGTGGAATATGATCAATACTTGAATCTGAAAGAAGATGAGAAGCTGCCAGATGCAGGACCATATCAGAGACTAGTTAGGAAGCTGATGTACCTCACCATGACAAGGCCAGACATTTCTTATGCAGTGCATGTGCTGAGTTAGTTCATGCATTACCCAAAAAAGTCACACATAAAGGCTTCAATAAGACTTGTGAGATATAAAAGGGGCTCCAGGCCTGGGTTTGCTTGAGCTCAAAGCAGTCCCCAAGACTCACAACCTTTTGTGATATTGACTGGGCATCATGTCTAGTGTCCGGAAGGTCTGTGACATGTATGTGATGAAGCTGGAAAACTCTTTGGTATCTTGGAAATCAAAGAAGCAGTGCACAATATGAAGAAGCTCAGTAGAAGCTGAATACATGAGCATGGATGTTGTAGTCTCAGAAATTCTATGGTTAACAGGGTTGTGCAAAGAATTGGGTGCAGAGGTTGAATTACCAATGGAGCTACACTATGATAGCAAAGCAGCAATCCAAATTACTGCAAATCCCACATTTCACGAACGAACAAAACATATAGAAATAGACTTGCACTTCATCAGAGAAAGAATTCAACAAGGAGTTATCAAAACAATATATGTGATATCAAAAGTTCAGGAAGCAGACTTGTTTACAAAGGCTATGGGAAGATCACAACATGAATATCTAATGAGCAATCTAGGGGTGCTTAACCTGTTTGCACCATCTAGCTTGATGGGGAGTGTTGAAGAAAAGAACGAGCATGTGCCAATCACGTAAGAGGCGATTAAGTCCGTTAAGTAGGCTGTTAGTTAGTTATAACTAATTATAGAATTGGCTAGTGTAAAGCGTAGATACAACTGTAGATTTAGTTGCTAATTGTAGAGTATATATATACAGGTGATTATCTCAATGTACTCTTAAGATTTGTAATAACATAGTTCAGATTTCTCTCAAGTGGAGAACACCTTCTAGAACTTTCTCGTTCATTTCCTTTCTTCTTCATTTTCACTGAGCTTCTGTCAAAACTTTAATATATGAAAATTTAGTTTCTCTAGCACTAGAAGTTCTCTGCCTTTTCTACTGGCATATAGTAGTTAGTCTCTAACAAGCGTAAAAGAGTCCTAGCAAGTATCGGACCTAAAGTAAACACACTTATAGATTATTAAGGAAAATCCATGACAAACAAAATGTGGCATCTAACAGAAAGTATTTCCCAGGGTAAGGCTTCAATCAAATATTAGAAATTTAAATTATACATGTAAATTTAAGTTAATATTAATATCCAAAATATTAAGATTTTGTCAAGACCCAAAATTTCCACCTTCGGGACCGTGATGACGCCCAACATTTTACGCGCTAGGCAAGCCAACGTTAGAGTAATTCTTTTGCAAATTTTAAACACTTCGAGTAATTTAACCAATTAAACAAAAATGAAACTAAAATAAAGTACAAAGTGACATAATAACCCAATCATCTAAGTACAACCCAGATCTGGAATCACAAGTATACGAGCTTCTAGAGGTTTTACAAATAGGGTCTGAAATAAATACAACTGTCTCGAATGAAATGAACAGTAAATAAGGAAAGAGGAAGGGGACTTCAAGGTCTGCCGACGCCAGCAGATCTACCTCGAGTCTCTAAATAAGCTAATCTGACCTGATACACCTCATGGGTAGCTGGGACCAGTACCAAAATCTGCACAAGAAGTATAGAGTGTAGTATAAGTACAACCGACCCAATGTACTCCGTAAGTGTCGAGGCTATGAGAGGACACCCACGTAATTAAACTTTTAAAAACAAAAATATACGTACAAAATAACAATAAATAAAGATTTAACATGTATTATTGGGAGGGGACATGCGAAGGGGAACATGATACGATAGCTACAACGGAAATGTCAACATAAGACAGTCAAGTAAATCATCAACCAATGAAAACGAATAGCATAATGAATAAAGACTGCATGACATCACCCATCGTCCTTTTACTCTCAACTTCACCATGAAATCAATAATAATGGCACAATATCACCCTTCGTGCTTTTACTCTCAATTTCTCCAAAAAATAATAAATACGGCACGGCATCACCCTTCATTCTTTTACACTCAATTTCATCATGAAACGATACATACGACACGGCATTACCCTTCGTGCTTTAATTCTCTTCCTTACAATGTATTAATCAATAAATGGAGCAATAATCGGCACGACATCGCCCTTCATGCTTTAACACTCTCCCTTACCATGTAGTAATGACTATAAGAATGAGCAAGAATAAACCTTACGTCCATAATGGTTCCAAAATACCAAACCTCAACTTCCAAAAGTACTCAATTATCACAAATAGTTCATAAATGCGGAAAGAATGATCAATTAAGTAATAAACTAGTCTAATCATGGATATTATAATCAAAGAAGGAATTAAATTACAAGGAAACAAGTCTCACCCGTATGCTTTAACCCAACAACAACACATAAATACTCGTCACCTCACATATACGTTGTACCCCAATAATTAAACACGTAGCAAATAGGCAACAAGTCTTAATCTCTCAAATCAAGGTTAACCACGACACTTACCTCGCTCCAAAATTGACTCAAAGCTCAACCTCGGCTTTGCCTTTTGAACAAGCCTCCGAACCAATCAAATCTAGCAAATTACTAACCAAATGATTCAAAATAAGCCTTAGGAACTACCCACGAATGAAAGAGGTTCAATTTAGGTCATTATTGAAAATGTCAACAAAAGTCAATCTCGTGCCCGCTTAGTCCAAATCCGAAATTCGGACCAAACTCCGACTACCCATTCACCCCCGAGCCCGGTTATGTAATTTGTTTCGAAATTCGATCTCAATTTAAGGTCTAAATTCCAATTTTTCAAAAATTCCTAATTCTACCAAAATCCCGAATTTCTACCATGAAATCCCAAGATTTAAGGTTAAAATCTCATGAAACGTAATGGGCAATTGAAAGAAATTAGGTTAGAGTCGCTTACTAATGAATTGGGTAAGAAAAATCTTGGGAAATCGCCTTTAAGGTTTTTAGGGTTAAAAATTTGAAAGAATGAGAAAAAATCTCGTCTAACTCAGCTTTTACCCGGTTGCAGATGACGCAATTGCGGTATCTTATTCGCAATTGCGAACTCATCTCAGAAGCCCAATTATCGCAAATGTGATGAATTGGTCACAAATGCGAACCCCCAGCCTCGCAAATGAGGACCTTTTTCTTCGTAATTGCGAAGATTGACAGAAAATGTTGAGTCAAAAATGCGACTCTGCCTTCGCAAAAGCTGAAAGGGCAAGTTCGCAATGGCGAACTTTTGCCTCGCAAATGTGAGAATCCCCCAAACTACCCAGGCTCACAAATGCAAATCCATGTTCGCAAATGCGAGGCTCACAAAAGCGAGCCAGATCTCGCAAATGCGAGCCATGCGAGATCTGCGACAGACACCAGAAGAAAAAGGCATCAGCTATGATTCTACGTTCAAATTCACTCTGTAGCCTATCCGAAACTAACCCGAGCCCTCGGGACTCCAAACCAAATATGCACACAAGTCCAAAAACCTCATACGAACCCGATCGCGCGATCAAAATATCAAAATAACACCTAGAACTACAAATCAGACACCAAATCAACTCAAATTTTCAATGAAACTTAAGAATTTCTATTTTAACAACCGGACGTTTGAATCACGTCAAATCAACTCCGTTTTGCACTAAATTTTACAGACAAGTCATAAATATAGTAATGAACCTATACCAAGCTTTGGAACCAAAATTTAGACCCGATAGCAATAAAGTCCGACTTTAGTCAAATCTTTAAATTCTTTAAACCTTTAAACTTCAAATTTTTAACAAAATGCGATAACTCGAGCTAGGGACTTCCGAATTCGATTTCGAGCATACGGCCAAGTCCCAAATCATGATACATAACTACCGGGACCGTCAAAATAAGGATCTGGGTCTGTTTTCTCAAAATGTTAACCGAAATCAACTCAAATGGATTTTTAAGGCACAAATTCACATTTAATTATTTTTTTCACATAAAAGCCTTTCGGAAAAATACATGGACTACGCAAGAAAATTGAGGAAGGCTAAAAGGAGCTATTTGAGGTTTTGAAACAAATAATTAAGGTTTAAAACTCTAGATGACCTATCGGGTCATTATATTATCCACTTCTAAAATAACTGTTCGTCCTCGAACGGACATAGAAAAGTACCTGGACTTGTGAAAAAGTGTGGATATCTACTCTGCATGTCCGACTCAAACTCCCAAGTAGCTGCCTCGACCGGATGACCGCTCCACGGCACTCGAACTGAAAGATAACTCTTTTACCTCAACTGTTGGACATGTCGGGCTAGAATAGCCACCGACTCCTTCTCATAAGTCAAATCCTTATCAAACTGGACTTAGCTGAAATCTAACACATGGGACGTATCACCGTGATACTTCTGGAGCATAGACACATGGAACACCGGGTGGACTGTTGATAAACTAGGTGGCAATGCGAGCCTATAGGCCACCTCCCCACTCTCTCAAGAATCTCAAAGGGTCCGATATACCTAGGGCTCAACTTGCCCTTCTTTCCGAACCTCATCACACCCTTCGAGATCTACGGTCGGCATAACTCTTTTCCATAGACTGAGTAGTGCGAAGTCGATCCTCAATAATATTGACCTTGTCCAAGGCATCTTGTACCAAATCTATACCAAACAATCGAGCCTCCCCCAGCTCGAACCATCCAACTGGCGATAGGCACTGCCTCCCGTATAATGCCTCATAGGGAGCCATCTGAATGCTCGACTGGTAGATATTGTTGTAGGCAAACTCCGTAAGTGGCAAGAACTGATCCCAAGAACCCTCGAAATCTATAACACAAGCGCGAAGCATATCCTCCAATTTCTTAATAGTGCGCTCGAATTGTCTGTCCGTTTGGGATGAAATATTGTGCTCAACTCAACCTGCGTGCCCAACTCACATTGTACTTCCCTCTAAAAGTGCGAGGTAAACTGCATGCCTCGATCAGAAATGATAGACACGGGCATACCGTAAAGACGGACGATCTCGCAGATGTAGATCTCAGCCAACCACTCTGAACAATAGATAACTTCCACAGGAATGAAGTGCGCTGACTTGGTCAGTCTGTCCACAATGACCCATACCACGTCGAACTTCCTATGAGTCTGTGGGAGTCCAATAATAAAATCCATAGTGATACGCTCCCACTTCCACTCATGAATCTCTAACTTCGGAAGCAAACCACTAGGTCTCTGATGCTCGTACTTTACTTGCTTACAATTTAGACATCGAGCTGCATATGCAACTATATCCTTCTTTATCCTTCTCCACGAATAATGTCGCCACAAGTCCTGATACATCTTGGCGGCACCCAGATGAATAGAATACCGGGAACTGTGGGCCTCTTCAAGAATCAATTCACGAAGTCCATCTACATTGGGCACACAAATATGACCCTGCATCCTCAAAACTCCATCATTTTCAACAGTAACCTGGTTGGCATCACCGTGCCGTACTGTGTCCCTAAGGAATAGCAAATAAGGTCCATTATATTGCCGCTCTCTGATGTGCTCATACAAAGAAGACCGAGCGACTGTACAAGCTAAAACACGATTAGGCTCTGAAATATCTAACGGCACGAACTGATTGGCCAAAGCCTGAACATTCGATACAAGCGGTCTCTCACCAACTGGAATATATGCAAGGCTGCCCATACTCACTTCCTTTCTACTCAAGGCATCTGCCACCATATTGGCCTTCCCGGGATGATACAAAATGGTGATATCATAGTCTTTCAACAGCTCCAACCACCTCCTCTGTCTCAAACTGAGATCCTTTTGTTTGAACAAATACTGTAGACTTTGATGATCCTTGAATACCTCACATGACACGTTGTACAGATAATGCCTCCAAATCGTCAACACATGAACAATGGTTGTATACTATAAGTTATGAATAGGGTAATTCTTCTCATGAACCTTCGACTACCGTGACGCAAATGTGATCACCCTTCCATCCTGAATCAACACTTCACCGAGCCCAATACGAGATGCATCACAATATACCGTGTAAGATCCTGAACCTGTGGGCAACACCAACACGTGCACAGTGGTCAAAGCAATCTTGAGCTTCAGAAAGCTTAACTCACACTCGTCTGACCATCTGAATGGGGCACCCTTCTAGGTAAACCTGGTCAATGGGGCCGCTATAGATGAAAACTCCTCCACGAACCGGCGGTAATAACCCGCCAAACCTAGGAAACTCCGGATCTCAGTAGCTGAAGTGGGTCTAGGACAGTTTTGATTTGCCTCAATCTTCTTAGGATCCACCTATATGCCCTATGCCGATACGACGTGTCCCAAAAGGTGACTGGGTCTAGCCAAAACTCATACTTTGAAAACTTGTCATATAATTGGATGTCTCTTAGAGTCTGAAGTACAATCCGAAGATGTTGCTCGTGCTCCTTTCGATTGCAGGACTAGATCAAGATATCGTCAATAAATATAATCACAAAGGAATCCAAATAGGGATTGAATACCCAGATCATTAAATCCATAAATGTTGTTGGGGCATTTGTCAACCCAAATGACATCACTAGAAACTCATAATGCCTGTACCGAGTCCGAAAAGCTATCTTAGGGACATTGAATGCCCTAATCTTCAACTGACGGTAGCGAGACCTCAAATCAATCTTCGAAAACACCTTAGCGCCCTGAAGCTGATCAAATAAGTCATCAATCCTATTACACCACATGTTTTCATAGGTAAGAGTACATCGTAAGATAATTGATGTAAGCTTAGAAATGAGATCATTTTCGAAAGTACATAAAGTAAGTTAATCATGTTACCTTGGAGGTTACAAATCTTTAAGATCATTAATAACAAGTACCAAGAGGATTGGAAAGCGTAGAAGCTAAACGAAAAATAAGTTTCGTCGAAAGTCGATAAGTTTGGAATGTTATAACATGTACTTTGGGGTGAGACTAGGGTTCTTAATATGATAAGAAGGCTATGTTATGAGTTATTTAAATCATATGATAGTCGTGTATTTATGTTTTGAAGTCAAGCGAGTTGTGGAACAAAAGTCATCACAAGTTACAGTCATAAATGTGCTGAACATTAGGTCAATTGGCATGATCCGTATGATACAACGAAATGAGAAAACACACAAGTTTCACAAATGACTATATTCTTATAAGTACTAGGGTTGCCTATGTTCTTTGATTCTCCATGTGTCCTATTATTATATCGTATGTTCATGGGTCTCAGAAAATATGTAAGTTGATAATTTTATCCGAAGGCATAATGATCTTATGACATTTTGAGAGATATTATTGACTTACTTCATTATGCATTGCATTCATTTATACATGTATATCGACCCATGACCAGATGGTATTATATACGCGTATATTATATGTATATGGGGTATGGAAAAAGGTTATGGTATTATATACGCACCACCACCTGATCAATTGGTATACATTGATGATTTCGCTCATAGAGGCCTAGATGATATGATAGGATACCCTCAGAGGCTTGATGATGTTATGTATGCATATACCTATGCATGATGTGACATTTATATGCATATGCATGATATTATAAATATTTCATGATTCATAGAGCTATTCAGACTTACATGTTGTGTTCTTTACTCCATGTTTCTTTCATGTCTTTTATATACTGCTTTCATACCTTACATACTCAGTACTTTATTTGTATTGACGTCCCTTTTTCCTGGGGATGCTGCGTTTCATGCCCACAAGTCCTGATAGACAGGTTGAGAGTCCACCTAGTAGGCTATCGGCTCAGCTGAAGGTGTTGGTGCACTCCACTTGCTCCGAAGTTTCCTATTTGGTCAGTATGATTTGGACATGTATTCATTGGTATATCGGGGCCCTATCCCGGCCTTTATGATATTTATGTGCTTTTAGAGGCTTGTAGACAGATGTCATATATATGGATACTTGTATGGCCTTGTCGGCCTATGTTTTGAGTGTACAAATGATTTTGTCAACCGTATAGGCTTGTATGTCACATGTACAAGTTTCTATATCATGTTGATTCGTCATATGTCTAGTATTCCCTTATGTTTTATTCTGATTATCCCATGACGGCCCTTCTAGCACATTTACTCATGATGGTGCGATAAGAAAGATACGTTATGTTGGTACTCGATTGAGTAAGGCACTGGTGCCCATCGTGGCCCTCCAATTTGGGTCGTGACAAATCCTTGGCGATGGATTCTTGTTCTTGATAGTGACTTTGTTCAACTTCCGATAATCTATGCACATCCTCATCGATCTATCCTTCTTCTTCTCGAACAACACAGGCGCACCCTAGGGCGAGACACTAGGTCTAATGAAGCCCTTATCAAGTAAATCCTGCAATTGCTCCTTCAATTCTTTCAACTCTGGTGGGGCCATATGGTATGGAGGAATAGAAATGGGTTGAGTGACCGGAGCCAAATTAATACAGAAGTCAATATCTATGTCGGGCGGTATCCCCGACAGATCTGCAGGGAACACCTCTGGAAAATCACGAACAACTGGTACTGAATCCATGGAAGGAACCTCCGCACTAGAATCACGGACATAAGCCAAATAAGCTAGACACCCCTTCTCGACCATACGTCGAGCCTTCGCATAAAAGATAACCCTGTTAGTAGAATGGTCAGGACATGAGTCCCCTTCCACTCTAATCGAGGCAACCCGGACAAGGCTAAGGTCACTGTCTTGGCGTGACAATCCAATATAGCATGATAAGGTGACAGCCAATCCATACCCAAGATGACATCAAAATGAACCATATCAAGAAGTAGAAGATCTACGCTAGTCTCAAGACTCCCGATAGTAACCACACACGAGCGATAAACACGATCTGCAACAATATAATCTCCCACATGTGTGGACCCATACACAGGAGCACTCAAAGAATCATGAGGCACAACTAGATATGAAGCAAAATAGGATGACAACATAGGAATAAGTAGAGCCCGGATCAAATAGAACTGAAGCATCTCTATGGAAAACTGGAACAATACATGTTATAACAGCGTTAGATGACTCAGCCTCAGGCCTAGCTGGGAAAGCATAATATCGGGGCGGAGCCCCACCACTCTGAACTACGTCTTTGGGACGGGCCCTAGTTGGCTGGCCTCCACCTCTAACGGCCTGACCTCCACCTCTAAAGGCCTAATCTCTCCTCTGGCTGCCTGACCCCTACCTCTAGATGGCTGAGCGGGTGGGGAAGAAATTGGTGTCGGGACCATGGCACGAGAACCCTGTTGTTGTGAGCTTCCCGATGCCCGAGGGCAAAATCTAGCAATGTGCCTCGGATCACCACAAGTATAACAAGAACTCGGCTGCTGTGACTGCTGACCCTGAAACTGACCCTGTCGACCTGACGAACCACCCTGAAAACTCTGGAGCGGAGGTACACTAATAGGAGCTAGTGGTGCATTATAGGCTAGTTGGTCGGGATGAGACATTTGAGGGTCGCGACTATCTGAAGCATTGTGAGATGCCTGGAGCACTGACTGGAATGGCCTGGAAGGATGGCCTCTACCAAAAGTACCCATGCCTCTAGAGTTCATACGAGGAACCACTGAACCCACCAAAATGATGAGACCTCTTATCAGACCCCTGCCCTCTCTCCTGTGCAAGAACCATCTCGATCCGCCTAGCAACATTTGCAGTCGTCTGAAAGAAAATCTCACCCCCGATCTCCTTGGCTATCTGTAGCCTGATAGGGTGAGTGAGTCCATCAATAAACCTCCTCACCCTATCTCTCTAAGTAGAAAGCAAGATAAGAGCATGACGAGCTAGATCCACAAAATGGGTTTCGTACTAAGTAACAGTCATATTGCCCTACTTGAGATGCTCAAACTACCTGCGGTAATCTTCTCTCAGTGTGATAGGGAGGAACTTCTCTAGAAATAGCTTAGAGAACTGGCCCCAAGTAAGAGCAGGCAACCCAGCTGATCTGGTCGACATATAATCCTTTCACCACCTTTTGGCGGAACCCATCATCTGAAACACAGCAAAATTGACTCCATTGGTCTCAGCTATACCCATGTTCCGCAGCACCTCATGGCAGTGGTCAAGATAATCTTGTGGGTCCTCAGAAGGTTCACCACTGAAGTGAACTGGAAAGATCTTTGTAAACTTGTCCAATCTCAATAAGCCCTCGGAAGACATGACGGGCCTATCACCGGCCTGTGCCGTAACAACCGACTAAACTACCCCAGCTAGCGGTGCTGCTGGAGTCTGATCCTGGGTAGCCATCTTCTTCGGAGTGTGAGTGGTGGGAGTTTGTGCTCCTCCTCCAGCCTGAGAGACGGCTGGTGCCACAGGAAATGTACCAGTCTGGGACACATACTCCATAAGGCCCACCAAACAGACTAGAGCGTCCTGAAGCACTAGGGTGGCGATGAACCCCTCCGGGACCTGAGTTGGTCCAACAGGTACAGTCTGAGATGGAACCTTCTCATCAAAATTCACCTAAGGCTCCACTGCTAGTGCTGCTGCTCAAGCTCTAGGCTGAGCTCTGCCTCAGCCTCGGGAGCGACCTCGACCTCTGCCCCTCGTAGGAGCTGTCAATAGGGGCTCCGGCTACTATCCAGCTGAAGATACAGTACGTGTTCGCGCCATTTGCGAAAGAACAGGAATAGAAGAGTTCAATCATCAATGATAGAATAAAATCGCACAACAGAGAAAAATAGAAAGGAAATTGTTCCGAAACTCCATAGCCTCTGGAAAATAAGTACAGACGTCTCCGTACCAATCATCCAGACTCTACTAAGCTTGCTCGTGACTCATGAGACCTAGGAAACCTAGTGCCCTGATACCAACTTGTCACGGCCCTAAATTCCTACCTTCGGGACCGTGATGGCGCATAACATTTCATGTGCTAGGCAAGCCAACGTTAGAGTAATTCTTTTGCAAATTTTAAACACTTCGAACAATTTAACCAATTAAGAAGAAATGAAACTAAAATAAAGTACAAAGTAACATAATAACTCAATCATACAAGTACAATCCGAATCTGAAGTCACAAGTACACGAGCTTCTAGAAGTTCTACAAATAGAGTCTGCAATAAATACAATTATCTCGAATGAAATGAACAGTAAATAAGGAAAGAGGAAGGGGACTTCAAGGTCTGCGGACACCAGTAGATCTACCTCGAGTCTCCAAATAAGCTAATCTGAGTTGATACACCTCACGGACAGCTGGGATCAGTACCAAAATCTGCACAAGAAGTGTAAAGTGTAGTATGAGTACAATCGACCCAATGTATTCCGTAAGTATCGAGCCTAACCTCGAGCAGGTAGTGACGAAGCTAAGATAGGACACCCACGCAATTAATCATGTACAAACGAAAATATATATACAACATAACAACAAATAAAGATTTAACATATACTATTGGGAGGGGGCATGCGAAGGGGAACATGATACGATAGCTGCAACAAAAATGTCAACATAAGACAGTCAAGTAAATCACCAACCAATGAAAACAGATATCATAATGAATATAGACTCCACTGCATCACCCTTTGTGCTTTAACTCTCAACCTCACCACGAAATCAATAATAATGGCACGGCATTACCCTTCGTGCTTTTACTCTCAATCTCTCCATAAAATGATAAATACGGCACGACATCACCCTTTGTTCTTTTACTTTCAATTTCATCATGAAACGATACATACGGCACAACACGACTTTAACTCTCTTCCTCATAATGTATTAATCAATAAATGAAGCAATAATCGGTACCGCATCACCCTTCGTGCTTTAACACTCTCCCTTACCGTAATGACTTTAAAAATGAGCCAGAATAAACCTTACGTCAACAATGGTTCCAAAATACCAAACCTCACCTTCCAAAAGTATTCAATTATCACAAATAGTTCATAAATGCGGAAAGAACGATCAATTAAGTAATAAACTAGTCTAAGCATGGATATCATAATCAAAGAAGGAATTAAATTACAAGGAAACAAGTCCTGCCCGCATACTTTAACCCAACAACAACACATAAGTACTCGTCACCTCACATATACATTGTACCCAAACAATTAAACGTGTAGCAAATAGGCAACACGTCCTAATCCCTCAAATCAAGGTTAACCACAACACTTACCTCGCTCTAAAATCGACTCAAAGCTCAACCACGGCTTTGCCTTTCGAACAAGCCACCGAACCAACCAAATCTAGAAAATAATTAACTAAACGATTCAAAATAAGCCTTAGGAACTACCCACGAATGAAAGAGGTTCAATTTAGGTCATTATTGAAAATGTCAACAAAAGTCAACCCTAGGCTTGCTTGGTCCAAACCCAAAATTCGGACCAAAATCCGATTACCCATTCACTCCCGAGCCCGGTTATGTAATTTCTTTCGAAATCCGACCTCAATTTGAGATCTAAATTCTAATTTTACAAAAAATCTTAATTCTACCCAAATCCCCAATTTCTACCATAAAAATTCTAGATTTAAGGTTGAAATCTTATGAAATGTAATGAGTAATTGAAAGAAAGTAGGTTAGAGTCACTTACCAATGAATTGGGGAAGAAAATCTCTTGGAAAAATCTCCTCTAAGGTTTTTTGGGTTGAAAATTTGAAAGAATGAGAAAAACTCCCGTCTAACTCAACGTTTACCGAGTTGCAGATGTAGCAATTGCGATATCGTGTTCGCTATTGCCAGAAAGAGGTCGTAATTTCTAACTCCTCTCAGAAGCCCAATTATCGCAAATGCAATCAATTGGCCGCAAATGCGAATCCCCCAGCCCCGCAAATGCGGATCTTTTCTTTGCAATTGTGAATATTGACAGAAAATGCTGAGTCGCAAATGCGACTCTGCCTTCGCAAATGCGGAAAGGGCAAGTTCGCAATTGCGAACTTTTGCCTCGCAAATGCGAGAATCCCACAGACTGCCCGGGCTCGCAAATTCAAAGCCATATTCGCAAATGCGAGCTAGATCTCGCAAATGCGAGATCTGCAACACACGCGAGAAGCAAAAGGCATCAGCTATGATTCTAAGTCCAAATTTACTCTGTAGCCTATCCAAAACTCACTCGAGCCCTCGGGGCTCCAAACCAAATATGCACATAAGTTCAAAAATCTCATATGAACCCGCTCGTGCGATCAAAATACAAAAATAACACCTAGAATTCCGAATTAGACACCAAATCAAATAAAATTTTCAATGAAACTTAAGATTTTTTATTTTAACAACCGGACGTCCGAATCACGTCAAACCAACTCCGTTTTGCACCAAAATTTGCGGAGAAGTCATAAATATAGTAATGAACCTATACCAAGCTCCGTAACCAAAATCCGAACCCGGTAGCAGCAAAGTCAAACTTTAGTTAAATCTTTAAAGTCTTTAAACCTTTAAACTTCAAATTTTTGACAAAATGCGATAACTCGAGTTAGGGACCTCTGAATTCGATTTCGGGCATACGCTCAAGTCACAAATCACGATACAGACCCACTGGGACCGCCAAAATACGGATCTGAATCCGTTTGTTCAAAATGTTGACCGAATTCAACTCAAATAGATTTTTAAGGCATAAAGTCACATATAATCAATTTTTTCACATAAAAGCCTTTCGAAAAAATACACGAATTATGCACGCTAATCGAGAAAGGCTAAAAGAAATTGTTTGAGGTTTCGAAATATAAAATTAAGGTTTAAAACTCTAGATGACCTATCGGGTCATCATAGATTTTCTACATAATAGTTCAAAAACGAAAGTTTTAATAGATAAAGTTTTAGTTGATTTCAATATCTAAAATATTAAGAAATTAATTAAACGACTATTTTATTGAGCGTGAACTCTATATTAAAGGATAAAAAAACGAAAAATATTTCGCTAAAGGTATTCGTGCACGTTGCGCATATTTTTTAAAAGATCACATAAATATTATCAAAGAATGTATTTGAATTATAAAAATAATTAATACAAAAAATTAATTCTAGAAAATAGTGATTGCGATTTAACTAACTCGGTAAAGGAAAGAAATCTTACATCAATAAAAGCCCACATATTATTAAATTTTACTTAAACGATATAACTGCCACATTTTAATTAATTGTCAATTTTCATGCATCACACAAATAAGTTGGGATAGACTATATTAAAATAAATTCTTATTTTCATTCTCAGTTTTGCTTATCATTATTTCATTCCAATATTAAATATTTTGTCATTAAAATTGTATGTATATGTAGAGTTTGCAAAAAAAAAAAGAGAGAGATTCAAACCCTCAGATCCTCTTATAAACTGGTTTGATTAATCTATGAAGTAACTATCAATAGTACAATGAGCCTCTATTATCTTAACAGGTGAAATTTGTTGTATTTATTTCATTGAATTAGGTAAGAACATAAAGAATAGTCCCGTACAAGATATGCAAAAATATTTAAAATGAAACATGTTCATGGCTAAGTTCTCCATCATCAGATTTTTCACTTCTCCTAAGCAGTTCATCTTGCTGGTTCCATTCCCTGCATTTTCAAAGACATAAAAATTAGAATAATATTACTAAAATTACAAGGTTAGCGTCTAATTCTCCTCCTTCCATTGCCATTGAATTAATCAAACTTAATAGGTCGTTTGGGGAAATAAAACTTGTCCTCATTTTAAGACAACATTTTTAAAAAAAAATGATTCAACTGCTATATATATTGACAGTGTAAAGAAATTTTACACAACTAATGAATTTAAATATGTTGTTCTACCATGCATGTTTCTTATCGTACTAATTTTCAAGTGACTGCTTCAACTTATTATACAGTTACCTATTATTATCTTTTAAATGATGTAATAGTGTATATATATGTATACAAATTATTTTACACTGATGGTGTATACTAGTTAATTAAACTCTTTTTTAAAAGATCAGGAGTAGGATACTGAAACAGGACGAGACATGCATACAGTAAAACGAATTAGGCATGGTTTGGTTGAACGTTGGATATTTGTTAAACTTCTTGAGAGGGCAAGAGGAAAGTGGAAGAATTGGTATATTTTGTGCAATTGCAAATCCATCCACATATTTGATAGAATACCGTGTTTCAGAGTTGACTATATATACTAAAAACAAGTATAAATAGAATTAATAATATTAATTTCAAAACCCAATATGTCTAGTTCATCACTCGACTAGATCTATAACTGCATGCAAGGCACATATTGGTGTTTATATCAACTCTTATAGTATATATTTTCTCCATTCTCTTTTACTAGTCCATTATACTAAATATATAAATTTTCATATTTACTTGTCCTTTTAGCAAATCAAAAAAGATCTATTATTTTCTTCCGTACCCACAGTTTTCAAATTTATTGGAGTTGCAACTTTAATAATTATTGTCAAGGATAGTTTAGTAATTATACAAACCCTTAATAAATAGAATAGTAAAAGAGAAGAGAGACAGTATTAATTATAACTAATTAAGTTTTTATTTGTGAATTTTAAAATTAGATTAATTGAGTAGGTGCAAATGAAATAAATATTCTCCTATCCATCAACGGGATTTTGATGCCCTCCGACTCCTGCAATAGCACGTTTTTTCTTTTCTTTTTCGTCCAAATTAAATTCTCGCAAGACCTGTCAAAGCACATGACGTTTTTTCTTTTCTTTGTTTATTTTTTTGAACTGTCAAGAACTTCTCTTTTGATTTGTTCAGGTCTTCTCTTTTTATAATCTCTTATCTTAAAGGAGTAACTGAGCTTGGTCTAGGGGCAAAATTTTGACTATATATTATGTCACACGTACGCCACACGGTAGTCCTCTTAGACCTAGTTTTATTTTGTTGCAGAAAGGAATAAACAAATAGTAGAAATAAATGTGTCTACTCTTCAATAGCTTAACTTGTCACAATTTAAAATTTAAAATGGTATAATGAAGTATCACTATTAATAATCATCAAAATTTGCGTTTACATATTTGTAAAAAGTCAATCACACGCATGAATGTAACGTGAGAGGACTCGTTGTATAAATAGTAAATGATTATAATTAATTAATAGACATGCGTGTGTGTCTATATTTTCTCTATTAACACCCTAAGTTTATAGATGAGATGTAATACAATTCGTACTCCTTTAATTTCACTATGTATTTGAACTGTCTTATATTGCTTTCTAAATTCTAATAAGTGTTGTTCTCGTCAGAAGCATATGATAAAATTAAAATGATAGAGTAGTTGAAGGGTCGTAAATTTTATTTCTTCCCAGACTCGTTTTACTTCTGTCTTTTTCTCTTGAAATAGAAAGAGCAAAGTATCATTTTCAGAAATTGCCAGCAAACTCTGAAATTTGTGCTTTGAGTTTTATGTGTATCCCAAGATGTGCAAAATTTAAAACTGCTCGTGAAAACAGTCGTTGCTAAATTATATTTTATATAGGTATAAAGCTAAACCGCTAGTTCTTCCTATACACACCATATCAGAATAAACTAAACCACTAATCCTTCCTATACACACCAAATCACAATGTGCAAGGACCTTGTTGATCTAAAACGATATAGTTGTATTTGTAACGTGGTTTATAAATAAGAAAATCGATTTGATCCAAAAAGCAATAAAGAAATAAGATTAAAACTAAGATTTAACGACTGAGATTAAAAAAAGATAACATGCTTGATTTTGAAGTAAGCCTTTCCGAAATCATAGACGGAAATAATAAGAAAACAATGATAAAGCTGTTACTCTGAGAGCTAAATAGTAAAATGTGAGAATCAAAATAGTAAAGTATAGCTTTTTCGTACAGATTTTCTTCTCTTAGTATGGCTTTTAACCCCACTATTTATAGCTCTATCTAGGGAAACAAGATCCTAGTATCAAACCCCTATTTAAATGAGAATAAAAGTGATATTGATGAATATATAAACAACATGCCTTGAATGCAAATATTCGCTCATTTAATGTTAGTGAATATTCCCTAATTGAATGTTATCTGATGGCAAACCTCTGAACTTCTATCCTTGAGTACATTCTCTTCGAAATTTATCCGGTACTGGTCACACCTGTTGTATACGGTATTGGTTGTTTCCCGGCTCGTCATTTACCTATCTTCGGTTCCACGTGTCATGTTACCATTCGACAATCTGTTATCAACCAATTTTACCACATACAAATAGTCCCCCTACTTTTTGGTGACGTAACTTAGTGTTACCGGGAAGTAGGTAAAGATTCCTTTCTTGGCGGAAAAGTTCCTGAACAGTCTCTGACGCTTGAAAGGACGAACGCCTTCTCGTATTTAATACCGCGAATACGTATTGCCCCGCAATTCAACAAATATTTCGCCGATTTTCAAGGTAATCATGACCACAATTTATGCCGTCTATAACTTCTCTGCTATTCATCATTTTTACTTTTACAACTTTTATAAGTCTTTCTTCTTTTCTGCATTTGCTTAGAAACCTTTCACACCTTCAACTTTCTCATAATTTTTTTTTGAAAACCTTTTACCACTATGTCTTCTTACATTGCTTTCTTCAGAAACAACGGCCATCTCTTCGGTGGAGGCCCGAAGAAAAACAAAGACAAGGAGGTCGACGTCAAGTCTGATCCTCCCACTGTTAGCACCATCATACCATATCATCTCAGCATCGCAATGATCTTCAAGAAAAATCCCTTCTGCAACTTCTCAAGGCCACCGGTTTTGGCTAGTTCGTAGGTATCCTACCTCCATTTGCCCGTCTAGTATCCCAATTGTGAAGGAGGACTACAACTGCCCTAATATTGAAATCCTCACCCCAGATATGGTAAAGCAAGTTACCTACTCCAAGGCATGGACCAATGGGTTTAGAAAATTCTAGAAATTACAATTTCAGAATCCCGACGGTGGAAGGAAATGTCCCTCTAATACGGGTGGAAGGCCAAGCACCATCGTAAGCTAAGTCCTTCTTTCTTTTATTCTCGTTTGGACACAATAAATCTCATGAATAAATTGCTAACTCCATTTTTGCCTAATACAGGGCTTCTGAGGGGCTCTGTCATCTACCCCGAAGTCGACACCTTAGATGACCCCGAGAAAGCCAGGAAGGTGTTGCAAAATGCCCTTGCCCGAAATAGAGCTCGTGGATTTGTCCAAGCCTCCGGTGAAGGTGCCTCCTCTCTGAGTCCCCAGTCCGAGAACAAGAACCGAAGAGAAGACGCTCCTCATCGGTTGTGCCTCAAGAGAAGAGGGCAAAGAAAATGCCATCTGAGCGTGCCACAGTGGTCCTAGTTGATGAAGGGGAAGCCAGTGATGAAGAGTCTTTCCTTCAAAGGAGATCTTTATCAGCTCAACCGGATGCTCAGCCGAGGGAGCTTCAAAATCCAACATTAGAGGAAACTCAAGCGCTTTGAGGGGAGATAGACCTAGTCGAGAATGTTGATTCTCGCTTCACGACTACAATTATTGTCTCTGGTCCAAGGGGTTCAGACCTTGAGCCTCTTCTGCCCCCAACCACCAAGCAAATAACAATCAACACCGACGTTAGATGCTCTTTCGCCAACAACACCAACTGCATCTCCTCTACCGGCACCAGCTAATCAAGAAAGGGATGCCTCTCCTCCTCGGTCTCCTGACCACGGGAACTTAGGGAGTACCTATGCTATACCTTCTCAAGATCCCCAAGGGAGGCGAAGCGCCACCCTTTCAGTTTTGAAGAAGTGTCATTTCCTTTCCAGGCCGGTGGAGCTTGCCAACTATATGAAGTCGTTGGCCTTGGCGAAGGATTAGAAGAAGATGGGCACCCTTTCTGGGGAGTGCCTGATAAGTAACAATATGCACTGTTTGGCGGATGTACCATACTAGTTTCCTCCTATCTTTTTTTCTGCTTACGTGTTACAATGGTAATACTAGCTTTAACCTTCTCTTTATAGGCCAACGTTCTTGCTTCTGACGACCTGCAAAGGTAGATCCTTGACAAACAAAGACTTGCTTCTGATCGGGATCAACTCTTACCTGAATGGAACCAGATTGTCGTGCATCTCCCGGTGCTGGTGGCAAATGTTACAGAGATGGACGAGCTTGAGGCCCGGTTATAGTAGAGCGAGTAAGATGGGATGACCCACAACCAAGAAGCTGCTCAATTACATGAAAAGCTTAAAAAACTAAGGCTAAGTGGGTTGAACTTCACGCTGCTACCATCTTTGTTGTCGAGCATGAGTCTACCTTTGAGGAGAAAATCAATAACTTGAAGGCCAACTTGCGCTGCAAAACCGAAGAGGCCAACGCTGGCGAGGAGAAGAGGGCAAAAAATAGAAGAGGCTCATGGAGTAAAACTGGCTCCACTCATTTTCAAATGTTGAGCTTGACTCATGCCTTGGCGCCATGAGAGCCGAAAGAGAAGGGCTTCAGGCCGAAATCAAGAAACTCCGAGCAAGACTCCAGGACCAAGAAGATTCCCTCGTCTTCGAGAAGACTTACACCATGTACCACATGAAGAGGAAGACCTTTGAGATGGCCAAAGCTAGCATTGCCGATATTGATGATTGCATTGCCAAGGCTCGAAAACTAGAGTTAACTGCTCGTGAAAATCTTCCTACTCGGCCCATTGCAAATGACTTCTCGAATACTAGTTTCGAGTATTTGGGAACCGAAGGGGAGCCTAAAGAAGATAAAGGCCTTGAACGGGTTCATGTCCCCAATAAAGTCGTCTGAGCTATCATACCTCTTTTTCCAAAGATAGAGAGTTTTTCCAATTAAAGTGATATAATTCAAAATGAGACTATTTATTTAATTAGAGTCACCACTTGGAATAATTATTATGGTTTTTCAAGTCACCGGTTTATTTTAAAATCCCAAATCGAGGAAATTGACTCTATTTATGGTCTGCTGACAGAGAAGATCGGGTAAGGAATTCTGATAATTCGGGAGAAGGTGTGAGGCACTCCCGAGTTTCGTGATTTTAGCACGGTCGCTTAATAATTAATATTTGGCTTAATTATCTTAATTATTATATGTTTAAAACTTTTTATGCGTTACCACTTCTATACCGCTTTTAATTATTTTAAATAATTATATAATTATTTGAACAATTCACGGTGTCGCGCACTTGTCGCAAATCACGCCACGTGAAACGTAGCCGTGATTCACAACATGTTTATTTTAATAATTTGAAGTTGTGGTCAAGCAGCGTGAATGCGCACTTGAGTTGGGATTTACGTATCATGACTATGCCACGGGAACTGTACCCATAGTCAGGATGATTTTTTATTAATCATATTAGCGTGTTCTTGAATGGTTTACTTTCCTAAAGCTACTTTGAGATTAAATTGTGCCAGGTAGTATGAAATTCATTTAGAGTCATATATATGATTTGATTGAGTACCTATGAAAAATGCATCTGGAACTTAACCGTTGTGATTTATTTAAGGAAGATTGATGAGTGATGTAGAGAAGAAGCCTTATTCTATTTTACTTAATTTCTAAAGTCAAATAAAAAGAAGTTGAGTAGGAACCAGTTCGGGTTTTAAAGGCACATTTGTGATGGATATTGTTACACAAACAAATACTCTCTCACGCCTCCTGTAAATCTCAAATCCAATTAAACATTAATCAAACTTATGACTTGATGCTATTGCCTTTCAAATCTTTATTTAGCATGTGACTCTCAACTTTAGATCTTACTCTAAATGAATAAGCATATCCATACTTCAACATACTTGAGCACAGATCTGTTGGTATATAAATTAATTCTCAAAATCACAAGTCGCACAAGTAAACTCATTATAAATTAAATCTAACACATGAGGAATCTGTTGAAACACTCAAAGGCAAACAAACATTGAATCGACAGCTAGACACTATTTCAAGTAAGAAACTGTAACGATTCCAGGAATCGTCATGAGAATGGAAAACAAGAATTAAAAGAAAGAAAGAAAGAAAATGCAGAGAAAAATAAATACTCAATTTTCATTCAACATAGCTATGAAAAAGGAAATACATGGAAATAAATAAGACAAGGCTCCTAATAAATGGGACACGTGGCAACTAATCCTATAGCCACTTGTAGGGACTGAAAGTGAAATAAGTACATGACTCAATTACAATAACAAAATGTAGACTAAACTATAATAACAAAACATTTTCTTCCATTCGTTACAATCCATCACCCTTAAAACAACCTTGTCCTCAAGGTTAGAAAAATTGAAATTTGAAAATGGGTGATTACTGTGAGGCACTTTTAAGTTTCTTGTCCTAGTGAGAATTCTTGAGCTTGTACTTAAAAAATTCATTCTTAACAAATTCATAGTGTAGGGAGAAAATAACATGAGCAGGGATATCTTTATTCTTTTTACCTAGTATCCATAAACTTCCTGCCAGCAATTGCAAGGACCACCATCATACAAAGATAAAGGCTTTTGACAGATTCCTCCACTTCATGGCTTACAACAGAACCCTTGATGTTTTAAACCAATATTCTATGAAAGAATGTTTGTTCCCTTCTCATGTTGGGTCTCAATGTTTGCTTCTGGTGTTGCACGATTTGGAGTAATTGCAAAAACACAAAGTGCCTCTAATACAAGCATTTCTATATCAATGAAAATCTTCTTTAGCCCCTAAGGAATGTAGTACTGTCTACTGCATAGCTCTCACTCTTACAGGCCTCTACTGACTTCACAGAGGAATTCCACAAAGGTCTTTTGAACATAGCTTCTAAGGAGTGAACTGGTAGCACTTTCATAGTAGTTCTTTCCCTGTTGAAACCACTCCAATAAGCAGCTGATTGCATATCTACTGTAGCAACATCTCCAATTATTACGATACTATCATAAGCAAAATCATGATTCTCATATCATGTGTTCCACTTTAAAGATTGGCCAGCAATGGCATTCACACTCGATAGTCCATAGCCCTTACCAAGATCAAACGTGAAAACACTTTCCTCACCCCACCAAAAGACAAAGGCTTCAGCTACTACCACTTTGTGATAATCTTCTCCAGCACGAAATGATACCTCAAAATTAGTCGAGGAAACAGATATAGCCTTAATAAGCTTGAGAGCTTCTTCTAGGAAACCAACTCTGCCAAGATAGATATTACTCACAGTAGGCAACACCTCATCACTGACCTCCAACCTTGATTCAATAAAGGTTCCTCCTCCCAAATTGTAAGCCACAATAACTTTTCTATTCGAACCTCTAAACTGCCTAATACTTGTTACAGAACAAATGAACTGTTCAATATTGCACAGAATAATCAAGGGAGATACTATATCTGTGATCTCTTCATAGCATCTGATAAACCTAATCCTAAGAATTAAAGCAACAACCCAAGCAAGCGCAACAACTAAGGTATCAACTTCCAAGCAAAGACTGCAGAGTTAACAATCAAGGATTGAAAGTTCCCAGTAGAATCAATCTCAACAGAATGACTGACTTCAGAAGAAGGGAAATAGAGAAATATAGAGGAAGAGAGATAAATAGATAAATGGGAAGATTGATAGATAAAGAGATATAGAAATAGAGATAAGGTGACGGAGAATAGGATGAGGAGAAGAATAAATTGTAAGGAGATTCTCAAAATGATTATGTAAGAAATGATCACTCTTCCGTGAAGAAGAGTTTGCGAGAGCACATGATAAAAACCTGGTTGCTAGTACCCTCATCTTCCCTGTGCCCAACAAGGTATCAATGTGATTCCAATGAAAACAAGCATGTATAAGCATCCTAATGTGGACATAAAACTAGCAGTAAAAGAACTTTGTATTGATTCATCCGAATCAAACATACCTCGAGCTAAATCAGTTAATGTTATTGCCACGCCCACTTCAGATGCTTCATTTGATTCACTCACAGATCCTACTAGCAAATATCTAGTGAGATTCACTTGTCTAGCCCAAGCAAAAGTAATGTCGCAACATAATGAAAGAGGAGGGCCAACGACCATATTCAATGTTAATTCCTCCAGGTTAAATACAATGTGCATCTGGAATGACTTTGTCTCCTCTGTCTCGTCATTCTTGAATTTGACCATAGCAATAGCTTCTTTTCGACTCACCACACTATCACAAACCATCTTGTCATGAACCGGATTAATTGTCTTGAACCAACTTGTCACGTTGTTCTTGAAGCGCCTGTGAGTTATTATCTTGAGTCGTTCACTTTTGTTCAACTCCTCTCGCATGGCCTGATTAATAGCACTAGAGAATCTTCCTCTTAGCTCAGATAGACAAAGTTCTGTTAATATAAAACTCTTCCAGTTGATTTCAATTTGAGCTTTGGTAAGAGCTTCATCGGTCAATGTCACGATACTAGCAGGAAGTCCCGCTTTTTCTCCCTGAAAATATTTATCAAACACCTGGGTCTCTTCATTTTCAGAATTTTCTTCATTGTCACTTTTGATCTCAATTGGTACCTCCTTATCCTTAGATAGAACCTCACCCTCCCTCGTTCTCATTGACCAAAATTCAGTAGGCAACACAGTTTTGTTCTTTTGAGGTTATTCAAACACCTAGTACTTATTACAATTAGAAAATGCGAGGGATGTATGATGTATCTCGGTAATTTCAGTACCCAATACTGGCGTAGCAACTGGCGAAACAATTTCATTCAATTGGGGACTTTTATCAAGCACTTGGCGTCCATTGCTTTCTAAACCTTCATCATATTCATTGTCATCTTCTGTGGGAAAGTCCTCATCTCTATAAGCTGGTTTCGATGCATTTTGGTTAGGAATGGACAGTAAAGGAAACAATGGTGATACCAGGGAATCAGCAGTGACGTTCTGTGTTGGCAACCGTGGTGGCAATTTGTCAAACACCTGATCTTCCTTAATTTCTGAATGTTCGCTTACTAAATATTCCTCTTCCATTGTTGAATCATTGCTTGCTAAGGAACGATCAGTCTCAAAATGGTCATATAACCCATTTCAAATGCACCAAGAGGTGCTTTAAGTGGTTGAAAATTTATTTGTGAGCAATTAGTCCCCAAATAATCGGGACAAAAGTTGAGCAAGCTGTCTAGCCTAGCGGCAGTCATAGACACCAGAGAACCATCACGGAACTGAACGAAATAGAAGCCCGGATTGTTATTGTCGACCTGATAAGCATATGGAACCTGGTAAGAGTAAGCATTTGTGGTTGAATCGAGATAATTCTGCCCTCCATCCGCTGGGTTGAATCCACCAGTGAAATAACCATAGGAACCTCCATAAAAACTTAGAATTTATACCGGAATACTGATGATATGCATACGGGTCACAGAAAACCCACTGCTCACTCTCCGACCTTTGAAAGTCATAATGATTTGGTGAACTATTGAAGGTGCGGAAACGATTTTGATACCATTCTTCTGCAGTTTTTTGTTTGTTCTGTCAATAAAAGCTTGAATCTGCTGCTCGAATTGATTCTAAGCTCTGCCGGAATCCACAATTTTCTGTCTATCCTCCATTAACGAAGATGAACAGCCGAGAATCGTCGGCTCTGATACCAAATGTAACGATTCCCACGTTGGAATCGTTGAAAACAAGAATTAAAAGAAAGAAAGAAAGAAAATGCAGAGAAAAACAAATACTCAATTTTCATTCAACATAGCTATGAAAAAGGAAATATATGGAAATAAATAAGACAAAAACTCCTAATAAATGGGACTAAATGGGACACGTGCCAACTAATCCTATAGCCACTTGTAGGGACTGAAAGTGAAATAAGTACAGGACTCAATTACAATAACAAAATGTGGACTAAACTATAATAACAAAAACTTTTCTTCCATTTGTTATAGAAACAGGAGTCCGGTCATCGATAAATACAACAAAATACAAAGGGCTCTTCTGGGTTTACCTCTTAGCTAAAGAGAGCAACATGAACAAGTTCCGGTACAGAACAACATCAAACAGCAACAAACATCCACAAAATTCGAGATTCAGCAGCCTTTTATAGATCCAGGGAGGAGGAATTTGAATTTTGAAACTTCAGTAATCAATTACTCCCCAAATCTTCTTCGAAATCCTAGTTTTCTTTTGTTTTTGGCCCTCTTTTTTTGTGATTTCAGATCTTCATTTGAGCGCTTTTTAGTGTGAAGGAAGTTAGGATGCGTGAATGAATGTGTATCCATGAATCCAAGAGAGGTGAGAATTGTGTGTGCAGAGATAGTGAATATCGTGTTTTTTTTTTTTTTGCGTGAGTCTGGTCAATGCGTGAGAGGATAGGGGAATTAGGGGCGGCTAGAGTGTTTTTGTGTGAAGGGGGTGGATTATCTCTATCTCTGGTTTGGGGAGCTGGGGTCGTTTTTGTAAGTGAAGAAGAAGAAACGACGTAGTATTAATAAGGTACTACGTCGTTTGGGTGCCTGAAAGTTAAGGAGGCCGGACCAGGTAGAGAAATGGACTGGGGCGGGTAATGAGTTAGAATTGGGCCTGCTAAATCGGCACAACAGCCCTCGCCTCTCTCCTTCTTTGTTTTATTTTCAAATTTGAACACTTATTTAATACTCTAATTGTACCTATTTTGAACCTACAATTAAACTAATTAATTAGCTAAATTTGTGAATTAATGAAAAATTCTAATTAGTTAAAACCAAAATAAAATCCTTCAAACTAAAATGACTAATGATTTTGTGTGTGTGTGTGTGTGTGATTTTTATAATCTAGAAATACAATTAAATCATGCGCGTAAATGCAACTAAGATCTAAAAATGTAAAATATTTTTTTTTGTCATTTTTATGATATAAATTTTATTAAAGATTTACCAACATCAACACGCACAAAACAAATTAAATAAAAATAATAAAAAAATCCTAAAATTCTATAAAAATAAATAATAATAAAAAAATCCTAAAATTCTATAAAAATAATTAAAAGGTACTTTGAAATATTTAGGAGTAATTTTATATATTGAGCAAAAATTACATGCTCACATCCTCAACGTTGTGTGTGTTGTTAATATCATTAACTGCCATATCTGATTTCTACTAAGGAAAGAACCAAAACTTGTTAGCAATAAACAAATGAATCAAAGCAATTGTGCAACTGTCTATGCCCCACGGTGGGTACCAAACTGTTTACCACTAAAACGGTACAATTAAATTTGTAACGTTGTTATAGAAGCGAATCGATTTGATCCAAAAAGTGATAAAGAAATAAGATTAAAACTAAGATTTAGCGACTGGAATTAAAGAAAATAACATGCATGGTTCCGAACTCAGTCTTTGCGAGAGCAGAGGCAAAAATAATAATAAAGTAATGATAAAGTTGTTACTTCGAGAGCTAAACAGTAAAGAGTGAGAACCAAAATAGTAAAGCATAGCTTTTTCGTACATAATTTTTTTTTCTTACAATGGCTGTTAACCCCACTATTTATAGCTCTACCTAGGGAAACAAGATCTTAGGATCAAGTCTTCTTTAAATGATAATAAAAGTGACATTGATAAATGTATAACGACAGTCTTTGAATACAAATATTCTTTGTAATGGTCACTCATTTAATGTTAGCGAGTATTCCCTCATTGATGTTATCCGATGACAAACCTTTAAACTTCTATCGTCAACTGCTTCCCTTTGGAATTTATCTGGCACCGGTCACACCCGTTGTATATGGTATTGGCTGTTTCACCGCTCGTCCTTTGCCTATCTTCGATTCCACGTGTCATGTTATCATTCGACCATCTGTTATCAACTAATTTTACCCCATAAAGACCACTAAACCGACAACTTCAATCCCATTGGCATTCCTTAATCCCAAAGTATTGAAAATTGCTTCATCTGATTAGAAAAACGCCCACCATTTTAGCTATCAAATCTCTAGCTAGTACTTCAGCAATTATATATAGCTGCAAGCTAGTTGTGTTACATATAGTTATTATGTTACTTTTATGATCAATGCATCTTGTGATTATTATTTGTTGTAGGTAGATATTACTAAGTGTACTACAAAACGTTTAAAAAAGGCAGAATAGGTAAAGACCTCCCTAAACTTGACACTTTTTAATGAGCGTACACCTTAACTATACGTGATTTTAATTACCCCCTACGCTTATGTTATTATCCCCCTAACCTAGTAAACCTTCCTATCGTGAATACACGCACTGTATACATTTAAATGCTTGCTGATATGGTTGTACACGTTGGAATAATTCGGGTATCCAATTAGAATACCCGACCCACCTTTAAAATTAATCCCTCAAATTTAACCCATCCCTTTTACCATCAGTTCATTTGTTCGATAACATAGAAAAACTAGGGTTTCTCACCACTTCACTCCCATCAATGACAGAGACGATTATGAGTGCTTGAGCTTGATTTTGTGAGTCGATAGGGCTCTCCGTTGAGGTGCTGCTAAACGCTACTGGGTTTTTTTGATTCTCGCCAAAATTTCTACTGTTTTCACCCCGCAATTGAATGTATGTGTGCCTCTTTCTGTTAGGGTTAAATCAGGGCTTTTATGTTGATTGTGATTTTTGCATGCATGCCGATTAGGGTTAAATCAGGGCTTTTTTGTTGTTTGTTAATTTTTTTACTATTTATTTGTAATCTTGTGTATATGTATGTCTTGAAAGTTATTTTTTTACCTTTTTTTATTGTTGTGTAGGGTCCCATGGATACTAAGTATTTGAATTTAAGATGGAAAATTGGTGGGATATTGGTAGTGAGGTAGGACCTCTATATGTTGGGGGTAGGGTTGAACATGTAACTAATGTCGACTCTGACCACTTGTCAATATCAGTGTTATCTTATTATGCTAAGGATTTTAGGATTACAAAGTTAGGAAAAACTTATATTATGAGTGCTAAGGGTGGCAATTTGGTTGAATTAACAAAAGATATGGATTTAATGGACCTTGCTATATTATTAAATAATGGGGACACAATAAACATTTTTGTCTCTTCTGACTCACAATTTGAGGAGGTGGATGCTATAGAGGGTAGCCAAATAAGCCATGTGGGTGAGCCTTTTAATGCGTCTTCCAGCACACTACAAGACAATAGGGAATCTTTTGTTCCCTGTGGTCCTCCTTTAAATACTACTGCTGCAAATTCAGATCTAGGGTTACCTTCTCCTTTGAATACCACTCAAGAAGAGGATTCACCCATAGATTGGACTTCCTCTTCAGAGGAAGAAGAATCTGTTGTTGATGATGATGTAGAGGACACTACTGCTAATTCTTAACAGGTAGAACCTACTGGAGAAGAAGAAAAAATAGTATCTGGTGATGAATCTGAGAGGTCATTTGATTATGGAAGTGATGTCCATGAAGAGCTGAGGGTTGTTAAAGAAGATCTGAAGAAATATAGACAAAAGAATAGGAGAAAACTTAGGAAGGAAAAATCTGATGGATTTTTAGGTGAAGTTGGAGTTGATGAAGGTTATGAGAACATAGACCAGCCCAAAAAAAAAATATGAGAGACAAATTAGGAGGTGATGATGAGCCTTACTATGATAGTTCAGATCCAGATAGTTTTGAATCTGCATCAGATCTGGAAGGGAAGGGTGATCATGTATCTGATGATGATGTAGATGGGAAAGACAATATAGGACAGTTAAGGGGAAGGAAAAAAATAAATAGAGTGGTTTATGATCCTTCTGCCAAAATTGTTACTTGGCAACCGGGGATGGTATTTGAGAATGTGAAAGAATTTAGAGAAGCAGTTACCAAGTATGCTATAAAGAAAGGTATTCAGCTAGTTAAGGATCCCAATGAGCTACATAGGGTCAGAGTTAAATGCAAAACTGATTGTCCTTGGTTGTTGTTTGCTAGCAAGGAAGATAGGAGTACAAACTTCACAATCAAGACTTATAATCCAAGATACAAATGCCATAAAACCACTTACAACTATCTGTGTAATTCACAATATGTGGCAAAGCAGTTCAAAGATAGAATTACCTCACAACCTAGAATTAAAGGTTGGAAAATTCAGGATATGGTGAGAAAAAAGCTTGGTTTATATGTTGGTAAGGCTGTTTATTTGAAGGCCAAAAATATTGTGTTGAAAGAAATTATGGGGGATCTTGTTGCTGAGATTGGTAGGATTCTGGACTATAGGGATATGCTACTCAAACAAATCCTGGTAGCACATGTGCAGTAAAATTGACAGACACAGATGATGGGCAAAAGCAGTTTTCCAGTTTCTACATTTGTTTTGTAGCTATGAAGCAAGAGTTCATGGAGGGTTGTAGGAGATGTATAAGGTTAGATGGATATTTTTTAAAGGGTGTTTGTAAAGGGCAACTGTTGGCAGCAGTAGCAAAGGATGGGAATAACCAAATGTTCCCAATAGCTTGGGCTGTTGTAGGCACTGAAAAAAGCAAGCATGGAGTTGGCTCCTCAGGTTATTGCAAACTGGTTTGAACTTGGGAGATGGCAGGGAACTCACCATGATAAGTGACATGCAAAAGGTATATATTGCTGTTTAAATACTACTATTTTTCTGGTTTAGAATACTACTCCCTCCATTCCAATTTATGTGAACCTGTTTGACTGGGCACGGAGTTTAAGAAAAAATAAAGACTTTTGAAATTTGTGGTCCTAAACAAGTCAAAAAGGTATCCAGAGTATTTGTGTGATTATAAAAGCTTCTCATTAAGGGTAGAATTGAAAGTTTAAGTTAAATTGTTTCTAAATTTAGAAGGGGGTCATTCATTTTGGAACGGACCAAAAAGGAAATAGGTTCACATAAACTGAAATGGAGGGAGTACTATTTTTCTGGTTTAAACACTACTATTTTTCTGTTTTTATGCAGTACTATTTCTTTATTTTTATGCAGGGTCTATGTTCAGCTGTTGAAGATCTGGGACATGGTGTATTTGTTGAAGATCTGGGGGGAAAGAAGCCACTACAAGAGGCCTAGGCTTCAAGGACATAGTTTATTTGTTGCACACTCTGGTTTTACAAGTATTAATGTAAGTGTATTTATTTTTTTTTCCTTAGATTTTATTGTCTAACATACTATATGATGTTATTGTCTAACTTTGAAATGTATCTTGTGGTTTGAATGTTATCAACATGGTTTTCCTTCAGCCAGAAAGGTTTATATTGGCCCTTTAATTGATTCTATCCATGTTACTAGTGATATTGGATATAAGCCTTCTAAAGGTTTGAAATGGAAAGGGAAAGAAGCTGTGACTCAAAGACAACTTCAAGTCCGAGCTGCAATGGCTAGAATCAAGACAAGGTCTCAATCCGCTGGAATACAAACAAGATCTAAGGTTATGGGGAAATCTCCCTCCAAGAAGACCACTTGAATTTCTTTACTGTTTGGATGTAGTATTTGATATACTAGACTTTTTTTTTGTTGAATTCGTGGAGTGACTGTTTTAGTTAAATTTATAGGGTATCTATTTTTTGTGGATACTGATGGTGGTGCATAACTTTATTTTGTGAACTTTTTTGTCATGTGTATGTCTAGCTGTATATGGACAATATAGTTTAACTTTATTGTTTGATGTTAAATTTCGACTTTCTTTGTCAAATTACCAGCTATGTTGACAAAATATTGTGATTGTGATTGGTTGTTTTTGTGGATACTGATGGTTGTTTTTATATAAATTGTGATTGGAATCAATTCTATATGTTGACATAGTAGTGTCGAACAACATATCATATTGCTTAACTTCTATTACATACTACCAGATAACCATTATTTGTACATGAGCAAAATCAGATTCTAAAGTAAACTAAAAAATCAGATTGGCATCGATAGTTTGTTAGTCTTCTTCAATAACCCAGAAATAACAATGTTTGCTTGCTCCGAAAATGGAGGTTCATACCACTGAATAAATCGATAAGAATTTGTCTTCGGATAAAGACTACATCCAAAGAATCGTCGTCCAGGATTTGCAGTAGTCCATGCAATTTTTAAAGGAGTTGGCTTGCCACATCTACAAAAAGCATTCATCTTCTTTCTTCCAAGTAAAAAAAATAATTGTTATTTGGGCAAAAAATAAGAGCCAAAATCTGGGGGGATGAAATTTGGATGGACAAAAAATGTGAGAACAAAGAAAATGCTGAAGAATTAGAAATAAGACAATAAATAGGGGTCAGAATGGGGTTGTTACCGTTGGGGTCTTTATTTTTGGAGAAAAATACATTTATTACCGTTAGGGATGGTTCTAGGATTGGGAAAGGGAAATATTCAACTGATGTGGCAAAAACTATACTCCCCCACGTGCACTCAGCCATTTGAACCAACTTTCATTGTCATGTGACAGGTTAGGGGGGTAATAACATCCGAAAAAGTATGCATAAGGGGTAATTAAAATCACGTATAGTTAAGGTGTACGCTCATTAAAAAGTCTTAAGTTCGGGGAGGTCTTTACCTATTCTGCCAAAAATAAAGGCACCAGGACGCATGGTCAGCTTTATGAATTGAAAAAAACAAGAGATGAGTAGGACAGTATATCCAACCTACCAAAAATCTTATTTTATTTGCGTGATAAATTTAGCTCACATGAAAAGAAAAGTTGTATATTAAGTCTATGAAAATTAAATTAAATCAAATTAAATTAAAACAACCAAAGTGGTAACTTTTATTAATCGAAAAAAGCAAAAGACAAAAGGTGGTGAAGCAAATCCTATTTTATTTGTGTGATCATCCTTTTTTTCTTTTCTTGCCTGATTTGTTCATATATAATAACGAATCTTCAATAGTAAGAATATAGCATGGTGGCTAAAATCTCCTTATAATGTGAATTCTAATTAAGTTATAACCCTAATAATCAACTTTCAAGGGCTTGATCGAACAATATAAATCCGAGTTAACAATGCAAGATAGGAAGAAATTTCACTTCAATTATAGTGCCATGAGAAGAAATTCAACTTTTAAAATTGCCCACATCTTAAAAATAAATAATAAATACGAGGCGGATAATTAAAGATGTAATAATCTAACTTAGGTATGGGAAACATGGCCAATGAAAGAACTTTGTCACGACCCAAATCTCCCTTCGTAAGATGTCGTGACGGCACCTAGTCTCTAAAACTAGGTAAGTCTAGTTGCGGAATAACTGAAATAACAACAGAATTAACAACTAAACCTCAACATCAACAGGTATATATATAGATAAAGCTAGAAAACTGCCCCTCGACATGTACAAGTAAACCAACAACTCGGGTATAGACAACTCCCAAAACCCGGTAGTCACAAGTCACAAGCTCTAAAGATTCATTCTAATTGTCTCTATCCATCAGTATCTAGGAAAAATAAAGAAGAATATCATAAAAGGATAGAGGGGGACTCCGAGGTCTGCAGACGCTGGCAGATGTACCTTGAAGTCTCGGTAGCAGCAACACGTACTCTCTACTAATAGCGGGACTGGTAGGAGATACTTGGGTCTGTACACAAAATATGTGGAGAAGAGTAGCATGAGTACATCACAACGGTACCCATTAAGTGCCAAGCCTAACCTCGTAAGAGTAGTGACGAGGTCAGGTCAGGGCCTACTGGAATATAATAATTAAGGCAGAAGATATAGTACTATAATGAAAGATAGAGAATTTAACAATGAGAAATACAGAAAGAGGAAACTACACAGCAAATAGGGGTAAATAACAGGGACACTCCCGAGGTACCACCTCGTAGTCTCAAAAGTAAATATTCAACAAGGGATCTCCCGAGGTACCGCCTCGTAGTCCCAAAAGTAAATATGCAATGGGGGATCTCCCGAGGTACCACCTCGTAGTCCCAAAAATAAATATGCAACAGAGGATCTCCCGAGGTATCGCCTCGTAGTCCCAAAAGTAAACACACAACTCAAAATCGACGGAACATCGAATTCACAGCAAGAAATCCTACAATTAAAGATTAAATACAAAATCAAGGAAAAATAAGAATTCAACTAAGCATGCAGCACAGATTTCAAATAAGTATTTAAGACACGTAGACATGCGATATTAAGCTAAACATGATAACTACCATGTTGGGATAACTCATTTAAGATATAACATGTTATTGTTTAGTAAAAACCAGAGTTTCACCAAATAGCTTGTTTACACACTCGTCACCTCGCGTACACGATACTCACATAACACATAATTGTCACAACAGTACCAAATCCTAAGAAGATTTCCCCCACACAAGGTTAGGCAAAGCACTTATCTCAAGCCAAGCTCAATCAGTCAATAAGAATGCTTTTTCCTCGACTTTCTGACTCTAAATGGCTCAAATCTAGCCAAAAGTAATTACATACTATAAGAAACTAATCTAATTAATGAAATCAAGTCTTTAACTAGAAATTATAAAATCGCCCCAAAAAGTCTACCTGAGCCCATACCTTGGAATCGGGTAAAAGTTAAAAACTTTGAATACCCATTCATCCACGAGTTCACCCATGCAAAAATTACTCAAATCCAATAACAAAACCTCAATCAAAACCCCAAAATTCGGTTTAAGAACTTTTCAACTTTTTCCCCAAATTTCTCAACCCAAGTTCTTAATTAAATGATGAAATTAACAATGGATTAGTAGATATTAATAAAAAACAATTCAAGAATCCTTACCCAAATGTTTTCCTCTGAAAACCCCTCAAATTTTCTCCTCAATCCGAGCTCTCAAAGTCCCAAAATGAAAATGAGATCAAACCCTCGAACTTGCCCTTTTTCTACCTAGCGATTTCTCTTCTGCGGGCTTCCAGTCGCACCTGCGATGCCGCACCTGCGACGCCGCACCTATAAAATTTACATTGCAGGTGCAGATTACACTTAAGGCCAAACTTTCGCTTTTGCGGACAAGGGCTCGCACCTACGAGCCCGCTTCTGCAGAGAGTATTCTTCTTCTGCGACCATTGCCCAGGCTACCTTATCCGCTTCTGCGATCACACCACCGCATCTGCAGACGTGCAGATGCGGCTCTTCCTTAGCACCTGTGATCCCAACTGGTCTGACTCACTCACGCTTCTGCGGATCAAGGGCCGCTTCGGCGGTGCCGCACCTGCAATGGGGACTCTGCAGGTGCGATTACACCAACTGATGCCCATCTTCAGCAATTCACTCAACTCCAAATTTGGTTTGTTAACCTCCCGGAATCCACCCGAGGGCCCCGGGACCTCAACCAAATATACCAACCAATCCTAAAATATCATGCAAACTTAGTCGAGCCTTCAAATTACATCAAACAACGCTAAAAATACGAATCGCACTCCAATTCAAGCTTAATGAACTTTAAAACGTCAAACTTCTGCAACCGATGCTGAAACCTATCAAATCACATCCAATTGATCCCAAATTTTGCACACAAGTCATAATTAATGTTACAGACCTACTCCAATTTCCGGAATCGGAATCTGACCCCGATATCAAAAAGTCCACTCCCCGTCAAACTTCCTAAAAATACAACTTTTGCCATTTCAAGCCTAATTCAACTACGGACTTCCAAATACAATCCGGATACGCTCCTAAGTCCAAAATCACCCAACAGAGATAACTGAACCGACGAAACTCCATTCCGGAGTTGTCTTCACACAATTCCAACTGGGGTCAAGTTCCTAGAACTTAAGCTTTCATTTTAGAGACTAAGTGTCCCATTTCACTCTGAAACCAAAAACAAATCCTCTCGACAAGTCACATAAGCATAAAATGAAATTGAGGAAACAATAGACAGAGGATCAAGGCTAATACTCTCAAAATAACCGGCCGGATCGTTACATCTTCTCCCTCTTAAAACAATCGTTCGTTCTCGAACGAGCATAGAGACATACCTGAAGTGGTGAAAAGATGAGGATAACGGCTGCGCATATCATGCTCGGTCTCCCAAGTCGCCTCCTCGACCGGCTGACCCCTCCACTGAACCTTCACTGAAGCAATGTTCTTGACCTTAACTTTAGAAACTGCTTGTCCAAAATGGCCACCGGCTCCTCAACATAAGACAAATCCTTGTCTAACTAGACTGAGCTAAAATCTAACACATGAGACAGATCGTCGTGATACTTTCAAAGCATAGAAACATGGAATACTGGATGAACGCCTACTAGACTGGGAGGCAAGGCAAGCTCATAAGCAACCTCCCCCAACTTGCCGCAACATCTCGAACGGTCCAATAAAGCTTGGACTCAATTTTCCTTCTTCCCGAACCTCATAACACCCTTCATGGGCGAAACCCGAAGCAAGACCCGCTCCCCAACCATGAATGCAACATCGCAGACCTTCCGATCTGCATAACCCTTTTGTCTGGACTAGGCTGTGCAAAGTCGATCCTAAATCACCTTAGCCTTCTCCAAAACATCCTGATCCAAGTCTGTACCCAGTAGTCTAGCCTCGCCCGACTCGAACCAAACCACTGGAGACTGACACCGCCTACCATACAGAGCCACATACGGTGCCATCTGAATGCTCGACTGATAACTATTTTTGCAGGCAAACTCCGCAAGTGGCAAGAACTGATCCCAAGAACTCCCAAACTCCATCACACATGCATAGAGCATATTCTCTAATATCTGAATAGTACGCTTGAACCGTCCATCTGAGGGTGAAATGATGTACTAAAATCAACCCGAGTACCCAACACATGTTGTACGGCCTTCCAGAACCGCGATGTAAACTGTGTACCCCGGTCAGAGATGATAGATACCAGTACACCATGAAGCCTGACAATCTCGCGGATATAAACTCGAGCCAGCTGCTCCGAAGAATAAGTAGTCATCACTAGAATGAAATGAGCCGACTTGCTCAACCTATCCACAATCACCCAAACTGCATCAAACTTCCTCTAAGTCCGTGGGAGCCCAATAACAAAATTCATAGTTATCCACTCTCATCTCCACTCCAGAATATCTAGCTTCTGAAGCAATCCACCTGGCCGTTGATGCTCATATTTCACCTGCTGGCAATTTAGGTACCGAGCTACATACTCTACTATGTCCTTCTTTATTCTCTTCTGCCAATAATGTTGCCTCAAGTTCTGATATATCTTCGCGGCACCCGGGTGAATGGATTACCGCGAACTGTGAGACTCTTGGAGAATCAACTCACGCAAACCATCTACATTGGGCACACATAGCCTGCCCTGCATCCTCAATGCACCATCATCCCCAATAGTGACCTCCTTGGCATCATCGTGCTGAACCATGTCCTTAAGGACAAGCAGATGGGTGTTATCATACTGACGCTCCCTGATACGATCATAAAGAGAGGACTGAGAAACCACACAAGCCAAAACTCGACTCGGTTCAAAAATATCCAATCTAACAAACTGGTTGGCCAAGGCCTGAACATCCAATGTCAATGGCCTCTCTACTGCTAGTAAATATGCTAAGTTGCACAAAATCTTTTCCCTGCGACTCAAGGCATTGACCACCACATTGGCCTTTCCGGTATGATATACAATAGTGATATCATAGTCCTTAAGCAGCTCTAACCACCTCCTCTGACGCAAGTTCAGATCCTTCTATTTGAACAGGTTCTCTAAACTTCGGTGATCGGTATAGATCTCACAAGGGACACCGTAAAAATAGTGCTGCCAAATCTTCAAGGCATGCACAATAGCTTCTAACTTAAGGTCGTGGACAAGATAGTTCTTCTCATGCACCTTCAGTTATCTGGACGCGTAGGCAATCACCCTACCGTCCTACATCAACACCGCGATGAGACTAATACGCGACGCATCACAATACACAGTATAAGACCCCGAACCTGTAGGCAATACCAATACTGGATGTAGTCAAAGCTGTCTTGAGATTCTGGAAGCTCTCCTCACAGTTCTCTGTCCACCTGAATAGAGCACCCTTCTGGGTTAGCTTGGTCATAGGTGCTACAAAAGATGATAAACCCTCTATAAATCGACGGTAATACCCCGCCAAACTAAGAAAACTCCGGATCTCCATAGTTGAGGACGGTCTGGGCCAACTCTACACTGCTTCAACCTTCTTCGGATCCACCTTGATCCCTTCACTCAACACCACGTGACCCAAAAATGCCACTGAATCTAGCCAGAACTCACACTTTGAGAATTTTGCATATAAATTCTTTTCTCTCAAGGTCTAAAGCACAGTCCTCAGATGCTGCTCATGATCCTCCCGACTCCGGGAGTACACCAGAATGTCGTCAATAAACACAATGATGAATGAGTAAAGATAGGGCCAAAATACACTATACATCAAGTGCATGAATGCTGCTGGGGCATTGGTTAGCCCAAATGATATCACAAGGAACTCGTAGTGACCATACCGAGTCTTAAAGGTAGTCTTCGGGATATCTGGCTCCCGAATCTTCAACTGATGATAGCCTGAATGCAAATCAATCTTGGAAAACACTCTGGCACCCCTGTAACTAATCAAATAGGTCATCAATACTAGGCAATGGATACATATTCTTCACTGTAAGTTTGTTTAACTGGTGATAATCATGCACATATGCTTAGAACCATCCTTCTTCTTCACGAACAAGACTAGATCACCCCAAGGTGGCACACTAGGCCGAATGAAGCCCTTATTAAGCAATTCCTGTAACTGTTCCTTTAACTCCTTCAACTCAGGCTGAGCCATACGATATGGAGGAATAGAGATGGGCTGAGTGCCCGGCAACAAATCAATACCAAAGTCAATATCCCTGTTGGGCGGCATGCCCGGAAGATCCGCTTGAAATACATCTGGATAATCCCTTACTACTGGAACTGACTCCACTGTAGAGGTATCAATACTGATATCTCTCACATAAGCTAGATACGTGCCATACCCCTTCTCAACCATTCGTTGAGCCTTTAGAAATAAAATAACTCTACTAGGAGTATAATCTAAGGTACCTCTCCATTCTAACCGAGGTGATCCTTGCATAGCCAGTGTCATGGTCTTGACATGACAATCAAGAATAGCATAATGGGGCAACAACCAGTCCATGCCCAAAATAATATCAAAGTCTACCATATTGAGCAATAATAGATCGGATCTGGTCTCAAAACCACTAAGAACAACCAAACACGACCGATACATACGGTCAACAATAATAGAATCTCCCACATCACATAAATAAGAGAACTCAAAGAATCACGGGATACTCCCAAATACGGAGCAAAATAAGATGACACATAGGAATAAGTGGAGCCTGGATCAAATAAGACTGATGCATCTCTATGATAGACCAGAACAATACCTGTAATGATAGATTCAGATTCAACTGACTCCGTACGAGCAGGAAGAGCTTAATATCTAGCCTGACCTCCACCCAGGGCGACCTCTACCTGCTCGACCTCCACCTTGAGCTGGCTGAGTAGGTGGAGTGGTAGCTAGTGCTATAATTATAGCATGAGGACACGATAGAGCACGCGAAGCCTGAGTAGTCTGTAGAGGTACACCCCTCCTAAGTCTAGGGCAACCCCTCACCATATGGCGAGTGTCGCCACAATCAAAACAAGCTCTCGGAGGGCGTATCTACTGTGGCTGGCTCAGGTCAGGTCGACTAGACTGATCGCTGAAAGCACCCCGTGCAGGAGGTGCACTAGATAATGGCAATGCGTAATAAGGATCCTGGGGCCTAGGAGTGGACAGAATACCACTGGAGGCTGGAAGTTCTAAATGAACAGGGCGACTCACATAGCCCCTACCATGACGAGCTACAGCCGGGGCACGAGTAACACTATAAGTGCCAGACTCTCGAGACCTCTTGGCCTCTCTCTCCTCCCTATCCCAAATCAGCATACCCTCAAATCTCCTAGCAATCCCCACTACCTGCTGGTATGCGATGTCCATCTCCAACTCTCTGGCCATGCTAAATCTGATACTGGGGTTGAGCCCCTCGATAAATCGACGGACCCTCTCTCGAACTGTAGCAACCAAGGTGGGTGCATGTCTAGCCAAATCACTGAATCGGACCGCATACTCTGACACGGTCATAGAACCCTGGCGTAACTACTCAAACTCTATGCGCCAAGCATCCCTGAGACTCTGGGGAACATACTCCCTCAAGAACATATCCGAGAACTAAGTCCATATGAGTGAAGCTGCCTCGGTTGGACTACCCAACTTATAAGCACACCACCACTGATAGGCATCTCCTCTAAGCTAGAACGTAGTGAAAGAAACCCCACTAGACTCCGCTACACATATAGTACGGAGGATACAGTGGCACTCCTCAAGAAAACACTAGGTATCCTCTGACGATAAGCCACTGAAAGTAGGAGGGTGTTACTTCTTGTACCTATCGAGCCTGAGCTGCTCCTCCTCAAAAAACTGTAGCCCTACCCTCGGCCCGAACTGGGGCTACCGGCTGCACTAGTATGACCTCTGGAACCTGGTAGACCTGAACTCGCTGATCTGGGGTACGGGCGGCGAGAGTTTGTGCTCCTCCCCCGGCCTGAGATGTGGCAGGAGCAAGTGGGATAAACCCTGCGTGAGCCAAAGTGCCAAACATACTCAGAAACTTTGCAGGGGTCTCCTAAAGAGCTGGTGTAGTATCAGGCATCTCAGGTGATTGCGCTCTGATAAGTAGGGATTTTAACCTATTATTTGCTCTCTTTTACTTGTGTTTTAGGCCAAAAATGCTTGAAGTTATTCCCGAAAACTAATGAAATATGCTTGCTTGCAGGAATTGTTCAAAATGAGCCAAAGAAATCAAAATCAACTCACAAAGGAGTCAAAAGTTGAACAAAAACCAAAGCTGGGCGAAGAGGTCTGAAGCACGGACCACACAAATATTGTGCGTCCGCGAAAGCTATGTTGCGGTCGCGATCATAATTACGCGGACCGCGATCATAATTATGCGGACCGCTATCATAATTACGCGGACCGCGATGACTGAGATTGAGAGAGCTGACAACTTGAGCAAAAGATAGAAGTGCGGACCGCACCAGAAATGTGCGGCCGCGGAAGTCCCTTATGCGGCCGCAATCAAAATTATGCCGTCCGCAAGATGAAGAATCAGAGAGTTAATTTCAAGCCAAACTCGAGAATGCGGACTGCGTCATTTTTATGCGGCCGCATAATCTGGAGCACGACCGCTCTTAGAATTATGCGGTCCGCAAAAGTTCAACTCAACTCAGATCCAAAAGATAAGAATGCGGACCTCATATCTTTAACAATCCAGTGGCTTGAGAGGTGATGTATTGAATTGCAAGTCCAAGTTCCGTGCCAACAAGTCTAGAACTTGCCCTGAATATTTGTCTAGGCGAAATTCTAAGTGTAGCTCGACTTGAGAAATAATTGTAGGCTCTCCTTGATCCAATTTGAAACTTGAAAGCTTCCGTAACCTACCAATGTGATATCCCTAGTTAACCCCTTTGAGCTGAACCCTTTTTCATTCAATAACCATGTTACAAGCCTTTATCTATTTTATAATGACCCTCTCTTGACACCCGATCTTTCCTTACATTCTTGATACAATTGGCAAAAGAATAAGTTTGGGGGAGAGACGATAAATGTGAAAGTGATAAAAGGTACAAAGAACAAAAACAAAAGAAAAATGAAGAAACGGGAAGGCAAATAAAAGGAAGAAAAGCCAAAAAGAAATATGTCAAAAAGAAAGTGAATAAAGTAGAAAGTTGAAGGGATTCAAAAAAAGCAATGATGATAGGCATGTAGTGATTAGAAAAGGAGAAAAATGATTGTCATGAGTAAGAAAGAGTGACATTACGTCTCTCTAGTTCCCCTAAGGAAGAAGAAAATGACTCAAAGAGTCAAGAAAGTATGAGCCAAAAAGAGGAAATGGAGTGCTTAAGGAAAGATGAAACCATCATATGCCAATAAGTCCTACCTTGATCCAAAAGCCTTCATTACATTCCCACAAAAGCCCTATATGATTTCAAGTTGAGTGAGCTTACATTAGTGGTGATTTACATAAGGGGCAAGATTATGGTACTTAGAGCCGTACTTGTGACAATCTTTTGAGAGAGATGAGCGCACGTCTTCACAATCCTTATTTTGTGTGTTACATTCTAAAGTGAGATTTGCTCATGGAGATTAGAGGAGGAGGAGTTTGGGTTCCACAATGACCTACGTGATAGAGCGAGATTCCTTGGTGAATTAAGTTAACTCTTGATGCTCTAGTGTCACATTAGAACTATGGTACTCAAAAGGTAAAAACATGGTGTTGTTGATAATTCATTTGTGTTGAGGGTAATAGTTAGTCTCAATTGATGCATGATTGATTCACCTTAGGCCAGCTGAAATATCTTTCTTTCTAGTGGAGGTGGGAATTATCTTATTTTCTTGAGGACAAGAAAAAGCTTAAGTTTGAGGGAGTTGATAAGTAGGGATTTTAACCTATTATTTGCTCTCTTTTACTTGTGTTTTAGGCCAAAAATGTTTGAAGGTATTCCTGAAAACTAATGAAATATGCTTGCTTGCAGGAATTGTTCAAAATGAACCAAAGGAATCAAAATCAACTCACAAAGGAGTAAAAAGTTGAACAAAAACCAAATCTGGGGAAAGAGGTCTGAAGCGTGGACCGCACAAATATTGTGCGATCGCAAAAGCTATGATGCGGCCGCGATCATAATTACGTAGACCACGGTCATAATTACGCAGATCATGATCATAATTACGTGGACCGCGATGACTGAGATTTAGAGAGCTGACAAATTGGGCAAAAGAGAGAAGTGCGGACCGCACCAAAATTGTACGGCTACAATTGAAATTATGCAGTCCGCAAGATGAAGAATCAAAGAGTTGATTTCAAGCCAAACTCGAGAACGCGGACCGCATCACTTTTATGCGGCCGCATAATCTGGAGCACGAACGCTCTTAGAATTATGCGGTCAGCGAAACTTCAGCTCAACCCAGATCCAAAAGAGAAGAACGCGGACCGCATCAGAATTATGCGGCCACAAAAGCAAGAGTGCGGCCGCACTCAGAAATACGCGACCGCACAACCTCCGCAGGGGCATTTTTATCAGATATTTTTAGCTAAGTATAAATAGAATTTTTTTGTCATTTTTAGGTCATGTTATGTTTTGTATGAGCACCTGTGACGACTGACTTTTCTGTTTTCGGAAATTTAGCACTAGATTCACTTCTTAACATTAAATTTTCATTCCATAAATTAATATTATGGATTTTATCTTTATTTCATCTTTAATTTATGTTATTTTCATGAGTAGCTAAACCCATTGTTAGGGTTGTGACCCAACCCTAGTGTGGGTATTTAATGGGTATTTGATTTTAGGGCTTGAATGTGAATGGGTTAGTGATATTTAGCCTAGTTCTTGCTATAACTCAAGAATTAATGGTTGCAAATATTGATTCATGCCTTTATGACTTAGTCTCTACTTGAGAAAGAGGGACTAAATCTAGGAAAACTAGGCTAACAAGGAATTGGGGTAAACTCAAGAAATTGATAGCCCCAATTCAAGGGTTAAACCTAGAGGGTTAAACCTAGAGATAGTAATACCCAACTTGAGCCAATATCACTTGATTTGCATGAATACCCATTTGGACTTGAGAAAGCCAAATTGGGCAAAATCACTCAAACTACCGAGAGGTATAGAGTGAGTACCCGGGTGTGATAGCTATATTACAATCCCAACTAATCAAGCTTGCCCTAGATTTTGCTACCCGTTAGATATCCACCTAGGTAGAAGTCACTACCCTAGTCTCTTTAAACATTTGAAAAACAACAACAAAAATATTGTCCTTAGTTTCAATTATTACAATCTTTAGAGTAAAGTTAGAAGTAGAAACCAAACCCAAACCTGTGGAAGTGTAATTAGATTCAAAACCCGCATCTTGCTTAGATATACACCTAATCCCATATTCTAACTCCCTGTGGATTCGATCCCGATCTTTGTTGGGTTTATTATTGCATCGACCGCCTCGCTACTTAATTGTGTTGTGGGTTTGGACGCGATCAATTTTTGGCGCCGTTGCCGGGGAGTTAGACAGATTTAGCTATATATCTAAGTATTTGTATATTTTGTCTTTCTTTCCTTCCGAGTCACTAATTTTGTTTGTGAATTGCTTTTAGGTACAAAATGACCCTTAACAACGAGCCCCTCGAAAATTTACCATTGGGGGAGGAGGTAGATGATGATCAAGTGGATGAGGTTCATCCCGAGCCTAAAGTAAATAGGCAAGGCCGACCGCCTCCACCAAGAGCAGCGCACCGGGTGTTGCCGAATAAGGGCTATGCAAGTGCAATAGTCCCGCCCCGGACTAGGGCGGGCAACTTTCAAATTACCAACATGATGCTTATACTGCTTGAGCAGCGGGGTTTCTTCACCGGAGCTCCACACCAAAATGCCTACAAGCATCTCAAGGGTTTCGTCGATACTTGTTGGAGGAGCAAGCAAACAAATGTCACCGAGGATGCAATGCGGTTAAGGTTGTTTCCCTTTTCTCTACGGGGAAAGGCTTTGGGCTGGATAGAGAGATTGCCCAATCATTCCATCCACACTTTGGATGAGTTGGCCGAGAAGTTCATTGCCAAATTCTTCTCTCCGGGGCACATGGCTACGCTGAAGGATGAAATTTTAGCTTTCAAACAAGAGCCCAATGAGCCATTGCACAAGATTTGGGAAAGATATCGCACCATGGTCAAAGAATGCCCGAACAATGATATGACCGAGGCCATGATCCAACAGACCTTCTACATGGGGATCAACACAACAAATCAGTGTGTGGTAAATCAACTCGCTGGGGGTAACTTCATGAACACGCCTTATTCTTAAGCTTGTGAAATCTTGGATGAGATGGCGGACACCGCTTCGGCGTGGCAAAGTAGGGCTAATGTTCCTCAGGGTGACCCAAATATTATTCACATACACAAGGAGCTACATGATCATGGGCAAGCTATTGCAGAGTTGACAACCACCACGAACCAATTGGCCAAGGCTCAGCTTCAACAGGTTTAAGGGTCGAAACGGGTGAATGCTATGGAAGGGGTGAACATGATGGTAAACAAGAGACGACAACGAGGTCAACAAGTACAAAACCATTCGGAACAATTTGAGCAAAGCAATAGTGGGTATAACCAAGATGATTCATATGATGAGCAAGATGAAGAGGTTCAATATGTCAACAATTATCAAGGTTAAAGAAGCAATGCTCCAAATCAACAACAATAGAGATCACAAGGAAACCAAGAAAACTGGAACAACCAAGGCCACCAAGGAAATTAGAGTGGTGGCAACAATAATAATCAAAGCAATTGGAGTAATCAAGGTAATCAAGGCAATTGGGGAGGAAATAATCAAGGTAATTGGGGTGAAAACAATCAAAGAAATTGGGGAACAACAATAATCAAGGGGTTGGAACAATAATAATCAAGGAAATTGGGGGTCGGGTTTTCAAAGGTCCCCGATATATCAACAACCAAACAACCCGCCTCCATATCCATCGCAAGGTCCTAGTTCTTCCAATAGTGAAATGGGACGGATTGAAAAGATGTTTAAGCAAATGATGGAGAAAAATGACGACTCCGATGCCCAATTAGCCTCCCACAACGCTTCTATCCGCAACTTGGAGGTTCAACTTGGCCAAATTTATCAAGCTTTAAATACTCGCCCAAAGGGGGATCTACCTAGTGATACGGTGGGAATACGGGGCATGCAATGGCCGTGATAACAAGAAGTGGGAGAAGTGAAGTTGCTAGTACCTCAAACCAAAGAAGACATATGGGTGATGATGTGTTGGTGCAAGATGATGATGAGACAAGCAATGATGTTCAAGCTAATGAAGAAGCGAGGATTGATATTGAGGAAAATGTGGAGGAGACGCAAGAAGAAGTGAACCCGTCTAGGGAGCACGTGACTGACATGCCGGAATTAGTAGTGCCAAAGGCTAAGGTACCAATGCCAAGGCCTCATCCTCCATACCCTCAGAGACTTGAAAAGCAAAACAATGATAATCAATTCAAGAAATTCATTGATATGATGAAAAGTTTCTCCATAAATGTGCCGTTGGTTGAAGCCTTAGAACAAATGTCGGGATATGCCAAGTTCATGAAGGATTTGGTGACAAAGAAGAGATCAATGAACTGTGAAACGATCAAAATGACACATCAAGTGAGTGCTATGGTGCACTCCATAGCTCCAAAGTTGGAAAACCCCGGTGAAATCACAATTCCGTGCACTATTGGGAGTGCCAATTTCGCTAAAGCTTTATGTGATTTAGGGGCAAACATTAACTTTATGCCCTATTTTGTGTTTAAAATGTTGGGGATTGGGCAACCAAGACCCACATCCATGAAGTTGCAAATGGCGGATTGGACAATGAAAAGGCCATTGAGGATAATTGATGATGTGTTAGTTGGGTCGACAAGTTCATCCTTCCCACAGATTTTGTGATACTTGACTGTGAGGTTGACTACGAGGTGCCAATCATTATGGGGAGACCTTTCCTTGCTACAGGGAAGGCCTCAGTTGATGTGGAAGCTGGAGAGCTCACCTTCCGGGTGGGCGACGAAAAAGTGGTGTTCCATGTTTGTAAATCAATGAGGAAGCCAAATAGCAACGAAGTGTGTTCGTTCATGGATCTTGTGACCGAAGTAATTATTGATGACACAAGTGTTGTGATAAATGTGGATGGTATCTTGGAAATTGTATTGTTTAATCATGATGAGGATGAGAAGGAAGGATTTGTAGAATGTGTCAATGCTTTGCAAGGAATGGGATCATATACGCATAAGCCCCGAAAACTTTCCTTGGATCTCAAAAATCGGTAGACTCCACCAACAAAGCCCTCAATCGAGGAGCCTCCCACCTTGGAGTTAAAGCCTTTGCCTTCACACCTCAGGTGTGAGTTTCTAGGCCCTTGTTCCACTTTACCTGTTATTCTTTCCTCGTGCTTAACTAATGTGCAGGTAGATGCCACCCTTGCGGTGCTTCAAATGAGGAAGAAATCAATAGGTTGGACATTGGCAGATATTCGGGGTATAAGCCCCGCCTTTTGCATGCAAAAAATCATTTTGGAGGAGGAGGACAAACCCTCTATGGAACATCAAAGACGATTGAATGAGGCCATGCAAGAGGTAGTAAGGAAAGAGATCATCAAGTGGTTGGATGCCGGGCTGGTTTACCCCATTTCCGATAGTTCGTGGGCCTCGCCGGTGCAATGTGTCCCAAAGAAAGGGGGCATGACTATGATCACAAATGACAAAAATGAATTGATCCCCACAAGAACTGTCATCGGGTGGAGAGTGTGCATGGATTATAGAAAGCTCAACAAAGTTACGCGGAAAGACCATTTTCCACTTCCATTTCTTGATCAAATATTAGATAGGTTAGTCGGACATGCTTATTATTTCTTCTTGGATGGATATTACGGATATAACCAGATTCTTATTGCGCCTAAAGACCAAGAGAAGACCACCTTCACTTGTCCGTATGGCACTTTTGCATTCTCGCGGATGCCATTCAACTTTTCAGCGGTGTATGATATCCATCTTCACCGATATGGTGGAGGACTTTCTCGAGGTTTTCATGGATGATTTCTCTATCGTGGGAGATTCTTTTGAAGAGTTCTTGGATAACTTGGATAAGGTATTGGCACGTTGTGAAGAAACTAACTTGGTGCTGAATTGGGAGAAATGTCACTTTATGGTCAACGAGGGCATTGTCCTCGGTCACATGATTTCCAAGAATGGTATTGAGGTTGATAAAGCAAAAATTGAAGTGATATCCAAACTCCCCCATACTTCCGTAAAGGGAGTGAGAAGCTTTCTAGGTCATGCGGGGTTTTACCGCCGATTCATCAAGGACTTTTCTAAGGTGGTAAACCCCTTGTGCAAACTCTTGGAGAAAGATGCCAAGTTCTTTTTTAATGAAGATTGTATGAAGGCATTTGAACTACTCAAGTATAAGTTGACTACCACTCCTATTATCACCGCGCCAAATTTGAGCTTACCATTTGAGCTCATGTGTGATGCAAGCGATATGGCGGTTGGTGCGGTATTGGGGCAACGAATTAATTCATCCGGTCTACTATGCTAGCAAGACCATGAACGAGGCCCAAGTCAATTATACGGTGACCGAAAAAGAACTCCTAGCCATTGTCTTTGATATAGAGAAGTTATGCCCGTACCTAATGGGTACAAAGGTGATTGTTCACACCGACCATGCGGCACTTTGTTATTTAATGAGCAAGAAAGACTATAAGGCAAGGTTGATGCGGTGGGTACTTCTATTGCAATAGTTTGATCTAGAGATTCAAGACCGAAAGGGTAGTGAGAATCAAGTATCAGACCACTTGTCCCTATTGGAGGAGGAGGGGAGGCGACATGATGGACTTGAGATCAATGATTCATTTCCCAACAAACAACTCCTTTCCATTTCTATGACTGGGATGCCATGATTTGCCGATATGGCCAGCTATCTTGTGAGTGGCATTGTTCCGAATGAGTTCTCCTCAAACTAAAGGAAGAAGCTCAAACAGGACTGCTTGGACTACTATTGGGATGAGCCATTTCTTTTCAAAATTTGCGCTGATGGTATTATCCGAAGATGTGTTCCAGAAGAAGAGCAATTGGGTATTCTTGAAGCTTTCCATTCTTCGCCCTATGGTGGTCACCATGGTGGGGCGAGAACTGCTACAAAGGTCCTAAGCCGTGGATTCTATTGGCCTACCTTGTACAAATATGCTAGCTATATCGTAAAGCATTGCGATGAATGCCAAAGGGCCGGTGGGATCTCCAAAAAAAATGAGATGCCTCTCACCACCATCCTCGAGATTGATATTTTCGATGTGTGGGGCATCGAATTTATGGGTCCACTTGTGAGCTCGCGTGGGAACACCTATATTCTTGTTGCTGTGGATTACATTTCCAAATGGGTTGAAGCTGTGGCTTTGCCCAACAATGAAGCACGAAGTGTGGTGGCTTTCTAGAAGAAAAACATATTCACAAGGTTCGGCACCCAAGGGCCATCATTAGTGATGGGGGTGCACATTTTTGCAACAAAGCCTTTGACACTTTACTCTCCATGTATGGTGTCACTCACAAGGTGTCAACCCCCTATCACCCCCAGGAAAGTCGACAGGTTGAAGTCTCCAACAGGGGGATCAAGAGTATTCTATCCAAGACTATCAATGCAAATCGGACTGATTGGTTAAGGAAACTTGACGATACTCTTTGGGCCTATAGAACAGCTTACAAGACTCCAATTAGTATGTCTCTGTATCGGTTGGTGTTTGGGAAAGCATGTCACCTTCCGGTGGAATTAGAGCATAGGTCCATGAGGGCATTGAAGAAATTAAACCTTGAGTGGGATGTAGCTGCCAATCTTCGGGTGGAGCAGTTGAATGAACTTGATGAGTTCCGGTTCCATGCTTACTCCGGTTCGTCCTTGTATAAGGACAAGATGAAGTACCTACATGATAAGTATATCTGGAACAAAGAATTCAAGGAAGGTGACCTTGTTCTTTTATTCAACTCTCGATTACGGATGTTTCCGGGAAAGCTTAAATAAAAGTGGAGTGGTCCTTTTGAAGTGGTACATGTGACTCCTTATGGTGCTCTTGATTTGAAAAATAAGAATGGTGAGATCTTTAGAGTCAATGGACACCGGGTGAAGCACTACCTTAGTAAGGTTGATGATGGCCACGTTGTGGCATTGCTCCATTTCAAATGAATGATGGTAACATGCGTCATGCATCGACGTTAAATCAGGCGCTTCTTGGGAGGTAGCCCATGTATTTTTCTTTCTTTTGATTTTCTTGATTAAATTAAGCATGGTTTTGGACTAAATAGTTGTGAAGTGTATGCAGGAATTGGGTGAGCAGCGCAGAAAATTGACAAGACAAAAATTGGCCAAGTGGTGAAATTTCACGGACCTCGCCAGAATTATGCGGACTTCACAAGCCCTTCACGGCCGCACAATTCTGTGTGCGGTCGCACAGCTGAAAGAGGGAAAATTCCAACTCTCTGAAGTTTGGCCTAACAAAATCCCTTAAGGATTCGCGGATGGGATCAAACTTTCGCGGACCACACAGATTGTGTGGCCGCAACCATTTTTATTCGGACCGCGTAACTGAATCAGCTTCTGAAATAGAAAAGGTAAAGAGTGCGGACCGCGCCAAAATTGTGCGGCCGCACTCAAGTAAGTCGGTGGGCCAACATGGTCAGAGTATAAATATGACTTTTTGAGACTATTCACACTTTACACACTCTGACCTCTCAAGCTACACTAGTGCACTCTTTCTTGTTTTCAATCTCATCCCATATTCATCAAGTGTTGATTTCCTACTACATTTCATTACTGGTATGTTGATTTCAATTAATTAATTTCATCTTTTTCTTTTCTTCTCTTTGTTGTAGTTTTCTTTTTTATCTAGGGTTAAATTCATGCCAAAAATGTCAAATTGATGCTTAATTCTTGCTTAGAAGCATGTGGGTAGTGTTTGAATGCATAATAGGGGCTGGGGTTAGTAGCTTTTCTTGTTTAATTGCCACAAATCATGCCTAATTAGTGAAAACCCTAGTATTAATCGTAATTCAATGCTGCTTTGATTTGCATTTCGCGGCCGCACACATTTTTGTGCGGTCCACGCTAGGGTAGGCGGGCGCATACAAAATTGTGCGGTCCGCGATACCCTAGGTTGAAGGCACTTGTCATTGCTAAGTTTGTGCGTCCGCACTCAATTTAGTGCGGTCCGTGGTTGGTTTTGTGCGGTCCGCAATTGGTTTTTCGCGGCCGCACTCAATTTTGTGCGGTCCACGGTTAGTTTTTCGCGGCCGCACTCAAAAGTATACGGTCCGCGCTGAGGTAACTTCAAAGAACCAGTAGTCTGAACTTGAGATCTCCGCGGCCGCACTCAATTTTATGCGGTCCGCTATGGGTATTATGGGGCCGCACTCATTTTTGTGTGGTCCGCAATGGGCAGTCCACGGCCACACTCACTTTTGTGCGGTCCGCGCTGCCCTGTTCTCAGAAGCAGTATCTTTCTTTTCAACTGTATTTCAATAACACATGTTGAACCCCAATTCTAACTGACTTTCTCTACTTGTTTGTTGCACACAATGGTACGTTCTCGTGGTCGAGGTGATATTTCCAAAGGGAGGGCAGAATCCTCCCGAAGCCAGGGTAGAGGAAAACCTAACATACTAGTATCAGTCCAGAAAGTCTTGGGTAAAAAGACTACTATCAGTAGACCACCTACGGAATCCTCAGACACTAGTGAATACCTCTCATCCGGGAAAACTTCTGAGGGGGATTCTGTACAACCACAACCGGGGGCATAATCACAACAATTCCCCGATAGACTCCATTTAGTCGATGAACCTACCTCCTCCTCTAGTTCTTTTGATGGTTTAGAGGGAGGTAGTCAGGCATCTGAACCATCTTCCCCACATGCCACAACAGCTACCCCAATCATTTTAGATGATGATGATGATGAGGTCCTGGATGACGGGAGAAGAGGTGACACAATTATGGGAGGCTTGGCTAGATCAAAGAAGCCGGAGGTGTGGGTTGATAGATTTGTAAGTGAGAAAGCATATGGAAAATTTTGGGAATGGTGGCCTTAAAGGTCGCTCACTCTTGAGCGATAATTCATAACCAAAGACCTAAGCCAACACAATCTGAATGTCCTAAAGTAATTTACGGAGAGAAAAGGATGGAAATGGTTCACCTGCCGGATGCATGATGCAAATGAATACCTCGTCAAGGAATTTTATACCAATGTTTCCCACATCAAAAAGGGTACAAAGGTGATGAAGGTCCGGAACTTGAAAATTTGATTTGATGGCCACACACTGAACACATATGTAGGGTTTGAGGAGGTCGAGGCAATGCAATACTTGGAGAAGCTAGCCTTGGGTGATGTAGTTCGCCTATGGCTAGCTGAGATACTTGCTATTCCGGGGACAACACCTGCATGGCTCACAGCAGGAGTTCAAATTGTCAGAGCCACCCTTAACTTTGAAGCAAAATGGTGGGCAACATTCATGTGCAGCCGTCTTGACCCGTGTCATGGAAAGATATCCTATTAATGTAGGAAACTTGATGTCCTACAACATCTCCAATGCAGTCTAGAAAGAAGAAAGATCGTATCCCTACCCCAACTTCCTCACAGAATATTTCCAAGACCAAGGGGTAGAGCCGAGACATTTTGATATGGAGGTAAAGGCTAAAAAGCCTTTCTCATGGTACCACCTCCAGGGTGCGGACAACCCTAAATTCAAGGGTAAATCCACTACCTCCACTGGCCAGTCTAAAGAGCCAGGGGTAGTGGCCACTGGGTCATTTGCCGAGCCCTCCACAGTAGCCGGTACTTCTACCGGAGCAGCTGCCATGCCTCTTCCTTCCCCCCGGACTATCCCTCTCGGTGCCACTGTCAGTGCCCACATCTTCTACTTACCCCCAGACTGCACTGCGGGTTTCACAGACACTATCCAGTCTCAACAACTGGATACAGGCAGCTACCACAAATCTGACTGCCATATCCAGTGCAATGGCAGCACAGTCTTTAGCCCCATCAGAGCTTTAGGTACCTCCATCAGTGGAGGACTCCTTGAAGAAGATTTTGGACAACTAGAAGAAGATTTTGGATGACCAGAAGAAGATCCGGGAGACTCTTGATACACAATTATCAAGGATTTGGGGAAGCAGGTGAAGAAGATACGGACGACTCAGGCATCTAAAAGTCTGTAGAGAAGTTGAGCAAAGAGGTTGAGAAGATTGTTTCTGCCGGTGATATTCCATTGGACCTTCTCATAGAGGAGACAGTCCCAACAACACATGCAGTAGTGCCCGAGGCATCAGCGGTAGCAGCCGACTAGTCTGAGGAACCGGCTGCCACTTCACACACTGCTGCGGAGCTGATTCAGATGCTCAGCAACCCCGTAGTCCCCCAGTCAGAGGATATGGAGATCCAGTTAGAGGATACAGAGGGTGCTGAGGACCTGATGAAGATAGAGACGACATAGGGAGTTTTCTCTACTCTCTACCCCTTTTCATGTTCTTATTTGTTATGAGCATTGGGGACAATGCTATTTTTCATTTGGGGGGTGGTCCATTTTGATTTGATGACATTAGGTATGTAATAACCATTATACTATTTTTCTTTATCTTTATCTATATTTATTTTCACTTTTGGTATGTATATATTCTTACCATTCGATGTATATATTCATGTCCATTATGTATATATTCGCTTTACTTCATTTTGTACATATTCAGTCTACTTTCCGTAGTTTACTTCATAACTTCTTTCATTGTTTTCCTTAGTAGCATAGCTTATTATTTACTTTAATAGATTCTTTTTAAGTTGTTAGCTTCTTTTTACGTTTTGTGTGAACAATGAGCCTTAAATTTTCTTAATTCTACGGTTCTTTCTAAAGGTGGATGTTGTGTGAACTGGGTGGATCTTCCCAACGATGGATGGCGTGACAACCTTCTTAAGGGATTGAATCCGTTTTATTTATATTTTTGTATATATAGTAGTAATGAATAAAAGTGTCTCAAGCAGGCTTCACTTGGTACTAACATATTTACCTTCTACCTTATGGTTAGAAACAAGTTGATTGGCAAAGAATAGCTCTAGTTGTGACCTTTAGACTCTTGTGTTGACTAAAACAATCATCGAGTGATTTCTTTGAGCCATTTGTGATTTTCAATCTTAGCTAGGGTTGTTGTGGGTCCTCGACTCTGTTCTCTTTAACAATCCAGCGGCTTGAGAGGTGAGGTATTGAATTGCAAGTCCAATTTCCGTGCCAACAAGTCTAGAACTTGCCCTGAATGTTTGTCTAGGCAAAATTCTAAGTGTAGCTCGACTTGAGAAATGATTGTAGGCTCTTCTTGATCCAATTTGAAACTTGAAAGCTTCCGTAGCCTACCAATGTGATATCCCTAGTCAATCCCTTTGAGCCGAAGCCCTTTTTCATTCAATAGCCATGTTACAAGCCTTTATCCGTTTTATAATGACCCTCTCTTGGTACCCGATCTTTTCTTACATTCTTGATACAATTGGCAAAAGCATAAGTCTTGGGGAGAGACGAGAAATGTGAAAGTGATAAAAGGTACAAAGAACAAAAACAAAAGAAAAATAAAGAAAAGGGAAGGCAAAGAAAAGGAAGAAAAGCCAAAAAGAAATATGTCAAAAAGAAAGTGAACAAAGTAGAAAGTTGAAGGGATTCAAAAAAAACAATGATGAAAGGCATGTAGTGATTAGAAAAGGAGAAAAATGGTAGTCATGAGCAAGAAAGAGTGACATTACGTCTCTCTAGTTCCCCTAAGGAAGAAGAAAATGACTCAAAGAGTCAAGAAAGTATGAGCCAAAAAGAGGAAATGGAGTGCTTAAGGAAAGATAAAACCATCATATGCCGATAAGTCCTACCTTGATCCAAAAGCCTTCATTACATTCCCGCAAAATCCCTATATGATTTCAAGTTGAGTGAGCTTACATTAGTGGTGATTTACATAAGGGGCAAGCTTATGGTACTTAGAGCCGGACTTGTGACATTCTTTTGAGAGAGATGAATGCACGTCTTCACAATCCTTATTTTGTGTGTTACATTCTAAAGTGAGATTTGCTCATGGAGAGTAGAGGAGGAGGAGTTTGGGTTCCACAATGACCTACGTGATAGAGCAAGCTTCCTTGGTGAATTAAGTCAACTCTTGATGCTCTAGTGTCACATTAGAACTATGGTACTCAAAAGGTCAAAACATGGCGTTGTTGATAATTCATTTGTGTTGAGGGTAATTATTAGTCCCAATTGATGCATGATTGATTCACCTTAGGCCAGCTGAAATATCTTTTTTTCTAGTGGAGGTGGGAATTACCTTATTTTCTTGAGGACAAGCAAAAGCTTAAGTTTGGGGGAGTTGATAAGTAGGAATTTTAACCTATTATTTGCTCTCTTTTACTTGTGTTTTAGGCTAAAAAATCTTGAAGGTATTCCCGGAAACTAATGAAATATGCTTGCTTGCAGGAATTATTCAAAATGAGCCAAAGGAATCAAAATCAACTCATAAAGGAGTCAAAAGTTGAACAAAAACCAAATCTAGGGAAAGAGGTCTGAAGCGCGGATCGCACAAATATTGTGCGGTCACGAAATCTATGATGCGGCCACGATCATAATTATGCGGACCGTGGTCATAATTACGCAGATCGTGATCATAATTACACGGACTGCGATGACTGAGATTCAGAGAGCTGACAACTTGATCAAAAGAGAGAAGTGCGGACCGCACCAGAATTGTGCGGCCACAATTGAAATTATGCGGTCCGCAAGATGAAGAATCAGGGAGTTGATTTCAAGACAAACTCGAGAACGCAGACCGCATCACTTTTATGCGGCCGCATAATCTGGAGCACGGCCGTTCTTAGAATTATGCGGTCCACAAAAGTTCAGCTCAACCCAGATGCAAAAGAGAAGAACGCGGACCGCATCAGAATTATGCGGCCGTGAAAGCAAGAGTGCGGCCGCACTCAGAATTACGCGACCGCACAACCTTCGCAGGGGCATTTTTATCAGATATTTTTAGCTAAGTATAAATAGAACTTTTTGTCATTTTTAGGTCATGTTATGTTTTGTATGAGCACCTGTGACGGCTGACTTTTTGGTTTTCGGAAATTTAGCACTATATTCACTTCTTAACATTAGATTTTCATTCCATAAATTAATATTATGGATTTTATCTTTATTTCATCTTTAATTTCTGTTATTTCCATGAGTAGCTAAACCCATAGTTAGGGTTGTGACCCAACCCTAGTGTGGGTATTTAATGGGTATTTGATTTTAGGGCTTGAATGTGAATGGGTTAGTGATATTTAGCCTAGTTCTTGCTAGAACTCAAGAATTAATGGTTGCAAACATTGATTCATGCCTTTATGACTTAGTCTCTACTTGAGAAAGAGGGACTAAGTCTAGAAAAACTAGGATAACAAGGAATTGGGGTGAACTCAAAAAATTGATAGCCCCAATTCAAGGGTTGAACCTAGATATAGTAATACCCAACTTGAGTCAATATCACTTGATTTGCAGGAATACCCATTTGGACTTGAGAAAGTCAAATTGGGTAAATTCACTAAAACTACCGAGAGGTATAGAGTGAGTACCCGGGTGTGATAGCTATATTACAATCTCAACTAATCAAGCATGCCCTAGATTTTGCTACCCGTTAGATATCCACCTAGGTAGAAGTCACTACCCTAGTCTCTTTAAATATTTGAAAAACAACAACAAAAATATTGTCCTTAATTTCAATTATTGCAATCTTTACAGTAAAGTTAGAAGTAGAAACCAAACCCAAACCTGTGGAAGTGTAATTAGATTCAAAACCCGCATCTATCTTAGATATACACATTATCCCATATTCTAACTCCCTGTGGATTCGATCCCGACCTTTGTTGGGTTTATTATTGCATCGACCGCCTCGCTACTTAATTGTGGTGTGGGTTTGGACGCGATCACGCTCCAACTGGAGCTATTGGTGGCTCCTCTGTCGTAGATCATACGAGTGCTCTCGTTGTACCACGTGGAAGTCCTCGGCCTCTACCCCGGCCCTGGCCCCGGCCTCTCGTGGCTCCAGCAGGGCGTGCGGGTGCCTAGTCATCTGATCCGGTTGTACGTGTCCTCACCATTTGTGAGAGAATAGAAGACAAAAGTTTAGAATTCCGATGTCACAATTTCGCACGACAAGGAATCAAAGAAGTGAAATTTTCCTAACAGTTCCATAGCCTCCCGAAGATAAGTACAAACATCTCCGTACCGATCCGCGAGACTCTACTAAACCTGTATTGACTCATAACACCTATGAACATAGAGCTCTGATACCAACTTGTCACGACCCAAATCTCCCTCCGTAAGATATCGTGACGGTACCTAGTCTCTAAAACTAGGTAAGCCTAACAGTTACAGAATAACTGAAATAACAACAGAATTAACAACTAAACCTCAACATCAACATGTATATATATATATATATATATATATATATATATATATATATATATATATATATATGAAGATGGAAAACTATCGCTCGGCATATACAAGTAAACCAACAACTCGGGTATAGACAACTGCCATAACCTAGTAGTCATAAGTCACAAGCTCTAAAGAATTGTTCTAACTGTCTCTATACATCAGTAACTAGGAAAAATAAAGAAGAACTATCATAAAAGGATAGAGGGAGACTCAGAGGTCTGCGGACGCTGGCAGATATACCTTGAAGTCTCCGTAGAAGCAACACGTACTCTCTACTAATAGCGGGGCTGGTAGGAGGTATCTGGGTTTGCACACAAAACATGTGCATGAGAGAAGCATGAGTATACCACAACGGTACCCAGTAAGTGCCAAGCCTAACCTCAGTAGAGTAGTGACGAGGTCAGGTCAGGGCCCTACTGGAATATAATAATTAAGGCAGAAGATATAGTAATATAATGAAAGACTGAGAATTTAACAACGAGAAATACAGAAAGAGGAAACTATACAGCAAATAGGGGTAAACAACAGGGGCACTCCCGAGGTACCGCCTTGTAGTCCCAAAAGTAAATACTCAACAGGGGATCTTCCGAGGTACCGCCTAATAGTCCCAAAAGTAAATATGCAACGGGGGATCTCCCGAGGTACCTCCTCGTAGTCCCAAAAGTAAATATGCAACAGGGGATCTCCCGAGGTATCACCTCATAGTTCCATAATTAAATATGCAACAAGGGATCTCCCGAGGTACCGCCTCATAGTCCCAAAAGTAAACACACAACTCAAAACCGATGGAACATCTAATTCACAACAAGAAATCCTACAGTTAACGACTAAATACAAAATCAAGGAAAAACATGAATTCAACTAAGAATGCTGCACAAATTTCAATTAAGCATTTAAGACACGTAGACATACGATGTTAGGCTAAACATGCTAACTACCATGCCGGGATAACTCATTTAAGATATAACAAGTTACTGTTTAGTAAAAACCAGAGTTTCAACAAATAGCCCGTGTACGCACTCGTCACCTCGCGTACACGACACTCACATAACACAGAATTGTCACAACAGTACCAAATCCTAAGGGGATTTTTCTCACACAAGGTTAGGCAAGTCACTTACCTCAAGCCAAGCTCAATCAGTCAATAAGAATGCCTTTTCCTCGACTTTTTGACTCTGAATGACCCAAATCTAGCGAAAAATAATTACATACTATAAATATAACTACAAGAAACTAATCTAATTAATGAAATCAAATCTTTAACAAGAAATTAGAAAATCGCCCCAAAAGGTCGACCCTGGCCCACGCCTCAGAATCAAGTAAAAGTCACAAAATAAGAACACCCAATCAACCACGAGTTCACCCATACCAAAATTATACAAATCTGATACCAAAACCTCAATCAAAACCCCAAAATTCGGTTTAAGAACTTTTCAACTTTTCTCCTAAATTTCTCAACCCAAAAGTTGAAAAGTTCGGACGTGCAGATATTAATCAAAAACAAGTCAAGAATCCTTACCCAAATGTTTCCTCTGAAAATTCCTCAAATTTTTGCCTCAATCCGAGCTCTGAAAGTCCCAAAATGAAAATGAGATCAAACCCTCAAACTTGCTCCTTTTCTACCTAGCGATTTCGCTTCTGCGGGCTTCCAGTTGCATCTGTGACGTTGCACCAGCAAAATTTCCATCGCAGGTGCAGATTCCTCTTAGGGCCAAAATTTCGCTTTTGTGGGCTTCTGTGTAGAACATTCCGCTTCTGCGACCATAGCCCATGTTGCCTTATCCGCTTCTGCAATCACACCATCGCATATGCGGACGTGCAGATGCGTCTCTTCCTTCGCACCTGCGATCTCAACTGGTCTGACCCACTCACGCTTTTGCGGCTCAAGGGCCGCTTTTGCGGCGCGGTACTTGCGATGGGGACTCCGCAGGTGCGATTACACCAGCTGATACCCAACTTCAGCAATTCATTCAACTCCAAAATTGGTCTGTTAACCTCCCGGAATCCACCCGAGGCCCCCGGGACCACAACCAAATATACCAACAAGTCCTCAAATATCCTGCGAACTTAGTCGAGCCTTCAAATCATATCGAACAATGCTAAAAACATGAATCGCACCCCAATTCAAGCTTAATGAACTTTAAAACTTCAAACTTCTACAACTGATGCTGAAACATATCAAATCACGTTCGATTGATCTCAAATTTTGCACACAAGTCATAATTGACGTTACGGACCTACTCCAACTTTCGGAATCGAAATCCGACCCCGATATCAAAAAGTCCACTCCCCGTCAAACTTCCCAAAATCCAACTTTCGCCATTTCAAGCCTAATTCAACTACGGACTTCCAAATCACAATCCGGACATGCTCCTAAATCCAAAATCACCCAACGGAGCTAATGGAACCGACAAAACTCCATTCTGGAGTCGTCTTCACACAATTCCAACTACGGTCAAATTTCTAGAACTTAAGCTTCCATTTTAGGGACTAAGTGTCCCATTTCACTCCGAAACCAAAAACAAATCCTCCCGGCAAGTCATATAAGCATAAAATGAAACAAAAGAAACAATAGACAGGGGATCGGAGCTAATACTCTCAAAACGACCAGCCAGATCGTTACAAAATTATTGTGTTAGGAACGTTCATGAGAGGTGTTAATTACTTCATCAGATAATTGTCCCTAAACCTTACTGATTATATACAAATAAAACTATCACGGGTAGGAAATATTGTGCTTTTGAATGTTTTTTGTGGGAGATAAATGGCGGCTAAAATTTTAGTAGTAGACAAAAGAACATTATATTCTGCATCCTATTAGGAGAGGTTTTACACTGGAAAAACAAGGAAATTATTCGTTTCTTGAAGAATCTCTCCGTACCCTTAGTAATTCAAGTTGTGGTTTAAAGAGATCCGCAAAAAAGGTGTAAAGCTCATAACATGTGATTTACATGAAATCCTCCAATAATATGAGATTTGACTAGGAGTTGGCAAGGTTCCCGGGTTCAATTATTTGGTACTTGCACATGTGATGACGACTGTGATATTTTATATTTTTATTTTGGACGGTTAGGTTAGTTGGCAATTGAATAGCCAGCCATTTTGGAGAAATATTTTGGCACTGAACCATGGTTCCTATCAGGGGCGGAGCTACAGCAGAGGGTGCGGGTTCGGACGAACCCAGTGACTTTTTTCGAGACCTTGTATTTGTATTAAAAAATTTACTATTTCTATATAAATATATCATGCCGAACCCAGTAACAAATGATGTTTGGGTTCAATGGTAAGAGTTCTGGGTTCGCACAGAGAACACGTGGGTTCGAATCCCGCTCGAAGCAGTGTGCTATTTTGTTGTTTTTTACAAAACAAAAAATATCAGAAAGTACAATTGTTTTTTACAAAATAAATATCAGAAAATACAAACTAAGGACAATGTAATTCTCGAACAACTACAAAAAGAATTTCAAAAAGCACAAACTACCGACAATGTAATTCTCAAACAACTCCAAAGGATATTTTTTGACTTACTTTAGACTAAAATTTATTCTTTTTAATACATAAAACATAAAGCATTTTCTCTTTCTAATAAACAATTCATTTTAAACAAAAACAGCCAAGTGCCAACACACCTTCTGTCTTTCTAATTCTCAAATCAAAAAGCTAGATTTCTTTGCCTGTCAGTCTTTTGATGATTTGATCGCTGCTACAACCCTCTGCCGGAGCCGGATGCCCTCAAACTCTCGTTGTGTATGCTCTTACAGTCTTACTCTCTTAGAAGTTAGACCCTTCTTTCTTCATTAATTCCTCTTTCCTGATTTTTTCTCTTCATGTTTTCCTCTTATATTTTATATTTGACAATTTATACAAAATCTGATTTTTAATCTTTGATTCTAGGGTTGTCCCACATTTTGAACTTCATTCTCTTTGTCAATTTGTGCTTTAGTACTTTCCAAAAGTTCAAACTTGGATTCTGCGACAAATCGACACACAAGGTATGTGGTCCTACTTTCCTGTTTTTAATTTCTTAGTGAGACCAACTTTTGGGTGTAATTTTGTTTTGTAATTTTTAGGGTCTTGAAGTGTAATTTTGTTTTGTAATTTTTAGGGTCTTCTAGCAAAAGTCGATATGATCACGAGTTTTTATAAAGCTCAAGCTTCTGCATCTTCTTCTAGCTCTCCTTTGTCAAGTTCTCTATGTCCAGTTATTAGTAACAATATTAATCCTTCCCAAGCATCGGATAAAGTGCTGGATTATGAGCCCGATCCCGCTGAAAGAAAACCAATTTCAGCATATCCACCTAATTTACGTGACAGAGTAAGGAGAAATTATATACAAAATGGACCTTGTCAACCTCGTGGTTTTGTCTTTCCAAAAAGAGATTTTGGAGGAATAATGCGTCAGTTTAATCCTGAATGGTTTAAAACTTCATATTCTCAATGGTTAGAATATAGCATTAAACAAGATGCAGTATTTTGTTTATGTTGTTACTTGTTTAAAAATGAGATTGGAGGATATGGGGAAAAAATAGGTGATGCTTTCACAACAAATGGTCTTAGAGGTTGGAATAAAGGTTTAGAAAGGCTTAAATCACACGTGGGTGATGTGAATAGTCTTCATAATCGATGTTTCAAGATGATGCTAGATTTAATGAATCAAGCACAATCTATTCTAACATCTTTGGACAAGCAATCTGAGAAAATTAAAAGTGAACATCGAGTTCGCTTGAATGCTTCAATTGATATGATAAGGTATCTTTTGAAAGAAGGAATGCCTTTTCGGGGCCATGATGAAAGTGTAACTTCTACAAGAAGAGGCCATTTTTTAGATCTTTTAAAATGGTATGCAGATAGGAAGGAAGATGTGAAAAATGTGGTATTAGAAAAAGCTCCAAAAAATAACACCATGACTTCTCCTGATATTCAAAAAGATATTGTGAATTCTTGTGCAGAAGAAACAGCGAAAGCAATTATTGAAGACTCGAATGGGGATTTTTTTGGGATATTAGTTGATGAGTCTAAAGATGTCTCTCATAAGGAACAAATGGCTCTTGTGTTGCGGCTGCGCTATGTCAACAAAGATGGTAAACTTATTGAGCGATTCCTTGGTCTTGTTCATGTTAAAGATATAACTGCACATGCATTACAAAAAGCAATAAATTTTTTGCTTTTACAACATTCATTGAGTTCATCTTTAATACGGGGACAAGGGTATGATGGAGCTAGTAACATGCAAGGAGAAATTAATGGTCTTAAAGCTTTGATTCTTAAAGATAATCCTTCGGCATATTGCGTACATTGCTTTAATCATCAATTGCAATTGACCTTTGTAGCTGTTGCAAAGAAACACCATGATATAAATAATTTTTTTGATATTCTTGCTAATGTTCTGAATGTTGTTGGAGGTTCTTATAAGCATAGGGAGATGCTTATAGATGATCAAGCTGAAAAATTGGATGAGTTATTAGTGCTTGGTGAAGTTCATACAGGAAGTGGATTAAATCAAGAACTTGCGCTTCAAAGACCAGGTGATACCCGTTTGGGGATCTCACTTTAAGACATTGCGCAACTTTATATCTTTATTCTTATCAATTGTTCATGTACTTGGAGTTCTTGCAAATGAGGGTTCAAATTATCAGGAGAAAGCATTGGCAAAAAGTCTAGTGGAAGATATAAGATCTTATGAGTTTGTGCATGTATTACATTTGATGTTAAAAATAATGGCAATTACATATGATTTGAATATGTCTCTGCAAAGAAAAGATCAAGATATTGTTAATGCTATGAAACTTGTTCATTTCACAAAGAGGCAATTGCAAACAATGAGGGAATCTAAATGGAATTCTTTGTTAGAAGATGTCTCTTCGTTTTGTGATAAGAATGGTATTATGATCCCAAAAATGGATGAGAAGTATGGTCTTGGAAAGTCGAAGCGTAAAAGCTCAACTGTTACATATTCTCATCATTTGAATGTAGAAGTTTTTTGTGCCGCTATTGATTTGCAACTTTCGGAGCTTAACAATCGTTTTAGTGAAGTGAATACTGATTTGCTTCTTGGTATGGCTAGTTTGAGTCCCGATGATTCTTTTGAAAATTATGATAAAAACAAGATTATGAAACTTGCTACATATTATCAAAATGAGTTCATTGCTTCTAAGCTTGAAGATCTTAGTTTTGAGCTTGACAACTATATTGACTATGTTCGAGAAATGGACAATGCATTCTCTAACCTGAAAGGGCTTGGCGATCTCTCGAAGACATTGGTTAAAACAAATATTTACAAGACATGGGGACTTGTTTATTTGCTTGTGAAGCTAAGTTTGATATTACCCGTGGCTACTGCTGTATACGGTTAAAACCAATCCTCGATCATGAAGATCGATCGAGGATGGCATCTCAGTCAAGGGGTATCTTCATGGAGAACCCGAACGAATTCCGATACGGGGGCGTCGAGCTTGGGGCATCCGAATCGACCGAGGTAACATCGACCGATACAGGTCCCGAACATCGATGCCCGAAAGTGATCACCAAGCTCGAAACCAAAGCCGAGGTTCCAATCCGACACCGAGCTCGAGTCGGTATCGAGCTCACAGACAAAAAGTTGTTACAACCGCACCAAATGAGAGAATCTTGGCGGGAATTAAGGAGGAGACACATCATCATGGGTCCTCCACTAGTAATATTATTCCATTATGTTGCTATAGATAAAGTAGTGATCCTTGGCTATAAAAGGCAAGATAGATTGTAATAGAAGACATCTTCCCTGGGATTAAGAATTCATTTTGTTTATCTTTCTAAAGCTCACTAAGTATCTTTGTTCATCATTTCCTATTTTACATCATAAATACGTGTATTGTTATCTTCAGAACAAAGAAATCTACTTACCCTTAGAACCATACATAAATTCAACGTTATCCGATTTTTCGGGTAAATAGTTTGGCGCCCACCGTGGGGCTAAGGATAACAAGTGATAATTTGATACAAATATACAGTACACTCCAGCTTGCAACTTCATACCAGCAATGGCTCTGCCAATCGACCTCGAAGCCGGCCTTCAGGATGAAACCAACAACTTGGTGCCCGTGGCCGAAAGGCTACCCAACAACGGCAACGAGGTTCGAATCGAGGAACCCGAAATTCAAGCCGAAGTACCAGTAGATATCAATTCACGAATGGCTCTAGAAGCGAATCAGTGTTCCGAGCAGGAAAGAAGCGTTCAGGGTAGCGCTCGACCCATAGCCCGAGACACCCACAACATGGGGGAAATCGGGGTCAGCTTGCGTATGATTTTCGAAATGCTACAAGCCCAACAAGTAGCGATAGCTCAGTTGCAGAGCCAAACTCATATGCAAAGTAATCCAAACTCCAATCCACTTCTTCGAGAAGTAACCCCCAGAACAGAGCCCGACACAGTGAAATCGAACGAGCGAGAATCAGGAACCGCTCCTGAAATTGCTAAACTGCTCGAGGAACTCACAAAATGAGTCGAAGCCAACGACAAAAAATTCGAAACATATGATGCTAGGATCGATCAGATCCCGGGGGCTCCGCCCATGATGAAAGGGCTGGATTCGAAGAAGTTCATACAAAAGCCTTTTCCATCGAGCGCGGCCCCGAAACCGATCCCAAAAAAGTTCCGTATGCCTGTAATTCCCAAATATAACGGTACGACCGATCTTAACGAACATCTCACCTCCTATACATGTGCCATCAAAGGCAACGATGTGGAAGACGATGAGATCGAGTCCGTATTATTGAAAACGTTCGAAGAGACCCTCGCAAAAGGAGCAATGATCTGGTATCACAACTTGCCACCAAATTCTATCGATTCTTTTGCCATGTTAGCAGATTCATTCGTAAAAGCACATGCTGGTGCCATAAAGGTCGCAACGAGGAAATCATATCTATTCAAAGTAAAACAAAGGGGTGATGAAATACTGAGGGAATTCGTATCCCGGTTTCAAATAGAACGCATGGATTTGCCACCAGTCACAGACGACTGGGCCGTACAAGCTTTCACCCAAGGGTTGAACGGACTGAGTTCGACAGCGGCACATCGGCTGAAACAAAGCTTGATCGAATACTCTACAATAACTTGGGCAGATATACACAATCGGTATCAATCGAAAATCAGGGTCGAAGATGATCAATTAGGATTTCTGTATGAACCCACGCGTCAGAACCGCGCAACCACTAAAATTCTGAAGGAAACCAACAAAGAACAAAGGTCAAATAGAGACCGATACCAGCCGTACGTCACAGATCAGGTGAACCACGGTTCGGCACGTGAGACAGTTAGGAATAACCGCAGGTATGATCGAGGACAAAATTCTCGGGGACTTATGAGCAAGAGAGGCTTTGATAAATATGCCGATCCTATAGAAGTTCTTCGATTATCGGAATATAACTTCAACATCGATGCATCCGCTATCGTATCGGCTATCGGACGCATCAAAGATACCAGATGGCCTCGATCCATGCAGACCGATCCGGCCCAAAGGAATCCCAATCAAATATGCGAGTATCATGGCACCCATGGTCACAAAACGGAAGAATGCAGACAATTAAGAGAGGAAGTAGCCCGCTTGTTCAACAAAGGGCACCTTAGGGAATTTTTGAGTGATAGGGCGAAGAACCATTTTAAAAACAAGGACTTCGGCAAGCAAAACGAAGAAGAAGAACCACAGCACATCATTCACATGATCATCGGCGGCGTCGATACCCCTCAGGGACCTATGCTCAAACGCACTAAAATGTCGATTGTGAGGGAAAAGCGATCTCGAATTCAAGATTACACTCCCTCAGGGACTTTATCGTTCAATGATGAAGATGCAGAGGGAATCATCCAACCCTATAACGATGCACTGGTAATATCCGTACTCATGAATAAAATTAAAATTAAGCGTGTGTTAATTGATCCAGGTAGCTCGGCCAATATCATCAGATCGAAGGTCGTAAAACAGCTCGGCCTACAAAACCGGGTCGTGTCCGCAACTTTGGTTTTAAATGGATTCAATATGGCATGCGAAACCACCAAAGGCGAGATAACCCTACCGATAAACGTCGCCGGAACAATTCAGGAAACAAAGTTTCACGTGATCGAAGGCGATATGAGATATAACGCCCTTTTCGGAAGGCCGTGGATCTACAACATGAGAGCTGTACCTTTGACCCTACACCAGGTCCTCAAATTCCCAACACCGACAGGTGTCAAAATAGTGTACGGAGAACAACCAGCCGCAAAGGAAATGTTCTGCGTTGAGAAGGCAAAACCAATATCTTCGTCTTCGCCGGTGAATGGATCGGGTTCAAAAGGAGGCACAGTCGAAGACCGGAATGCCAAATAGCAACCAAAGACATCGGCCTCGACCCAGCCAGATAAGCAGGGCATTGAAGAAGATAATGATCAGTGGATCCATCGATCCTTCGTGACCCCCGATGACTCCGATGCCACCAAATCAACTATTGAGGAATTGGAGCAAATCATTTTGATCGAACACTGGCCCCAACAAAAGGTATACCTGGGAAGGGGTTTGAGCCCCGAACTCAGGAAGAAAATCATTCAATTTCTTATCAATAACATCGATTGCTTTGCTTGGTCCCATTTAGATATAACAGGAATCCCGCCGGACATAACGACACATCGACTAAGTGTGTCCCTTAGATTCAGACCGGTGAAGCAAAAAAGAAGACCCCAATCGGAGGTGAAGCACGCATTCATAAAAGATGAGGTAACTAGACTGCTCAAAATAGGATCCATTAGAGAGGTAAAATACCCCGAATGGTTGTCCAATGTGGTCGTAGTGCCTAAAAAGGGAAACAAACTTAGAATGTGTATAGACTATAAGGACTTGAACAAAGCATGCCCCCAAAGATTCTTATCCACTGCCCAACATCGATCACTTGATCGATGCCATGGCCGGCCACAAGATCCTCACTTTTCTCGATGCCTATTCCGGGTATAATCAAATCCAGATGAACCTGGAAGACCAGGAAAAGACTTCGTTTGTGACCAGACATGGAACATATTGTTATAACGTAATGCCCTTCGGGCTAAAAAATGCATGAGCTACTTATCAACGCCTAGTAAATAGAATGTTCGAAGAACAAATAGGTAAATCAATGGAAGTCTATATTGATGACATGCTAGTCAAGTCCCTGCGCGCAGAGGACCATTTGACCCATTTGCAGGAAACATTCGATATTCTGAGGAAATACAACATGAGGCTCAACCCCGAAAAATGTGCTTTCGGAGTCGGCTCAGGTAAGTTCCTCGGCTTCATGGTGTCAAATCGGGGAATCGAGATTAACCCAGACAAAATCAAGGCCATTGAAGACATCACCATCGTGAACAACGTGAAAGCTGTACAAAGGTTAACAGGAAGAATAGCAGCCTTAGGCCGATTCATTTTGAAATCATCAGATCGAAGCCACAAATTTTTCTCTCTCCTCAAAAATAAGAACGACTTCGCTTGGACACCGGAATGCCAACTAGCATTACAAGAACTGAAACGATATCTATCAAACCCACCACTGTTGCACACTCCAAACCGACGAAAAACTTTACCTGTACTTGGCAGTATCAGAAGTCGCCATAAGCAGTGTCCTGGTTCGAGAAGAGGAAGGTACGTAATTTCCTGTTTACTACGTAAGTCGGACCTTAGGGGAAGCGGAAACTAGATATTCGCACTTGGAAAAATTGGCGCTTGCACTGATTAGCGCCTCTAGGAAGTTACGACCGTACTTTCAATGCCACCCCATAAGCGTATTAACCACCTGCCCACTTCGTAATATTTTACATAGGCCTGAACTATCGGGCCGATTGGCCAAATGGGCCATCGAACTCAGCGGGTATGATATCGAATATCGACCTCGAACGACCATCAAGTCTCAAATTTTAGCAGATTTCGTGGCCGATTTCATGCCGACCCTCGTACCCGAAGTCGAAAAAGAACTACTGTTAAAATCAAATTTATCGACGAGGGCATGGATCCTCTTTACGGACGGAGCTTCGAACGTAAAGGGGTCCGGGCTAGGCATAGTTTTAAAATCTCCCACGGGTAACATTATTAGGCAAGCTATTAAAACTATCAGGTTAACTAACAACGAGGCCGAGTATGAAGCCATAATTGCAGGTCTCGAGCTAGCTAGAAATTTGGGAGCGGAGGTCGTTGGGGCCAATTGCGACTCTTTGCTGGTGGTGAGTCAAGTAAACAAAACCTTCGAAGTCCGAGAAGGCAGAATGCAAAGGTATTTGGACAAACTGCTTATCACTTTGAACCATTTCAAACAATGGAGTCTACGACATGTTCCCCGAGAACAGAATAACGAGGCCGATGCGCTTGCTAATTTGGGATCATCGGTCGAGGTGAATGATTTAAACTCGGAAACTATCGTTTAACTTTCAAGATCTGTAATCGAAGAAGGGCACGCCGAAATAAATTCTACTAGCTTAACCTGGGATTGGAGAAACAAGTGTATTGAATACTTAAAAAACGGAAAGCTCCCTTCAGACCACAAAGAGTCCAGGACCCTTCGAACTAAAGCTGCTCGATTTACTTTGACTGCGGACGGAACGTTATATCGAAGAACATTCGATGGACCGATGGCGGTATGCATAGGTCCGGGAGATACCAATTACATCCTCCGGGAAGTACACGAGGGCACTTGTGGCAATCACTCCGGTGCCGACATGTTAGTTCGAAAAGTGTAGAGCAGGGTATTATTGGATCGATATGGGCAAAGACGCAAAAGAATTTGTTCGAAAATGCGATAAATGTCAAAGGTTTGCTCCAATGATCCATCAGCCCGGAGAACAACTTCACTCGGTCCTATCCCCATGGCCATTCATTAAATGGGGAATGGACATCGTCGGCCCCCTACCATCGACCTCAGGTAAAGCCAGATTTATTTTGTTTATGACTGACTATTTTTCTAAATGGGTTGAAGCGCAGGCGTTCGAGAAAGTAAGAGAAAAAGAGGTTATCGACTTTTTGTGGGATCATATCATATGCCGATTCGGGATACCATCCGAAATAGTATGTGATAATGTGAAGCAATTCATTGGCAACAAAATCACAAAATTCTTCGAAGACCACAAAATAAGAAGGATACTAGCAACCCCGTACCACCCAAGCGGAAACGGACAAGCCAAATCAACAAACAAAACTATTCTTCAAAACCTGATGAAGAGATTGAACGACGCTAAGGGAAAATGGAGAGAAATCCTGCCCGAAGTCCTTTGGGCATACCGAACAACATCGAAATCCAGTATAGGGACGACCCCATTCTCCTTAGTATATGGCTCCGAGGCATTGATACCAGTCGAAGTCGGAGAGCCTAGTCCCAGATTTCGATTCACGACGGAAGAATCAAATAACGAGGCTATGAACACCAGCCTTGAATTATCGGACAAAGGACGAGAAGCTGCCCTCATCCGGTTGGCCGCAAAAAAGCAACGAATCGAAAGGTGTTACAATCGAAGAACTAAATTTCGCCACTTCAAGCCAGGGGACTTGGTGTTAAGGAAAGTCACCATCAATACTCGGAATCCAAACGAAGGAAAACTAGGACCAAATTGGGAAGGACCGTACCAGGTGCTCGAGAACTTTGGGAAAGGATCGTACAGGCTCGGCATCATAAACGGCAAACAGCTATCAAGCTGTTGGAATGTATCACATCTAAAACGGTACTACTGCTAAAGTCCGACCTTTCCCATATTTATTCAACTGTCTCGCACAGAAGTTCGAACAAAGAACAGAAGTATTCTTTTACTCAAAAGCACGTGTTGCACTCTTTTTTCCTTAGACCGGTTTTTTCCCAAATGGGTTTTTGCGGCAAGGTTTTTAATGAGGCAACCATTGATCGTGCTGCGCTTTTAAAACAGTATCCGAGGCTTTCGACCCTTAGCCCGAACGGCCTCGAATACCGGGGGGGCACCAGGCCCTCAAATACATCGAGTTCAGATGCAACAAAGTCTTCTCACAACAATAGAGGAAAAATTGTAAGAGCCAAAATGGTCAAAATGAACCATGCTAATATAGATTGCCCCAAAACATATGTACAATGACTTGAGATTTATTATGCAACCAGCATGCGGGCATATCGAGTTATCTCGAGTTTGAAATAAACACTCGAATATTAAGCCTACGGGCTACTTCTATATCGAGTTCGAAATACTCAGTCGACCGTTGAGCCTACGGGCTACTTCAACATCGAGTTCGAAATAATCACTCGAATATTAAGCCTACGGGCTTCCACATTATCTCGAGTTCGAAATAATCACTCGAATATTAAGCCTACGGGCTACCACATTATCTCGAGTTCGAAATAAACACTCGAATATTAAGCCCACGGGCTATTTCTATATCGAGTTCGAAATAAACACTCAAATGTCAAAGCCTACGGGCTGCCGAGTTCGAACGAGGGCCCAATCGAGTTTGAAACATTGAAAAAGCTACGTTTACTTAGAGTTTACGTTAACCACCACATTATCATCAACTCAACAAGCAAAACGTCACTCCAAATCTAATCGATCAAAATCAACCTTGTTATATATATACAAAATTGCCTACGTAATTAATTTACAGATATGGAGAATTAGACTCTAAGCTTCTGGGTCGGGGTCTTCCCCACCCTCTGACCCGCTTTTGCTACCATCATCGTTATCATCGTCATCATCATCAGAAGCCAAGGCTTCAGCTTTCGCTTCAAGCTCTTTTGCCTTTCTTACCTCTTTGGTAAAGTCAAAACTTCGAGCATGTATCTCCTCGAGGGTCTCCCTCCGAGATCTACACTTAACAAGTTCGGCAACCCAATGAGCTCGAGCATCGGCAATCTTCGCCGCTTCCCGGGCCTCCACCTGAGCGGCCTCAGCATCAGCTCGATATACAGCAATAGACTTATCCGCCAAAACTTTCGATGACTCAACCTCCGCCTTAGCCTCAGCAAGTCATATCTCAAGCTCATCGATTTTCTTAGCCTGAACTGACACCTTTTGCTTGACGTTTTGAAGCTGAACGTCGGCTGATAATAACTTTGTTAAGATGGTTTCTTTCTTCGCTGCCAGACGGTCAATAGTCTCCTTCCACTGGTTGCATTCGACCCGGATTTGATCGACCTCCTCTCAAAGTAGCCCGATCTTCTCGATCTTTTGCTGCAACTGAGACAATGAAGGGTTAACTTCCACAGTTGAGTCGAATCCATACTTTAACAGAATGAGGCTCACCTGCTGATCGAGCTCGACCCTTTCTTCACGAACCTTAGCCAAATCCGCTTGAAGATCCTTTATAACCTCCTCCTTTTTGCTACAAAGAAGCCGAAGGTCATCTCTTTCACCTAGGACCTTCCGGAGTTCGGCCTCACACTGGCTAAGATCAACTCGAAACCTACCGATGGCCTGCATAGTTAGAAACTGTCATCAACACCAATAAAACAAATAAGGATCATCGATATCGGAACCATCAAGTATGGAAAAGAACAAAGAAGCCAAGTATGGAAGAATCATTACCCGAGTAATAAAACGCTGAGCTTCCTCTAACAAAAGAGAAGCATCACCGATATCGGAACTGTCATCAACACTAGTAAAACAATCCTTAAAAGGATCTGCTGCACCTGAGCAAGTACCAATATCGGGAGTCTTCAGCTCTCGAGCCTCCTTCAACGCTGTTACACCCTATATTTTCGTATGTAAAAATGCGTCGTAAGTAAACTAATGTAGGACAAAAAAATGAGATAATATTTAAAAGTATATAAAGTAAGTTAATCATGTTACCTCTGAGGTTACAAATATTGAAGATCATGAACAACAAGTACAAAGAGGGTTGGACAGTTCAGAAGCTAAAGCAATTAAATAAAACAATGTTTCATCGAAAGTCGACAAGTTGGGAATGTTATAACATGTACCTTTGGGGTGAGACTAGGGTGATTAACATGATAAAGAGATTATGTTATGATTTATATTAGTCGTATTACATCCGTGTGTTATGTTTTTAAGTCAAGCGAGTTGTGGAACAAAAGTCGATGAAAGTCATCACAAGTTACATTCATAAGTTTTACTGAAACTTTGGGTCAAATGTAACTGCAATTTTCTCCCAATATACTTAGAGTTATGGTGTGTTCCACACATCGAATTAAAGATCTATGAGTCTATTTTCCAACGCATTAAACCATTTGTCAATACGACATCGGAGTAGAGATATATGTGCATTTTTGCGATACTGCGCAAGCTGCTAGGTGACAAGTAGGTGTGTCACCTACTTGCTTAAATGAAAGCCCAAAAATGGGCCATTTCGGGTCGTCCAAAGAGGCCTTTTAAGGGCCTATTTTCTTCATATATTAGACTTAAAATAGATCATAATAACCAGACATAAGCTCTGCAAAGAATCCTCCCAAAAATTTCCCACAAACCCTAATTGATTTTCTCTCCCTTTCAAGTTCCAATTGGAGGTAAAACTTAGAGTTTGAAGAACCAAGATAGGAGCTGAGTTATCCAACAAATAAGGTGAGTTTACTGCTCTCTTTCATCCATTTTTTCTTATGTAAATTCATGGTAAGTCGTTCTATACTTGTAAGAACTCACGGGATGGTGATCGGAAGCCGTGAGTTCGAGTTATTCACTTGTAGCGGACTGTTTTGTGGACTGTTTTGTGTTGCTGTTGGGCTGCGTGTTTTATTACTATTTTGTGGAGTTTTGGAGGAGGAAGGGGGTTTATAAACACCATATAAATGTAGGGTGGTTGGCTGGTCGTTCGTCATAACATTTTCGGGTCGTTTGACACTACTACAGTGGTCGTTTTGTGTACGAAGAGATTGGGGTGTGTTGGGCTGTTTTGTAGTATTTGATGGTGTATATAGGGCTGGAAAATGATGTATATATGTTGTTATTGTTCTGTCCTTGTATTGTTGGTGTTATCTTGAAGTTGGAGGAAGGGCATATTATAGGGGAGATGCTGCCCGTTTTAATACAAAATAGGTTTGTCGTTCGTTGTGCGATAGTTGTACCTTTCGTAACTTAACGATAGTATTATTATCATTCTTGTAGATTAAGGTGCGAAGAGGTGAGTTCAACTTGGTGATTGAAAAGATTGTGATAAGGTATGTTAAGGCTAAGCCTTCCTTCATTTTGGCATGATCTCGTAGCTACATGTGTTAGTAATGAGACAAAAGAGAAGTTCATATTCATGAATTTATTCACACTATTCTAGTCTCATAAGTTACAATATTATTCCTTATCGAGACTCTATATTCAATTTTAGTATTGTCTTCTTTCAGTCAAGAGAGCAGCAAGCCTATATATACAGTATTACAGTATTTTCATTACCATCGAGCTATAATCGATGGGCAGGCCCCTATTGGGAAACCTCTGATCAGATGGAAAGTTATATACCGAGCCTACTGTGGCCGAGCGCCTATGAGCGAGCCCAGCATGGTCGAGATACATAGCCTAGTATGGCCGAGCGCCTATAAGCGAGCCTACTATGGCATAGCAGTTATATATACCGAGCCTTATAAGGCCGTACAATTATTTTACTTACTATATTGAAGGAGTTGAGTCAGTATCAGCAGGTAAGTATATCTCCAGATCATCTTTGACTCCCAGTTAATTTCAGTTATCATATTATCAGTTCAGTTTCAGATTTCAGTTATTTTATTGCCTTACATACTCGGTACATTATTTCGTACTGACGATCAGCTTCACAGGATCTTTCGTGTTATGCATGCCACGGAGAAAGAGGCAGTTGAGCTAGCAGCTTTTCGACTCCGAGATATAGCCATCCTTTGGTACGAGGGATGGGAGAGGTCCAGGGGACGTGATACACCTCCAGCTATTTGGGAGAATTTTTCAGATGCTTTCCTTGACCAGTACTTACCGCGGGAGATCCGACAGGCTCGAGTCGATCAGTTTCTAGCCCTCAAGCAGGGTAATATGAGTGTTCGAGAGTATAGTCTCCGTTTTGACTCATTGGCCAGATATGCACCATCCATAGTTTCTACTATGCGGGACAGGATTCACAGGTTTATAGCAGGGTTAGCCCCAGAGTTAACCGAGGCATGTGCCACCGCTGCATTGCAGGATAGTATGGATATCTCCCGGATTCAGGCATTCGCCCAGAATATAGAAAGGGGTAGGCGTCGGCAGCAGGGTACAGAGAGGGCTGAGCAAGGGCAACGTAAGAGGATGAGATTTCCCAGGTCTGAGGAGCAATCTCAGGGTAGTTATAGGACCCAGTACTTCGGACGGCCACCTAGGCCTCCGCCACCTCAGTTACAGGGTTACAGGTATGACCGCTATACTCAGTCAGGACCAGGTGAGAGCTCACGGGCGTCGGGTTTGCAGCGACAACGAGGTTCTGCGCAGACATGGTCATTTCCTCCGCGGTGTGACATCTGTGGTAGAGGACACTTGGGTCAATGCCGAGCAGGTTCTGATGCTTGTTATACATGTGGGCGTCCGGGGCATATGATGCGAGATTGCCCAAATAGAGATTCTGGGGGAATGGCACAACCAGCGAGTTCAGCAACAGGATCGTCTATGTCCGTGCATCCTTCAAGGCGTGAGTCTCAGTCTTCGGCTGGTAGAGGTCGAGGCAGAGGTAGAGGTTCCAGTTCAGGTGGTAATCAGAACCGTATCTATGCTTTAGCGGGTCGACAGGACCAGGAGTCTTCACCAGACGTTGTGACAGGTATATTAACCATTTTCTCTCACGATGCTTATGCTTTGATAGACCCAGGATCTACTTTATCGTATATTACCCCATTTGTCGCGAGGAAGTTTGGTATAGTGCCTGAAATACTAAGTGATCCTTTTGCGGTATCTACACCGGTCGGAGAATCGATTATTGCTAGACGGGTTTACCGAGGTTGTACGGTGACAATTTGTAGTCGTCAGACCTCAGCTGACCTAGTTGAGCTAGAGATGATGGACTTTGATGCTATCATGGGCATGGACTGGTTGGCAGCTTGCTATGCCACAGTTGATTGCCGAGCAAAGGTAGCCAAATTTCATTTTCCGGGTGAGCCAGTCCTTGAATGGGTAGGTAATACACCAACACCCAGAGGTAGGTTTATTTCCTATCTGAAGGCGAGGAAAATGATCGCAAAAGGGTGCATTTATCATATTGTGCGAGTTAGAGATGCAGATGCTGAGATACCTACACTTCAGTCTATTCCCATAGTCAAAGAGTATGCAGATGTGTTTCGAGATGAGCTTCCAGGTATTCCTCCAGAGCGAGAGATTGATTTTAGCATCGATTTGCTTCCAGGAACTCAACCAATATCCGTCCCTCCGTATAGAATGGCACCTGCCGAATTGAAGGAGTTGAAGGAGCAGTTAAAAGATTTGCTGGAGAAAGGTTACATTAGGCCCAGTACCTCACCTTGGGGTGCACCGGTACTATTTGTGCGGAAGAAAGACGGCTCGCTGAGGATGTGTATCGATTATAGGCAGTTGAACAAGGTAACTATTAAGAATAAGTATCCACTTCCAAGGATCGATGACTTGTTTGATCAGTTGCAGGGAGCTAGATGCTTTTCCAAGATTGATTTGAGGTCGGGGTACCACCAGGTCAGAGTTCGGGAAAAAGATATTCCGAAGACAGCCTTCAGGACCCGATATGGCCACTTCGAGTTCCTTGTCATGTCCTTCGGGTTGACTAATGCACCCGCTGTATTTATGGACTTGATGAATAGCCTATTCCGGCCATTTTTAGATCTGTTCGTGATAGTATTTATTGATGATATTCTGGTTTATTCCCGTTCAGAGGATGAGCATGCGGACCACCTGCGAGCGGTACTCCAAACCCTCCGTGATCGTAAGTTGTATGCTAAGTTTTCTAAATGTGAGTTCTGGTTGAAGTCTGTAGCATTCTTGGGGCATATTGTATCAGATGAAGGGATAAAGGTGGACACTCAGAAGATTGAGGCCGTGAAATCTTGGCCTAGACCTACCACTCCGACAGAGGTTCGTAGCTTTCTAGGCTTAGCAGGATACTATCGGAGGTTCGTAGAGGGTTTTTCTTCCCTTTCGGCACCATTGACGAAGTTGACACAGAAAGAAACTAAGTTTCAATGGACAGAGGCTTGTGAGCGGAGTTTCCAAGAGCTTAAGAACAAGTTGACCTCAGCTCCAGTTCTAACACTTCCAGAGGGTCTAGAGGGTTATGCCGTGTATTGTGATGCATCAGGTGTCGGGTTAGGATGTGTCCTGATGCAACATGGGAAGGTAATTGCACATGCTTCAAGGCAGTTGAGGAAGCACGAGAGGAATTATCCGACCCACGACCTCGAGTTAGCTGCGGTTGTCCATGCACTTAAGATATGGCGGCATTATTTATATGGTGTTCATGTTGATATATTTACTGATCATAAAAGCCTACAATATATTTTCAAGCAGAAAGAGTTGAATTTGCGACAGAGGCGATGGCTTGAGTTATTGAAAGATTACGATGTTAACATTCTCTACCATCCAGGGAAAGCTAATGTTGTAGCAGATGCCTTAAGTCGCCGATCTATGGGTAGCTTAGCACATGTAGAGCCCAAGAAAAGACAATTAGCTAGAGATATTCATCAATTGGCTTCGTTGGGGTTTCGGTTAGTAGATTCTGAGGATGGTGGAGTTGTAATCCAAAACACTGCAAAATCATCCCTCATAGCTGAAGTCAAGGAAAGGCAGTACGAGGACCCAGAGTTGGTCGAGTTGAGAGAGCGAGTTCCGCAGCAGAAGAAGCCATTGTTAGAGCTCAAGGGAGATGGGGTTCTCAGATACAAGGGTCGTTTGTGTGTTCCAGATGTAGCAGGGCTACGAGACAGGATTATGTCAGAGGCAAATTGCTGCTATTTATAAAGATTGGCCATGTGTGGCATGCATAGTATGTTTCTGGCTACGTGCAGGTTGGTTTTAACCTAGTGTACGAAGGATACTCTGGAAAAAGTTTCCAAAGTCTCCAAGAGTAAACATTCGAGGACGAATGTTCCCAAGGGGGGAGTGATGTTACACCCTATATTTTCGTATGTAAAAATGCGTCGTAAGTAAACTAATGTAGGACAAAAAAATGAGATAATATTTAAAAGTATATAAAGTAAGTTAATCATGTTACCTCTGAGGTTACAAATATTGAAGATCATGAACAACAAGTACAAAGAGGGTTGGACAGTTCAGAAGCTAAAGCAATTAAATAAAACAATGTTTCATCGAAAGTCGACAAGTTGGGAATGTTATAACATGTACCTTTGGGGTGAGACTAGGGTGATTAACATGATAAAGAGATTATGTTATGATTTATATTAGTCGTATTACATCCGTGTGTTATGTTTTTAAGTCAAGCGAGTTGTGGAACAAAAGTCGATGAAAGTCATCACAAGTTACATTCATAAGTTTTACTGAAACTTTGGGTCAAATGTAACTGCAATTTTCTCCCAATATACTTAGAGTTATGGTGTGTTCCACACATCAAATTAAAGATCTATGAGTCTATTTTCCAACGCATTAAACCATTTGTCAATACGACATCGGAGTAGAGAGATATGTGCATTTTTGCGATACTGCGCAAGCTGCTAGGTGACAAGTAGGTGTGTCACCTACTTGCTTAAATGAAAGCCCAAAAATGGGCCATTTCGGGTCGTCCAAAGAGGCCTTTTAAGGGCCTATTTTCTTCATATATTAGACTTAAAATAGAGCATAATAACCAGACATAAGCTCTGCAAAGAATCCTCCCAAAAATTTCCCACAAACCCTAATTGATTTTCTCTCCCTTTCAAGTTCCAATTGGAGGTAAAACTTAGAGTTTGAAGAACCAAGATAGGAGCTGAGTTATCCAACAAATAAGGTGAGTTTACTGCTCTCTTTCATCCATTTTTTCTTCTGTAAATTCATGGTAAGTCGTTCTATACTTGTAAGAACTCACGGGATGGTGATCGGAAGCCGTGAGTTCGAGTTATTCACTTGTAGCGGACTGTTTTGTGGACTGTTTTGTGTTGCTGTTGGGCTGCGTGTTTTATTACTATTTTGTGGAGTTTTGGAGGAGGAAGGGGGTTTATAAACACCATATAAATGTAGGGTGGTTGGCTGGTCGTTCGTCATAACATTTTCGGGTCGTTTGACACTACTACGGTGGTCGTTTTGTGTACGAAGAGATTGGGGTGTGTTGGGCTGTTTTGTAGTATTTGATGGTGTATATAGGGCTGGAAAATGATGTATATATGTTGTTATTGTTCTGTCCTTGTATTGTTGGTGTTATCTTGAAGTTGGAGGAAGGGCATATTATAGGGGAGATGCTGCCCGTTTTAATACAAAATAGGTTTGTCGTTCGTTGTGCGATAGTTGTACCTTTCGTAACTTAACGATAGTATTATTATCATTCTTGTAGATTAAGGTGCGAAGAGGTGAGTTCAACTTGGTGATTGAAAAGATTGTGATAAGGTATGTTAAGGCTAAGCCTTCCTTCATTTTGGCATGATCTCGTAGCTACATGTGTTAGTAATGAGACAAAAGAGAAGTTCATATTCATGAATTTATTCACACTATTCTAGTCTCATAAGTTACAATATTATTCCTTATCGAGACTCTATATTCAATTTTAGTATTGTCTTCTTTCAGTCAAGAGAGCAGCAAGCCTATATATACAGTATTACAGTATTTTCATTACCATCGAGCTATAATCGATGGGCAGGCCCCTATTGGGCAACCTCTGATCAGATGGAAAGTTATATACCGAGCCTACTGTGGCCGAGCGCCTATGAGCGAGCCCAGCATGGTCGAGATACATAGCCTAGTATGGCCGAGCGCCTATAAGCGAGCCTACTATGGCAGAGCAGTTATATATACCGAGCCTTATAAGGCCGTACAATTATTTTACTTACTATATTGAAGGAGTTGAGTCAGTATCAGCAGGTAAGTATATCTCCAGATCATCTTTGACTCCCAGTTAATTTCAGTTATCATATTATCAGTTCAGTTTCAGATTTCAGTTATTTTATTGCCTTACATACTCGGTACATTATTTCGTACTGACGTCCCTTTTTTGGGGGCGCTGCATTTCATGCGTGCAGGTTCAGACAGACAGACGGGTAGACCTCCTCAGTAGGTGTTTCCCGAGTTCCGCCTGATCGGTAAGCTCCACGTCTTTCGGAGTTGCCAGGACTAGAGTTTTCTGTACATCTTATGTATATCTGTATATATGTTATGGGTAGGTCGGGGCCCTGTTCCGATCACAGTACATCTATCAGTAGAGGCTTGTAGGCATATCCTGTTGGTTAGTGCATTATGTTGGGTTTGTATAAATTGGTGGTTTGTCAGCTGTAGTAGCTATGACGGCCTTGTCGGCCTAGCTTTATATTGATATTTAGTTAGTGCTAGTTTCCATTCAGTTTTATATTTTGCTTCGCAAATTGTCTTGCAAGGTGGCCCCATGGCCAAAGTATGACATTATGTGTTCAGAGTCCCTTAGTCGCAATTTGGTACGCCAGGTTAGGTGAGGCACGGGGTGCTTGTCTCGCTCCTAGGTTCGGGGCGTGACAAACTTGGTATCAGAGCAGTTCTGTCCTAGGGAGTCTACAAGCCGTGTCTAGTAGGGTCTTGTTTATAGATGTGTTGTGCACCACATTATATAAGCAAGGAACTACAGGGCATTTAGGAGTTGGTTACACTTCTTTGAAATCTAAATCGTGCTATAGAACTGAGTTATAGGAAATTTGAATTAAACTTATGTGTTGGTGTTTGCATGCACAGATGACGGTGACTAGGAAGACTACGGCTAGCCAGAGGAGAGATACAGTAGTAGGTGAGGGGACCAACAGGGTACCCCCAGTAGATGGGGCCCAGTCTGAGGCTCAAGGGGAGACCCCTACTCAGCCATTACCGGCTCCTCCACCAACTACGGAGATTCCTAGGGAAACCGCACATCCAGTTCCCCCTCCACTTCCATCAGATCAGGACTTAAGGAGTGCGGTGCATTTGTTGACACAGTTGGTAGCTACCCAGCAACATGCTAGGGCATCAGCTAGTGCAGGAACTTCTGAGGGGTCTGGGAGTTCAAGGGTCCGAGAGTTTATTGCTTTGAGTCCCCCAGAGTTCACGGGGACAGATCAGAGGGAGGACCCGCAGGATTTCATAGATCAGCTTCACAGGATCTTTCGTGTTATGCATGCCACGGAGAAAGAGGCAGTTGAGCTAGCAGCTTTTCGACTCCGAGATATAGCCATCCTTTGGTATGAGGGATGGGAGAGGTCCAGGGGACGTGATACACCTCCAGCTATTTGGGAGAATTTTTCAGATGCTTTCCTTGACCAGTACTTACCGCGGGAGATCCGACAGGCTCGAGTCGATCAGTTTCTAGCCCTCAAGCAGGGTAATATGAGTGTTCGAGAGTATAGTCTCCGTTTTGACTCATTGGCCAGATATGCACCATCCATAGTTTCTACTATGCGGGACAGGATTCACAGGTTTATAGCAGGGTTAGCCCCAGAGTTAACCGAGGCATGTGCCACCGCTGCATTGCAGGATAGTATGGATATCTCCCGGATTCAGGCATTCGCCCAGAATATAGAAAGGGGTAGGCGTCGGCAGCAGGGTACAGAGAGGGCTGAGCAAGGGCAACGTAAGAGGATGAGATTTCCCAGGTCTCAGGAGCAATCTCAGGGTAGTTATAGGACCCAGTACTTCGGACGGCCACCTAGGCCTCCGCCACCTCAGTTACAGGGTTACAGGTATGACCGCTATACTCAGTCAGGACCAGGTGAGAGCTCACGGGCGTCGGGTTTGCAGCGACAACGAGGTTCTGCGCAGACATGGTCATTTCCTCCGCGGTGTGACATCTGTGGTAGAGGACACTTGGGTCAATGCCGAGCAGGTTCTGATGCTTGTTATACATGTGGGCGTCCGGGGCATATGATGCGAGATTGCCCAAATAGAGATTCTGGGGGAATGGCACAACCAGCGAGTTCAGCAACAGGATCGTCTATGTCCGTGCATCCTTCAAGGCGTGAGTCTCAGTCTTCGGCTGGTAGAGGTCGAGGCAGAGGTAGAGGTTCCAGTTCAAGTGGTAATCAGAACCGTATCTATGCTTTAGCGGGTCGACAGGACCAGGAGTCTTCACCAGACGTTGTGACAGGTATATTAACCATTTTCTCTCACGATGCTTATGCTTTGATAGACCCAGGATCTACTTTATCGTATATTACCCCATTTGTCGCGAGGAAGTTTGGTATAGTGCCTGAAATACTAAGTGATCCTTTTGCGGTATCTACACCGGTCGGAGAATCGATTATTGCTAGACGGGTTTACCGAGGTTGTACGGTGACAATTTGTAGTCGTCAGACCTCAGCTGACCTAGTTGAGCTAGAGATGATGGACTTTGATGCTATCATGGGCATGGACTGGTTGGCAGCTTGCTATGCCACAGTTGATTGCCGAGCAAAGGTAGCCAAATTTCATTTTCCGGGTGAGCCAGTCCTTGAATGGGTAGGTAATACACCAACACCCAGAGGTAGGTTTATTTCCTATCTGAAGGCGAGGAAAATGATCGCAAAAGGGTGCATTTATCATATTGTGCGAGTTAGAGATGCAGATGCTGAGATACCTACACTTCAGTCTATTCCCATAGTCAAAGAGTATGCAGATGTGTTTCCAGATGAGCTTCCAGGTATTCCTCCAGAGCGAGAGATTGATTTTAGCATCGATTTGCTTCCAGGAACTCAACCAATATCCGTCCCTCCGTATAGAATGGCACCTGCCGAATTGAAGGAGTTGAAGGAGCAGTTAAAAGATTTGCTGGAGAAAGGTTACATTAGGCCCAGTACCTCACCTTGGGGTGCACCGGTACTATTTGTGCGGAAGAAAGACGGCTCGCTGAGGATGTGTATCGATTATAGGCAGTTGAACAAGGTAACTATTAAGAATAAGTATCCACTTCCAAGGATCGATGACTTGTTTGATCAGTTGCAGGGAGCTAGATGCTTTTCCAAGATTGATTTGAGGTCGGGGTACCACCAGGTCAGAGTTCGGGAAAAAGATATTCCGAAGACAGCCTTCAGGACCCGATATGGCCACTTCGAGTTCCTTGTCATGTCCTTCGGGTTGACTAATGCACCCGCTGTATTTATGGACTTGATGAATAGCCTATTCCGGCCATTTTTAGATCTGTTCGTGATAGTATTTATTGATGATATTCTGGTTTATTCCCGTTCAGAGGATGAGCATGCGGACCACCTGCGAGCGGTACTCCAAACCCTCCGTGATCGTAAGTTGTATGCTAAGTTTTCTAAATGTGAGTTCTGGTTGAAGTCTGTAGCATTCTTGGGGCATATTGTATCAGATGAAGGGATAAAGGTGGACACTCAGAAGATTGAGGCCGTGAAATCTTGGCCTAGACCTACCACTCCGACAGAGGTTCGTAGCTTTCTAGGCTTAGCAGGATACTATCGGAGGTTCGTAGAGGGTTTTTCTTCCCTTTCGGCACCATTGACGAAGTTGACACAGAAAGAAACTAAGTTTCAATGGACAGAGGCTTGTGAGCGGAGTTTCCAAGAGCTTAAGAACAAGTTGACCTCAGCTCCAGTTCTAACACTTCCAGAGGGTCTAGAGGGTTATGCCGTGTATTGTGATGCATCAGGTGTCGGGTTAGGATGTGTCCTGATGCAACATGGGAAGGTAATTGCATATGCTTCAAGGCAGTTGAGGAAGCACGAGAGGAATTATCCGACCCACGACCTCGAGTTAGCTGCGGTTGTCCATGCACTTAAGATATGGCGGCATTATTTATATGGTGTTCATGTTGATATATTTACTGATCATAAAAGCCTACAATATATTTTCAAGCAGAAAGAGTTGAATTTGCGACAGAGGCGATGGCTTGAGTTATTGAAAGATTACGATGTTAACATTCTCTACCATCCAGGGAAAGCTAATGTTGTAGCAGATGCCTTAAGTCGCCGATCTATGGGTAGCTTAGCACATGTAGAGCCCGAGAAAAGACAATTAGCTAGAGATATTCATCAATTGGCTTCGTTGGGGGTTTCGGTTAGTAGATTCTGAGGATGGTGGAGTTGTAATCCAAAACACTGCAAAATCATCCCTCATAGCTGAAGTCAAGGAAAGGCAGTACGAGGACCCAGAGTTGGTCGAGTTGAGAGAGCGAGTTCCGCAGCAGAAGAAGCCATTGTTAGAGCTCAAGGGAGATGGGGTTCTCAGATACAAGGGTCGTTTGTGTGTTCCAGATGTAGCAGGGCTACGAGACAGGATTATGTCAGAGGCAAATTGCTGCTATTTATAAAGATTGGCCATGTGTGGCATGCATAGTATGTTTCTGGCTACGTGCAGGTTGGTTTTAACCTAGTGTACGAAGGATACTCTGGAAAAAGTTTCCAAAGTCTCCAAGAGTAAACATTCGAGGACGAATGTTCCCAAGGGGGAGTGATGTTACACCCTATATTTTCGTATGTAAAAATGCGTCGTAAGTAAACTAATGTAGGACAAAAAAATGAGATAATATTTAAAAGTATATAAAGTAAGTTAATCATGTTACCTCTGAGGTTACAAATATTGAAGATCATGAACAACAAGTACAAAGAGGGTTGGACAGTTCAGAAGCTAAAGCAATTAAATAAAACAATGTTTCATCGAAAGTCGACAAGTTGGGAATGTTATAACATGTACCTTTGGGGTGAGACTAGGGTGATTAACATGATAAAGAGATTATGTTATGATTTATATTAGTCGTATTACATCCGTGTGTTATGTTTTTAAGTCAAGCGAGTTGTGGAACAAAAGTCGATGAAAGTCATCACAAGTTACATTCATAAGTTTTACTGAAACTTTGGGTCAAATGTAACTGCAATTTTCTCCCAATATACTTAGAGTTATGGTGTGTTCCACACATCAAATTAAAGATCTATGAGTCTATTTTCCAACGCATTAAACCATTTGTCAATACGACATCGGAGTAGAGAGATATGTGCATTTTTGCGATACTGCGCAAGCTGCTAGGTGACAAGTAGGTGTGTCACCTACTTGCTTAAATGAAAGCCCAAAAATGGGCCATTTCGGGTCGTCCAAAGAGGCCTTTTAAGGGCCTATTTTCTTCATATATTAGACTTAAAATAGAGCATAATAACCAGACATAAGCTCTGCAAAGAATCCTCCCAAAATTTCCCACAAACCCTAATTGATTTTCTCTCCCTTTCAAGTTCCAATTGGAGGTAAAACTTAGAGTTTGAAGAACCAAGATAGGAGCTGAGTTATCCAACAAATAAGGTGAGTTTACTGCTCTCTTTCATCCATTTTTTCTTCTGTAAATTCATGGTAAGTCGTTCTATACTTGTAAGAACTCACGGGATGGTGATCGGAAGCCGTGAGTTCGAGTTATTCACTTGTAGCGGACTGTTTTGTGGACTGTTTTGTGTTGCTGTTGGGCTGCGTGTTTTATTACTATTTTGTGGAGTTTTGGAGGAGGAAGGGGGTTTATAAACACCATATAAATGTAGGGTGGTTGGCTGGTCGTTCGTCATAACATTTTCGGGTCGTTTGACACTACTACGGTGGTCGTTTTGTGTACGAAGAGATTGGGGTGTGTTGGGCTGTTTTGTAGTATTTGATGGTGTATATAGGGCTGGAAAATGATGTATATATGTTGTTATTGTTCTGTCCTTGTATTGTTGGTGTTATCTTGAAGTTGGAGGAAGGGCATATTATAGGGGAGATGCTGCCCGTTTTAATACAAAATAGGTTTGTCGTTCGTTGTGCGATAGTTGTACCTTTCGTAACTTAACGATAGTATTATTATCATTCTTGTAGATTAAGGTGCGAAGAGGTGAGTTCAACTTGGTGATTGAAAAGATTGTGATAAGGTATGTTAAGGCTAAGCCTTCCTTCATTTTGGCATGATCTCGTAGCTACATGTGTTAGTAATGAGACAAAAAGAGAAGTTCATATTCATGAATTTATTCACACTATTCTAGTCTCATAAGTTACAATATTATTCCTTATCGAGACTCTATATTCAATTTTAGTATTGTCTTCTTTCAGTCAAGAGAGCAGCAAGCCTATATATACAGTATTACAGTATTTTCATTACCATCGAGCTATAATCGATGGGCAGGCCCCTATTGGGCAACCTCTGATCAGATGGAAAGTTATATACCGAGCCTACTGTGGCCGAGCGCCTATGAGCGAGCCCAGCATGGTCGAGATACATAGCCTAGTATGGCCGAGCGCCTATAAGCGAGCCTACTATGGCAGAGCAGTTATATATACCGAGCCTTATAAGGCCGTACAATTATTTTACTTACTATATTGAAGGAGTTGAGTCAGTATCAGCAGGTAAGTATATCTCCAGATCATCTTTGACTCCCAGTTAATTTCAGTTATCATATTATCAGTTCAGTTTCAGATTTCAGTTATTTTATTGCCTTACATACTCGGTACATTATTTCGTACTGACGTCCCTTTTTTGGGGGCGCTGCATTTCATGCGTGCAGGTTCAGACAGACAGACGGGTAGACCTCCTCAGTAGGTGTTTCCCGAGTTCCGCCTGATCGGTAAGCTCCACGTCTTTCGGAGTTGCCAGGACTAGAGTTTTCTGTACATCTTATGTATATCTGTATATATGTTATGGGTAGGTCGGGGCCCTGTTCCGATCACAGTACATCTATCAGTAGAGGCTTGTAGGCATATCCTGTTGGTTAGTGCATTATGTTGGGTTTGTATAAATTGGTGGTTTGTCAGCTGTAGTAGCTATGACGGCCTTGTCGGCCTAGCTTTATATTGATATTTAGTTAGTGCTAGTTTCCATTCAGTTTTATATTTTGCTTCGCAAATTGTCTTGCAAGGTGGCCCCATGGCCAAAGTATGACATTATGTGTTCAGAGTCCCTTAGTCGCAATTTGGTACGCCAGGTTAGGTGAGGCACGGGGTGCTTGTCTCGCTCCTAGGTTCGGGGCGTGACAAACTTGGTATCAGAGCAGTTCTGTCCTAGGGAGTCTACAAGCCGTGTCTAGTAGGGTCTTGTTTATAGATGTGTTGTGCACCACATTATATAAGCAAGGAACTACAGGGCATTTAGGAGTTGGTTACACTTCTTTGAAATCTAAATCGTGCTATAGAACTGAGTTATAGGAAATTTGAATTAAACTTATGTGTTGGTGTTTGCATGCACAGATGACGGTGACTAGGAAGACTACGGCTAGCCAGAGGAGAGATACAGTAGTAGGTGAGGGGACCAACAGGGTACCCCCAGTAGATGGGGCCCAGTCTGAGGCTCAAGGGGAGACCCCTACTCAGCCATTACCGGCTCCTCCACCAACTACGGAGATTCCTAGGGAAACCGCACATCCAGTTCCCCCTCCACTTCCATCAGATCAGGACTTAAGGAGTGCGGTGCATTTGTTGACACAGTTGGTAGCTACCCAGCAACATGCTAGGGCATCAGCTAGTGCAGGAACTTCTGAGGGGTCTGGGAGTTCAAGGGTCCGAGAGTTTATTGCTTTGAGTCCCCCAGAGTTCACGGGGACAGATCAGAGGGAGGACCCGCAGGATTTCATAGATCAGCTTCACAGGATCTTTCGTGTTATGCATGCCACGGAGAAAGAGGCAGTTGAGCTAGCAGCTTTTCGACTCCGAGATATAGCCATCCTTTGGTATGAGGGATGGGAGAGGTCCAGGGGACGTGATACACCTCCAGCTATTTGGGAGAATTTTTCAGATGCTTTCCTTGACCAGTACTTACCGCGGGAGATCCGACAGGCTCGAGTCGATCAGTTTCTAGCCCTCAAGCAGGGTAATATGAGTGTTCGAGAGTATAGTCTCCGTTTTGACTCATTGGCCAGATATGCACCATCCATAGTTTCTACTATGCGGGACAGGATTCACAGGTTTATAGCAGGGTTAGCCCCAGAGTTAACCGAGGCATGTGCCACCGCTGCATTGCAGGATAGTATGGATATCTCCCGGATTCAGGCATTCGCCCAGAATATAGAAAGGGGTAGGCGTCGGCAGCAGGGTACAGAGAGGGCTGAGCAAGGGCAACGTAAGAGGATGAGATTTCCCAGGTCTCAGGAGCAATCTCAGGGTAGTTATAGGACCCAGTACTTCGGACGGCCACCTAGGCCTCCGCCACCTCAGTTACAGGGTTACAGGTATGACCGCTATACTCAGTCAGGACCAGGTGAGAGCTCACGGGCGTCGGGTTTGCAGCGACAACGAGGTTCTGCGCAGACATGGTCATTTCCTCCGCGGTGTGACATCTGTGGTAGAGGACACTTGGGTCAATGCCGAGCAGGTTCTGATGCTTGTTATACATGTGGGCGTCCGGGGCATATGATGCGAGATTGCCCAAATAGAGATTCTGGGGGAATGGCACAACCAGCGAGTTCAGCAACAGGATCGTCTATGTCCGTGCATCCTTCAAGGCGTGAGTCTCAGTCTTCGGCTGGTAGAGGTCGAGGCAGAGGTAGAGGTTCCAGTTCAAGTGGTAATCAGAACCGTATCTATGCTTTAGCGGGTCGACAGGACCAGGAGTCTTCACCAGACGTTGTGACAGGTATATTAACCATTTTCTCTCACGATGCTTATGCTTTGATAGACCCAGGATCTACTTTATCGTATATTACCCCATTTGTCGCGAGGAAGTTTGGTATAGTGCCTGAAATACTAAGTGATCCTTTTGCGGTATCTACACCGGTCGGAGAATCGATTATTGCTAGACGGGTTTACCGAGGTTGTACGGTGACAATTTGTAGTCGTCAGACCTCAGCTGACCTAGTTGAGCTAGAGATGATGGACTTTGATGCTATCATGGGCATGGACTGGTTGGCAGCTTGCTATGCCACAGTTGATTGCCGAGCAAAGGTAGCCAAATTTCATTTTCCGGGTGAGCCAGTCCTTGAATGGGTAGGTAATACACCAACACCCAGAGGTAGGTTTATTTCCTATCTGAAGGCGAGGAAAATGATCGCAAAAGGGTGCATTTATCATATTGTGCGAGTTAGAGATGCAGATGCTGAGATACCTACACTTCAGTCTATTCCCATAGTCAAAGAGTATGCAGATGTGTTTCCAGATGAGCTTCCAGGTATTCCTCCAGAGCGAGAGATTGATTTTAGCATCGATTTGCTTCCAGGAACTCAACCAATATCCGTCCCTCCGTATAGAATGGCACCTGCCGAATTGAAGGAGTTGAAGGAGCAGTTAAAAGATTTGCTGGAGAAAGGTTACATTAGGCCCAGTACCTCACCTTGGGGTGCACCGGTACTATTTGTGCGGAAGAAAGACGGCTCGCTGAGGATGTGTATCGATTATAGGCAGTTGAACAAGGTAACTATTAAGAATAAGTATCCACTTCCAAGGATCGATGACTTGTTTGATCAGTTGCAGGGAGCTAGATGCTTTTCCAAGATTGATTTGAGGTCGGGGTACCACCAGGTCAGAGTTCGGGAAAAAGATATTCCGAAGACAGCCTTCAGGACCCGATATGGCCACTTCGAGTTCCTTGTCATGTCCTTCGGGTTGACTAATGCACCCGCTGTATTTATGGACTTGATGAATAGCCTATTCCGGCCATTTTTAGATCTGTTCGTGATAGTATTTATTGATGATATTCTGGTTTATTCCCGTTCAGAGGATGAGCATGCGGACCACCTGCGAGCGGTACTCCAAACCCTCCGTGATCGTAAGTTGTATGCTAAGTTTTCTAAATGTGAGTTCTGGTTGAAGTCTGTAGCATTCTTGGGGCATATTGTATCAGATGAAGGGATAAAGGTGGACACTCAGAAGATTGAGGCCGTGAAATCTTGGCCTAGACCTACCACTCCGACAGAGGTTCGTAGCTTTCTAGGCTTAGCAGGATACTATCGGAGGTTCGTAGAGGGTTTTTCTTCCCTTTCGGCACCATTGACGAAGTTGACACAGAAAGAAACTAAGTTTCAATGGACAGAGGCTTGTGAGCGGAGTTTCCAAGAGCTTAAGAACAAGTTGACCTCAGCTCCAGTTCTAACACTTCCAGAGGGTCTAGAGGGTTATGCCGTGTATTGTGATGCATCAGGTGTCGGGTTAGGATGTGTCCTGATGCAACATGGGAAGGTAATTGCATATGCTTCAAGGCAGTTGAGGAAGCACGAGAGGAATTATCCGACCCACGACCTCGAGTTAGCTGCGGTTGTCCATGCACTTAAGATATGGCGGCATTATTTATATGGTGTTCATGTTGATATATTTACTGATCATAAAAGCCTACAATATATTTTCAAGCAGAAAGAGTTGAATTTGCGACAGAGGCGATGGCTTGAGTTATTGAAAGATTACGATGTTAACATTCTCTACCATCCAGGGAAAGCTAATGTTGTAGCAGATGCCTTAAGTCGCCGATCTATGGGTAGCTTAGCACATGTAGAGCCCGAGAAAAGACAATTAGCTAGAGATATTCATCAATTGGCTTCGTTGGGGGTTCGGTTAGTAGATTCTGAGGATGGTGGAGTTGTAATCCAAAACACTGCAAAATCATCCCTCATAGCTGAAGTCAAGGAAAGGCAGTACGAGGACCCAGAGTTGGTCGAGTTGAGAGAGCGAGTTCCGCAGCAGAAGAAGCCATTGTTAGAGCTCAAGGGAGATGGGGTTCTCAGATACAAGGGTCGTTTGTGTGTTCCAGATGTAGCAGGGCTACGAGACAGGATTATGTCAGAGGCAAATTGCTGCTATTTATAAAGATTGGCCATGTGTGGCATGCATAGTATGTTTCTGGCTACGTGCAGGTTGGTTTTAACCTAGTGTACGAAGGATACTCTGGAAAAAGTTTCCAAAGTCTCCAAGAGTAAACATTCGAGGACGAATGTTCCCAAGGGGGAGTGATGTTACACCCTATATTTTCGTATGTAAAAATGCGTCGTAAGTAAACTAATGTAGGACAAAAAAATGAGATAATATTTAAAAGTATATAAAGTAAGTTAATCATGTTACCTCTGAGGTTACAAATATTGAAGATCATGAACAACAAGTACAAAGAGGGTTGGACAGTTCAGAAGCTAAAGCAATTAAATAAAACAATGTTTCATCGAAAGTCGACAAGTTGGGAATGTTATAACATGTACCTTTGGGGTGAGACTAGGGTGATTAACATGATAAAGAGATTATGTTATGATTTATATTAGTCGTATTACATCCGTGTGTTATGTTTTTAAGTCAAGCGAGTTGTGGAACAAAAGTCGATGAAAGTCATCACAAGTTACATTCATAAGTTTTACTGAAACTTTGGGTCAAATGTAACTGCAATTTTCTCCCAATATACTTAGAGTTATGGTGTGTTCCACACATCAAATTAAAGATCTATGAGTCTATTTTCCAACGCATTAAACCATTTGTCAATACGACATCGGAGTAGAGAGATATGTGCATTTTTGCGATACTGCGCAAGCTGCTAGGTGACAAGTAGGTGTGTCACCTACTTGCTTAAATGAAAGCCCAAAAATGGGCCATTTCGGGTCGTCCAAAGAGGCCTTTTAAGGGCCTATTTTCTTCATATATTAGACTTAAAATAGAGCATAATAACCAGACATAAGCTCTGCAAAGAATCCTCCCAAAATTTCCCACAAACCCTAATTGATTTTCTCTCCCTTTCAAGTTCCAATTGGAGGTAAAACTTAGAGTTTGAAGAACCAAGATAGGAGCTGAGTTATCCAACAAATAAGGTGAGTTTACTGCTCTCTTTCATCCATTTTTTCTTCTGTAAATTCATGGTAAGTCGTTCTATACTTGTAAGAACTCACGGGATGGTGATCGGAAGCCGTGAGTTCGAGTTATTCACTTGTAGCGGACTGTTTTGTGGACTGTTTTGTGTTGCTGTTGGGCTGCGTGTTTTATTACTATTTTGTGGAGTTTTGGAGGAGGAAGGGGGTTTATAAACACCATATAAATGTAGGGTGGTTGGCTGGTCGTTCGTCATAACATTTTCGGGTCGTTTGACACTACTACGGTGGTCGTTTTGTGTACGAAGAGATTGGGGTGTGTTGGGCTGTTTTGTAGTATTTGATGGTGTATATAGGGCTGGAAAATGATGTATATATGTTGTTATTGTTCTGTCCTTGTATTGTTGGTGTTATCTTGAAGTTGGAGGAAGGGCATATTATAGGGGAGATGCTGCCCGTTTTAATACAAAATAGGTTTGTCGTTCGTTGTGCGATAGTTGTACCTTTCGTAACTTAACGATAGTATTATTATCATTCTTGTAGATTAAGGTGCGAAGAGGTGAGTTCAACTTGGTGATTGAAAAGATTGTGATAAGGTATGTTAAGGCTAAGCCTTCCTTCATTTTGGCATGATCTCGTAGCTACATGTGTTAGTAATGAGACAAAAGAGAAGTTCATATTCATGAATTTATTCACACTATTCTAGTCTCATAAGTTACAATATTATTCCTTATCGAGACTCTATATTCAATTTTAGTATTGTCTTCTTTCAGTCAAGAGAGCAGCAAGCCTATATATACAGTATTACAGTATTTTCATTACCATCGAGCTATAATCGATGGGCAGGCCCCTATTGGGCAACCTCTGATCAGATGGAAAGTTATATACCGAGCCTACTGTGGCCGAGCGCCTATGAGCGAGCCCAGCATGGTCGAGATACATAGCCTAGTATGGCCGAGCGCCTATAAGCGAGCCTACTATGGCAGAGCAGTTATATATACCGAGCCTTATAAGGCCGTACAATTATTTTACTTACTATATTGAAGGAGTTGAGTCAGTATCAGCAGGTAAGTATATCTCCAGATCATCTTTGACTCCCAGTTAATTTCAGTTATCATATTATCAGTTCAGTTTCAGATTTCAGTTATTTTATTGCCTTACATACTCGGTACATTATTTCGTACTGACGTCCCTTTTTGGGGGCGCTGCATTTCATGCGTGCAGGTTCAGACAGACAGACGGGTAGACCTCCTCAGTAGGTGTTTCCCGAGTTCCGCCTGATCGGTAAGCTCCACGTCTTTCGGAGTTGCCAGGACTAGAGTTTTCTGTACATCTTATGTATATCTGTATATATGTTATGGGTAGGTCGGGGCCCTGTTCCGATCACAGTACATCTATCAGTAGAGGCTTGTAGGCATATCCTGTTGGTTAGTGCATTATGTTGGGTTTGTATAAATTGGTGGTTTGTCAGCTGTAGTAGCTATGACGGCCTTGTCGGCCTAGCTTTATATTGATATTTAGTTAGTGCTAGTTTCCATTCAGTTTTATATTTTGCTTCGCAAATTGTCTTGCAAGGTGGCCCCATGGCCAAAGTATGACATTATGTGTTCAGAGTCCCTTAGTCGCAATTTGGTACGCCAGGTTAGGTGAGGCACGGGGTGCTTGTCTCGCTCCTAGGTTCGGGGCGTGACAAACTTGGTATCAGAGCAGTTCTGTCCTAGGGAGTCTACAAGCCGTGTCTAGTAGGGTCTTGTTTATAGATGTGTTGTGCACCACATTATATAAGCAAGGAACTACAGGGCATTTAGGAGTTGGTTACACTTCTTTGAAATCTAAATCGTGCTATAGAACTGAGTTATAGGAAATTTGAATTAAACTTATGTGTTGGTGTTTGCATGCACAGATGACGGTGACTAGGAAGACTACGGCTAGCCAGAGGAGAGATACAGTAGTAGGTGAGGGGACCAACAGGGTACCCCCAGTAGATGGGGCCCAGTCTGAGGCTCAAGGCGGGAGACCCCTACTCAGCCATTACCGGCTCCTCCACCAACTACGGAGATTCCTAGGGAAACCGCACATCCAGTTCCCCCTCCACTTCCATCAGATCAGGACTTAAGGAGTGCGGTGCATTTGTTGACACAGTTGGTAGCTACCCAGCAACATGCTAGGGCATCAGCTAGTGCAGGAACTTCTGAGGGGTCTGGGAGTTCAAGGGTCCGAGAGTTTATTGCTTTGAGTCCCCCAGAGTTCACGGGGACAGATCAGAAGGAGGACCCGCAGGATTTCATAGATCAGCTTCACAGGATCTTTCGTGTTATGCATGCCACGGAGAAAGAGGCAGTTGAGCTAGCAGCTTTTCGACTCCGAGATATAGCCATCCTTTGGTATGAGGGATGGGAGAGGTCCAGGGGACGTGATACACCTCCAGCTATTTGGGAGAATTTTTCAGATGCTTTCCTTGACCAGTACTTACCGCGGGAGATCCGACAGGCTCGAGTCGATCAGTTTCTAGCCCTCAAGCAGGGTAATATGAGTGTTCGAGAGTATAGTCTCCGTTTTGACTCATTGGCCAGATATGCACCATCCATAGTTTCTACTATGCGGGACAGGATTCACAGGTTTATAGCAGGGTTAGCCCCAGAGTTAACCGAGGCATGTGCCACCGCTGCATTGCAGGATAGTATGGATATCTCCCGGATTCAGGCATTCGCCCAGAATATAGAAAGGGGTAGGCGTCGGCAGCAGGGTACAGAGAGGGCTGAGCAAGGGCAACGTAAGAGGATGAGATTTCCCAGGTCTCAGGAGCAATCTCAGGGTAGTTATAGGACCCAGTACTTCGGACGGCCACCTAGGCCTCCGCCACCTCAGTTACAGGGTTACAGGTATGACCGCTATACTCAGTCAGGACCAGGTGAGAGCTCACGGGCGTCGGGTTTGCAGCGACAACGAGGTTCTGCGCAGACATGGTCATTTCCTCCGCGGTGTGACATCTGTGGTAGAGGACACTTGGGTCAATGCCGAGCAGGTTCTGATGCTTGTTATACATGTGGGCGTCCGGGGCATATGATGCGAGATTGCCCAAATAGAGATTCTGGGGGAATGGCACAACCAGCGAGTTCAGCAACAGGATCGTCTATGTCCGTGCATCCTTCAAGGCGTGAGTCTCAGTCTTCGGCTGGTAGAGGTCGAGGCAGAGGTAGAGGTTCCAGTTCAGGTGGTAATCAGAACCGTATCTATGCTTTAGCGGGTCGACAGGACCAGGAGTCTTCACCAGACGTTGTGACAGGTATATTAACCATTTTCTCTCACGATGCTTATGCTTTGATAGACCCAGGATCTACTTTATCGTATATTACCCCATTTGTCGCGAGGAAGTTTGGTATAGTGCCTGAAATACTAAGTGATCCTTTTGCGGTATCTACACCGGTCGGAGAATCGATTATTGCTAGACGGGTTTACCGAGGTTGTACGGTGACAATTTGTAGTCGTCAGACCTCAGCTGACCTAGTTGAGCTAGAGATGATGGACTTTGATGCTATCATGGGCATGGACTGGTTGGCAGCTTGCTATGCCACAGTTGATTGCCGAGCAAAGGTAGCCAAATTTCATTTTCCGGGTGAGCCAGTCCTTGAATGGGTAGGTAATACACCAACACCCAGAGGTAGGTTTATTTCCTATCTGAAGGCGAGGAAAATGATCGCAAAAGGGTGCATTTATCATATTGTGCGAGTTAGAGATGCAGATGCTGAGATACCTACACTTCAGTCTATTCCCATAGTCAAAGAGTATGCAGATGTGTTTCCAGATGAGCTTCCAGGTATTCCTCCAGAGCGAGAGATTGATTTTAGCATCGATTTGCTTCCAGGAACTCAACCAATATCCGTCCCTCCGTATAGAATGGCACCTGCCGAATTGAAGGAGTTGAAGGAGCAGTTAAAAGATTTGCTGGAGAAAGGTTACATTAGGCCCAGTACCTCACCTTGGGGTGCACCGGTACTATTTGTGCGGAAGAAAGACGGCTCGCTGAGGATGTGTATCGATTATAGGCAGTTGAACAAGGTAACTATTAAGAATAAGTATCCACTTCCAAGGATCGATGACTTGTTTGATCAGTTGCAGGGAGCTAGATGCTTTTCCAAGATTGATTTGAGGTCGGGGTACCACCAGGTCAGAGTTCGGGAAAAGATATTCCGAAGACAGCCTTCAGGACCCGATATGGCCACTTCGAGTTCCTTGTCATGTCCTTCGGGTTGACTAATGCACCCGCTGTATTTATGGACTTGATGAATAGCCTATTCCGGCCATTTTTAGATCTGTTCGTGATAGTATTTATTGATGATATTCTGGTTTATTCCCGTTCAGAGGATGAGCATGCGGACCACCTGCGAGCGGTACTCCAAACCCTCCGTGATCGTAAGTTGTATGCTAAGTTTTCTAAATGTGAGTTCTGGTTGAAGTCTGTAGCATTCTTGGGGCATATTGTATCAGATGAAGGGATAAAGGTGGACACTCAGAAGATTGAGGCCGTGAAATCTTGGCCTAGACCTACCACTCCGACAGAGGTTCGTAGCTTTCTAGGCTTAGCAGGATACTATCGGAGGTTCGTAGAGGGTTTTTCTTCCCTTTCGGCACCATTGACGAAGTTGACACAGAAAGAAACTAAGTTTCAATGGACAGAGGCTTGCGAGCGGAGTTTCCAAGAGCTTAAGAACAAGTTGACCTCAGCTCCAGTTCTAACACTTCCAGAGGGTCTAGAGGGTTATGCCGTGTATTGTGATGCATCAGGTGTCGGGTTAGGATGTGTCCTGATGCAACATGGGAAGGTAATTGCATATGCTTCAAGGCAGTTGAGGAAGCACGAGAGGAATTATCCGACCCACGACCTCGAGTTAGCTGCGGTTGTCCATGCACTTAAGATATGGCGGCATTATTTATATGGTGTTCATGTTGATATATTTACTGATCATAAAAGCCTACAATATATTTTCAAGCAGAAAGAGTTGAATTTGCGACAGAGGCGATGGCTTGAGTTATTGAAAGATTACGATGTTAACATTCTCTACCATCCAGGGAAAGCTAATGTTGTAGCAGATGCCTTAAGTCGCCGATCTATGGGTAGCTTAGCACATGTAGAGCCCGAGAAAAGACAATTAGCTAGAGATATTCATCAATTGGCTTCGTTGGGGGTTCGGTTAGTAGATTCTGAGGATGGTGGAGTTGTAATCCAAAACACTGCAAAATCATCCCTCATAGCTGAAGTCAAGGAAAGGCAGTACGAGGACCCAGAGTTGGTCGAGTTGAGAGAGCGAGTTCCGCAGCAGAAGAAGCCATTGTTAGAGCTCAAGGGAGATGGGGTTCTCAGATACAAGGGTCGTTTGTGTGTTCCAGATGTAGCAGGGCTACGAGACAGGATTATGTCAGAGGCAAATTGCTGCTATTTATAAAGATTGGCCATGTGTGGCATGCATAGTATGTTTCTGGCTACGTGCAGGTTGGTTTTAACCTAGTGTACGAAGGATACTCTGGAAAAAGTTTCCAAAGTCTCCAAGAGTAAACATTCGAGGACGAATGTTCCCAAGGGGGAGTGATGTTACACCCTATATTTTCGTATGTAAAAATGCGTCGTAAGTAAACTAATGTAGGACAAAAAAATGAGATAATATTTAAAAGTATATAAAGTAAGTTAATCATGTTACCTCTGAGGTTACAAATATTGAAGATCATGAACAACAAGTACAAAGAGGGTTGGACAGTTCAGAAGCTAAAGCAATTAAATAAAACAATGTTTCATCGAAAGTCGACAAGTTGGGAATGTTATAACATGTACCTTTGGGGTGAGACTAGGGTGATTAACATGATAAAGAGATTATGTTATGATTTATATTAGTCGTATTACATCCGTGTGTTATGTTTTTAAGTCAAGCGAGTTGTGGAACAAAAGTCGATGAAAGTCATCACAAGTTACATTCATAAGTTTTACTGAAACTTTGGGTCAAATGTAACTGCAATTTTCTCCCAATATACTTAGAGTTATGGTGTGTTCCACACATCAAATTAAAGATCTATGAGTCTATTTTCCAACGCATTAAACCATTTGTCAATACGACATCGGAGTAGAGAGATATGTGCATTTTTGCGATACTGCGCAAGCTGCTAGGTGACAAGTAGGTGTGTCACCTACTTGCTTAAATGAAAGCCCAAAAACGGGCCATTTCGGGTCGTCCAAAGAGGCCTTTTAAGGGCCTATTTTCTTCATATATTAGACTTAAAATAGAGCATAATAACCAGACATAAGCTCTGCAAAGAATCCTCCCAAAAATTTCCCACAAACCCTAATTGATTTTCTCTCCCTTTCAAGTTCCAATTGGAGGTAAAACTTAGAGTTTGAAGAACCAAGATAGGAGCTGAGTTATCCAACAAATAAGGTGAGTTTACTGCTCTCTTTCATCCATTTTTTCTTCTGTAAATTCATGGTAAGTCGTTCTATACTTGTAAGAACTCACGGGATGGTGATCGGAAGCCGTGAGTTCGAGTTATTCACTTGTAGCGGACTGTTTTGTGGACTGTTTTGTGTTGCTGTTGGGCTGCGTGTTTTATTACTATTTTGTGGAGTTTTGGAGGAGGAAGGGGGTTTATAAACACCATATAAATGTAGGGTGGTTGGCTGGTCGTTCGTCATAACATTTTCGGGTCGTTTGACACTACTACGGTGGTCGTTTTGTGTACGAAGAGATTGGGGTGTGTTGGGCTGTTTTGTAGTATTTGATGGTGTATATAGGGCTGGAAAATGATGTATATATGTTGTTATTGTTCTGTCCTTGTATTGTTGGTGTTATCTTGAAGTTGGAGGAAGGGCATATTATAGGGGAGATGCTGCCCGTTTTAATACAAAATAGGTTTGTCGTTCGTTGTGCGATAGTTGTACCTTTCGTAACTTAACGATAGTATTATTATCATTCTTGTAGATTAAGGTGCGAAGAGGTGAGTTCAACTTGGTGATTGAAAAGATTGTGATAAGGTATGTTAAGGCTAAGCCTTCCTTCATTTTGGCATGATCTCGTAGCTACATGTGTTAGTAATGAGACAAAAAGAGAAGTTCATATTCATGAATTTATTCACACTATTCTAGTCTCATAAGTTACAATATTATTCCTTATCGAGACTCTATATTCAATTTTAGTATTGTCTTCTTTCAGTCAAGAGAGCAGCAAGCCTATATATACAGTATTACAGTATTTTCATTACCATCGAGCTATAATCGATGGGCGGGCCCCTATTGGGCAACCTCTGATCAGATGGAAAGTTATATACCGAGCCTACTGTGGCCGAGCGCCTATGAGCGAGCCCAGCATGGTCGAGATACATAGCCTAGTATGGCCGAGCGCCTATAAGCGAGCCTACTATGGCAGAGCAGTTATATATACCGAGCCTTATAAGGCCGTACAATTATTTTACTTACTATATTGAAGGAGTTGAGTCAGTATCAGCAGGTAAGTATATCTCCAGATCATCTTTGACTCCCAGTTAATTTCAGTTATCATATTATCAGTTCAGTTTCAGATTTCAGTTATTTTATTGCCTTACATACTCGGTACATTATTTCGTACTGACGTCCCTTTTTTGGGGGCGCTGCATTTCATGCGTGCAGGTTCAGACAGACAGACGGGTAGACCTCCTCAGTAGGTGTTTCCCGAGTTCCGCCTG